>NW_020947062.1:15859018-16215610 GCF_900497805.2 Vombatus ursinus
TGTGTGTGTGTGTGTGTGTGTGTGTGTGTGTGTGTGTGTGTGTGTGTGTGTTTTGTCTCTAGAATTCCTATAATAATTCTCAAGCTCCATCACCTGGCATGGGAAGGTAGGTAATGTTACTCTTATACTGTGAAATAAAAATTATTCCCCGGTAGTCCTTTTAGTGTTTGTTGAATATATAAATTTATGTCAAAGTTGGCAGTAAGGACAGTTTGTATGTGCCATACTTCCTCATTATTCAGAAAACAACAGTTCCACATATTGACATTTGAAAATTTTACGGATTGAGTCTAAAGAATTGCCATGCTTTTATCCTAAACATTTGGAACAGCCTCAGCTAAATTAGCAGATATATTTTGCCTCCTTTGAGACTGTAACTTTTAGGATATTTGACCTTGAAACTGTTACTCAGAAACCCTAGAGGCAAGTGAGAGGGCATAGGTCTGGTTCTCCTTTACTCCATGAAAACAGCCATACTGAAGCACAGTATTTAGGGAGAGAAGTTTTGGGGAGTGGGCTCCCACCCCAAAATACCAACATCCAAATTGGTACTTAGGGACACTTCAATGATTAATTTGGTTTCAGACCTATTGAATTTGAGGAGGTCACCTAAGTAGAGATGTCAAAAAGCACTTGGAAATGTCAGTGGAGCTTGGGAGAAGTCAGAGCTGCAGATAGAGATTTGGAAATCTACAGTGAAGTGAAAGGTCAGGAGTGACAGGCATCAGGGAGAAAAGAACTGAGAATAGAATGCTGAGGAACACTGATCTAGGAGAGACATTTCAAAAGAACAAATATATTTGTATCCCCAGAATTCTTAGATGCGTTTTCATTCATTCATACCAACATCTCTGGCTACAGTTATCTCTTCTACATTGTGACTTTCCCCATCTTGGTTTCAATGTATCAAGGGTTGTCACAAGAAATTAAATGGAAATTTTGAGGGAGTTTTGCAGAAGCCACAGAAAAAGTAGAGAAATTCAGAAATGCACAAAAAATATATATATCCTATTGTATAATATCAACCCAGATTTTACCATAATTAGGTACTCTGAATAACACCATAAAAGAAAAAGAAAAAACTCAGATTTCTTCTTTGGTACAAAGTGAAGGCCAAAAAATTTTATTCAGATTTTCCAAATTGCAGGGGCACCATCCCCTAATCCCCAGGTGTGGAAGCGATAACTGTAATAATGCTGTGAGTAAAAAGGAATAGAAAGGAGAAGTAGCCTGTAGTAATTTGTCCATTTGATTTCTATGTACTATATGTATATTTCATTATGGATTTTTTTATTCCAATTTTGGTTTTAAAAATATATTCAAAGTTAGGACATTAGTATTTTTAACAATTCAGTTTGGAATTTAAATGCCTATTATCTTGTGCATTCCTTCATTCATTTGGTTTGAGATTTAGTTTCAGATGACTGATATTCTGGTCTCAGATGTATTTTTATGTACATTCTACATGTGTAACCACATATATGTGTAAACACATATATAATATTTTTTTCCTTAATGGATGTCCTACATTAACTTAGTATGTCATCATATACTAATATCCATTGGTAAGATAGCAGTGAATTTTGGAACTTTTTCTGAATTAGTCTTACAAAGGTCAAAGTCACATGTAGCTTACATCTTGTGTCCATAGGAAGCACTAAGGGAACTGAGGGTAGTTGAAAGCTGTACCTGTCAACGTTGAATAATTTTGTTAAATAATTTGTATAACAAACATTAGTAGTTCAGAACACTGTGCTCTTTCATTACCCACTTTAAGAAACAGTTTTACATTACATGTCTACTGTGAAAAACAGAAAACCATTTCATTATTCTATTATTTTATGAAAATAATGAAAGGCGCAGTCAGTAGCTGACAGTTTAAATTTGGTATGTTCTGTGCGTCATATCACAATCAAAGTTGGTGCCTTTTCTTTCTTTGTACACACAGCAAAGCTGTTGGGATGCCTTCCCCAGTTTCTCCAAAGCTCTCTCCTGGCAATTCAGGAAATTATACTTCAGGGGCAAGCAGCACTTCAGGGAGCAGTTCCTCAGTAACTATTTCACAGAAAATCCACCAGATGGCAGCCATCTACGTTCAGGTCACCTCCAACTTCCTTTATGCCACTGAAATCTGGGACCAAGCTGAACAGCTTTCTAAGGAGCAAAAAGGTAGATTTCAGGAAATCATTACATTCAGAGGATAGTAGATGGATTTTCAAAAAACAAGTTAATTTGTGTAAATAATTCATTATAAGTATTTATATTTTTCAAGTATTGGTATTCATTTGGTGTTATCTGTTTTAGGCTTAATGACATTAATTTGGATTTTTCTAGCTTTTAACAAACATACTATTAAGTTAATACTATGGTACAAACCATAAAACTATGGTACAAACATTTGTTCTACCAATAGCCTTTTCTGTTGCTTCATTGTGGCATGGAGTTAAGCTCTGAATATACATGCCTGCAGAGAATAAGATCTGACAGCTCCTACCAAGTTGGAAAGGAAATGTTTTGGTCATAGCCTGACAATATATGTGTGTATATTGGCCTCTTCTCTGAGGACCAGCCTGGCTGAATCAGGAGAAGCTCATTACCGGGTTACCACAAGTTGATAAAATTTTTAGCTGTGGCAGCTTTCAAAGACTTACTAAGTTATAGAGAGTACAATCTGTGTTGCTAACAAAATTACAGATGCTTGGGTGGGGGGGAGGAAGATTTTTTTGTAAGCCAGTCTCAGTAGTGTATCGTGATAAGGGTGATACATTTTAAGCTCTTCTAAAAGAGATATATATTCACTCTTCTAGAATTTAAAATGTATCTTTAAATTCACTTAAAATTTATTTTTTTGTAGTGACACAGGAATATTTCCCAATATCTCTAAGACATCTAATATTCATGAAAATATTTACTAGGTTTGTTGGCAGAAAGCATCTTCCAAAATTGACTTATTTCATTTTAATTTAATTCACTGAGAACCCTCTGTATGCTAAACACCAATCTTTATATTCCAAATAAAAGGGAAAAGAAAATGATGCCAGATTGAATTGGAAAATGGAAGATTTCCTAAGGCAGCATAGTACAAAGGAAAGAATATTAAATTTGTTGTTCTGTAAAGTTCATTAAAATGTAGTTTTACCTGTAAATGCAACTCTGGCAGCAGATTTTGATTTAAAAAACATCCGTAAGTGGAATGGGCTGCTTCTGGAGAGAGTGGATTCTTCTTCTACCAAAGGTCTTCATCTGGAAGTTTTGGTGACCACTTGTCTAGGATGTTGTAGAAAAGGTTTCTGTACAGGTAAGGACTAGATAACCTTGAGGTGTCTTCTGATGCTGAGATTTAGTGAATCTATGCCTGAGGTAGAATGTTCCTTAGAAAAATAGCTATTGTAAATATACATTGCTTAATATTTCTCAGGGGAGGGCAGAAAAAACTTGCTTCCTTTCTTCCTATAAATTACGGATTTATTTTTACTGCATTGTCTGCCAGATGACACAGCAGTCACATAGGAGACTATACATGATTTAATTAATATTTTTGCTCATTTTAGAGTTCTTTGCTGAACTGGATAAAGTTATGGGCCCTCTCATCTTTAATTCAAGCATCATGACAGACCTAGTTCGTTACACCCGGCAGGGACTTCACTGGCTTCGTCTGGATGCCAAGTTAATATCTTGAACTGAAGGATTCTTACCAGAACATATTCTCGTTGCCTCTGATTTTTCTCCACAACACTGTGTCATATCAATAAGGAAGACTGCCATAACACTGCTTAGTCAACACTAAGAGCAAGGAATGCTTCTGCCTCACTGTCTCATGTAAAGATTGTGTTTTTTGGTTTTTGTTGTTGTTGGTTTTTTTTTTTAAACCCAAAGCCATCATGTTAATGGACTCCTAAGGTATTCCCTATTTGGAAAGTTATTTAAGTATTTTTACATCTGCAGCATATTAATAAGATGCAGTTTTAACTAATCTGAAATGGGATTGAAATTCTAGTTGTAACGCATAAGTAATCAATTTAAATCATATTTATTTTAATTTTTAACTGTCCAGTTTGGTGGGACTATTTTAATAATTATTTCTACCTATAAGTTTATCCTACCAAATGCTTAGCAGAAATTTCATGCAGACACTTTTATTTATATACTTTAAACTTTGTTCTCAGTAATGTCTCCTTGTGGTAAAGCTTGTAAAAGAGGATCATTATATTCTCAAATGTAGGGACATGTATTAACATGTCTGCCGCCTCCTACTCAAATCTTAAATGACAACTACAGTTTTAGTATTGCAGAATTTGTACTTAATGTTAAGGAAAAGGACCCAGAAAGGTTCTTGAACATGTGAAAAGAAATTTAAATATTAGAATATAGCATTCTAGATTGGGGGAAAATCATGTTTGATTCAAGATGGGTTATTATTTTAAGAATCATGATCACACTTAATAATACCATAGCAGTCTCACAGTGTTACAGTTACTTAAATTTAGTGAATTATGAAAGAGATCAGCTAAGAACATGGACTCTGGGAGATGTGCATCATACAGAATTTTGGGGTTTTTTATTTTAATGAAAGGACAATCTTGAACCTTTTTAATTTTGTTGAAACTTTGTTCTCTTTGTTTTTGTTGGTTGATACTGCATTGAAACAGTGTCATTTACCATTGGAAAAATGGGTTAGAGGACTCCTTGGAGTCATTACCTCTGTCTCTTCCAGTGACTGAGAAATTAGAAATTTTGTTCAAACATTCACATCCATCTTCAGAATTCTCTTTATTTTTTCTTTGTCGACTCATTTGTGATAATCTGATATGCGTGTACAGTGACTGCTATGGAAATGGGCTGGAGTTTGGGTGTGTCCTATTTTACCTTACAACTTCAGCAAAGTTGTAAAACCATTCTAATCTGGAGACATAGAACTGTTTTAATCATGTATTTACCCCATTGTATTATGAAGGCCCCCAATGAGTGATGATTGTTTCTGTTGGGAGCAGAATATTCACTTTAGAGAAGTATCTTACTGATATAAAAGGAGAGCCCTCCACGGGTTTGAAGTGGCTGCTTTTGTAAAAGTTGTGCACCAAAGTACCTTTCCATACAAGGTACTTGTTGGAATACAAGGTGAGAACTGTACTGTTTGTACTTTGCTTAGTGCCCCTGTCATGTCTGGTGTGCCTTAAATCTTACACTTGGATGAAGACTTGATGGACTGTTTACAGATGAAGCGTCACAGGAGGACCAGGTCTGCTGTGTACGGCTGGTTTTGTGCAGTAGTTAGGTAAAATTTCATTTCCTTATAATGTTTCTTTAGGACTAACCGTGTAAAAATAATTGCTTTTATAAAACCCTTTAGTATAGACTTAATCTAAATCTAGTGAGTCTGGATTGTGTAAGGCTGCTGAAATAAGCAGATTTTCTTCCCAATACCAGAAATGAACATACGCTTTCAGGAAAAAAAAAGATTGCACTCAATTTCTGGATCATCATCATGTGCCAAAAGGATGGCAAGTGCAAAAAAAGGAATTGAATGTTGAGTTGTAAACATTATACGACATCAAGTACTGCAGTTTATCCTCTGGGTTTGGTCTTTTAAACTCATATTTTACAAACTAGCAAGCTTTTATTGTATCATAGTTGCATATTTGTAGGGCTTCCTTGATTGTTTTGTACTTCCAAAAAAAAGACGGTTTTCTGCTATCAGAGAAGGGAAAGTTAGCAGACCAATGTTGAATTGAAAACTTTCCTCTAGTGTAGATTTCTGTCAGTTTAGCACCCTTCTGAATTTAATCTGTGTGAGAGTGTGTGAGAGAGAGAGGAACTGTTAGGGGCTGTATTCAAAGGATAATCTTGTAGAATCTTTATAAGGATTTTTTAGTGAGAAGTTTTTCAACTAGTATCAAAGCAGATTCATTCTTTCCCTTTTAGCTCCACAGTGTCTTAGGGAGACCTTAAGGCCCAGTGTATTTTATATACCCTTGTATGGCCTGATAGTCAGCAGAAGCTGTGTCTGTGTGTGTGTGTGTGTGTGTGTGTGTGTGTGTTGGGCGAATGAAAATTCTCATGTATGCTGAATGGTGCTGCACTAAAATATTCTCCTTCAAATTGTGTTCATACTGGGATGGTGAATTCTTTTCAGTTGAAGAACATTTCCTTCTGGTTAGTAATGGGCAATAGAAAGTTTGGGTCTGAGTAATTGGATTTCAAATGCCATGGTTTTTGGTAGAAACCCCAGTAGCAGTGTGTAGAATGTGGCCTCCCTGACTCTGTCTGCAGTCATCTGGATATTTGGCTCTGTTGTAGGTGACCATTCCACCTCAAGTTTCTTGTGACTTTTTTGTTTAACTTTTAAAATTGAATATAACTAATGACAAAAGGCTGATCTAACCTTTGATGTATATATCATCTTGGAAATACAGTTCTTTAATAGGATCACATAGTTCATTAAAGACTAATTTTGTCTGCCTTCTGTCATACGTACATGATTTAGCTAACATTTTACCCTTTGTGTACAACCAAAGTATGGAACATTGTCATGTCCAACGATTCTTTTTTCATCCTGGGAGCCTAAACGTAGCCTGGCTGAGCTAGGTCATAGGGACCCCAACCTCATAAGATAGAACCTTTCTTCACAGCCACTGCCTTCAACTGTTGAGATCTTTTTTTCTTCCATCTCTTTCAGTCCTGCTTCAAGAAGCAGACCTGTGGCTTCCACCTAGTGAGGTGGCTTATCCGTGATTGTTGTTGACAGCACCAGTACTCCCTCCTTTAAAGCAAACCTTGAAGAAGGTGACCTTTTCAGGAGTTCTGTGCTGTGACACTAGATGAGATTTGTACATATGTCTGCCAAAGAAGGTGTTTGAAAAACTCTGGCCTAAGCCAACAATGCAAACCAGTTTCAAATAATGTACATTTGGGGAAAAGGCCACTCCCTATTATACCAAGAGGGTTCCTATTATTGTGGATCGATATATTTATATATCAGTGTTGCACTTTGAACCACTTGTAGTTTGACTAAATCCTTTTCCCCACATCCATTTCTCCTTTTAATTAAAGAAACATAATAATTGGACCAGGCTGGCTCAGATAGCATAATTTTATATTGGCTGATAGAAAGTTTATAATATTATGGAATTTATTTGATTCATAACAGCTGGGTTTCTCCTTGTGAAGCAAGATTATGGAAAACAAACTCTTTAAAGCTCAAGGCTTTGGCATTCATATCTAGTAGATCACAAAAATAATAATAATCCATGTGAATCCAGTGTAGCCCCAGTTGTTTTGGTTGAAGATGATTTAGCCATAAAAGGAGTACATTCTGCACTCTTCTTGGTGTGATAGTGAGCAGTTTGAATCTTTAGAATTATGTACACATACTCACTTTATATATGATGTATTTTTTAAAAACCATGAAATCAGTTTGTCTAAAGTATATATGTGTAGTATTTTAGCTTAGTGTACCCATTTCCACATTATTTATTAAATTGATCTAAGTCACTTTCTCAGTGACACTTCTGTCACTTATTCAGTGACATTTGTTGCATAGTAATATACAAGAGTGCAATGTGTATTCCTTTAGATTAAGAGTTTATTTGCAGTAAGCTCATTCTAAAATGTATCTGTGCCCTTTATTAATATGTCAGGGCTTCGTAGGGTTGGGGGGGGGGAATCGGGTGGAGAGGAGTCTTAATTTTCCAATCGATATTTGGATAAAAATGGCCTCATTGTGTGTTTTATTTATATAATATTTTGCTTTGTCACAGGTGCACTTAGTGGGATTTTTGTATGAAGTAGGTTATGTTAAGCCTGAGCAAGTCCAAGTTTTAAATGAACACACCCCACTGGGGAGTAACCATTGTACAACCTTATAGAGTCTATGACTAGAATTCCTCAATTCTTTGAAACACAGATTTCATTATCTTTAGCTTTAGTATAAAGTATGGTGGAGAAGTGGGTTTTTCCCCCTAGTAATAGGTAATATAGATCCAGACTAATTCTGCATTAAAGTAAATGATACATGAATTAATAACTCCCTTCCAGATGACTTGAGAGTAAATTGTGACCAACAGTTTACATTAATCTGCCAGGGTTTTGGTGATTTCTAAAGTGCTTGTCTCTTATACTCAGCTAATGGAGAACCTGTTTGGCTCTCTAGAGACCAGAACTAAACAGTTAGTTGCAAGAGCAGAAGTCACCTGTCAGAAGATCATTGTTAAGGCTGATTTTAAAGGTAAAGTATTTCTTACTAAGCTCCATTAGATCTCTAGACCAACAGTTCAGTTGAAGAAACTTGATGCTTTCACCACAAGTGGTCAAGCTGGGAGTTCAGGCTAGATGCAAACATAGACTTTGCCCTGTGAAAACCTTAAAGTTGCAGACTGGTTCTCATGCTTTTAAATAACCTTTGGAGGATAAGCCCATTAATCTTCTCTGTGCCATTATTCAGCATGTCTTAAAATGAGCAAGAAAAGGCTGCCCAGAAGTGTGGTTTAATTATAACTGTTCACCTTTGAAATTCTCTGCCTGTTTTATTTCATCAGGAAAAAAGTGACCGGAAATGCTGCCTTTCAAGTCTATGCCATGAGGGCCCATATTTATTCCACTAGCTGGTGATGTAGACTTTCAAAAAATGTCCCTGTTTTTGTGACTTTATGCATAACCCTAGCAAATTATTCAGTTGAGCATTCATCAGTATTGTGGCACTCACTAATTGAGTTGACTTCATTGATATGAATGCCTAAAAGTTCACCTTCTAAGACCAGACATGGTGTTAGCAAGCATAGCTCCTACGATTTGTATCTGGTCTCCCTTTTGAATGATTTGTATATGGAGGATGAAGTGCTTATATATTTATTGAAAATCCTTTATCTTATTTGAAATTATAATTATTTGGTGAATAAGGGTTTAAGGGTTTTTTTTTGTTGTTTTGTTTTTATTTGTTTTGTTTAGGGGAGGGATGTTGATGAAGGGAAGCTGGGAAGGGTAGCTAACTTGTAAGTCCTGGTTGATCCTAAAGAAAAGATATTGTTAGTGATTGACAGGATGTCTTTATTTGTACATGACTCAAGTCCCTGTTTTACATTTGTTTTACCCAAATTATTTAGGCATCTGGTATTTTCAACCAAAACTTAAAATACGTACTGTGAGTTGTATTTGTTGCAATACACTTAAATTTCAAGGGATAGTTTGGGGCTCAGAAGTTAGGATTTTAAAGTCAATATGTGCATTTCATGTAATAAAGCTGTTAATGGTGAGCAAAGTATTATATACTAACTAGATTTTTCCACATCTGTATAGTATATTCTATGTATTTTGTGGTATTGAGATTATAGAAAGTTTAGAGTGTCTGAAACATGCATTTAATGTGTATTTTTAAACAAATTTATGGCAATTAAAATATTTGGAGAAAAGGGTATCACATTTCAATTTGTAAAGATCTTTTTAACTACTGTGTCATTAAATGCTTTGTATAATGCAAAACCATAACTGGAAAAACTTAAGTTTAATAAATATCAAATAGATTTTTCTGTATTAAACTTTATAAATGCTGTGATGTTTACACTTCTACTTTTTTCCTCCTAATTTGGATTCTCATTTTGTATTTTTGCACTGGGTTCAACGATCCAAGTCCTTTGAAAACACGTTTTGGTGCGTGTATTTTTACCTTATCACAGACCTTATGTCTGCTTCTTGATTGGTCAGTAGGATTATTGTATAATACATTTGCATAGAAATCAAATTGTTGAAATGATGTTTTACAGAAGTCTTAGCTTTCTTTCTGAGCTTTGTTCTTAGAGTAAGAATTGTTTCAATGATAAATTTGCAAGATTTTTGAGTTTCCTCTTGAGTGTAATTCAAAGCATGGATGTATTTCTTGGAAGGGTGGTGGGTTTTGAAATTATAGGCTTTTGCCTTAAATTTTAACATTCTACCATATTGTTTCTATTCTTTAGCATGTTATTGACCCCTTTGCCCAACTTTCCAGACTGAAATTTTTTCTAGCCTGTTACAAATAGCCAGTTCATAAAATAATAGATTATTTTTCTATATTCTATACTCCAAAAGCTTGAATTCTAGATTTGTTTCATTATTAAGAAAAGATTTCTTTTAAATTTTAATTTTTCAGATTTTAACAATAATACATGCATATAAAAATACAGACTCTTAAGTTCAGCAGTTTAAACGTCTTTATCCACGTCTGTGCTCTAAGAATGGGGGGTGGTGTCTAAGTTAAAGTATGCATCTGCTTTTAAATATTAAATAGCAAAACAGCTTCAGAGATAATTCCAGTAGTTATGCAGCTAATAATCAATATTCCATAGAACGGAGCATTGTTGGAAGCAGCTGCTTTCTTCTCTTTTCTTCAGTAAATATATTATTCCTGGGTCCCATTGAGGGAACAGTGTTTTTTCCTAGGTGAATAGAAAGATGTTATGAGGCAGAGGCAGGGCTCTGATTATTTGTACATAGATACATACATACACACAGAGAGACACATGTATGTATGTAAATAAAACCTCTTTATTGTCTTGCCTGGTTTTGGAATCTCATAAGGTAGAGAAAGTGGAATTTGTCTTTCTGAAAGATCCTGATCACCTGATTTGCTGCTAAGCCAACAGCCCCTGGGCTCTTCTTAAGATCTATCACCATCCCAGACTACAGTCCCCGTTCTGTACCGATCATGAAGAACCAAGGATACGTATATGCTCCCTTTCTCCTTATCACCGTACAATCTAGGCTAGTCTCTTCAGATTATCCCTGTGACTTAAGAAACCTTGATCTCCTGAGCCTGACAGGCATTCTTTTCCTTCTGTGCCACCTCTGGCAGCCAGGTGGTGCAGTGGCTAGAATGTGGCACTTATAATCAGGAAGACCGAATTTTAAAATCGGCCTCAGACACCAGCTGCATGACCTGAGCAAGTCTATTAACTTGTTTTCCTGTTTTCTCATCTGCAAAATGGGGGTAATGCTACTATCTGCTAATCATTGTTGTGTAAGGATCAAATAAGATAGTACAGTGCTTAGCACAGTGCCTGCCACATACTAGGTACTATACAAATGTTAGCAATTATTATTAGCTATTTTTATCTCTTCCCTATTCATTCCCTTTTCTCTAACCCCTCCCTCCCCCCAAAAAAACACATACAGATAAACACATATCCTTGGAATTGTAGGTACCTGCATAGTCTTGTGATACATTCAGAGTCATCACGACAAGATGCCCCAATGGGCCTGAGAGAGACACCTCGCCAGAAGGGGGTCATCCTTCTTACTCTTCTCTGGACTGAGCTCTGCTGGGGCAAGGGAGATGGCCCCACCTAAGGAATAGAATGGAAGGTGACAGTCGTTACAGATACCCTTTGAGTAATTCCTCCAGTTTTCCTCATAATAGCCCTGTGAGATTAGAACAAGAATAATTAGCCCAGTCTCAGGGGCAGCTAGATGGTGCAGTGGATAGAGTGTCAAGTCTGGAGTCAAGAAAACATCTTCCTGAGTTCAAATCTGGCCTTAGACACTAGCTTTGTGACCCTGGGCAAGTCACTTAACTCTGTTTGCCTCCATTTCCTCATCTGTAAAATCAGCTGGAGAAGGAAATGACAAAACTTCGATGTCTTTGCCAAGAAAACCCCAGACAAGGTCGTGAAGTCTGAAACAACTGAACAACAACAAAAAACCCAGTCTTAGGGAGAAAAGGTCCTCTAAGAGGGAAGAGAATGAAGGTGGAGCAGACAAATGATCTCACAAATGAAATGGGTCCATCTTCCCTCAGGAATCTTTCAATCTGCCCACAAAGACTGAGCAATGTACCATAAGTATATTTGCCTAGAGTGGTGGGTAAAGGCTTACCCATTATCCTTACCTGTTTCAGGAGCAGTAGGCACACCATGAGCAGGGCTAACAGCTTAAGGTGAACCATGGCAGTGTGTAGGAAGCTAGAGATGGGACTGCCAACTCAGACCTCTTGCCTTTTATAGGTTGAAATCAGACCAATGATTAATGGCTGCGTGTTAGGGGGCAAAGGTTGGAGCAGAGATCGGGGAAACTTTAATAAGTTAATGTCTACTAGAGCAATCTGCTCAAGGTCTGCCCCTTAGGCTGATTCTGTTTGATGATTCCTCACCTGACCTTTGAAATGGTTGTTAACTGGCCTAGTTTGCATTTTACCCACTTTTAAGAAAAATCACATTGTGGCTCCCACCTTTTTTTTTTTCCTCTGAGGTTCAAGTCAAGTCATAGACATAAGGAACCTGATCATACTCCATTGATGTCATTAATCAAAAAAAAAAATGTTCCAGTAATTAGCTCTTTTAAAAATAGCATTAATAGTCACATCCATGCCTAAGGGAGGACAATATGGGTGTGTGTGGCGGGGGGGGGGGTAAGGTGGGGGTCATGTGAGCTACCATTTGTAATAAGTGCATTTTCTAGAGTCTCAAACCCTGTATGATTAGCTGCCATTTTTTAAAAAACAAAATAGGTTTTATTGATTTTTTTTTTTATCAATACTGTCAATTCCCAATGACTTCCTCACACATCCCCAATAGGACCCTCCCTCAAAACAAAGTAGATACATAGATGCTCAAATCAACACACTGGTCGAATCTAATAATCTATCCTTCATCATCTCTATGCCTTCAGTACACCACTTCTTATTTCATTTGGTGTTCTTTTTATGAGTAGTTTTGTGAATTGTTGTAGTGCTCATTTCTTACTTCATCAGTTCATACACAGTAAAACTATAAACAATAGATCATATTAAAAAGTAATTGTAACAATCTATGCAGAAAAGTCTTGACAAACCATAACATTCATCTTTGTTTCAAATATAAATAGATCTTTCCTTAATATGACCAATGGTATCTATAAAAACAAGAGCTAGTATCTGTAAATGGAGAAGTGTTAAAAATCTTTTCAATAAGAGTGGGGTAAACAAGGGTGTTCATTATTGATGCTATTATTGATACAGTGCTAGATATGTTAGCTAAACAGCAACAAGACAAAAATTAATGAAATAAAACAAGCAAAGGGAAAACAAACCTAGAGGTTCAACTAAAATTAATTGAAACAATAACAGCAAAGTAGCAAGATATAAAACAAACTCACCAACTTATTAACCTTTCTTGAATATTACTGAGTAGTAATTTAGAGTAACTAGAATGCTATTTGGGGGTCTACCAAGCCACACAGGAATTAAAGACAACCACAAATACATTACAGAAAGTACCTGAATAATTGGAAAGATAAATTGTGCATGGTTGAATCATATTAATGTAATTATACTGCCAATAAAATTTATTTATTTGGGGTCATACCAATCGAGTCACCAAAGGGTTACTTTATAGAACTAGAAAAAATTACAATAAAATTCATCTACAAGAACAAAAGTTTGAGTCTCAAACTTTTCTTGAAAAGAAAAAGTGGGAAAGGGACCTGACGGTACCAGATATTACCTTGTTCTACAATAATAATCAAAATTATTTTGTACTGGTTAAAAAATAGAAAAGATGATCAATGACTATATGAGAAACAAAGACCCAGAAAAAAACAAAATGGTATAATGTTCGATAAACCTATAGACTCCAACTATTAGGGTAAGGATTCACTAATAACTGCTAGGAAAACCGGATTGCTCTATGGGTAGGAATTAGGTCTATCTAAGAGCAAGGGTTCTTAACCTTTTTTGTGGCGTAGATCCCTTTTGCAGTCTGGTGAAACACCTCTTCAGAATGATGTTTTTAAATTAATAAAATGAAATATATAGGAGTCTAACTGATCAAACTAGTCAAAATAATTACTTAAAAAAAGTTAATGGACCTCAGGTTAAGAACCCCTGCCTAGAGTCTACACTAGAGACTATGAACATTTCACACTATATACCTTTACTAAGCTACAAATGGGTATGTGGCCCAGGTTTAAAAGGTCACATTGTAAGAAGAGGAAGAAAGGAAGTATCTTTCATAATTATGAGTAGGGGAAGACCTTCACCAAACAAATGGACAAAGATGATCACAGGAGAGATGAAAAATTATGATTAAATAAAATTAAAGAAGTTTTGCACACAAAAAAGCAATGCAGAGCAAATTAGAGGGGAATCTTACCAACTAAATTAGAAACAGCTGTAGCAAGTTTCACTGGTAAAGATATGATATCCAAGATATAAAAGGGACTTTAAGATATGAAGAACAAGAGTCACTATAGATAAGTGGTCAAAAGATATAGCCAGTTCTTAAAGAAGAAAAGCAATCTGTGTGTGTGTGTGAGAGAGAGATAGAAAGATGAGTGGGAGGTGGGGAGAGAATGTGCTCTAATTCACTGATTAGAGAAATGAAAATTCAGATAGCTCTGAGATTCAATATTACATTAGAATGGCAGATGACAAAAAAAAAGGAAAATGTTGAGGCTGTGGACAGACAAGTACAAAATGTAGAGCTCTGAATTGGTCTGGCAAGTCTGAAAAGCAATTTGGAACTTTCCCCTCAAAGTCACTAAACTGTGTGTGTGTGTGTGTGTGTATGTGTGTATATATACATGTGTATATACATATATATGTGTGTATATGAATTTTTGTGTTTTTGGTGAGGCAGTTGGGGTTAAGTGACTTGCCCAGGGTCACACAGCTAGTGAGTGTTATGTGTCTGAAGCCAGATTTGAACTCAGGTCCTCCTGACTCCCAGGGCTAGTGCTCTATACTCTGCACCACCTAGCCCATGGATTTGTTTTGCTTGACTTTTTTTTCTTAATTGCTACAAAGGAGGGGAGGTGGGTGGGTTTTTTCACCAGGTGGGAAAAGAGTGGGTTTGGTGATAAAGATGCCAAAAACAAAAGTAGAAAAGAAAAAAGAAAGTGTCATTGCAGTATTTGAGGAAAAATAATCATGTGGCCAACGATATGGAGAACTAGACATTTTCTTCATTCTTCACAACCTTACAGACATTTCTAGAATAGGAATTGTGCACCATGGACATAGCAGTTTCAGCTGTCTCCAGTTATCTCCACAATCTAAAATACCAAGAACCCAGACAAGGTAAAAAATTTGATGAACAACAGAGAAAGCTGATAATCCATAAACTATAACCAAGTGTTCACCAACACCCCTTCTGCAACAGCCCACTATGCACATAGCAGCAGGGGTACATAGGTTGCTCTTGGCAACAGAACTCAACTCCATCCCAAATCTCCTGTCCCCCCATCTCCCACCTCATCCCCAAGTCCTGTGGAGATCCAAATAGAAGAAATTGGCTTAGGCTTTGATAGCATGGCAGTGATCTGTGCTGCTGGGCCAGAGAACTGAGGAACAAGGGAACAGGGAAAGGACACATGGTGGGCTGTGTGGCAACCCATTAGCCTGGGGGAAAGTACCTGGCATCCATCTGGGGCTAGTTTTGTCCCCCACCAGAAGTCATTGATGGCAGTGACCAAGGCTGGTGAATCATGAATTACCTAGCATAAAAGCTGAGACGCTGAGATCCAGCCCTCAAGGAGACCAGCCTCAAAGTGGAAGGAGTCAGAAAGTAAGCAATAAAGAAAAATAAGGAAAAAAGACTGCAATTACCAAAGATGTTAGGAGAAAGAAAAAAGAGAAGCAAATAAAAGTTGATTAGCTCCACCTTCTCTAGATTTTCAGTTACCATTGCATCCAACCTGAGCAGCAGTCCTGCTTTCTTCACTTTCACACATGTGCTTCTGCATACCAAAGGAGGAAGTCACACATCTTTGCAGAGTCCACTGTAAATTTGTATTATATAATCTTAACTGAGTCCTCACTGTTGTGTGCTTATCTTTTTGTGTTTCCTTAATTGGCTCTTTCCCATACCCCTCGCTACCTATTCCAAACCTTTTCTAAAGACACGTACACTATTCCTTAACCACTCTTGGCAGAGAACGTCATGAAATAACTTCACTAAAAAAATTGAGGCCATATATCATAAATTTCCTTTCCTCATAAACCCTACTTCAAGTCACCCCAACATTAGTTCCTAGTCTCTTCTCCTTTGTTCTAGTCTTGGAAGAAGAGGTAGCTCTTCTGTTTCTCTGCTTGTGTCCTTGATCTCATTTTCTCCTCTCTCTTTCAAGATCTTACTCTTTCAATCGTTCTCTGTTTCTCTTTTTCTCTGTCACTCTCCCACCTTCTCCTTTATCCCCCAAAGCAATTATCCTTTCGTTCTCCACTCTTTCCCAGTTAAACTAGAAAAAGCTATCTCTGTTGGTTCCCTCTACTTCCTCACTTCACCCTTCTCATTCTCTTGCCATATCACTCAACTAAAACTGCTCTTTTCCCGCAATTACCAATGATATCTTTGTAATCAGATTCCAGATATTTCCCCAAGGATACAAGAAA
This sequence comes from Vombatus ursinus, assembly GCF_900497805.2. Taxonomy (NCBI): domain Eukaryota; kingdom Metazoa; phylum Chordata; class Mammalia; order Diprotodontia; family Vombatidae; genus Vombatus; species Vombatus ursinus. Next base: position 15,875,352 of record NW_020947062.1, read on the forward strand.
GGGCTTCTGATACCTAACTGGGAACCCCAGAAGTTGTAATTGACAGTATTCCCTCCTGCCCCTGAGAAACTGGTACTATCATAAATATTTGGGATTTTTTTTCTAAGTGGGGCAAGGTAGACTTCAGTCATGTTAGGAGTATTAAAATAGTTTATGAAGGAGCTGAAAAAGGGGGAACTGAATAAGAATGAAGAATGCCTTATATTTTTGTAGTTATTTTAAATGGAATTTCTGCTGGATTTTTTTTTTTGGTGATAGACAGAATGCTAATGATTTGTGTGTTTGTATGGATTTTTTTTAGTTCCTAAATTTAGCTGGTTATTATTTCAATTAATTTTTAATTGATTTTCTAGGGTCAATTTCTTGGTTAGCAAACTATAGCCAGAGCGCCAAATTTAGCCTGGTATGCTAAGAATAGTTTTTGCATTTTAAAATACAATAAAACTTTAAAATTTTTTAAAAGTACTAGGTTGTATGTAATCCAAAAAGTAATGAAGCAGCTAGGTAACTCAGTGGATAGAGCTTGAGGCCTGAAGTCAGGAGGACTTGAGTTAAATTTGACCTCAGGCACTAATTGTGTGACCCTGGGCAAGTACCTAAATTCTGTTTGCCTTAATCAACTGGAAAAGGAAATGGCAAACCACTCCAGTTTCTTTGCCAAGAAGGCTCCATAGATGGTATGGCGCATGGGGTCATGAAGAGTTGGATACAACTTAACAGCAACAATAAGTACAAAAACAGGTGAGGGGCTGGACTTGGCACTCCAGCCACTCCTTATTCTAAGGTTCTTTAAGTGAACTATCATACCACCAGCAAAAAGCCCCAATTTGGGGGCAACTAGGTGGCACAGTGAATAGAGCACTGGCCCTGAAGTCAGGAGGACCTGAGTTCAAATTCGGCCTCAGACCAAACACTTGACACTTACTAGCTGTGTGACCCTGGGCAAGTCACTTAACCCCTATTGTCTTTTTAAAAAAAGCACCAATTTTGTTTCCTCTTTGCCTGTGTTATGCCTCCATTTCTCTTTCTTTTCTTTTTTTATTGCTATAATTTCTATCACTATACTGAATAATAATGGTGATAGTGGGTATCCTTATTTTAACCCTGACTTTATTGGAAAGGTCTTCAATTAATCTCCATTAAAGGTAATGCTGTCTCTTGATTTTCGATAGATACTACTTAGCATATTAAGGAAAAAATCTATTCCTATGCTTTTTATTGTTTTTAATAGGAATGGGTGTTTTATCTTGTCTTTTTGTATTTGTTGATATGGTCAAGTGATTTTTGTTGTTAATGTGATCAATTATAGTTTTTTCTAATATTGAATTAGTCTTGCATTCTTAGCATAAATCCAATAGGGTCATGGTGTATAAACTTTGTGATATATTGCAACAGTCTCCTTGATAATATTTGATTTAAAATTTTTGCATGGATATTCATTAAGGATATTGTTCTATAGTTTTCTTCCTCTGTTTTGACTTTCCCTGGTTGAGCTATCATGATCATATTTGTATTATAGAAGAAATCTGGCAGGATGCCTTCTCTTCCTATTTTTTAAAATAGTTTATGTAATATTGGATTAAATTGTTCTTTAAATGTTTGAGAGCATTTGTAAATTCCTCTGGTACCGAGTTGTTGTTGTTTTCCCTTTTGGGAACTCATTTATGGCTTATTTCTTTTTCTAAGACTAGATTAATCCCTTTATGTCTTGTTCTGTTAACCTGAACATTTTATATTTTTATAAATATTTATCTATTTCATGCTGACAGTTCAGTTTATTGGCATATAATTAGACAAAATAATTTCTAATTATTTTTTTTATTTATTTTTCATTGGTTGTGAGTTAATTTCAATTTTTGATAGTGGCAATTTGGTTTTCTTTTTTTTTTTTTAAATCAAATTAGCTAATGGTTTACTTACTGGATTTTTTCCTTAAACAATACCTAATTTTACTTATTAAATTCAATTTTTAAAAAATTTTAAACTTTATTCACCTCATTTTTGATTTTCAAGATTTCTATTTTGGTGTTAAACTGGGGATTTTAAATTTGTAAATTCTCTACTTTTTTTAGTTGCATGCCCGATTCATTGATTTTTTTTTTTTAATTAATGAAGGTGGTTAGAAATGTAAATTTTCCCTTAGCGACTGCTTTGGTTACATCTCCCAAATCTTGATATGTTGTCTTACTGTTATCATTATCCTTAATGAAATTAATGATTATTTCTATGATTTGTTCTTTGACCCACCTATTCTTTGGAGCCATACTTGTTATTTGTAATTTTGCAACATTCATTTATATTGCTTTGTAATTGTTATTTTGATTTTTATTGTTGTAATTAGTGTATATATTGTTTTCTTAGCTCTGTTTATATACAGGAGAAATTGGAGATAAATCTCAGAGGAAAAGCACTAAGATTAAGTTGACTCCTTGCAGATCCTGATACTTAAACAGAGAAGGAATTCAGGAGGGGGAGATGAGGAAAGACAGAGTTCTAAGCATGGGGGAGAGTCAGTGAAAATTATCAGAGTGGGAGATTGGAGTGTCATTTTCTTTTCTTTTTTTAAAATTTTTAAATTTTTTTTATTTTTAACATGTGTTTTTAAAATTTTGGGTTACAAATTTTCTCCCTTCCTCCCTCCCCATCCACACTCATTGAAAAGGCAAGCAAATCAATACATGTCATGCAAAACACTTCTATAGTAGTCCTGTTGTGGAAAACTAAGTATATTTCCCTTCATCCTATCCCACCTCCCATTTATTCTAGTCTCTCTTTTGACTCTGTCCCTCCTCAGAAGTGTTTGCTTTTGATTATCCCCTCCCCCAACCTGCCCTCCCCTCTATCAACCCCTTGCTGTCATATCCCTTTCCCCCCTTATTTTCCTGTAGGGTAAGATAGATTTCCATATCCCATTGTGTATGTTATTTCCTCTTTAAGCTAAATCCTAGGAGAGTAAGATTCACTCATTCCCTCTCACTTTCCCCCATTTTCCCTTGGAATGCCATTTTCTACAAACAGCAAGGAGGCCAGTGTCACTGGATTGTATAGTACATGGAAGGGAATAGGATGTAAGGAGACCTGAAAGATAGGAAGCAGGCAGATTATAAAGGGCTTTAATAATAATAGCTAAACATTTGTGTAGTACCTTACTATGTGTCCAGCACTGTACTGAGTACTTTATAATTATTATCTCATATGATTCTCACAACAACCCATGAAGGTAGACATTTTACAGATGAGGAAACTGAGGCACAGTTAATAAGGGTGTGAAGCTGGATTTCAGGTTTTCCTGACTCCAGGCCTAGTACTCTATCCACTGCACCAGCTAGCTGCCTCTTGTTTAAAAGCCAAACAGAAGATTTTAGCTTTTATCCTGGGAGTATTAGGGAGCCATTGGTGTTTATTGAATGGGAATGTAAGATGACATGGTCAGACTTGTGCTTTAGGAAGATTGGTTTGACAGCTGAGTGGAGAATGGACTGGAGTGGGGAGATACTTAAAGCAGGGAGACTAACCCAGAGGCTATTGCAATAGTCTAAGCATGAGGTGATGGGGGCCTATACCAGGTTTGTTGTGGTGTCAGAGAAGAGAAGGAAGTATATGCAAGAGATGCTGCAAAAGTAGTAACAACAGGTTTTGACAACTTATTGAATATTGGGAGGGTAAGAGAGAATAAGGAGTGGAGGAAGATACCCAGGTTATAAGCCTAGGTGACTAAGAGAATAGTGGTACCTTCAACAGGGACCCAGAGGGTGGTGGTGCCCTCAACAGTAACAGTGAAGCTAAGAAGAGGGGGTGGGGTGGGGAGGACAGCAATGAATTTAGTTTTGGAATTGTGAAATATGTTGTAAGAGGTTAGTCTAAGCTTGATTTCTGCCAAACTTCTCTGTAGTCTTTCCAGCAGATCTTATCAAATAGAGAGTTATTTCCTGAATAATTTATGTTTGGAGTTTTATCAAACCCTGAGTTATTGAGTTTCATTATTTCTGATTCCTCTTTTTCTAATCTGTTTCATTGACCTACTCTGTTTTTTAACCAATACTGAATGGTTTAGATGACTGCTGTTTTATAATATAGTTTGAGGTCTAGAAGAAATTGCCAATTCTTGTCAATTCTACCTACACAATATATCTTTGTCCTCTTCTGTCCAATCACACAGCAACCACCCTAGGTCACGTCCTTGACACTTCTTACCTGGACAACACTGGACAACAACCTCTTACTGGGTCCCAGTCTTTACTCTCTTTAATTCATCTTCCACATAGCTGCACATTGATTTTCCTAAAGCACAGATCGGACCGTGTCACTTCCCTGCTAAGAAGTCTAGTGACTTCCTCTTGCTTCTAGGATAAAATACAAATATCTCTGTATGACTTGTATGTCCTTCACAGTCTGCCTTTTATGAAGGATTTGTCAGAGGGTATGGACATGAGTCACACAAAATAAAGTCTGCTTGGGTTTTGCTCTACCTTGCTGGAGATAATACAACTCAGTGATAAAATCAGATTCTTTGAATTATGACACTTTCTAGAGTTACTGCACCTTGTTCCTTCACACAGTCTACATTCAGCCAAAGTGGCCCACCATCTGACTTTCCAGCCCCAAATCCTTGTCTTTTCACAGGCTAGGTCCCATTCTGGTATTTCTGACTCTACAATTATCTCTCAATTAAGTTAGAGAAGGGAAGAAGGAGGAAGAAGAAGAAAAGGAGAAGGAAAATAGCATTTACATAGTGCTTTAAGGTTTGCAAAATACTTTACAAATATTACTGAATTTGATCCTCACAACAACCCTGGGAGGCAGGTGTAATTAATATCCTTTTTTTCTAACTGAGGAAACTGAGGCACAGAGAGGTTAAATCACTTGTCCAGGGTCACACAGCTAATAAGGATCTGAAGTAGGATTTAAACTCAGGTTTTTCTGACTCCAGGTCCAGCATTCTGCTCATTATGTCACCTCAATGCCTATGGGATGGTACAAGAAGTGGGGACCTGGAGATTTTGCTTGTGGCCACACACTCTGGCCCTTTCCCCTTTTGACAGGTTTCCAGGTATTGACCTGGGGGAAAGATTACTGGCAGATCATCCACTAGATTCTTTGCATGAGGCCTTACTGTTTGCCATTTGGGTTCTAGTTGAGCTCCAGAGAGCTGGGAGGTGGGGGGGTGGGGAGGGTGAGGAGGGTGGGATGGCCACGAAGTACCAGACAGATCATAACCCTGCACGTCTGTGTTGGCTACTGATGCCACAGCTGTTGCAGCAACAAAATCTGTCACACTCTCTGCTGTGACTACAACCACAGCTGAGGTTCAGACCTGGTATGGAGTTTCAAGCTGCTGGCCAAGATTGGGGGATGGGCAGGAGGGCACTATAGCCAAGGCAAGTTCCAGAATGCTAATGATGCCCCTATAGCAAAAAAGGAACCATGAGAAGCAGGGAGGGACAGCAGACCTTTCTAACGGCATTCTGCCCTTGCTTCCAAATTTCAAGTCCCTGGTCCCCCACATGGAACACCCCTCCTCAGTGTTTTTTTCCTTCCTTTTTCATGGAAGTAGTGAGGGTGGTTGAGAAGATGAATAGAAAATGGAGTGGAGCACTCCATAGGGGAGGTCTTAACCAAACTCTCACATGTTCTCTAAGCATCCACAGTATGGATTGTTTGAGAGGTAATAATGCATGTAGAGGTCCATGAATGAAGAGAGACCCCAAAAACCGAGGACACAGAGATTTTCCTGTTTTAGTAATTTTTGGAGCATATTCCCAGTCCTAATCCTAGATCTCCATTGAACTTAGACTACTGAGGGTCTCTCTCATTTATTAATTAATGAAGTAAGAGTCTGCTTTCTGCAGGTTATAGAAAGCAGGAAGATAAGTCTAGTGTGCACAGCACACATCCAATGTATACCCAGTCCACACCATTGTCCTACTGAGAATCCATTCCACTTTCATCTCCTTTTTGTAAAAAAACAAAAACAAAAACAGAAACCCTCACTTCTTTCAAAGCAGCTCAGGTCACCTGCCAAAATCCTGTTGTGATCCTCCTAAACACCCAGAGATTTGTATCTATTTCCTGCTTGATTTTCTATGGAAACTCTACCCCTCCCACCCCCAAAGGAATGAGGGCAAGAACTATTTCATTTTCTATTTCTTTGTATCCCTAGAACCTACCACCATGCCTGACACATAGTAAGTCTTTAATAAATATTTATTTAAAAAATAAACTTTTCTGCAACGTAGCTTTTTTTTTAAGAGGGAGGGACAGATGGAAGATAAGCAAGGAGAGAGGGAGGGAGAGAGGGAAGAAAGGGAGGAAAAGAGGGAAGAAGGGGGAAAAAGGAGGAAGGAAAAAAAAAAGAAACAACCTTTTTGTTATCCTTAACTTTCTCCATGCACTGGCCCTGAAATCAGGAGGACCTGAGTTCAAATCCGACCTCAGAAACTTGACACTTACTAGCTGTGTGACCCTGGTCAAGTCATTTAACCCCATTGCCTAGCAAAAAACAAAAAACTTTCTCCATAAGGGTCATCACATTTTAATTTCTAGGACCCCTGACACTATTCTATTCTTTTTTTTTTCTAGCAAGACAATTGGGGTTAAGTGACTTGCCTAGAGTCACACAGCTTGTCTGAGACCAGATTTGAACTCAGGTCCTCCTGACTGCAAAGTCAATGCTCTATCCACTGCACCACCTAGCTGCCCTTCCCTGACACCATTTTTACAGGATTTTGCCATGCTATGGTATTCGTCCTCCATGACCTATCCTTGCTTCTATTTTTAAATGTCTTTTTAAAACCTAAGTTGAAATAGAAATGAAAACAGCTACAGAACTGAAAGTTGAATACTGTAAAAATTGAAACTGAATGCTAAGTAATTACCAATCTTGGTCCTAAAGAGGAGATGACATAAAGTCTTCTCTTCTTTCTTTTCAGAGGTGGAGGACTATGGATGTGGAATACTGTATACAGTGTCAGACTGGATTGACGTGTTGCTTAGTTTTACTAATCTTTTTTCTTTTTTAGTTTGTTACAAAGAATGACTTACTGAGAAGAAGGGGGAGAGAGATATTTGGAAATGAAGGTTAAAAAAAAGATAACAATAAAAATTTAAATAATATAAATAAATCTAAGTTCGTTGATGAGTGTCCTATATATCCACATTACTCTATTTAGACAACTTGTCCCTTTTTTTTTCATTTCAATTGTTTCTCTTTGTGCCTTCAAAATTTCACTCAAGGGCTGCCTATACCACCTGAGCTGGCTTCCCTATAAACTATTACAGCTTGGGATCCTAGCAGTCATGTCTATGAACTCTTTGAAATTTGCTCTGCATAGGCGCAGCTAGGTGGTGCAGTGGATAAAGTACTAGCCCTGGAGTCAGAAGGACCTGAGTTGAAATCCAGTCTCAGACACATAATACTTCCTAGCTGTGTGACTCTGGGCAAATCACTTAACCCCAATTGCCTCACTGAAAAAGAAAAAAAAATTTGTTATACATATCTAAAACTGAACTTATTACCTTCCCCACTAAACCCTCCCCACCTCCTATCTCCCTACTACTGTGGAGGGCAACACCATCCTCCCAGTCCGGCAGCTCATAGCCCAGGTATCATCCTTGACTCCTTACTATCTCTCATCCCCTAGATCCAATCTGTTTCGAAGCCTATCAGTTTCACCTTTGCAACATCTCTCAAATTAGCCCTGTCCTCTCCTCTGCCGCTGCTGTCATCTAGTGCAGGCCTGTACTACTGCTGTAGCCTGCTGGTGGGTCTGATTGCTTTTCAGGTCTCTTCCTGTTCTCCCCATCCTCCATTCAGCCACCAGAGTGATTTACCTGAAGCACAGGTCCCACCATGTTGCCTCCCTATTCAGTGGCTTCCTACCGCCTTGAGGATCAAATACAAATTCCTCTGCTGGGCATTCAAAGCCCTTCATAATTTATTTGGTTGTTGTTGGGGTTTTTTTGCCTTTTTTTTTTTTTTTTTGGTGAGGCAATTGGGGTTAAGTGACTTGCCCAGGGTCACACAGCTAGAAGGTGTCAAATGTCTGAGGCCACATTTGAACTCAGGTCCTCCAAGGCTGGTGCTGTATCCACTGCACCACCTAGCTGCCACAGCCCTTCATAATTTAGCCCCCTCCTACCTTTTCAGTCTTCTTACACCTTATCCTCCACCCAGTACCCTTTGATCCAGTGACCCTGGCCTCCTTGCTATTCCACAAACTCCATCTCTTTGCTACAGGTATTTTCTTTTCTTTTACCTTTTATTTAGTATATTATTTTTCCACAATTACATTTAAAAACAATTTTAAACATTCATTTTTAAAACTTTGACTTCCAAATTCTTTCCCTCCCTTCCCTCCCCCCATTGGGAAGGCAAGCAATTCAATATAGATTATACATGTGTAGTCATGCAAAACATATCCATAATAGTCATGTTGTGAAAGAAAACACAGACAAGAAAAATAAAACCTCAAGAAAAATAAAGAAAGTAAAAAAAGTATGCTTCAATCTGTATTCTGACACCATTAGTTCTTTCTCTGGAACTGGGTAGCATTTTTCATCATAAGTCCTTCAGAGTTGTCTTGGATCGTTGTATTGCTTAGAATAGCTAAGTCATTCATAGCTGATGACCTTAGCCAGAAAAGAGCTGCTATGAATATTTTTGTACATCTAGGTCCTTTTCCTTTTTGTTTTTTATCTCTTTTGGGATACAGACCTAGTAGTGGTATTGCTAGGTCAAAGGGTATGCGTAGTTTTATAATCCTTTGAGCATAGTTCCAAATTATTCTCCAGAATGGTTGAATCAGTTCACAACTCCACCAACGGTGCATTAAAGTCTCATTTTTCCTAAGTCCCCTCCAACATTTGTCATTTACCTTTTTAGTACCTCAGAATTGTTATAATTTGCATTTCACCACTCAATAGTGAGAGTATTTTTTCATATGGCTACAGATAACTTTGATTACTTTATCTGAAAACTGATCATATCTTTTGATCATTTATCAATTGGGAAATGCTCTTATTTTTGTAAATTTGACTCAGTTCTCTATATGTTTGAGAAATGAGGCCTTTATCAGAGAAACTTGCTTCAAAATTTTTTTCACGGTTACTATTGCTAACTGTATTTCCCTCCATCCTATCCCCCCTATTTATTCTTTTCTCTCTCTCCTTTCACCCTGTCCCTCCTCAAAAGTGTCTTGCTTCTGACTACCCCCTCTTCCAACCCTTCCTCCCTTCTATTACCCCTCCCTCTTATCCCCTTCCCCTTCTACTTTCCTATAAGGTAAGTAAGATAGATTTCTATACCCAATTGAGTGGGTATGTTATTCCTTTTTTGAACTAATTCTGATGAGAGTAAGGTTCACTCACTCCTCCTCACCTCCCCCCTCTTCCCCTCCTCTGTAAAAGCTTTTTTTTTTGCCTCTTTTATGTGAGATAATTTACCCCATTCTCCCGTTCCCTTTCTCTTTCTCCCAGTACATTTCTCTCTTATACCTTAATTTTAGTTTTTAGATATCATCCCTTCATATTCAAATCATACCTGTGCCCTCTGTCTATATATATACTCCTTCTAGTTCCCCTAGTAATAAGTAAGGTTTTATGAGTTACAAATATCATCTTTCCATGTAGGAATATAGACAGTTTAATTTTAATAAGTCCATTATGATTTCCCTTTCCTGTTTACCTTTTTATGCTTCTCTTGAGTCTTATATTTGAAAGTCAAATTTTCTATTCAGCTCTGGTCTTTTCATCAAGAAAGTTTGAAAGTCCTCTCTCTCATTTAATGTCCATTTCACCCCTGAAGGATTATACTCAGTTTTGCTGGGTAGGTGATTCTTGATTGTAATCCTAACTCCTTTGCCCTCTGGAATATCATATTCCAAGTCCTCCAGTTCCTTAATGTAGAAGCTGCTAAATCTTGTGTTATCCTGACTATGGCTCCAAGATACTTGAATTGTTTCTTTCTGGCTGCTTACAATATTTTCTCCTTGGCCTGAGAACTCTGTAATTTGGTTATAACATTCCTGACAGTTTTCATTTTGGGATCTCTTTTAGGAGGTAATTGGTGGATTCTTTTGATTTCTATTTTACCTTCTGGTTCTAGAATATCAGGGAAGTTTCCCTTGATAATTTCTTGCAAGATCATGTCTAAGCTCTTTTTTTGATCATGGCTTTCAGGTCAGTTGTTTTTCAGTGAGATATTTCACATTATCTTCTATTTTTTCAGTCTTATTTTATTGTTTTGTAATTTCTCATAAAGTCATTAGCTTCCTTTTACTCCATTCTAATTTTTAAAGATTTATTTTCTTCAGTGAGTTTTTGAACCTCCTTTTCCATTTGACCAATTCTGCTTTTTAAGACCAATTCTCGTCATTGGCTTTATGGACCTCTTTTACCTTTTGGCCTAGTCTGTTTTTTAAGATGTTATTTTCTTCAGTATTTTTTTTTTGTGTGTGTCTCCTTTACCAAGCTATTGAGTTATTTTTCATGATTTTCCTGCATCATTCTCATTTATCTTCCCAATTCTTCCTCTCCTTCTTTTACTTAATTTTAAAAATCCTTTTTGAGCTCTTCTACAACCTGAGACCAATTCATATTTTTCTTTGAGGCTTTGGATGTAAGAGCTCTGATTTTGTTGTCTTTTTCTGAGTGTGTGTTTTGAACTTCCTTGTCACCATAGTATCTTTCAATAGTCAGTGTTTTATTTTTTTCCCCTGTTGTTTGCTCATTTTCCCAGCCTATTACTTGACTTTTAACTGTTTGTTAAAGTAGGACTCTGCTTCCTGGGTGGAGGGCACACTGTTCCAAGCTTCAGGGGTTTTGTGCAGCTGTTTTCAGAGATACTTTTAGGGACCTGTAAGTTTTCAGTTCTTCCATGATGGTACAATCTAAAGAGACATGTTTACTATTCTCCTAGCCTGTGCTCTGGTCTGTGAGTGATCACATTCACTCTTTTCTGCCTTAGAATTGTGAAGAGGGTCCCCTCACCACTCCTCACCCTGGGACTACCACCCAGGACAGAGACCCAGATCCAAAGCAACAGAGTCCTGCCTCAGTGCTAGCAAAAAGACCCCTATAATCTCCTTCTGACAAATTTTTCAATCCCCTTACCATCTGTAGGCTGAGAGCTCCGGAAGCAACCACTGCTGATGTTGCTTCAGTCACTGCCAAGGCCTGCTCCTGGTTTGCTGTGGCTGGGACTGTGTTGGTACAGCCTGTGCTGCTCTGTGCTCCACACTCACCCTAGTGCAATAGACCTTCCAAGTTGTCTTGGGCTGGAAATTTGTTTCACTCTGTCTTTTTGTGGGTTCTGCTGCTCTAGAATTTGTTTAGAGTAATTTTTTACAGGTATTTGGAGGGGTTTGGGGGAGAGCTGAGGCAAGTCTCTGCATTTATTCTGCCATCTTGGCTTTGCCTCTCAGCTCTAGGTATTTTCTCTCTGTGTCCTCCGTGGCTATAATGTTCTCCCTCCTTAAATCTACCTACTGACTTCACAACTAAAATCCCATCTTCTACCAGCCAACCCGTCTTAATTCTTTTAGTTATTTTATATTTATCCTGGATATTGCTTATTTGTACATATTTGCTTGCTTGCAGCCTTCCCCATTAGATTGTGATCTCCTTGAGGGCAGGGGCTGTCTTTTGCCTCTTTTTGTATGTTTAGTGCTTAGCACAACTCCTGACACATGGTAGACATTTGATAAATATTTGACTGACCTCTCTCCCAAAGCTTGTATGTAAGACTATGCCCAATTTTTCTCTCACCTATCACAAATCTCACAATGAAGTGGTCACTTTCTCCCAACCTCTCTTTTCCACCCCAGCAAATAGTTGTCCCTTGCTAGTGAGAATCACATCCAAAATAGAATCTTCAGTTGTTGATTCCTCCACTTTTTGAAAAAGTTTAATAATTAATAAGGAAAGTCAATAAATTATTAACAGCTCTTCTGACAAAGAATTCTAACTGACATCGGGATGATTGATGTCTTCCATCTCGACTGTATCACGCCCTTTTGCCAGACTTATGGCCTCCTTCCCAAATTCTTCATCTATCTCCTCTTTTTGTCCAGGTGGTCTGTAATATACACTGAATACAATATTGCTTCTATTTCTTCCTCTTTTGATCTTCACCATGCTTTCTTTCTTACTGGTTCCTGGATTGCTTCCCATGGGTGTGTCTTAATATACAATGCTATTCCATGTTGATCTTCTTTTACCTATCTCTCTTTTAAATAAAGTATAATTTCACAGTGTCATATTCTAGTGAAGAGTCTTAATCCTTCGAGACTCATTAACTATGAAGTCGATCTGTTTCCTTGAATTAGGATTCTAGTTCATCTAACTTGTTACTTATACTTTGTACATTTGCTAGTAGATAGAGACCATAGGTTTTACTATTGGCTCCTTCCTTGGATTTTGTCTCCTGTGAACTTACACCAGTAGCTGTAATTGTGAATAAGGTAGCTTTTTCTCCCTCTGCAGGGGTGATTCGGGCTTAATGTTAGAAATCACAGAATTTTAGAACTGGAAGGGACCTTAGTAGACATGTAGTCTACCCCATATCAAAGATAACAGTCAGAAACAAGTGAACCCAGGTGTGTAGTATTTGATCAACTCAAGGACATAAACTTTTGGGGTAGGGACCTCAACAAAAATTGCTGAGAAAATTGAAAAGCAGTCTGGGAGAAATTAGGCTTATTTCAGCACCTCACACCATATACCATGCCAGGATCCAAATGGATACATGACCTAGATATAAAACAAATTAGAGGAGAATAGAAGGAGATATCTTTCAAAACTGTAAGGAGGGGAAGAGTTCTTGACCAAACTGGGGATAGAGATGATCAGAGGAGAAAAAGTAAACAGTTTTGATTACAGTTATCCTTTCCACATCACAACTTTCCCCATTGCAGTTTTGATATATGCAGGTCAGCATAAGAAATTAAATGGAAATTTGGGGGGGAGTTTTGCAGAAGCTGCAGACAACACGTAAAGGCCACATACGACACAGAGCCTATGACCAAACACTTAATCCAAATTTTACAATAAGGTACTATAAATACCCCATAAAGGAAAGGGAAAAAAATTCAAACTCTCGTATGGAGGGCTAAAAAATTTTACGGGGATTTTCCAGGTTATGCCACGTCCCTAATGAACATGATGTAGAAAGGATAACTGTACGAAAAAATTGAAAAGATTTTGCACAAAGAAAAACAATGGAGATAGAATTAGAAGGTAATTAGTTAATTGGGGGAAAAGTCTTTGTAACAAGTTTTATCTAGTAAAGGTATGATATCCTGGAAAACAAGGAATTGATTGAAATACATCAGAACAAGAGCCATTTCCTAATAAATAGATAAAAGATATGAACAGGTAGCTCTCAAAAGAAGAAAATCAATTATCAACAACTCTATGACAAAGGCTCCAATGAACTAATAATAAGAGAAATATAAATTAAAACAACTGAGGTTGGACCCAGGAAGGATTAGGAGAAAAGAAAATTAGGAAATTGCATGCTTTCAATCATTCCAAGTGCCTACCTGAAAGAACAAGCCTATCCTTTTAAGCCAATGTTCTCTCAGTGATACTATGTGGCTGTAAATCATGAAACATCCATGAACTTCTAAGAATCAAAATTGCAGCTGGCCCAAATGGCAATGAAGTGATGCATGTTGGACCCAAGTAAGATTCAGTGTATTTCAGACTTATGAAAAAGTGGAATAATTATTATCACACATGAAATATATGATTATAAAAGGTTGTCATGGAAACTTGTACAAATATGCAGAGAAGTACTGCATGGATATGATACCAATAGGAAGACCTCTTGTGCTTTGGTTAGATCCTCTAAGAAAGATTTACGGGAGGACACTGAACAAGCATTACACAGGATGAAGTGTGGTGTGGATAGGCTATGATATATACAACCCTCTGTAGGGGGCACTCATATTGATGAAATCATGGGTCAATTGAAGTATTCTAGGCAGTGAGTACAAACTGTAGGATTTTAACACATGAATACTTCAAGGATCAGTGACTTCATCAGTGTCAGTACTTCCTCCGCCAATACAGATCAAACCTTGTCTATAAGTCAGTAGACAATAAAATGACCTGCTATGGCTAAAAATTCATCCTTTTGTGGTCTGAGACTGGCCCTCAATCAATAGTCTATTAGGTGTTAATGGGGACATCTTTTGGAATATGCTGAATCAAATGACTAGTGAGTTCCCTACCAACTCTAAAATTCTTCTGTAATGGGATAATTAGGGGAGCTCATTTGCTCCACTGTGGCTCTTTTCCTGGAGCTGAGCATGAGCTGTGCCCCCCTTTTGGTGGGTGGGCTCTTTGCTAATAGACATATGCACCCAGAGGCTTCTGATTGGTCCCTGCGCGCATACTGCTAATAACTGGGACTATGTTAAAGATAATTGTTGACTGAGCAGGAAGAACTTGAAAAATAGGATCAATCTCAGCTAACATTCTCTCTTCCCATCTGTTAGGTATGTTGGGTTGTCTACCTCAGACTTCCATCAAGGTAGAGAGGATATGTCTTCCCTTTCCCCTGCAGAGTCAATGATCTCTGCTTTCACATGGAAACAAGAGCAAGCGTGTGCTTATCTACATGAATCTGAGACTGGACAGCATGCCCTTGGCTGCCTCTTCTGTTTTGTGTTTCTTTCCCTGAGCACAGGTGAGCAAACAGTAATCCTGAGGTGGGTATTTTCTAGCCTTGGTAACAACCTTGTGAGTTTGAGATGTCCAGGGCCCAGGTGCTAGCTACTTAGCAGGAGACAATCCCTGAGACAATTTTGTGAAGGAGATGATCACTTCCAAGAGAATGAGCTCAAGTTATTCCTTGGCTTGCTAGTAGATAACAGACCTTGAATAAGTTGCTTGGACAAAGCAGAGGCAAGGTGAAAATAAAATACGTATTCAGCCATCCCACAAAATGTTTCATGTTTTAAGTATCAACCTCCTGGGAGAATATCCTAAAAATTAAGGGATATGCTTTCATGTTTAAAGAATTTGTTGGGGCAACTAGGTGGCGCAGTGGCTAAAGCACCAGCACTGAAGTCAGGAGGACCTAAGTTCAGATCCAGCCTCAGACCAAACACTTGACACCTACTAGCTGTGTCACCCTGGACAAGTCACTTAACCCCACCTGCCAAAAAAAAAAAAAAGAATGTGTTAATGAATGCTTGAGTCTTCTGTATTTGAACTATTTCATTTATGATGGAAGAAATAAAGAACTGTCCTATACCTACATAGTTTGTACCTTTTTAGAAGGACCCTAATCACCCCTTTCAGGAAGGCATTAGACTTGAGCCAAACCTAAGCTTATTTAAGAGATCTCCTCAGCATTCTACACTACAGCAAAGGCATAACGAGTCAAAGAGTGTGCGATGAGCCCAAATCCACTCTATGGAGCCAAGCTCCTGTAGGATATGAATTTAATCTAAGTAAGTCCAGAGCTGGGGGCCCCTGATGGGAGAGTGTCCCCCACCCCCTGATCCATGGGTCATTATATTGTGATTTCCTTTCAATCTCTCAGTTCAACTCACTTCTAGTCACAAAACTATTTTATTTCTTGTTATTTGTTATTCACTCATATCCAACTCTTCATGACTCTGTTTGAGGTTTTCTTGGCAAAGATACTGGAGTGATTTGTCATTTCCTTTTCCAGCTCATTTTACAGATGAGGAAACTGAGGCAAACAGGGTTAAGAGACTTGCCCAGGGTCACACAGCTAGTAAGTGTCTGAGGCCAGATTGGAACTCAGGAAGATGAGTCTTCCTGACTTCATTCAGGCCCAGCAGGCTATCCACTGTACCACCTAGCTGCCCATTTTATTTCTTAGTTTGTATCAAACCACACTGCCTATGGTAAGTAGTCTCAGAACTCTCCTTCAGACAGAAAAGGAAGTGAAAAAAAAAAACCTGGGGTAAGAAAACTTTTCAATCTTCCTTTATCATGCTCTCTGCTCTATACAAATTGTGACAGGTAAGTTGATTGTATAAGACTGAAAAGGCTGATGACCTTTAGTTCACTTTCTCCTAGAAGCAAATCACAATCTGATCTTTCTCTATAGTAGTAAAAGGAAATATGATTGCTCTAAAGAGAAGGAGCAAATGGACACATGGACCTTGAAATAAGAGATTACAAGCCAGTCTTGTTATTTTTTATTTTAATTTTAATTTTTTATTTATCAATAATCATTTCCATAAACTTTTGAGTTTTAAATTTTTCTCCCCCTCCCTTCCCACCTCCCTCAAGACGGTGCACAATATACATATGAACATATAGGCTATACATATGCATTCCCATTAAACACATCTCCACATTAGTGATGTTGTAAGTAAGAACTAGAACCAATAGGAGGAACCACCAGAAAGAGGAAACAAAACACAACAGAAAAAAAAATAGCAAATAGTATGCTTCAATCTGCATTCAAACTCCACATTTCCCCTTTAGATGTGGATAGCATTCTCCATTATGAGGTCTCTGGAGATGTCTTAGATCCCTGCGTTGCTGAGAAGGGCTAAGTCCACCAGTATTAGTCATTGTACTACGTGGCTGCAACTGTGTACAACGTTCTCCTGGTTCTGCTCACTTCACTCAGCATCAGACTGTACAAGTGTTTCCAGGTTTTTCTGAAGTCTTCCTGTTCATCATTTCTTATAGCACAATAGTATTCCATTACATTCATATACCACAGCTTGTTCAGCCATTCCCCAATTTATGGGAATCCCCTCAATTTCCAATTCTTTGTCACCACAAAAAGAGCTGCTATAAATATTTTTGTACATATGGGTCCTTTTCCCATTTGTATGATCTCTTTGGGATACAGCCCTAGAAATGCTATTGCGGAAGTCTTGTTATTCTACATGGATCTCATGGATATCAGTGAATAAGGCAATGTAGTACAATGGTAAACTCAGTGGGTGTGGCAGCAAGGGATTTGGAAGAGGTAAGGACTGAGGAAGGTAGCTATTCTGTTGCCCTTTGTTGTTCTGAAATGAATGTGTCAATGGCTTGAGGGTTACACAGTTGCTCTTTGCAGAGGCCATAAGCCTGCCTTCCCAGGGAGGCTCAGAGGAGTCCGTGCACAGAGGTGGCTATGCTCTAAATAGGAAGTCATGCTGAAGCATGCCATCTGCCCATCTGTCATACCCTTAGGACAGCTGGCCCTTTCCACCCACCCTGCAGTGGAACACTCCTCTATATCTTATCTCCTCCAGGAGCTTTTTTTTTTTTTAATATTTGGATTCCCAGCACTTAATATAGTGCTTGTCACATAGTTAATGCTTAATAGATGCTTTCTCATTAATTTGTTTATCCAATATTAATAGGCACATCCCCAAAGGGCTTTTTACACACTTAATTCTCCTTAAACGTCTGCTTAGAGTTTAGGTAAGATTTAGAGCTGGCCTGTCCCTTTTTCTGTGATCAGCTGCCTTTTATCTCTGTGCTGACAGTGTCCACGTGTCTGAGCAGCAGTGGCCACCTGAAACTGCCAAGAACAAGGTCAATCACTGTTGAAACATGGGGAGCAGAGGAAGGAGTCAGTGATCTCCATTATAATAGAAAGTCTGGATCCCTTTCTTGTCCCAAGAGAGGCTGCAAATTAGACTGCTTTTTACGATCAGGGTGGTATGTAAACCCCCCCCCCCCCCCCCCCCACTTGAGCCAATCAGACTGCTAAAGCCAGGCAAAAAAACCTAGTTCAGCTCTAGGGTATGTAAACTTGGCAGTAAATGCCACTGTCTGTGGAAAGATAAAAATAGACAGTTCCCATACCCCTAGGTCTGAGCTCTGACTGTGGGGGAGGAAAGGAGATTCTTTGGCAACTCAGTAAATAATCAGTACACAAAGCAGATTAGATAAGCAGGAGGTCTAATAACATGATGTACAGGAAGGAATGGGAAACTGGCAGTATTCTTGTCTATGGGCCTACTAAGCCAAGATATTTGGCTATTTCACAACTAGAAATGGGGTGACTCCAAAGGGGAACTCCCTCTTTTCACATTGAGGGACTCTTTCTCCCAGGATTCCCTGACTGTCTCCCCTTCCCCTTACTATTCCCAGTGACATCAAACTGGCCATCTGAATTAAGCTGAGAAACAACATCTGAAGAGGGCTCCAGAGAGCACAGGCAGGTCGCAGGTTTCCTCCCTGCCTCTTACACAGAGATTGTTCCTTCCCTGTCTGCAACTGTGTTTTGGCAGAGTGGTGTTCAAGTGGGGTTACTTAGAGTAGCTCATTCCTAGCTTCACGGTTCAGCCTAGCTGCTACTTCCTACCTGATGCCTTCCATAATGTATTCTTAATTGTTAAGGATCTTTCAAATTATGTTGCAATTACTTCAGGGCAGGAACTGTTCCATTTTGGCATGTAGTAGGTAGAGAAGTGGCTGTGGAGTTAAGAATTAGGTTCAAGTACTATTTCTAACACAAACTGTATGACATTGGCCTAGTCACTTAACTTTTCAGTTTGCCAGGAAGTTCTAAGATTGCGATTTACAGAAGAGTTGCTGATCTGCACTTTGTGGTTGGTATTTCCAAAGGAGAATTTCCCCTGTACCCATGAAATCAAGGACTAAACAAACAAAACAATTCCCAGTGCCTACCACAATGCCTCCTGTGTAGTAAGGACCCATAAATGTTGAAATAAAATCTCACTAACTCTCCAGGGGTTCTAGACTCAGGGGAGTCATTGGAGCAGGGTATTTCATGGAAGTACTGCCAACCTCAGGAACCATCTTGTAGGAACAGTTTTCAAATGAAAAACTTCAGTGTTTTTAAATTTAGAGCGAAATCTGTATAGGAAAAACACTTGTAGACTTACCCCCCCCCCAAAAAAAACTCCTTCATTTTATGAGTCATACTTCAGACTAGCCCTCACATTAAGAACAGTGATTTATCTAAGTTCCTGATAATTCACAATTATTTTAAAAGTGGGAAGAAACCTGAGGGATCACCAATCTGGTGAGGACCTGTGCAGGATCCCCTTTTTCTCTGACAAATGTTTATAAAGACCTCCAATGAAGAAGAACCTTTGAGATACCTCTGAGGTGGCTTATTTTGAACAGTTTTGATCACTAAGTTTTTCCTTCCTTAAAAAAAAAAAAAAAGTTCCAGGCAGCTAAATAGTGCAGTGGAGAGAGCACTGGCCCTGGAGTCAGGAGGACCTGAGTTCAAATCCAGCCTCAGGCACTTGCCACTTACTAGATGTGTGACTCTGGGTATGTCACTTAACTGTATCACCTAGCAAAAAAAAAAAGAGTTCCTAGTTAAGGTTGGGATACTGTATGGTCTTTGTACTATCATCATTTGCATATACATCTTTCTTTATTTGTTTGTTTGTTGATGAGGCAGAAAATGTCTTATGTTCTTTCTTTTCTTTTCTTTTCTTTTTTTTGTGTGCCAGTATGACCTACCACACAGTAAATACTCAAGGAATCTTGGGTGAATGAGTGAACAAATGAACAAACAAGACTACAGAAAGAAAGAAGGAAGGTAGAGAGGGAGGAAGAAAGTAAGAAAGAAAAAAGAGACAGAAAGAAAGAAAGAAAGAAAGAAAGAAAGAAAGAAAGGAAGGAAGGAAGGAAGAAAGAAAGAAAGAAAGAAAGAGAAAAAGAAAGAAAGAAAAAATTTCCTTACAACAAGTCTGTGCTGGTTAGGTTTTTTTCAAGGAACACAAAGCCTCAAACTAAGTTGGGGGTTAATTGAATACTGTGCAAACTATGGAAGTGTGCCTGCCCACCCTAGGCAACTTTTGTCCTTACTTTACTAAACCAGTATATTACAGGCCTTCTTTGTCATTTCCCATCTTTTCTTCCTATCATACAATTCCTCAGTGATGTTCTTTACTTTTTTTCTTCAGAATTCGTCTTTGGTTATGTGTGGTAGCTTGTTCATAACCACTATGTCCCTCACCATTGTGTTCCCTATCCCAAGGCCATGTAGCAGCACCCCCAAAATGTAAGTATTGAAAAGATGGACTTTTGTTTTAATGTGGGAACATGGGGACAGTAGAAGAGCTTTTCCCAAAACTAATCAAATCCACTTTTCTTCTCCTGTTCAACTCTGAACCCAGCTCATCCATCTGTAACATCTGTCCCAGAAATACATGCTGTTGGGCATGCCCTAAGGGTCTCTATACAAATATAAGTTGAAATTTAGGCAGTAGATATTCTTTATTCACTTGGTCTTCCCTGTGTGGATGGACAGGCCAAGCTCCTTTGGCTTATTATGGATTTCTTCCAGGAGGCTTTGTAATGCTCTTGGGCTTGATGGAGTCATCATAATGATATGAGCAGACAAGAACATCTGGAGGACCTCAGGATCCACAAGGAATCCCTCCTCAACTTGGATTCTATACTGAGTCTCTTCCATCACAGTCGCCAATATCTGTGATGAGCATATATCTCTCTGTTTTATCCCTTGCCTAATGTTTTTTATCAAAGGGTTGTTGAACAAATTTATTTCTATTATTACAAAATCTTTATAAGAATCATCTATACATTAATCAATGGCATTCTCAATGAACTCAAAAATAGGACTTAACATTTATCTCTATTAAATTTCACTTTATTAGATTTAACCTGTCATTCTAGCCTGTAGAGATCTTTTTGGATTGACAATGAAATAGCAGCTAACCCTCCCTCCCAGCTCTGTGTCTCCTGTAAATATGATAATATTGCTATTCCTACTTTCATTCAAGCCACTGATATGTAAGATATGGGTGTGGGGCTGTCTAAATTTATATGGATGTTGGGGCAGCTAGGTGGTGCAGTGAATAGAGCTCTGACCTTGGAGTCAGGAGGACCTGAGTTCAAATCCAGCCTCAGACACTTAACACTTACTAGCTATGTGACCCTGGGCAAGTCACTTAATCCTGATTGCCTCACTAAAAAGCAAAAAAAGAAAAATTATATAGATGTGGCTTGTAGTTGTCTATCTGAGATATGATCATATATGAGATGTGATCTAGCCCACCTTTGTCAAAAGTAGGAGTGGCATCTGCCACATCAGCCACAAGTTAGAAAGCTGGAGGTGGGGGTAGGTAGGGGAGCGGTGGAATGGTAGAGAAAATGCTGATTGTTGTCCTTTGTTTTTAAAGAGGACCAAAATTACATCACTATGTTAGAGCCAAGTTACAGTGTGTCTTCCTGTGGCTGATGAGAGCAATATGAGCTTAAGATGTTCTATCACAGGTCACACAAAAATAGGCCATGTGAACATTTGGGGTGAATTCTCTAAATGTGCACACCTCACATTTCTTTTGAGCTACTTCAATTCTGCTTTGCTCATTTCTTTGCTGAGGGCATGCCATGCTGCCCTCTTGTTCCAGTATCTCCCATTTCATACAATCAATTCCTAAGTTCTTCAGAGAGACCTTGAGAGTGTCCTTGTATTGCTTCTTCTAACTACCATGTGAGTGTTTGCCTTGTGTAAGTTCTTCATAAAATAGTCATTTAGGCAAGTGTACATTTGGCATTCAAACAACATGGCCAGCCCATCACAATTGTGTTCTCTGCAGTAAAGTTTGAATGCTTGGCAAATTAGTTCAAGAAAGGACCTGAGTGTCTGGTACCTTATCCTGCCAGATGATCTTCAGAATCTTTCTAAGACACTTCAAATGGAAGCGATTCAATTTCCTGGCATGATGCTGGTAGACTGTCTAGGTTTCACAGGCATACAACAATGAGATTGACACAATGGCTCTGTAGACCTTCAGTTTGGCAGTCAATCTAATATCTCTTCTCTCCCACACTTTCCTTCCAAGTCTCCCAAACATTGAGCTATTTCTGGCAATGTGCATGTCAACCTCATTATCAAAGTGTACACGCCTAGAAACTATACTACCAAAGTAATTGAACTTACCCACAGCATTCAAAACTTCCATTTGCTGTAACCAATGGTTCCACATATGGATACTGTGGTTCTGGCTGGTGGAGAACCTGTGTTTTTTGGTGTTAATTATTAGGCCAAAATTAGCACAAGCAGCAGAGAATCAACCCATACTTTGTTGCATCTCAGCTTTAGAGGCTGCATTGAGTTTGCATTGAGCAAACAAAAAATCATGTACCAATTCTCCCTCCACTTTAGTCTTGGCTTGCAGTCTTTTCAAGTTAAATAATTTACCATCAGTGCAATAGCTGACCTTGATGCCATGTTCATCCTCATTGAAGGCACCTGACAGCATTACTGAAAACCTCATGATATCAAGCATGGGGGCAAGCACACAACCTTATTTCACTCCATTGGTGACTGGGAAAGTGCAAGAGCATTGTCCCTTAT
Source organism: Vombatus ursinus (assembly GCF_900497805.2). Classification (NCBI taxonomy): domain Eukaryota; kingdom Metazoa; phylum Chordata; class Mammalia; order Diprotodontia; family Vombatidae; genus Vombatus; species Vombatus ursinus. The sequence goes on from NW_020947062.1 coordinate 15,897,652, forward strand.
CCAGAACCCAGGCAAGCATGTTGCCATGAAATTGACATACAGTACTGAACTTCTCCTGGCAACCAGATTTTGACAATTTTCCATAAGCCCTCATGACTGACAGAATCAAAGGCCTTGGTCAGAGTGACAAACATTGTGTACAGATCTCTATTCTGCTCCTGACATTTCTCCTGGGGTGATTGGGCATCAAAAACCATATCTTGGCCCTTTCTGAAGCCACACTGGCTTTCAAGTAGATGACCCCCTTCCAGGTAAAGGATCAGCCTATTAAGGAAGACTCTAGTAAGAATCTTGCTAACGATAACTAAGAGAGAGACAATCCCTTCCCCCCATTGTCACAAGATAACCCATTTCCTTTACCTTTATAGAGATGGACAATGGAGGCATCCGTGAACTCCTGGGGGATAATCTCCTCTTGCCATATAACCCAGAAAATTTCAATACTTGACATGTGGGCATGATGGTGGTGGAATTGAAACCAAGTGGTAAAGCTGATAGGAAATGAGTTGGCAGAGCTTCTGAGCTTTCTTTAAAGGGAGGCTTTGGGAAAAGTTTTTTGCTCTGCTTTCCAGTTTTCCAATCAGGAGGGTAGAGGAAATTGAAGGCCCTGATGAGGCATGAGTACCAAAACTGAAACAATCTCTATAATTATGAATTTCCTAATGATGAGCTTATCCTGGCGGGGAGTGTGGGGAAGGTGGGGGGCTGGCTCAAGGATGGTGGAGTTGGAAACCAAAGTGGGTGGTGGGAAATGAACACTCTCAAAAAGGGTATGAGGTTAGAATTATATCAGTCACTTTTTAAATATCTCTAGTCTTGGAATATGATGCTTAGAGGTTCAGAACAAAAGCTACTTCTTTGATCACTCTTTTTAAAAAAAATTTTAAAATTTATTTTAAACTTAAGTACAAAATAAGAAAAGGAAAAATATTGTTATGTATACAGAAGAACATAAGAGAGGATTCCATATAAAACAATAAATTCACATTTCAAGAATACCTATATAATAAATACTACAGTTGTCCAGCTTTTCTTTGCTTACTTGTAGGTTTTCTTTTGTTCTCTGCTGTGTACTTTTTACTTTATTTTTCCCCTCCCCCACCCCAAGAAGGCACAATTAAGCACAGAGATAGATAGATGGATAGATAGAGCTATATAGATATATACATACATATTTACATACACACAGATATCCATAAACATACACACATATACACTCATATACATATAAGACCATACTATGTTTATTTCTACTTATCATCTCTTTCTCTGAAGGTGAATAGCATCTTCTTTCATAAGTCCAAATCGTTCATGTTTTTCTAAATCAACCAGCTCATCATTTCCTACACCACAGCAATATTCCAACCCAATCACATTCTATCTGAGAGATTGTCTATGAAAGTGTTTTCCTAATTTTCTGCATTTCTTCTATTCTTGGCTACATAGGTGTTATTTATACAAGAAAATTTTAATTTAAAATAATCAAAATTATCCATTTTATCCTTCAACAAAGCTCTCACCTTATAATATGGTTTATGGTCTGATTCTACTGAATCTGCTTCCTTTACATCTTTTTTCCGCTAGTTTCTTTGAAGTTCCTGACCTTTTGTTCTTCTAAATGAACTTTGTTATTATTTTTTCTAACTTAGTAAGATAAATTTTTAGTAATTTAATTGGGATGGCATTACATAAATAGATTAGTTAGGTAAAATTGTTATTTAAAAAATTATATTGGCTTTAGCTACCCATGAACAATAAATATTACTTCAATTATTTAGATCTAACTTTATTTGTCTAAAAAGTATTTTATGTTTATATTCATATAGTTCTTGTGTCTATTTTGGCAGGTATATTCTCAGATATTTCATATTGTCTAGTTATTTTAAGTGGTCTAAAACAGTATTGAATAATATAGGTGACACATAGTGTAGTTTTCCTATTTTTCTCTTTTGATTAAATCTATTTTAGCTTTAACTTTGAAATCATGATTACTACCCCTACTTTTTTATATAATAAATTCTACTCCTGACCTTTTTTTTAATGTTTGTGTGTATCTTTCATTTTTATAGCATTTCCTGAAAGCAAGATATTGTTGAATTCAAATTTTTAATGTATCAGTTTCCATTTTATGGGTAAATTCATCCCATTTACATTCTAAGCTATAATTACTTGTATATTTTCCTCCTTCCTATTTTTCTCACTATTCTTCTTACTCTATTCTTATTCCTCCTCACTACTCTGCTTTACTTCTACCGCTACCTTGCCCTCCTATTCCTTAATCTACCCACCTCTCCAAGAATCTCTCCCTTATCCTCTCCACCTAACCTATTCCCTTGCCCTCTTATTTCTTTCTGAATTTAGAAGACTTTGTATGCCCTTCTAAATATATATGTTGTTCTCTCTTTAACCCATTCCTGAAGAGAGTAAGGTTTCAGCACTACCTGCCCTCCCCCCATTAGCTTCTCCTGTATCAATTTTTCCTTTTTTGCCTCATTTGTATGAGACAATTGCTCCTTTTTATCTCTTCCTACACATTTTTTGACTAAACTGTGCAAGATTAAGTGCAAGATTAGGATGCACAGAATACCACTTGTGAATATATGTTAGAATTGAATACTGACAATGTACGTGTGCTGAGAATTCTAGGCTCACAGATCACAATGCACAAGAGATAAATGCATATCCATAAACCACTGGTGAATACATTGCTGCTCTGTTTACCTTTTAAGCAGTGTGATGAACAGAATTATGCCATGCAACCATTACTTGATGAAAGGTTATAAACCAATTTTTGGACTGAAAAAAAAAAACCAAACCAGGGTGCCATGATAATGTGGAGGCGACGATTATATAGTGAAATATGGTAGTATTCTAAGACCCACAGTCCTTCGTTGTAGTAGCTGCTATGTCTTATGTAGTTCTTACTGTAACTCCACAATATTTAAATTGTTTTTTCTTGTTGCTTTCAATATTTTCTCCTTAACCTAAGAGCTTTAAAACTTGGCTATGATATTCTTTTAAGTTTTCCTCCTGGCATATCTATCAGGTGGTGATCAGTGGATTTTTTCTATTTCTGCTTTTCCTTCTTTTAGAACTTCAGGGCAATTTTCCTTGATAATTTCTTATATTATTGTATTGAGACTTTTTTTTTTTAGGCAATTGGGGTTAAGTGACTTGCCCAGGGTCACCCAGCTAGGAAGTGTCAAGTGTTTTGGTCTGAGTCCAGATTTGAACTCAGGCCCTCTTGACTTCAGGGCCGGTGCTCTATCCACTGCGCCATCTAGCTGCCCTGAGATTCTTTTTTTTAATCATAAATTTTGGCAGTCCAACTATTCTTATATTATTCCTCCTCTATCTATTCTCCTGATCAGTTGTTTTTCTGATGAGATGTTTCACATTCTCTTTTTTTTTTTATTCTTTTGATTTTGTTTCATTATTTCTTGGTGACTTAGAACATCATTAGCTTCCCTTTACCCAATTCTAGTTTTCAAGGAACTATTTTCTTCCTTAAGTTTTTGGTTTTCTGTTTTAAGTTGGTTGATCTTATTTTCATAATTTTCTTGATTTTCTTGGATTACTCTTATTTTTTTCTAATTTTTCCTCAATTTCTCTTACTTGATTTTTGAAATTCTTTTTAAGTTCTTCTAAGAAATCTTTTTGTGCTTGGGACCATTTGATGTTTCTCATCAAAAAAGGAGTGGATTTTTTTTTTTAGCTCTATTATCTTCCTCTGAATATGAACCCATATCTTCTCTGTCCCAATAGTAGCTATCTATGGTTGGGTTCTTTCTCCTTTGCTTGCTCATTTTTTTGTTTTATTTTATTTTTTAGCAGCTATTAGTGTGATTAAGTTCTAGTCCTGAGGTATGGGGAGTAATGCCCCAAGCCTCAGGTCCTTCTTACTATTATTTTCTGAGGTCTGTCCCAGGGCTCCATTTTGGGCTTTCTACTCCACTCCTAAGCCACAGCTCGGGCCCCTGGTCACTCTATCCTGCAAATGATCCTACTCCCTGTGATCCCTCTGGTGGTTGCAAACTACAGCTGTTTTCTCTACTCCAGAATTAGGATTGCTTGGCTTCCCTTGACAGTGGAGGTCTTTCAATCTTCTCATTCTCAGCTGTCAGACCCCCACACTGTCCATGAGATCAAAGTTTCTAAGGCTGCGGCTGCCCCCCAACCCCACTGCCCCCAGGGCTTGTTTGTTGATTCTGTACAGCTGGCCTGGAGGTGTTTATATTTCTCTCAGGCAGAACCTCTGCCCTGGAGGTCAGGTCTTTCTTGGGGTCTTCTTAGGTTGTCTTAGGAGAACTGCTTTACCCAGACTTTTGTTTATTTCTGTTGCTCTATATTCCTTCTGAGGCAATGTTCTGTCTTTTTCTGTGGAGGAAATTTGGAGAGCGGAAAGTTTTCTAACCTACTCCAACATCTACCCCTCTGATCACTCCTAAGGGAGTGGGTAGCCCAGTTTAGCCCCTTCCCACCAAACACTAGTTATATAAAAGACTATCATAAATAGTATTGATGAGTAAACTCATTTATCCAATTAAATGGCAAATAGAAATTAGAGAAGCTCTATGTTTTAGAATATACCAGAAAATACCAAGAGTAAATGAGTTCTTTAGTTAAATGCAAAATGAGATCTCAGCTCTAACAAGGAAAGAGAATGATCTCATCCAGGGGAAGTCCATTTTTAGCATTCTCTAGCCCTGGTGGTCAAGGAACATGATGGGGTTTGCCCCGATAAGTGCCTACAGTTCCAAGGGCTTTATTTCACCACTCAAAATCCTCTTTCTTAAACCACTCTTTCCAAAGTCTCTGCAAATACAGCATCTCACTCATCATTCTTTCAGCCAATCAAGAGTCATTTCTGCTCCACACTGCTCAGGAAGAATAGAACTGTTCCTCCACAAAACCACCTCAGGCTTGGGCAGACACAGTGTTACAGATAAAACTATTAAAGTGGAGTGGACAGAGCACCGGTCCTGGATTCAGGAGGACCTGAGTTCAAATCTGGCCTCAAACACATAACATGTACTAGCTGTGTGACCCTGTGCAAGTTGCTTAACCCCATTGTGTAGCCAAAAATAAATAAATAATAAAAACTACTAAAGTGGGACACACAGCTAGAGGTTTCTCCAGGTAGCCATAGACCCATAATTACTATTATCTGAGTATGCTCATTGAATACGTTCTGAAACCCCAATACAAAACTGGTAGTTAGCCCATATCTCCTTAAAATGTACTAAACAATAGGACAAGAAATTTTGTCAAATGTTTTGCTGAAATCTTGGTAAATTATGTTATTTCCACAGTCTACTAACTATCAAAAAAATACAAGAAACAAAAAGAAAGATTAGTATTACCCGTTTTTGGTGAAACCATGGCTGGTTCTTAGGGAATTATTGTCTCCCTTTTAGATATTCACAGATTATCCCTATAACAATACATTTTTAGAATTTTGCTAGGAATTAAGGTCAAGTCCATTGGTCTATGGTTTGCTGAATCCTTTCTTTTTTTTATTCAATTAATGTTTATTGAATGAGTAAATGATTGAATGAATAAAATACAGATAAAAGTCCAAAATGACAAAGAATTCCTTAAATTATGTTCTTACTGCTTTATATTTTGCTTGAGCCACATGAACTATCATTCTGGGACTGGAAATATCTTAGTGCTTTTGCCTTATATTATGATACTCTATGTATTGGTCTTTTCTAGTATAGTTGTCAGTAGATCAATCTTCTTTTTTGCTCTTTCTCTAATTCATTGGTGTGAGAGGGGCTTTACATAGGATGTTTCTGGTGTCTTTTCAGTTATGAAAAGTAAAAGCTTGTGTAGCAAGTTACTTAAAATACAACATCAAAAATAAGTCTAAAGTGACATCTGCCTCCTTTGTTTTATGTGTATGACATAAACATTTTAATAACTCCCATTTCCACATCACTTTAATATTTATAAGGATCTTTCCCCAAAACAATCCTAGAAGGTAAATAATATGAGTATTGTTATACTCATTTCATAGATAAGAAAAGCAAGCTTCAGAGAAACAAACTGCCCCCATCCAGGTTCACAACTAACATATACCTGAGCCATGATTCAAATCCACATCACCTGATTTCTAATGTAGGCCTTTCATCCTAGAAATCAAGGACCCAACTATATTTTGTATTAATGACTGATTTTATGCAACCCTTAGAATGAGTCTGTTGAAATTCTCTTCCCCTCCCCTTTTTTTTTAATAAAAAAGGACATTTACTCTTCCTTAAACACATCTCTGATTTTTTACAATGTTTCCAAAATAGGTTCATTTTGTAACAAGGGGTGCAATTTGTCCAGACCTGGCAGCTTGAATTTATTGAAGGCTGACAAGGGCTCTCTTACATATCACAAGTTTCAAATCTCTATTAACATTTTTATTCTCTCCTTTCCCATCCAAGTGTCATTCTCTTTGGCAAAGAAAAATAAGAATTCAGTAGTTTTTCCTTTTCTGTCACCTTGTTAAGTGTTCCTGTGTTCTTGAGTGTGTGTTCTATATTCCCATGTTCTAATGACCTGTTCATAAGGGCAAGCATTTTAGCCTCTCAGAAAACTTGCTTCTTCCTGAACTCCTGGGATGTGCCATGAAATTGAATTGGCCTCTAGGGTCTAAATTATGGAGCATATTTAAAGTTGCCATTTGTCATTCTGGGGAGATTTGGCGGCCTGCTCTTGGCCATGTGGTAACTCATTACTGAAAGAACTTTGTGATTTTCTATGACATGGCAAACTGCAAGTGATCCCTCGGTCTTGCCCCACCCAGTGACAGAGTCAGGGGCACAGCAAGTTGCAGCAACAGTTACAAGAAGAGAAAGCTTCTGACTTGACCTCTTTTCAGTTCTCCAGGTGGCATCATGCAACTCTGAGACTTCTAGTGAGGGATAGGGAAGGTCTTTCTCCACCCTAGAATCATGCTGACCATGCCCACATGGCAGTTAATTCAATAGGAATCAACTAGGCAAACTTGCACCTGGGATTCTGAGCTGTCTTTTCTGCCGTGGTGATTATTCTTTCCTGATCTTAGGTGAAGGCCTGTTTATCTCAAAAGGGATATGTCCAGGCTTGAAGGTGACCTTCTAGGTTTAAGAGACCCAGAAATCCTGGGTCTCATTGAGTCAGAGGTGAATGGTAGCAGAGGAGAAGACCATGGCAAAACTCCAGCACTTTTGGAGAAGGTAACCACTGGCAAAAGGATTGGCCCTAGTTTGGCTGCTTTGTATCAGTATACATGTGTCCAGAATTATTTAGACAGAGCAGAGTTGACATGAAATGTAAAATGCCTAATTATCAATCAATCCTATAAATTTCTTCATGTTCTGATAAGATTTAAGTATCAGCCTTCTATCAAATTATAACATTAGTTATGTTACTGAATCCTGTTTTAAGTAGTTCTGTTGATGTATGCTATACAATTTTTGTGTTTAGCATTTCTTTGGGGTGTAGGAATAAATTACCTATCCTATAATTGATTCATATTATACATTGAATATCTTTCAATTTTTCAAATTCATTTTCAGTTCCAGATTCTTTACCTCCACCTATTCACTCCCCTACCCACTGAGAAGTCAAGAAATATAAAACCCATTACAAATATGAATTCTACATTAGCAATGTTTTATGAGAGAGAGAGAGAAAGAGAGAAAACATGCTTCAAGCTTTACTCTGACTCCATCACTTCTTTTTCTGGGAGGTAGTAGAGAGCATTTTTCATCATGAGTTCTTTGGAACTATGATAGGTAATTGTGTTGATTGAGAGTTACTAAGTCTTTCACAGTTGATTATCATTACAATATTACTATTACTATGTAAATTGTTCTCTTGGTTCTACCCCCTTCACTTTGCATCAGTTCATAGAAATCTTCCCAGATTTTTCTGAAACCACCTCCTTCATCATTCCTTATAGCACAATAATATTCCATCCCATTCATATACTATAACTTGTTCAATCATTCCCTAATTGATGGACATCCCCTTAGTTTCTATTGAATACCTTTTTATTCTTCCATTTTGGGGCAACCCTCGATGTAAGCCGTAATCTAAACTATAGATAAATTCATTTCTTAGGTAAAATGATGAGGTGAAGAGTGTGAAAACAGGGAGTCTACCCCTCTCCCCTCATTAGAGGCCCAATTCCCCAAGACTTAACCCAGTCCAAACTGCATACACAACAGGAAGTGGGTGCAGTACTTCAGTTCCTGTGAGCCCAGCAGAAGTTCCTCAAGATTAGACCTGTACCCAATCAGTATAGTGTATTGGAAAAAGCCTTGAACCTCTATCCAGGAGATCTGGGGTTTACCCCTAGCTTGCTTTAACTTGATGTTTGATATTGAGCATATTACTTCCAATCCCTGGGACTCATCTTCCTTATCTACAAAATAGAAATTGGGGACTATATAATCATTAGATTATTATCTTTCAGATTTAAGATTCTGTGAAGTCCCTTTGCAAAGTAAGAGAACAAAGTTTACAATAAAGTGCTAATGAGGTTTGGTAAACAGGGTATCATTTGACCACTTAAAATGTTTTTCTGTTTATTAGGTGATAACAATGAATGAAAATGGGAAAAATAGAATGGACCTAGCATGTGATTGAAAACTTTTTTTTTCTCCCCATAAGCAGGAGAGGATTGATGAAAGATGAAAATCCCAGAAATGGAAAAACTTTTCCAAGGAAAGCTAAATCAAAGGTCAAAATATGTTTGCTTTTCAGTGACTAAAATTGGCACAGAGTACTTGAACATGCTTCATAGGGTCAGACAATGTTTGTAAAATTAGAAAACAGAATTCACTTCAGGAATCACTGCAGCAGGGAGACAACATAGGAATGGAATGAGAGATAAAGCTTTTCCCAGGGAGGCAGTAGGGTGGGTAGGAATGGTAAGATATGAGAACCCCACCCAAAGAGACTTTCCTTCTCCATCTCTAGGTCATTGATTAACCGATTTGTCCAATTTTCCCCCTAGGTTTGTGGATTTCCAAAATTGTGATTGTCTAAAAAAATTACTTTGGGCACAAGTTTTTTTTTTAATTTTATTTAATTCCAAAATCTCTCCCTTCCTCTAGGCCTTTCCCAACCCATTGAAAAGGCAAGCAATATGATACCCATTATACATGTGAAGTCATGCAAAACATATTTCCAGATTAGCTATGTTGAAAAAAAGAGAGAGAGAAAGAAAGAAAAATATATTTCAATCTGCTCTCAGGGTTCATCAGTTCTTTCTCTGGAGGTGGATAGCATTATTCATCATGAGTCCTTTGGAATTGTTGTGGATTATTTTATCAATCAGAGCTAAGACTTTCATAGTTGATTATCTTTATAATATTGTTTTTACTCTATAAATTGTTTTCCTGGTTCTGCTCACTTCACTTCATATCAGTTCGTATAAGCCTTCCCAGGTTTTTCTGAAACCATCACCTTCATCAGTTCTTATAGCACAATAGTATTCCATCTCAATCATATACCACAACTTGTACAGCCCTTCCCCATTTGATAAATATCCCCTCAGTTTCCAATTCTTTGTGGGATACAAGTTATATCTCATAATAGGAAGAAAGCACCAAACACCTTTACCCAGTTCCCAGCTCACCTGATCCCTTGAAAGAATGCTTCAAAGACTCTCTGGTGCACTTCTATTATGTCATGATAATTCTCCCCGAAGCAGTGTCCTCAGCCTTTCCTACCTGAGGAATTGCATTAAAGTAGTCAAGGCACGCTTCTGAAGACTAGGTTCGGCGATCAGTTACAAATAATTTTGGTAGCATGACATCACAACATCCCATTAGAGTCCTAAGTGATCAAGATACAGTAGTCAATGACTATAGTAATCTACTGTTTGATAAACCCAAAGACTCCAGCTTCTGGGATAAGAATTCACTATTTGACAAAAACTGCTGGGAAAACTTGAAAAGAGTATGGCAGAAACTAAGCATAGCCCAACATCTTACACTGTATACCAAGATAAGATCAAAATGGGTACATAATTTAGACATAAAGGGTGATACTACAAGCAAACTGGGAGAGTAAGGAATAGTTTACCCTGTCAGATCTATGGAGAATGAAGAATTTATGACCAAACAAGAGATAGAGAGCATTGTGAAAGGCAAAATGGACAATTTTGATTACATTAAATTAAAAAGATTTTGCACAAAGTCAATGCAATCAAGATTAGAAAGGAAGCAGAAAACTAGGAAACAATTTTTACAGTCAGTGTCTCTGATAAAGGCCTCATTTCTAAAATATAGAGAATTGAGTCAAATTTATAAGAGACATGTCATTCCCCAATTGGTAAATGGTCAAAGGATATGAACAGGCAGTTTTCAGACGAAGAAAGTAAAGCTATCTATAGTCATATGAAAAAATGCTCTCACTAGCGATTAGAGAAATGCAAATTAAAACACTTCTGAGATACCACATCACACCTACCAGATTAGCTAATATGACAATAGGAAAATGATAAATGTTGGAGATGTGGGAAAATTGGAACACTAATGAATTGTTGGCAGAGTGGGACACTAATGCATTGTTGGCAGAGTGTGAACTGATCCAACCATTCTGTTTGTTTTTGTTGTTTTGTGTTTTTAGGCAATTGGGGTTAAGTGACTTGCCCAGGGTCACACAGCTAGTAAGTGTCAAGTGTTTGGTCTGAGGCCGGATTTGAACTCAGGTCCTCTTGACTTCAGGGCCGGTGCTCTATCCACTGCGCCACCTAGCTGCCCCTGATCCAATCATTCTGGAGAGCAATTTGGAATTATGCCCTAAGGGCTATCAAACTGTGCATACCCTTTGACCCAGCAATACCACTTCTAGGTCTGTATCCCAAAAAGATCTTAAAAAAGGGCAACAGCTCCACATGTACAAAAATATTTATAGCAGCTCTTTTTGTGGTGGCAAAGACTTGGAAATTGAGGGGATGCCCATCAACTGGGGAATGGCTGAGCAAGTTGTGGTATATTAATGTAATGGAATACTATTGTTCCATAAGAAACAATAAGCAGGTAGATTTCATAAAAACCTAGAAAGACTTACATGAACTGATGCTGAGTGAAGTCAGCAGAACCAGGAAAACACTGTACACAGTAACAGCAACACTGTGTAATGACCAACTATGATAGACTTAGCTCCTCTCAACAATGCAATAATCTAAGACAATTCCGAAAGACTCATGATGGAAAATGCTATCCACATCCAGAGAAAGAACTCTGGAGTAATACTATCAAAGCATACTATTTTCTATTTCTTTTTTTTTCTCTCATGGTTTTCCCCTTTGGTTCGAATTCTTCTTTATAACACGACTAATGTAGAAATGTTTAATATGATTGTACATGTATAGCCTATATCAGATTACATGTTGTCTTGGGGAAGGGGAAGGGAAGGGAAGGAAGAAATTTAGAACTCAAAATCTTGTAAAAATGAATGTTGTAAAAATAAATAAATATTAAAAAAAAAAAGAATCCTAAGTGATCCCATTCCCAAACACATAAGGCAGCAAAATATTTCTGAGTTCAGAGGGAAGTCAGAGATAGTCACACGTAGTTGTTGACAAAGTTCTTGACCGATATCTCTTTCAATTTAGCCAGATGGACCGGTATGGAAATCAGAACCCTAGACTCCAGTTCCAGCTCTGACATTAAATGGTTGCATAATTTTTTGCAGTCACTTCATTTCTCTGGGTCTTCTGTAAAATGAAGTGCTAGGATCAAATGATCTCTTAAGGTTCCATCAAGTTCTAAAATTATGTGATTCTATGGCATTGTAGAAGACACAGAAAATCTTTTCCCCACTTCATCATAACTTATATACTATTGGCAGATCTATGAATTGGTCCACTCATTCTGGAAAACAATTTGGAATTATGCAAAAAAAAAAAAAAGATACTAATGTGTTCATGCCTTTGACCCAGAGATCCCATTCCTGGCTATATACTCCAAGGAGAATAATAACAGAAAGAAAAGTCTAATATATGCCAAAATGTTAATAATGGTACTTGTCATAGAAAACAAAAACAAAACCAACTCATCAACAGAGTCATGGCAGCACAAATTGTAGTATATAGATGAAATGGAATAGACCATAAGCAAATATGAGGAATCCAGAGAAATATTGGAAGACATGAGCGATGCAGTGTAAATAAACATAATCAAGAGAACAATATATATATATATAAACATATGACAATATGAAAATAAAAACAACTTTCAGAAACCAAAAATTAGATTAAATGGAATGACAATTCTTGGTTCCAGAGGAACAATGATGAAACACACTTCTATCTTCTTAGCAAAGAGGTGGTGAATTCTGGATATGGAATTTTGCAAAAGTAGCAGCTATTTGTTGGTTTTGATGAATTGTTTTACTACTATAAGGTAGAATTCTATGTTTAGGGGAGAGTCAAGAAAACAGCATATTAGGAAGTGATTGTGATGTAAAAAAAAATGAAATGAACCAAGGTAATGGGCCCCAAAGGCTTAGAATTTGGTAGCCATTATTCCAGAAGAAATTCATGGTGATGGCCAAGAGAACCATAACTATGATGAGGCAATTCCAAAATTAAATGGCTTAAACATTTTAAATTATGATTTTAAATGGTTGTACAATTTTAAATTTTAATTTACATTTTATCAACATTTATAGTTCAGAAATAACTGTGCTTAGCACCTAGTTGGCAAGAATTGTTAAAATAAAAATAAAATAAAATAAAAATAAAATAGCAAGAATTGTTAAAATAAAATAAAATAAAATAAAAAAAAAATTAAAAAAAATAAAAAGCTGGTTCTCCATCCTAGGTGAGCTCCTCCCCCACCCAGTCTTTTTGTCCCTCCCCCCCCTACACACACACCCAGGGCACCAACCTTCCTAGCAGCAGCCTGGGATCTCTATCTCTTCCTCACAAGTTAGTGGTCCAAGGACTTTCCCCACAGGGATGGGGAGGCATGATCTCGCACTTGATTGAACTTGTCTTTATTACTTATTATATTGTTTTTACATCACGAACTACAAAGTTAATTTGAGGGCTCTTTTTGACTTCTTGCCCCTGCTTCCAAATTACTTTTAACGGGTCCCTGAGCCCAGTCCTTAGAAGCATGCCCAGACTGCTCTGATGCAATTCTCCAGGTAGAAAAGGCCTGGACCCTGCTTCTGGGAGAGTTGTCATGACATATAATAGAAATGCACTGGAGAGACTTTGGAGCACGTGTAGACATTCTATAAGAGGACACAATCTCCTAACTTTATGGCGAAGAAGAACTTTTTTGATTGGCTGTGGGTGGATTCAAAATGAACTAGTTAAACAAATTCATGGCCTCTCATTTGCTTTGGCCTATTCACCTTTTCCTGGCTGACAACATCAGGTGATAGACTATTTGGTAAGGGAGAGTCCTTGGGTTCACTCCTACTAAGACCAATATTTGGCCAGAGGCAGTGAGGGGGTGGGGAGGAAGAGAAGGAAGGAATAAACTACATGCCAGGCACTGTTCTCAACATTTTGCAAATATTATCCCATTTTGTCCTCACAAGAACCCCAGGAGGTAGGTACTATTATTCTCCCCATTTCACAGTTGAGGAAACTGATTAAGTAAAACTAAGTAATTTGCCCAGGGTCACACAGCTAATAAATGTCTAAGGCTGGATTTGAACTCACATCTTCCTGACTCTAAGCTCATTGCACCATCTACCTGCCACTGTGGCTACAGACTTAAGTTCTTTGCCTCTGGGTTTATATTTTTGTTTTAGGTGAAGGAAGAGAGTGAGCCACCTAAGTCTAAAAGTGTGGAAGGCAAGTCTGCGATGAGTTTTGTAGCCAGCCCAACGTTGATACCCTGAGGAGCAAGGAGGAGCAAGCAGCCTTCTGGACCTCAGCTATTGTACTGGTAGCTCAGATGAGCACTTATCTAACAGTGATACCACATTTGGATATGGTGAGATCAGTGCTATGTAAAGTCTAAGCCCAGTCTCTCCAGAGATGGAGGTTCTATAGGGGAGAGTACTCCCTGAGGTATTGGGGGAGGGAGGAATGCTTGTACTTCTGTTCTTGCTATGTCTTTGAATAAATATCTGTTTATAAAAGCTAATTGGTATTAATTGGTTAAAAGGAACGTGGGTGCTAGTGGGTGGCTAACATGGTCAGAATGGTGGCTGATGATGTCAGAGAAGAGACAACTTAGCCTTTCAAGGGCACTCCTAGAATCCAAAAAGGGAGAGGTAGCCAGCCTCACTCTGGGAGAAGGAGGCCCAAAGGATATTTGCTACCCAATAACTATAGTTCTGGTGGAGAGAGTACAAGAAAAGTCTGATAGTTTAGCTTCTTATGTTAATAGGTTGATGAAGCAGATTTGGGCCCAGGAAGTAGGAAGGACAAGCCTAGTGGCACAGTCCTAGTGAATAAGATGGGACAAGGGGAAAGCAGCAGAGTGTCATATTTTAGCAGGTAGATTTGTGAGGTTTTCTATCTACTGGATTTTAAAATCAGAATATCTGAATTGCAGATTTGGCTTAATCAGCTTTGAATAGGCTATTCTTTCTCTGGGACTTGATTCCCAAGTGAAATATGCCTATGTGCTCATGATACCCTACTATGTACTCACATACCCTACTAGGCATAGTATGTACACTAAATGATTCCAACCTTGAGGAGCTTACATAATTTGATAAACACTCAGAGAAAATGCTTTTCCCTCTAAAGAGGGGGGTGAAGTCTAATCACTTTTTTTTAGCTTTTTTAAAAAGTAATTTTACTTTTTATTCTCAGAACAATAAAAAGGGAATTGTTTGAGAAAATGGAGGAGGCTAGAACTCAATAGTGAAGGCTGCAGGGATCAGCAGAGAACAATATAGAAGAAATGGGGGAAAAGAGAAAGGGTGGGCACATCTTTCTTGTGCAAAACAGCGTGGCGACCTCTTTGGATAGAAGAGGTCCAAATTCAGGGTAGAGAACTATCACTATTGAAACTAATGTAGTGGGATGGGATGTTAAGTTAATCTGAACCAGCCTGAACATAAAGACTAATTTTAAATTTAATTATAGAAATATGCATATATAAATAGATAGATTTTTTTATAACAATATATTTCCTTTAATAGAAATAGTGTGGTGTAGCTAATAGGATACTATGCTTAGAGTCAGGAAGACCTGAGTTCAAATTTTACTTCAAACACTACTGTGTGACCCAGGGCAAGTCACTTAAATTCTATATGCCTCAAGTAACTTTCTAGGTCTTGTCTACTTATGTCATGCTTGGGTTGCAATCTGTGCCAGAGAAGAAAGTTCCCATACCAAGACTTTCTGATGAAATCAGTTCCTTTAAGTATTCTGCTTAATATCTTGATACTTCACTGGACTTATGATCTCACTGGTGTGTGTACTACCTATACCAATATGGATCTTAGTCCCTCCAAACCTTAGAGATTTTTTTTGTTTTGTTTTTTGGTGAGACAATTGGGGTCAAGTGACTTGCCCCGGGGTCACACAGCTAGTAAGTGTCAAGTGTCTAGGGTCAGATTTGAACTCAGGTCCTCCTGACTCCAGGGCTGGTGCTCTATCCACTGTGCCACCTAGCTACCCCCTCCTGTGGGATTTTTGTTCTTATCTTTCTGTAAGCTCTACATTAATGAGATATGACCAGTATCTACCAGGGCTCCCTCTTTGACCACACAACTGGGGTTTGACTAGATTTTCCCTAAAAGGCAACAAGGCTAAGATTTGGTTGTGCCAGAGATGGGAAGGGCTCAAGCTGTGCCTCTCTTGGCACAACTTCCTTATGGCCTCTGACTTCCTAGTCACTTAGAGACATAAAAGGTCCCACCCATGTGTACCCTTCAAATACGGTGGATGCTTGAAGATGCATTTCTACTGACCAGATGCATTTTGATGTGGAGATGAGGAGGCCAAAATGCTACTGTTTATCTTTGCTATGTAAAGGCTAACTAAACATTTTGTTAACTCTTCACTGACTTATGAGGGTTTCATTTCATTTGAATATCTGTTTCTATGTTATTACTGCTCCCAGTAGGAGGGTGATTTCCTCTGCTGGGGGAGCAGGGGCTTCCACGGCTAAGTAACTAGAGAGGTTGCACAAAAAGTTCAAATAGACTTGATGAGTAATTGGAACAATGGCTCATGAGAATGTCATGAGGGTATCATGAGGGTGTAATTGGAGTCAGTGCTGAAAGCTCTCTGTAGCCGAGTTCCATAGTCTTGGGCAGATCCCTGAGGATTTACTGCTACAGAGTCAGATAAATCAATTAGAAGCTCTAGCTATTGACAGCATTTGTTAGGTGACTGAAATGGGGAATTGGTCAAACCTGACTCCATAAAGATGAATTCCCATTACAACAAGCTCCCTAAAGGGGATATGCAAGAATGGGGGTGAAGTTCCTCAAGGAAATGGGTTTCACAGATTAGATACTTGCTACAACCCACCACAGCCTGGCACACTCTATGATCAGACTGTTTCAGAGACAATTAGATCTCATTTTCTGAGTGAAGTCCCACCAGAATGGCTTTAGATTTTAGTTATGTCTCCCTTGCCACACAACTATATGTGTATGCTGATCAACTGGTGAAATTTGAGCAGATGGTTGGGACATCTGTGGCCTGGGCAAATATTACTGTCGGTATAAATAGACACTCTGTGAATGGAGTGAGAGGGCCTACCCTGTTAGGTGGACAGAGGGTGGTTATGATACTCCTTCTGGGAGAGAGCTTTTGGTAGGTCTCTTGAAACATGGAGTTGATAATGAAGCAGTTCAGGTCAGTTTCTGAGACTGCTAGTAAAATTGTACATGGAAATATAGCACTAAGGCAGTAGGGGTTTTTCAGCCCCACCAGAGAGGTTACAGAGGGAAGACCATGAGGGAAGGGGTATCATTGTCATCAGGCTCTTGGGAGTCAGAATCTATGCAAGTCCTTCCAGCAACCTCTATGTAGATCATTGTAGGTAGGGGCAAATGGAAAACCTGGGAGTTGCCCAAACTATTCAATGTAGTAAATACCAAACAATATCAAGCCCCGAGGACTGGAAGATATTTCTTCTCTAGTGATGGAGATGAAAGGAGCTGGAGTATTTCATTATACCAGCTCTGCTTACCACAACCCTGAATTGCCTTGAGGGAGATGGTATCTGATAGCTTATAGTGAACTACAAGAGCTTAAACATCATCACTGTCTTCATCACAACAGTTGTTCCTGACCTTGTCACTGGTGTAGACTAGGCAGCTCAGGTCTAGGGTGACTGGTATGGGGTTACTGACTCCACCAATACTTTTTCCTCTGCTTCTATGGTTGACTAGTCAGGAGCAATTTTCTTTCACCTGGGAAGAAGTCCAATACACAGTCATTGTCCTTGCCCAGAGCTACGCACATTCTCCTTGATATTGCCACATCATGGCTGTTGTTGTTGTTTGTCCTTCATTCTCGAAGAGGACTTGCAAGTGAATTAGATTTAAGTGAGGGAGGGCTGTGCAAGGTCACCAGCCTTACTTTCTCCTCCAGAGCCATCTAGGATCAGTAGCCAGATATAGATCAGGAGGACAGGAGATGGCTCCCACATCATGGTGGGCAGAGACCTGAAAGAAGCCTCCCTTCCTGAGAACATTGATGCACACCATTACAACATGTTGCCTGAGCAAGGTGAGGTCATGGTGGCCAAGGCCCCAGATCACACGAAGAAAAACAGGAAGGAAGACCATATAAGGAAAATTAACTTTAACCACATTCAGTGTGTTGAATACACACACACACACACACATGCACACACATGTATATGTATACACATATGTGTATATATACATGAATATATATACATATAATAAAATTAACTTACCACATTCAAAGTTTTGGTTATATATTTATATATACACACACACACACACGTATATATACACACACACACATAGATATGCATAGCATTATATATGACAAGTCATGATTGGTTTCTGTTTTACTCAAAGTTCTGAGGCCTTTCAGAGTCATTTCCCCTCACAGTACTGTGGACATCATGTAAATTGTTCACCTGGTTCTGCTCACTTCACTCTGCTGTATTTCTCTGAATCTGTCACAGTCATATTTTATGGTGCAGTAAAATTCCATTGGATTCCTATGTCACAAATTTTTTGGCCATTCCCCAATTCATGGATACCTATTTTGTGTACAGTTCTTCAATAAAAAATACTGCTATAAACATTCTAGTACAAATAAATCCTTTCCCTCTGCCTCTGACTTCCTCTGTGTATGTATCTAAAAATAGTATTATTGTGTCACAGATTACATACTTTTAGTGACCTGTTGGATAGAGTTTCATTTTTTTTTTTTAACAGAATGGTTGAACCAATTCACAGCTCCATCAGGAGTGCAGACATGTGCTTGCCCTGCTGAAAACCCCTCTGACAATTACTATTTCCTCTTTTGTCATCTTTACTAATATGATGAGTGTAAAGTAAAACTTCTGAGTCATTTTGATTCGTATTTTTCTAATTATTGGTGATGAGCATTTTTTTTTCATGTGGTTGTTAGTAGATTGCATTTCTCTGAGAACTGTCCATTCTTATCTTTTTTTTTTTTTTTTAGGCAATTGGGGTTAAATGACTTGCCCAGGGTCACATAGCTAGTAAGTGTCAAGTGTTTGGTCCGAGGCTGGATTTGAACTCAGGTCCTCCTGACGTTAGGGTCAGTGCTCTATCCACTGCACCACCTAGCTGCCCCCCGTTCTTGTCTGTTGGGGCACAGAATATACATTTGCCTAAAAGACTATTTTATGGAGAACTCACACAAGGCAAGTGCTCACAAGGTGGTCAGAAGAAGTGATACAAGGACACTCTCAAGATCTCTCTGAAGAATTTTGGAATTGATTGTGTGACATGAGAGATGCTTGCTTGCACAGGACTGCCACCATGCCCTCATCAAAGAAGTAGCTGTGCTCTATAAGAAAGCAGAACTGAAGCAGCTCAAAAGAAATTCAA
Source organism: Vombatus ursinus (assembly GCF_900497805.2). Taxonomy (NCBI): domain Eukaryota; kingdom Metazoa; phylum Chordata; class Mammalia; order Diprotodontia; family Vombatidae; genus Vombatus; species Vombatus ursinus. Next base: position 15,916,639 of record NW_020947062.1, read on the forward strand.
CACACACAAATTTAAAGAATTCACCCCAAATGTTCACATGGACGATTTGTGCCTGACCTGTGGTAGGGCATTCTGAGCTATTACTAGTCTGATCAGCCACAGGTAACATAGTGATGCTATTTTGTTCCTCTTCAAGAATGAAGGAAACAACCCAACTCAACCCAATTTACATCAAATTTTATTATATAATAGATATTAGATATTTAACATAAAAAATTGATTTAGTTTTCCCAAACTATTTCTTTTCTGATTCAAATTGCATTTATTTTGCTTGTGTAAAAGCCTTTCATATAATCAAAATAGTTTATTTTCTCTTTTACGACCACTCTATCCCTTTTGTAGGTAAGGTTTCCCCCCTTATAGTTGTGAATGATAGCTCCTTTCTTCTCCTTTTTTCTTTCTTTGTCCTCAAATTTTTAAAAGATATGACTTTTTATTCTTAGATCTGATATCCATTTGTAGATTATTGTGGAACATGGCATAAAGTGGTGGTCTAAACCTAATATTTACCAGATTACCTTCCAATTTTCCCAGCAATTTTTATCACATGGGGAATCCTTACTTCAGTAATTAATGCCCTTGGGTTTATCGAACACTATACTACTATGTTCAGTTGCTTCTAGCCCTTGTTTATCTAATGTGTTCCATTCATCAGTTTTTCTATTATTCATTTAACCAGTACCAAGTTGTTTTAATAATTACTGCTTTGTAGTATAATTTGAGATCTGATACTATTAGCTCCCTTCATTTCTACTTCTTTCTAATGTTTCCCTTGAGATTTATGAATTTTTGCTTCTCTAGGTAATTTTTTTAAACTTTTTTTGGTCTAGATATATTGAGTAAGTAAATTAATTTAAGTAACATGCCATATTTGTTATATTGGCGAGGACCAACCACAAGTAATTAATACTCCCCAATTTTTTTTCTCTAAGAAAAAGATTTTTCAGATTAAAACACAAACAACATATTAAAAAATTTGGGGGTTCATATATACTACACTTTTTGTTCTCCTTGTGTCAATGTTTGTTTACTGAATATTGATAATTTCATAATGAAAAACTAAATTTCAAATAAAAGGTGTCCAAAAAAAAGGTGTTTGTAGTTATATTAAAATAAATCTGAGGGGTATCATACTAGATGGACTCCCAGATATTTTATAAATCCTGTAGTTATTTTGAATGGAATTTCTTTTCCTATATCTTCCTGTTGGATTTTATTAGTTATATACCGAAATGCTATTGATTTTATGTGTTTATTTTATATTCTGCTACTTTACTGAAGTTATTGTTTCAATTAATTTTTTAGTTGAATCTCTAGAGTCTCTAGGTAAACATCCTATCATCTGTAAATAAAATAAGTTTATTCTTTGCTGGTGTATATTCCCTGAATTTCTTTTTCTTGTTTTATTGCTATAGCTAGCATTTCTAGAATTATATTAAATAATAGTACAAATATGTTAAATAAATTATATTCAACAATAAATATATTAAATAAATGGGCATCCTTTGCTTTACTCTTGATCTCAGTATAGAAAGGTTTCTAATGTTTTACTATTATGTATAATACTATTATGGATAAGATACTAATGTCTAATATCTTCTGTTTGACATTTGGGGAATATACCCTTTTATTCCTAGGCTTTTGGGCATTTTTAACACAAAGAATTATATTTTTTGAAAATTTTTTCTGTATTGACATAAAATGATTTCTATTTTTAATGTTAATATTTTTCTAAGATTGAACCATCCCTATATTCTAGGCATAAGTCTAACCTGATTTTAGTGGATAATCTTTTTAATACGCTGCTATAGCTTCTTTGCTAACATATTATTCAATATTTTTTGCATCAATATTCATTAAAGATACTGGTCTGTAGTATTTTTACTATAATTTACCTCTTCCTGGTTTAACTATGAGGACTATACTTGTTTCTTTAAAAGAATTTGCTAGGATACCTTATTTTTCAAAATAATTTATGAACATTAGAGTTAATTTTTAAATATTTGATAGAATTCACTAGTAAATCCATCTGGTTCTGGGTTTTTTTTCTTTGGGAATTCATCTATGTCTTGTTCAATTTCTTCTTGTGACACTGGGTTATATGGTGTCCCTATTTCTTGTTCTATTAATCTGAGTTTTTGTAGATAGTCATCAATTTCTTTTGTTATTAGGTCTTTTTTTTTTTTAGCATATTATTGGGTAAAATAATGTCTAATAATTTCCTTTATTTTGTCTTTACTTATTATGAATTCTGCTTTTGGATTTTTTATATTGTTGATTTGCTTTTCTTTTTTAAATCAAATTTGTTAATGCTTTATTTTATCTTTTCCCAAAAAGTTCTATTTATATTTAGTAACTTGATGCCTTTTAATTTTCAATTTGTTTATCTCTTTTATTGCCCAGATTTTCATTTTTGTTTTCATTTGGGCTTTTCTGATTTATTGCTTTTTTAGTTTTCTTAGCTGCATACTCTTGAATAACATTTGTACAATGTCTTCAATCAATGATGTGCTGGTAAAAACTAGCATTTACATAGTGCTCTAAGATTTGCAAAAAGCATTACAAACATCCTATTTTATGATTACAACAACCCTAGGAGGTAGGTGCTATCATTATCATCCTTATTTTACAAATGAAAAAACTGAGGCAAACAAAGACTAAGTGCCTTGACCAGAGTCATGGAGCTAGTGTTTGAGAAAGGATTTGAACTGAGGTCTTTTTGTTTCCAGGCCCAGTGCTCTATCCACTGCACCACCTAGCTGCCCCTGTATGTTTTTAACAATCTATAGAGGGAAAATGTATGTACAAACACTTTTAAATTTAATTTGCATTAACATTTTCTCCATTACTCTAAGTCTAGAAATCAATAGAACTCTGACTTGTAGTATTTGCCAATTTCCAAGATGTAAATGCTCACACTGAAAATTTAACAATTGGCTCTTGCAAGCCAGTTCAAGCTCACCTCAGCATACTCTTGCTTTCAATCATCCCAAGAGGCAGTCACAAAAAACCCAAGTTCTCTCTTTTGTTGATGAACACAGAAACTTTTGCATAAGTACTGCTTTGGCGATATTCCAGCATTTTGCATTCCAAAAGTTTTGGTGAGTTGTCTCATTGTTATTGTTGCTGTTATTATTATTATTTACAGATTTATCTGTAAGAGGCAGGGAAGGGTGTTTCTATAATTTGTTCACCCTTGGGAAGGCCCAACCCATATCACCGTGGCTTCAGTCTGGCCTCCTATCATGTGCATACCTTCCTGGAGGGTCTGTGGCATTCAGGTTTTGCCCTGGGCTTCAGACCCTGGACCGGCCCCACCTGAACTCTTGTGAAATTTAAGCTGATCTCCTGGGGCCATCACAGGCATGTGGCGTGGCACTGGCCTGATTTCCTCATGCTTCACAGCACGGGGCCTCACTCAGTTCCCTGTGCACTTACCTAGCAAAGGTCCAGGACTGAATTCAGTCCGAGGTCCCTGTGACAGTGTGACCCAGATCTTGCTGGCTTTAGTCTGGTCGCCTGGGGTTTCCCAGACCGCTTTGGTTATGACACCATTGCCCATTTCCTTGTGGGAATATGAAAGAAGGCTGGTTGTTTCAACTCACTCATTTTACAGAGTAAATTGAAGGAGACAGATTAAGACTAGTTCAAGGTATGGCAGATAAGTGTCAGGGATTTGAACTCAGGCCCCTAAAACCAGTGCTCTTTCCACTGCGCCATGATGTTTTGTGTGTGTGTGTGATTACAGTTAAGATGATTGAAAGCATTCTACATGTTCCTAAATTTTATCCAGTCTGATCTCATCCTAATTAAATCCTCAACCTAGTTCATTATCTATCTGCAACACCTGTCTAAGATATGTATCTTGATAAGCTAACTCAACAGGGCTCCCATAGTTTGGGCAATGTGTTTTTCAATCACTTTGGTTTTCTAGTTTAAATGGTTAGACAAATTTCCATACTTCCATAGAGGTTTTTTTCCAAGGATACAAAACATATTATTTTATATTTATTCTATATGTTTAATATATATTATTACATATATATTATGTTTATTATATATAAAACAGATTATTAAAATAAATACAGCAAAATCTCAAGGAAATACATAAGGCATCAGAATGATGACCAAGATGGAATCATGTTATGTGAGTACCAGTTAGAAGAACTGAGAGTGTTTAACCTGCAGATGATTAAAGGGAAGACATGTTCATTGGTCCTGGGGCAGCTAGGTGGCGCAGAAGTTAGATCAATAGAAAACTCATTTTCTTTAGTTCAAATCTGGCCTCAGATACTTACTAGCTGTGAGACCCTGGGCAAGTCACTTAACCCTGTTTGCCTCAGTTTCCCACCTATAAAATGAGCTGGAAAAGGAAACGGCAAACCACTCCAGTGCCTTTTCCAAGAAAACCCCAAATGGGGTCAAGAAGAGTTGGACATGACTGGAAAAATGACTGAAAAACAAATGTTCACTGTCTCCAAATAGACCATTAGAGGAGACTTTAGAGATCAATATTGGATCAAGGATAAGATGACCATCTGACTGGAAAGACTTGCATGAACTGATGCTGAGTGAAATAAGCAGAACCAAGAAAAGATTGTACACAGTAACAGCAACATTGTATGATGACCAACTTTGATAGACTCTTTTGATAAGACTGTTCTTCTCAGCAATGCAAAGATCTAAGACAACTCCAAAAGACTCGTAATGGAAAATGCTATCCTCATCCAGAGAAGGAACTATGGAGTCTGAATGCAGATCGAAACATACTATTTTTCCTTTTTTGTTGTTTTCTTCTTTCTCATGGTTTTCCTCTTTGGTTCTAATTCTTCTTTGCAACATGACTGACGTGGAAATGTTTAATATGAACGTACACATATGGCCTATATCACATTGCACGTCCTCTTGGGAAGGGAGGAGAGGAAGGAAGGGGAGAGAAATGATGAACAGGATGCTCTCAGAAAAACCTGGAAAGGTTTTGCATGGGCTGATGCAAAGTGAAATGTACTGTGTACAAAGTAACAGCAATATTTTAAGATGATCAGCTGTGAATGACTTAGCTATTCTCAGCAACACAACGATCCGAGACAACTCTCAAGGATTTATGATGAAAAATGCTATCCAGCCCCAGAGAAAGAACTGACAGCATCTGAATACAGTAAAGTATATTAATATATTAATTTTTTTACTTTATTATATATTATATAATAAAGCATATTCATACTTTAAATCCCAATTACTTTTAATTTAAAGTATTAAATTAAAACAACTCTGAGGTACCACCTCACACCTATCAGACTGGCTAATTTGACAAAATGGGAAAAGGATAAATGTTGGAGATATAGGAAAATTGGAAAACTAATGCACCGTTGGTAGAGTTGTGAACTGATTCAATCATTCTGGAGAGCAATTTGGAATTATGCCCAAAGGGCTATCAAACTGTGATTTGATCCAGCAGTGGTATCACTACTAGGTCTGTATCCCAAAGAGATAATAAAAAAGAGAAAAGGACCCACATGCGCAAAAAATTTTACAGCAGCTCTTTTTGTGGCAGCAAAGAATTAGAAATTGAGGGACTGCCCATCAATTGGGGAATGGCTAACAAGTTGTTCTATAAGAAAGTAATGGAATACTATTGTGCTGTAAGAAACGATGAGCAGGGAAACTTCAGAAAAACCTGCAAAAACTTACATGAACTGATGCAAAGTAAAATAAGCAGAACCAGAAGGACATTGTACACAGTAACAGCCACACTGTACGATGACCAACTTTGATAGACTTAGCTTTCCTCAGCAACGCAAGGGTCTGAGACAACTCCAAAAGACTCATGATGGAAAATGCTATCCACATTCAGAAAAAGAACTATGGAGTCTGAATGCAGATTGAAGCATACTATTGCTTTCTTTTGTTTCTTCTTTTTCATGGTTCCTCTCATTGGTTCTAATTCTTCTTTACAACACAACCAATGTGAAAATATTTAATATGAATGTATACGTAAAGCCTGTATCAGAATGCACGCCATCTTGGGGAGCAGAAGGAGGGGAAGAAAATTTAGAACTCAAAATCTTCTGGAAGTGAATGCTGAAAACAAAAAAGATATTACATAGTTCTTTTAATAGCCAAATTCTTTGAAAAAGCTATCAATACTCATTACCTCCACTTTTCATCTCCCATTCACTTCACAATCCCTTGTAATTAGCTTCCAACTTTATCACACAATTGAAAGTGCTCTTCCCATGGTTACCAAATCTCTTAATTGTCAAATTACATTCTTCCAGTTACCAAAGTTCACAACCAGGAGTCATCCTCAAGACTTTTCTCTCTTTCATACCTCATATATCATCGATCTAATCAGCTGCCAAGTCTTGTTGATTCTACCTTCATGTTTTATCTTGTATCCATCCTCTTCTCACTACTTACTTGGTTACCACCAAGGTTCAGACCTTCATCACCTCTTGCCTAAACTGCAAAGTAATAGCCTACCAGTTGATTTTCTTGCCTCTAATTTTTCTTCTCTAATCCATTCTTCACACAAAAGCCAAATTAATATTCCTAAAGCACAACTCTGATCATGTCATTTCCTTGCAAAAGAAGCTATAAAGGCTCTTTTTGGGTTCTAGAATAAAATGCAAACCCTGGGCTTTTATGGCCCTCCACAATCTGGCTACAATTTCTTTTTTGAGTTTATCCCAAATTATTCTACATTCCAGTTACATGGGCCTACTTTCTTTTCCCTATACACAACATTGCATCTTCCACCTCCATGCCTTTACATTGGCTGTCCCACAGGGCTGGAAGGCACTCCCTCCTTGCCTCTACCTGATAGAATCCTTGACTTCCTTCAAGGTTTCCTATAAGGCAGGTTCATCATAATTCCCACTTCCCCTCCCTCGGTTGCTAGTACCAACACCCAGAAATTACTTTGTAGATATTTTATGTTTAATTTTCTGGTAATTCTCTCCAAAATTTCTTTCGGGCAAGGCCTCTTTTGTTTCTGTATCCCTTGTACCTAGCACAGTCCCTGACATATAGTAGACAATTAATAAATGTTGCTGAATGGATGGTACTTGCAAGGGAAGGGAAGGTGTCTATGTTAGCATATGAAGGACCTCCTAGGTGAGGGTTCTAGAATATTTTACCCAATGTAATGTTTTTTTTTTTAAATTTTAAAAGTAAAAAACCAAAAGGAAAAGTCCACACCATTACAATTTGTGAATTGTGAAGTTTATTATATTTTCAAGCTATCTTTACACACTCTTCTTCTATTGGTGCCCCAAGTCACAGAGCTGAACACCAGGGAACCAAGACTTCCGTGCACTTCCCTCTTTGTTCCTTATTTGTTTTCCTCAAAGTCAATTGGCTTCTTCCTCTTCGATTTCTCAAACTCCTGGGTTCCCCAGGTATAGATGAAGTAAACGGCTATAAATGCTTTAAGAACCAAATCCAAAGAAAAGTATTAAGCACACACACAAGACTATCGGGCTAGCAAGACTACAGCAGACTGGGTCTTTTACTTTGTTAAAGTAGCACTGAGTGATTACCTCTTCTCTTATCATCTCCACCAACCATTCCTACACCTAGAAATATCATGGAAGGTTACAGTGCATCCATTTTATGGGGAACTAAAATGTTTATTGTTGTTCAATCCTGTCTGACTCTTCATGACTCCATTTGGGATTTTCTTGGCAAAGATACTGGAGTGGTTTGCCATTTCCTTTTCCAGCTCATTTTACAGATGAGGAAACTAAAGCAAACAGGGTTAAGTGACTTGCCCCAGTACCTACTTGCTAGTACCTATGCCTAGAGTCACACAGCTACTAAGTGTCTGAGGGCAGATTTGAACTCAGGAAGATAAGTCTTCCTGACTCCAAGCCCAGCACTTTGCCACCTAGCTGCCTGAGCTAAAACAGGCATATAGCTAACATGGAAATATAGTTTGCATGATTTCAATTGATATCAAATTGTTTGCCTTCTCTAAGACGAGGGAGAGGCAGCAGGGAGGTATCTGAACTCAAAATTACATGTATATAATTAATATATATATAATTTTTGTGAGGTAATTGGGGTTAAGTGACTTCCCCAGAGTCACACAGCTAGTGTTATGTGTATGAGGCCAGCCGGTGCTCTACCCACTGTGCCACCTACCTGCCCCTGAACTCAAAATTTTAAAAAATGAGTATCAAAAAAATTTTACATGTAATTGGGAAATAGCAAAATAAGTAAGATATATGTTAAAAAATAAAATAGCAACTATGCCCCACTGTCCTAAGCTAGGACAAAGAACACTCTTCCTAGATCTATTTTCCTACAAATTCACTTCAAATATCCATCACCTCCCCCCACCCTCCTATTTCAGAATAAGTAGTCTCAAGACCTGGGTTCTCACCCAGGATTTACTATTAATTAGCATGTGACTATGGGCAAATTATATCACCTCCAAGAGTCTTATCTTTATAATGGGGATAACTACCAACTTCACAGGGTAAGTAAAACGCTTGGTAAACCATACATCCCTATATAAATATAGGCCATTATTACTGTCAGCCCAGCTCGAAGGAGCCACTTAGGTTGATTTAAAGTTTCCTGCGCACTGAATACAAGCCTTTTCAGAATGTAATTTTATAGATTATAATGAAGTGGAGGAAAAAGGGGATTCTATGGCTCTAATAATCACGCCATCCACTGAACAGTGGTGAGCTGTGAGTCAAGGGCTGCTCCGTCTATTTCAGCCTCTGGACCCTGCCTCCTCTTTCGGGTCCTTCGGGGTACACTCTGGTCCCCAGTTTCCCGGGGGTCACTCTAAATTCTAGGTTTCCCGGTTTGCCCAAGACCCGAAGCTCTCGAAGGTGGGGAGACCGGCGCTGTGGGGGGCCTGGGCCCTGGAAGACCCCCCGACAGTCCCGCCCCAAAGGCCAGGCCTGGCCTGCACTTACGCGGGGCGACCCGCAGAATGGAGTCCTGCGTTCTGCGTAACATGTTCGGGATGCCCTTCGTGAAGTAGTTGGGGAAGGCTCTCTGTTCGAACGGGGACAGGCTGTAGGAGATGATGTGCCTCACCCGGATCAGCTTCCCGAACTCGCGGCCCATGTTCGCGGCGCCTTCGGCCCCTGGAGGAGCAGAACACAGTTACCGGTGCGGGCCGAGGCGGCGGAGATCCCGGGGCCCGCCCGGAGCCCCGGCTCCTAGGGGCGCCCTTCAGGGCCCCTCGGGCCAGAAAGCCCCCCTCGGGAGCCAGCAGCCTCCCCGACCCCCGTCTGGTGACCCCCAGGCGTCTCACCGGCTTCAAGACACTTCGCCCTCCAAAGACTGCGGCTTGTGCCCCGGGGACCTTACATTTCCGGGGCAAGAAAGAGGGTTGGATAAGACAATTTCCGGGAGATACCATGTTGCTGTTCTCGCGGGGGGGGGTTAAGGAATGTATCTCCCCTCTGTGGGGAGAAGTGCATAGACCCAAAGGAGACCCTGTAGGCAGGAAGAGAGGGACCCGGCCTCGGCATGGAGCCAGCCGAGGGCAGCAGAGGCTGCTGCTGATGGCCTGGGCTGGCTGCCCACGTGGGAGCCGGGACCCCCTTCCCCTGGGGCTGCCCCCTTCTTCTCTGATAACTGGGAGATCCTCTTGCTGTGTCCCCACTTCTGGATCCTTCTCCAGGAAATAAGTAAACCTTTTCCGAATCATTCGTTCAGTCATTCATTCGTTAGCTGTAGCCATTCATGCACTCATTCATTCATTTACTCACTCCATTCAGTCATTCGTTCATTCCATTCATTCACTCAGGGCCACACAGCTAGTAAGTGTCCCAGACTGGATTTGAACTCAGGAAGATGAGGTCCTTCTGACTCCAGGCCTGCGCTCTATTCACTATGGCGCCACCTAGAGGACTTTAAAAAATTTATTTATTTTTAGTTTTCAACATTCACTTCCATAAGATTTTGAGTTCCAGGTTTCCTCCCCATCTCTCCCCTCCACCCACCCCAAGACAGTGTGCCATTTGATATAGAATCTACATATGCATTCATATTGAACCTATTTTCACATTAGTCATGTTGTAAAGAAGAATTAGAACCAATGGGAGAAACCACAAGAATAAACAAAAGAGAGAGAGAATGAGAGAGGGAGAGAGGGAGAGAGAGAGAGAATAATATGTTTTGATCTGCATTCAGACTCCGTAGTTCTTTCTCTGGATGTGGACAGCATTTTCCTTTATGAGTCTTTTGGAATTGTCTTGGATCCTTGCATTGCTAAGAACAGATGAGTCTATCAAAGTTAGTTATCGCACAATGTAGCTGTTACTGCCTACAGTGTTCTTCTGGCTCTGCTCACTTCACTCAGCACCTGTTTTTCTGAAGTCTGCCTGCTCATCATTTCTTATAGCACAACAGTATTCCATTACATTCATATACCACACTTGTTCAGCCATTCCCCAATCGATGGGCATCTCCTCAATTTCCAGTTCTTTGCCACCACAGAAAGAGCTGCTATAAATATTTTTGCACATGTGAGTCCTTTTCCCATTTGTATGATCTCTTTGGGATACAGATCCGTAAGTGCTATTGCTGGGTCAAATGGTATGCACATTTTTATAGCCCTTTGGGCATAGTTCCAAATTGTTCTCCAGAATGGTTGGTTAAGTTCACAATGCCACCAACAATGCATTAATGTTCCAATTTTCCCACATCTTCTCCAGCATTTATTATTTCCCTGTTTTGTCATGTTAGCCAATCTGATAGGTATGATGTGGTACCTCAGAGTTGTTTTGATTTGCATTTTTCTAATCAATAATGAGTTAGAGCATTTTTTCATATGACTATAGATAGCTTTAATTTCTTCCTCTGAAAACTGCCTGTTTACATCCTTTGACCATTTATCAATTGAGGAATGACTTGTATTCTTACAAATTTAACTCAGTTCTCTCTATATTTTAGAAATGAGGCCTTTATCAGAGACACTGGTTGTACAAATTCTTTCCCAGTTTTCTGCTTCCCTCCTAATCTTGGTTGCATTGGCTTTGTTTGTGCAAAAACTTTTCAATTTAATGTAATCAAAATTATCCATTTTGCATTTCATAATGTTCTCTATTTCTTGTTTGGTCATAAATTCTTCTGTTCTCCGTAAATCTGACAGGTAAACTATTCCTTGCTCTCCCAGTATCAGCCTTTATGTCAAAATTATGTGCCCATTTTGATTTTATTTTGGCATACAGTGTAAGATGTTGGTCTATGCCTAATTTTTGCCATACTATTTTCAAGTATTCCCAACAGTTTTGGTCAAATAGTGAGTTCTTACCCCAGAAGCTGGAGTCTTTGGGTTTATCAAATAGTAGATTACTACAGTTATTGACTACTGTGTCTTGTGTACCTAACCTATTCCACTGATCCACCACTCTATTTCTCAGCCAGTACCAAGCAGTTTTGATGATTGCTGCTTTATAATACAATTTAAGATCTGGTATGGCTAGGCTACCTTCCCTAGCATTTGAACTTACTTTCTATTGTTGAGGGAGACCATACATACAGGAATAAATAAATACAAAAGAGGTACAAAGCAAAGGAAAAGGGGAAAGGGAAGGGGGAGCAGAAGTAGCATAATGTAGTGGGAAGAGTTCTGGCCTTGGATTTTTCTGTGTTTGATTCCCATCTTAGGCACTAGCTGTGTGACCCTGGTCAAGTCCCTTTACCTCCTTTGTTCTCAGTTTTTTTATGTCTAAGATCAAAAAGTTGGCCTGGATGAGCTATAAGGCTCCTCTAGTTTTGGCTGAGAAGTATCTGGAGTCTGGCGGGAAAAGAGGAGGAAGAGTGTTCTAATAAATTGACAAGTCTTTTGGATTCTATACTCTCAATATCCCTATGACTCCTTTCTACTCCAAGAGCTATAGAGAAGGAGAGAGAGAATTTTTAAGCATTTACTATGTTCTAAGTGGGCAGCTAGGTGATGCAGTGGATAGACAGCTGGGCCTGGAGTCAGGAAGACCTGAGCTCAAATCCAACATCAGACACTCACCTTGGGTAAATCACTTAACCTCTCTTTGCCTCAGTTTTCTCACCAGTAAAATGAGCTGGAGAAGGAAATGGCAAATCACTCCAGTATCTTTGCCAAGAAAACCCCAAATGAAGTCACTAAAAATGACTGAACAACTATGTTCTACCAGTGTTGGGGAATCTACGGCCTTGAGGCCACATGTGACCCTCTAGGTCCTCAAGTGTGGCCCTTTGACTGAATCCAATTGTTCTGTGAAGTTAGGATTCAGTCAAAGGGCCACACTTGAGGACCTAGCAATGGCCTGTCTAAGCAATGGCCTAAGCAGGGAGGGCAGGGAGGGTCATACAAATACAAACAAGCAATACAGCTTTCATTAAAGGGTACTAGGAAGGGGAGGGTGGGCAACTCATAGCGGGAGAGAAGGGTGAGGTTACTGCTTTGAAGTGTTGTGGGGTCCTGGGACCTGTCAAGATAAAATAAAAGCTCACCTGTCAGAGTTGGAGGAACCCAGTGGTGGGGTGCAGTGGAAGAGGTTGCAGAAGATGGTTGGAGAGGAGATGACTGAGAAGTATCTAGGCCCTCTCTGCCAACCCCCCTCAGCAATATCAGACAAACTTCACCTACAATCAGTGCCTGGAGACCCAAAGGGTAGAGTCCAAATCCACAGTAGGATGGAGATGGTTGAAGAGTAGGGCCATGGTGAGGAGAGTGCCAGGAAGTGGTATAGAGGGCTGGACTCTGGCAAGATTCTATTAACTACTGATCGATATGCCTAGTTTCCATGTGTCAACTGGACCAGAACCGGCCTCTAAACTGTGATTGGTCGGAGCAGAAACAGAGCAGGCTAGGGACAGGAGAGTCAGGACAAAAACAGAAGTTTGTTAATTTCAGAGTGAAGAAAATGACACCTGCAGGCAGAAACTCCCCCCCTCCTAAGAAGGGGGGCTTAAGGCTGCTAAGGCTGGGGCCACTTACATACATGAAAGGGGTTGCCCACAACACAATTATTCTTAGATCTTGAGATAGTTCTTATGGTTAGCATTTCTTGGGACAATACAGGCATTTTTGAGTCCTGTAGGAACAGTCATTGTCTCAGGTCTTGGAGGGCATGGTCATCCTATGGGGCACAGAACCAGAGTATCTATCAGTGACAAGGAACAGCTATTGTGAACACACGATGGATGGCCCTGGGAAATAAGGGGAGCTAAATTCCTTAGTGAGCACCTGGTGCTGGTCCAAGCTGTACACTTTGCCAGAGGCTGAGATCATTCTAGGGCACAAAGGATTATTTTATGCCAGACTGAGGGCACAGCTTGCTTGCTGGGCCTTAGTTCTGGAAAACAGGGTATCTCTAAAATATTTTTATACACGTAATGCTGTTTTATCGTGAGAATATTCCACACACATCAAGACTAGCTTTTCCAAGCAATATTCCACAGACCATAATTTTACAATCCCATTGACTGCAAGAACCGTAAGTATTGCTGTCCTTATTCCCTATGAATAAGTTGGACTGCGGGGCTGAGAGAGACAGCTGGTGACTACCCCCAGGTCCAAGGAACTCTGTGAATCTAGATTCCCAAAACCGCTTCTGCGTTTTCACCTTTAACTGGTCACCAAGGCAGGGTATGGTGACTCTCAGGGCCTTGGGACATCCACCAAGACTGAAGAGCCCAACAACCTTTTTTTTTTTTAACTTTCATATTTTTTATCATGTTCTTAAACACCAAAAATTACATTTCCATATAAATATCAGAAGACAAAGAGTATTGTATGTGAAACCATGAATCTCCATTTCATACCACTTGCTTTTTTTTTTTAAGTATAATAAGTTACACACATTACTTTCAAACCTATACTGCTTGTCTGTTTCCTTCTGAACTTCCTTCTGTTATCTTCTGTGTATTTTAATTTTTCAAGAAATACGTATTTTTAATTAATCTGTCCTCACATCTTCTCTGCCCCAATTGAGCAAATATATTTTAAAATGCCTCAATATGTATCTATATGATCCAGCAAAACAAATCCCCACATAAGCCATTCTCAAAAATAGACTGACTTGGGGCAGCTAGGTGACGCTGTGGATGGAGTACCAGCCCTGGAGTCAGGAGGACCTGAGTTCAAACCCGGCCTCAGACACTTGACACTCACTAGCCGTGTGACCCTGGGCAAGTCACTTAACCCCATTGCCTAGCCCCGCCCCCCCTCCAAAAATGTCTCTCTGCATTTTAAGTTCATCACTTCTCTGTGAGGGAGTGAGTGGTATGTTTCATTTTCATTCTTTCAGACTCATGGTTTATGATTTGTTGATCAGAGTTTTAAAGTCTTTCAAAGTTGTTTTTCTCTATAATGCTATCATTGTATAAATTGTTTTCCTTGTCTTACTCATTTTGCTCTGGATCAGTTCATAAAGGTATTCTTAGTTTCCTGTGAAACTGTTCATTTAGTTATTTCTTATGTTACAACAATATTTCATTAAATACATATACCAAATTTGTTAATCCATTCCCCAATAGAACACCCCTTCCCCCTCAGTTAATGAAAAGAGCTGCTATAAATATTTTTGTACCTATATATCTTTTTCCTCTGTCTTTGATTTCCTTGGGGTATAAATCTAACAATAATATATTTGAGTCAAAGGGTATACATTAGTAAATTTCTGGATGTAGTTCCAAATTACTTTCCAGAATGGTTGGACCAATTCACAGCTCCTCCAACTATGCTTTAGGGAAGGGAAGGAAAGGTAAGAGAACAAGCACTTAAATGGCACCTACTATATACCAGGCACCATGCTAAGTAAGCACTTTACAAATATGATCTTATTTGAAACTCACAACAACCCTTTAAGGTAGGTGCCATTATTATCCCTATTTTACAGTTGAGGAAACTGAGGCACACAGAGGTTAAGTGACAAGCCCAGGGTCACACAGCTATTAAGTGTCTGAGGCTGGATTTGAATTCAGGTCTTTCTGACTCCAGGTCCAGTGCTTTGTACACTATGGCACCACCTAACTGCTTCACTAGTATACTTGTTTTCTCATAGCCTGTCTAACATTTGTCATTTTTCTTCTTTGTATTCATTTTTGCTAGGCAGATAGATATGATATGGAGCCTCAAAATTACTTTAATATGCATTTCTCTAATTGTTAGTGATTAAGAGCTTTTTTTCATAGGACTGAGAATAGCTTGAATTTTTTTCCTTTGAAAATTGCCTTTATATATACTTTGACTATTTAGCTATTGGAGAATGAGTTCCTTATGCATCTTGGATATGAGACTTTTATCAGAGAAATTTGCAGCAAAGAATTTTTCCTAGTTACCTATTTCCCTTATATTAGTCAATCAATAAATGTTTATTAACCTACTGCATGCCAGATGCTGTGCTAAATTCTAGAGACACAAAAAAAAGAGGCAAGTTCTTGCCCTCAAGGAACTTACAATCTAATTGGGGAGCCAGCATGCAAACAAATATATACTAAACAAGTCATATGCAAGAGAAATAGGAAATAATAGAAGGAAGGTCCTACTTTTGGCTACATTAAATTTGGCAAAAACTTTTAAATTTCATATAATCAACATTGTCCATTTTATTTTGTTTGATCCCATTACATGTTTAGTCATGAACCCTATTCATAGATGGAAAAGGTAATTTTTTTTTAAAATGACATTTATTTATTTAGGCAATTGGGGTTAAGTGACTTGCCCAGAGTAAGTGTCAAGTGTTTGGTCTGAGGCTGGATTTGAACTCAGGTCCTCCTGACTCCAGGGCTGGTGCTATCCTTGCTACTTTAATTTGTTTATGGTGTAACCTTTTATATCTAAGTCATGTATCCAACTGTGGAGCTATATAATCAAAAATGTCCATCTTATGTGATTCTATCATTCATCCAAAAAATAATTTCTTCCTTGCTCTTTCAATTTGTTTACAGTGTGACTTTTTGTATCTATTCTCTACACATTAAAAAAAAAATGTTTCATTGGCTCTCTTTTTTTGGCATCACTATGGCTAATCCTCCAACCCCCCCACAATTAACAAAAAGAAAGAGAAAAAAAGTTGTAACAGGTAAGCATAGTCAAGCAAAATTAATCCATATTGTGGCCATGTCCAAAAATATATGTCTCTTTCTACACATAGACTCGGGAGGTAGGTAATATATTTCATCATAGGTTCTAAAACTTGCAAAATTCTTTTTCTTTACAATATTTTTGTCTTTGTAAAAATTTTTCTCTTGATTCTACTCACTTCACTCTGCATCAGTTCATACTACCCAGGATTCTCTGAAATAATTTTTCATCATTTCTTCTGATGTAATAATATTCCTATATTCATATATCATATTTTGTTCTGCTGTTTCCCAATGGTCTAGGAGGCAATCTAAGGCATCTCATTATAGTTCCTTTCTCACCCCACTTTTAATTTCCCCTTTGGGATCACAAGTTTATTTGTTTGTCATTGTTCCTCTGGGTTATTAACCTCCTCCTCCTTATTCCCATTTGTTGAGTTTGCTATATTTTGATATAACTTTAATATAGTTTCCCCAAACTGTTGCATTTTGTATATTTTTACACCAAAATATATGTATGTATTCAACCTTTTTTTGTTCATTTCCGATAAGAGTGTGGTTCATTTGATGTCCATTCCCCCTACCCTTTTGTCCATGTTTTTAACATTTTTCTCATGTACCCCAATAATGAGAATTAGCGTGTTTTACCCTATTTTTCCTCCTTTCTACAGTAGTATATTGCTTTAACTCTTCTTCTCTTTTCCCACTTTAAACTCTCAGCACAGATCAATCTACCCTCAGAAATTCAATTTTTCTTATTTAACTCCCTTAATACCCTTTGAAGACCTTAAGGCACTGTAAAGAAACTTGTTTCTCCTCTCCCTCTTTGAATATCAACATTACATCACCATATAGTGCCTTCCAATTGCTTAAATAAATTTGTCTTTCTGTTTTTCTCTGGACTTTTGCCTTTCAAGGTTGTATTTTCAGCACTGATCTTTTCTTTTTTTTATAATAGTATTTTTTCCCACTTACATGCAAAGATAGTTTTCTACATTTATTTTTGTAAAATTTTGAGTTCCAAATTTTTCTCCCTCCCTCCCCTTTCCCTTCCCCAAGACAGCAAGCAATCTGATATAGGTTATACATATATAATCATATTAAACATTTCCACATTAGTCATGTTGTAAAAGAAAAAAGGAGAAGCCACAAGAAAGAAAAAACAAAAAACAAAAAACAAAAAAAAGTGAAAATAGTATGTTTTGATCTGCATCCAAACTCCACAGTTCTTTCTCTGGATATGGTTAGCATTTTCCATCATAAATCTTTTGGAATTGTGGATCTTTGTAGTGCTGAGAAGACAGCTCTGATTTTTTCATCAGAAATACCTGAAAGTACTTTTCCTGTTAAAATATGAGTTCCTTGAAGGCAGGAACAAAGTTTTTGCCTTTCTCGGCACCCCAGTGCTTAGCACAGTACCTGTCACATAGTATTATGCATAGCACAGTACCAGACATTAATAAATGCTTTATGACTGACTAGTTAAAAAAAATCAATTTCCCCTCTCCCTGAAATTACTTTAATTCCCAAATCCTGGATGCTAAAATCAGCCCAGGGGTTGCTCAGGCAATAGTCAAGATAGGGTCCATGTGATTTGAGTCATGTGTATTTTACCTTTTTCAACCTTGTCTTTCTATCTCCCTCCCCCCTTCATCTTTAAGTTCTTACTATTCTCATACCCTAGGAATATGCATTTCAATGGGGCATGATGTAGGTCCTGGCCAAAGCACATCACACCCTCTAATCCTATCAAGTTGATTGGACAAATTGGCACATTTGGTTGAAATATAGTTAGCATAAAGGGAAATAATATGTAATAAGCCTGGAAATGTAAGCTGGAGCCAGACTGTAAAAGACTTTAAATGACCCAAAGGAGACTTTATTGCCTGGAGGCCAGAGGAAGCCACTGGAGCTTATTAAACAGGAAGGGGACAGGGTCAGATCTGTGCTTTACAAATATCAACTTGGCAGCTGTGCAGGGGATGACTTGGAGAGGAAAAAGATTTGATAGAAGGATATCAATTAGGAGACTATTGCAGTATTCCAGGTGGGAGGTGATGAGGGCCTGAACCAGGACGGTGGTGGGACAAATAGAGAGAAAGGGCTAGACATGGGGGGTGTTGTGGAGATAGGAATGGCAAAATTTCTCAACTGAGTGGATCTGTGGGGGAAGGCAGGGGTCAGCTTCAAGGATGAATGACCCTGTGTCTGGCAGGATGGTGTAGGCCTCAACAGAAATAGAGATGTTGGGAAAGGGGGAAGGTTTTTTGGGGGAAAGATAAATTATCTTTTTACATTTTAGGTGTGAGGTAACTACTGAACATCCAACTGGAAATATCCAATAGGCAGTTGACAGTACCAGACTGGCACTTAGTGGGGTTGTTTATGTAGATATGAGAGTCATCTGTATACAGATGAGAGTAAAATCCATGAAAGCTGATGAAATCACCAAGAGAGTATAGAAAAAATAGAGCCCAGGACAGAGTTGTGGAGGATATCCATGTTTAGGGGACAAAACCCCCTGATGATCTGGCAAGGAAGATTGAGAAGGAGCAGGCATGTCAGTAGAAGAACTATTAGGGCAGTGCCATGAAAATTTAGTGCTGAAGGAATGTCCAGGAGAAGGGGTAGGTCACCAGTATAAAATGCTGCAGAAAGGTCAAAAAGGGTGAAAACTGAGAAAAGGCCACTAGATTTGGCAATTGAAAGATAATTGGTAATTTGGAGAAAGCAGTCGTAGTAGAATGATGAAGTCAGAAGATTATAAAGGACTGAGAAGTAAGAGGAAAGGATTAACAGTGTAGAAAGTTTTTTCTAGGAGTTGAGATGGGAGAGGAAAGACATAGGATGATAGCTTGAGGACGTGGGAGAGTCAAGTGAAGGTTATTTAGGGATAGGTAAGATTTAGGCAACAGGGAAAAAGATTAAAAATTAGAGAGGGGAAGAGGGAATTATTGTGGGGACAGTTTTCCAGAGGAGATGGGAAGTAATGGATAAAGGTTACAAGTAGAGGGGTTGACTCTGACAAAGAGAAGGGTTTCTTCTTTATCAGAGAATGGAGCAAAGGCGGAAAGAATGGGATTTTGAGGTGCTCAATAGAAGAGGTAGAAAGGCTTTGATTTTCTCTGTAAAGTATGAGGCGAGGTCCTCTGCTGAGAGGAAGGGACAGGAGGTGGTGTGGGAGACTTGAGGAGAGAAGAATAGTTTTGGAATAGTGATTATAGATTCATTAAAATATTATATATTTTTCAGTTGTGATGGCTGGTTGTTCAAAAAGCATCTCAAATAAGTCATACCATAGTGATGGTCTTTTGCGGGGGAGGAGAATGATGAAGGGGGAGGCAGGCCTGTGATTTAATTGTTCTAGGAGACAGCTGGAAAGGAGGCTCTCTTTACTGATACAGGTGGGCACCTGTTCTGCAATTTATAATCTTAGGGACTTGCCTGGGCACTGAGAAGTTAAGTGATTTGCCCAACATCACACAGCCAGCTTGTTTCAGAGATGGTCCTGGAATCCATGTCTTTCTGGCTGTGGCCTTCTCTCTCTATCCACTATGCTCTACTGCCTCTATCGCAGCATTTTATGAATATGTAAATATTGATACAGTTCAATTTGATTCAGAATTTTCATTGTATTAAAATACAATTAAAATAATTAAATTAAATGTGCAGCCCCAAGCTTTATACCGCAAGACAAATCTGCTTACCAGTGAAGGTTCATGTTTATGAAGAGAGACTTTTTCTGAGCTTTTCAGGCAATGAACTTAAAGATTCTGATAATATACCAGTTTTATCTGAGTAACAAATAAACTGGTTCTATGTTTTGTAGTATTGGAGTATAATGCTTGCCTTCCAGAAATTAACTTTTTTTCCAGAGTAGCACTGTATATCTCAAACTTTAACGTAAGCTCTTAGAGGTGTTCTTTGACTCATTTTCAGAAACATAATGTCCAGCCTCCTCCAAGCGTTATACCAAGAGCATAGATACTCAACTTCATTTAAAACTGTTAGGAGAAATTCTCCCAGGGGACATTCACCACCATTCAGATGCCAAAACAACCTTTTGTTTAATCATGCCATATTACAGTCAAGACTTTTCAAAATCAGAAAATCTGTAGCTGAGCATCCAAATACCAAAAGGAACAGTTAAAAATTTCAAAATGAGTTAAGGATAAACGTGGAAAAGGACCCCAAACATTAAGCCTCTTACCTAATCTCGTTGGCCACTAGATTAAGCTATCACACGTTACAAAGAACGGTTCTGTGCTAAATCTCCCGGGAGAATTAGCACCTAACAGATCTTTGCTTTTTTGAAAGTCTGTGAAATGGCTTTTCTGGCCTACATGTTGACATTAAATAGAGCTGAAAAAGTTATCCCCACAGCTGGGCGCCCTTGTCATCTAGCCCCTCCCTCCACCCCACCTTAAACTTTTTAAAGAGAGCAGTTAGGACCTCTCGGTGCTTTAGAGAGTAACCAGGCATGGGGAGATGCGGGCCTTGTTAATTCTCCCCAAGCTATGGAAATGACCACCATGTTTATCCTCTACTTTTGCTGCTCAGCTTGGATGTTTTCCTCCTTTAGCCTTGGGTCTCAAACCCTTGAGGATGAAGCTGGATCTTCAACAAGTGGGGAAGCGTCCCTTGAGACTAAACCTCAGCCCTGGGATCAGCCTCTAGATGGAGAAAATAGCCCTGATCTCCTTCCACCCCTCCTCAAGGTCTTAGTCAACAGTCATCTTCCTGGGGCACCGAGGCTACAACCTGATTCAATAGCCCTGCGTTACATGAAGAGGCTTTATAAAACATATGCCACCAAGGAAGGAATTCCTAAATCTGACAGAAGTCATCTCTACAACACTGTCCGTCTATTTACACCAAGTGCCCAGCACCAACAGCCCTCTTGGGGCCAAGTCACAGGTGTGTAGCAGCAAACCCTCTTAGGCTATGACTGAGAGGGGAGAGGTGTTCTAGAGGGGAGAAGGAAAGGGAATTGATCATACAGTTTCATCTGAGTCCTTGATTCAGATATTAATTGTTCAATTTTGTATAGAATATGTATATTTTTCCCTTAAGACCCAAGGATAGAGATATACCTAACACCCGTTTTTCTATCAAAAGATTCCTGTCTTTACCTATTTTTTTTTAATTTTTAATTTTCCTATGCCAAGATAAGCTGGAATCAGGTTTGTTTGTTTGTTTTTTTTTTTTAAAGCAAAGAAACCCATTTATCCGTTTCAATAGCAAAACAGACATTGGATAAAGTGTACGTAAGAGAATATGGCTTTTAAAGTCAATGGAAACTGTAGGGCTCATCTAGTCCCCCCTCCCCACCTTTCTAGTTTCTCTTCATGTGAGAATAATCTCCACCTCTAGAGTCTAACAGTCTGATTGCTTTCATTGAGCACCAAAGTTGTCAGTTATTTTTCTTGGTGATAAGCTATCAAGTGTTTTGGGAATGAATATACTATTAAATGTCCTTTACCTTGTCACTATTGTGTAAGGCCATTTTGAGAGTGTCTGATTCCCCCCTTCTCCCCTACCTGGAGGGAAAATGGAGAGTATATCAAGTGTTAACTGTTGCCATTACGTCCATTTGACTTGATTTCTAAATGTTGTGCCTCATTTGTATTGAAGCACCTGTGGTGGTTTTTTTTTTCATTTAGGAGTTCTTCAATCAATGGATTTGCTCTTTAACCTGGACCGTATTACTGCTCCTGAACACTTACTCAAGTCTGTTTTGCTATACTCTTTGAAAAACTTGGTTTATTTTTCTTCCACCACTAAGTGTATGTGCTACCTAGTTGTAAAAGAACCTGAATGTTTTAGCCCGCCTTGTTTCAGGTCTCCACAGTCTTCTAATTTACAGTTTGAATTTAGAAAAAATCACAAGTGGATTGAAATAGATGTGACCACTTTGCTTCAGCCACTAGTTGCCTCCAACAAGAGAAATATCCACATAGCTGTGAATTTTACTTGTTACAAAGATCAGGATGAGTTATTTGACATGGCCATATTAATGGCCCCATCACTATTAGTATATCTGAATGACACAAGTGCTCAGGCTTACCATAGATGGAATTCCCTAAGATTCAAAGGAAGGCACCAACTGTTCCCCTACCAGAGAGATCCTATGGAAGAAGAATTGATCTGGGGCAGAAAATCTTCTCGTCACCGAAGAGATGAAGGAATTGGACACCCCAAAGCAAAGAGTCCCAAAATGCTAGACTCGAACAACCTGAGTGAATATTTCAAACAATTTCTGTTTCCTGAGAATGAGTGTGAGCTCCATGACTTTAAACTGAGCTTTAGCCAGCTAAAGTGGGACAGCTGGATTGTGGCACCACACAGATACAATCCTCGCTACTGCAAAGGTGACTGTCCCAGGCTCGTTAGGCATCGGTATGGTTCTCCTGTCCATACTATGGTGCAAAACATAATCTATGAGAAGCTGGACTCCTCCATCCCAAGGCCTTCTTGTGTGCCTGCTAAATACAGCCCCTTGAGTGTCTTGACTATTGAGCCTGATGGCTCTATCGCTTATAAAGAATATGAAGACATGATAGCAACAAAATGTACTTGTCGTTAGCGTATTGTTGTAGGGGAAAAAACTAAAAGCCTAGAACTTCAGGACAACATTCATGCTGAGTCCAACTGGGTCTTCGGAAAGGCTTTGTACAATAAACTTTGGATATATCGATGTCTAGTTCTATATGAAATATATTGGGTAGAATTAGCATGTTCTGATAAGTATCATTGTAATAAGTAGGCTTTGGAGCACTATTGAATCTTTTTTTAATTATAAATGTAATATATATTTTGGAGTTCTTAATATGCCTCAAGGAAGTGAATTTTTGTTTAAATGAGATGTATTTGCTTCTGTTGAAGTAAAAAATCCATTAGTATAAATGTTAGCTGGAAGTGAAGACAAAAAATTGATAAGACAAAATGCTATAGTTTTGACGAAAGAATAAATACTTGTCAAGAGCATATCTCTTCTGTATGATTTTTGGGAAACCTTTAAGAACTTTTTCATAATGGATATTTGGTGGAATAGTGTTTGATGTGGGGATGGGCAGGGAGGGATGCCAATGGATAGGGTTGGTAATTAGAGTGAATGAGGGGAAACAAGTGGAAAGCATGGAGGATTAAATGATTCTCTTCTAGAGAAGATCTAAATACCTATTTGCCTGTAATTCTTTCCTCCATACTGCCTGCATTGTTACCATGATGGAACATTGGGTAGCAAAGAGTTCCAGAACTAAAATCCTAGTACAGTTTCTGGCAGCTTCTATTTTTTTTAAAGTTTATTTACTAATCTAATTTTCTCTGGGGAAATTGTAAATTATGAATTTGATACATGCATTGAATTTACATACAATCCAGGTTAGTACATATGAGAAGTAAAACATTTTTTACATTAAAGACATCGATTTTCTCAAACTTTAGCAGGATAAGAACTCTTCTAAAAAGAAAGGAAAACAGTGACATACCTGGAAGTTCAAGGACAAAGATACATATTATCCTTGAATATATCTATTTGGCATGTTCCATCCAGATGTTAGATATTACTTATGTGATATGTTGGCCAAGAATACCAAGGAACAGTAGGGGATACTTAGAATGGCTTCAACTCTGGATTGCTTTTTTTTTTTTTAAGTTTCTTGTCTTAATTGCTACTTTTGGGACTTAAATTCTGAACTTCTAAGTATAACCTCCCTTACCCAATGGACTATGCCTTATAACAAAGTCTTTTTTTTTTTTTCCTTAAAAGTGTGGGGGGGAGGACACAAAAACCCAATCAAAGTATCATTTATGTCTGACAAAATGCTTTCCCCTTCAATGCAGGGAGAGAGGTATGTTTTTTCAACTCTTCTCTGGATCTAACTTGCTCATAATTATATGGGATTACTTATCTTTTCCTTTGTATCAATTCCTGTGGTAGTTTAATAACACAATTATATTAATCAATTTCAAATGTAGTGGCAGCTCTATTTGGTCAAAGTCTCTGCACAAAACAAAGCCTCTTTTTTGTGAAGGGAGCATGTGTAAATTATATAGGGGGGAAGTCAATTGTCACCTGTGACTTCTGGAAGAAAATGTGCTAAATTAATGGCCTATTCAATTAAAATAAGGAAATAAAGCTAAAGTATTTTAGATATTTAAGAGGATGCTGACCTTATATCATAATTATCTAGAGTCTGGCTCCATGCATTAATACAGCAGGCAAGTTTGCCTCCTACTAAGTTACTGCTTTGACCAATAAAAATAAACTACTAGGCAAGTTTAGAAATCTTATCCTCTAATACAATTAATGCTTCTTCTGTCAGCCTGCTATCTGCAGGTGGTCTTGCCTTACTCAAACATCTTCCTAGCACAGAATGGTTTTAGGAGTCTATTTGCTGTTATGCAGGATAGTAATTATTAAATAAAAGCTTCATATTTTCAGTTATTTGAGTGAGGGTCTCCTGGTCATATTAAATGAAACTTGCTCTTAATTTATTCAATAAAAATTAACTTTCTATATCAGTATCTTTATAGATATAAAAAATTACCAGCTGATTAAAATTAGAATAGTTGAGCCTGACTAGGTGTCTCATTGATCTGCTCAAAAGGATAAATACTACTATTGGCTCTGACAAGAGAAATATCTGCTGCTAATAGGGCAAATTACTTTTTCTCTTTGAATTAGAATTTTTAATTTTAACAGAGTATGGTGTAGAGTGATGTGTTCCACATACAGGTTGCGATGGGAATTATTTTCAATAAGGTATGTTTTCCAGCACGAAGCAATTTTACATACATTTTTATTGAGCTTTTCAAAAAACCCTATGCTATTATTACCTCCATTTTATAAATGAAAAAACTGAGATTCAGAGAAGTTAAGTGACTTGCTTACGGCCACAGCTCTCTGCTGATTGCAAATCCAACATTTTCCCAATATATTATACTGCTAATCTTAATGGAAATTGAAATATATGCAAGCTGAGGGAAATACTGATCCAATCATCAATGGTAATGTGGTATTCCCCAATGATGTTCATGAAGTAGCCTCAAAATATAATTAATCTTATAGCCACACTCTTTATCAGTGGTTCTCAACGTATATGCTGATACACATTAGCATGCAATGAGTTTCTCCATTGGAGGTGTGCTCCAAATTGTATGGCACTCACAGATGAGTCACTGGACTCTCCTATAGTGTTGCCAACTTAAACATTGAGCATGCTGCAATAATACTATGTCGAGAGCAAAAAAAAAAAAGTTGAAAACCACTGCATTGAAACCATTGGATGTTTTAAACTCTATAAAGGCAATCGTGGGTTATAGGTGCTTTAGAAAGATCCTTAAGATTTAGGAGAGGATCTGGATTAGAATGGGGGAGCTAGATAGTGCAGTAGATAGAATGCTGGGCTTGAAGTCAGGAAGACTCACTTTTCCTAAGTTTAAATCTGGCCTCAGACACTAACTGTGTGACCCTACGCAAGTCACTTAATCTGTTTGCCTCAGTTTCTCAACTGTAAAATGAGCTGAAGAAGAAAATAATAAACTACTCCATTATTGTTGCCAAGAAAACCCCAAATAGGGTCATGAAGAGTTGGAAATGATTCAAACAACTGAACAACAACAGCAACAATATGAATAAGAACTACAGAGGATGAGAAAGATGTAGATGAACTGGGATCTGTGCCCTTGGAGTACCCCACAACAGGGAGAGCATGGATGCATTGAAATATTGAAAAGGAGCCATTATGGCTTCTGTACTTGCTATTTTCATAATTCTTACCCAGAATTAGTTTCTGAGGCTATATAGGGTTTGGTTTGGTTTTGTTTTCTAAGAAGCATAGATACTTTCACAGCAATGAGTAAAGGTTGAATTTTTTTTGTTTGTATTTTTTTTATTTTAAATTATTTTGAATTATCAATAATCACTTCCAAAAGCTTTTAAGTTTTAAATTTTTCTCCCCCTCCCTCCCTCCTTCCCCAAGACAGCACGCAATCTGATATAGGCCATACATATACATTCCTATTAAACATATTTTCACATTAGTGATGTTGTAAGGAAGAATTAGAACCAATAGGAGGAATCACCAAAAAGAGGAAACAAAACCCAACAGAACAAAAAAAGTAGCAAATAGTATGCTTCGATCTTCATTCAAACTCCATAGTTCTTTCTTCTTTGTGGATGGCATTTCCCATCATAAGGCCTTTGGAGATGTCTTAGATCCTTGTACTGCTGAGAAGGGTTAAGTCTATCAAAGTTAGTCATCGCACAGTGTTGCTGTTACTGTGTGCAAGGTTCTCCTGGTTCTGCTCACTTCACTCAGCATCAGACCATACAAGTCTTTCCAGGTTTTTCTGAAGTCAGCCTGTTCATCATTTCTCATAGCACAATAGTATTCCATTACATTCATATACCACAACTTGTTCAGCCATTCCCTAATTGATGGGCATCCTCTCAATTCTTTGCCAAGAGGTTGAATTCTTAACCAAATAAGGGACAGAGACAATTATAAAAGACAAAATAGATAACTACATGAAACTGAAAAGCTTTTGCATAGATAAAGCATTTCAAGTAGGGTATGAAAGGAAGTCATTGACTGGGAAAAATATATCAAATATCTATTATAAGGTTTGATATCCAAAATATAAAGAAACTATAGAAATATATAAGAACATGAGCCATTCCCAATAAATAAGTGATCAAAGGATATAAACAAATAATTCTCAAAAGAATTGCATACCATTAACAACCCTGAGGCTTCACTTCCCACCCTGAAGATTGACAAGGATGATAAAAGATAGGAACAGTCAATGCTGGAGGGATTGTGGAAAGATAGGCATACAAATGGATTATAGGTGGGGTTGTGAATTGGCACAACCATTGTGGAAATAAATTTAGAATTATGCAAAGAAAGTGAATAAAATATCCATATCCTTTGACACAGAGATTCTACTACTAGGCATATACCTCCAAGAAGGCTACTGATAAGAAAGTCCTCATGTACACCAAAATATTTATAGCAGCATTCTTGTGGTAGCAAAGAACTAGAAGAAAAACAGTAGATGCCCATTATGTACCGCAAATTGTGGTACATGAGTATAATGGAATAATATTATGGTATAAAAACAATGAATACAACATAATATGACAAATGATAAATGCAAAAGTATGGAAAGACTTAAATGACCTGATTCATAGTAAAGTAAGCAGTCAATAAATCAATATGATTATAACAATGTAAATAGTATATTGCTTCATCATCATCTTTCACATTGTTTATATGAGTTGTTCTTTGACCCAATTGTTACTTAGGATTTCATTATTAAGTCTTCATTTCAGTATGGATCTTTTGTGCTTTATTGTTTACATTTTTTTTTGTATTATGGGTTGCAAAGGATATGTTTATTTTTCTTCTTTTTTAAAATTTATTTCCAATAACTCTGTGTCCTAATACATGGTCAATTTTTGTAAAAGTCCCATATGGTGCTGAGAAATGCATATGTTCTTTAAAAGATGCCATGAGTCTCTTAGATCTAGTTTCTGCATTGACTTTTTTCAATTCTTCATTTCCCCCTTTTGTTTATCTTTCTGTTAATTTGTCACAGTCTGAGAGAGGGACATTAAAGTCTCCCTCCTATTGTTATATCTTTTTGTATTTCAGTTAATTTTCCCTTTGTGAAATGTTATGACATTTAAAGCACATAAGTTTAATGTTGATATTGGTTTGTTATCTATAGTACCTTTCATTATAATTTCCTTGGTCTCTATATTATTAATTTTTGTTTTTATCTCATTATGATTGTAACTCCTGCTTTTTTGGGTTAATCTGAACCATAGTAAGTTTTGTTCTAGTGTTTCGTATTTTATTCTGTGTTGATCTTTGCTTTTTTTGGGGGTGGTGGTAAGCAACAGATTGTAGAGTTTTGTTTTCTTATCCAATCTGTCTCACTTTCTAAAAATTTGATTGTATCAGCAGCATTATATGATGATCAACTATGAATGACTTAACTCTTCTCAGCAACACAAGGATCCAAGACAAGTACAGAGGACTCATGATGAAAAATGCTATCCACATCCAGATAAAGAACTGATGGACTCTGAATGCAGATCAAAACATACTTTTTTCACTTACTTTATTTTTTTGTGTGTTTTTTTTCCTTTTGATCAGTTTCTTCTTTCACAACTGTGACTAACAGGGAAATATCTTCTACATAATTGAACAATATAACCTAAAAAATGGTTATTTCATCTATTCACATTTGAAGTCATGAGAATTAATTTTATATTTTCCTCCATTTGTCTCTAATATTGCTTTTTTCAGAATTATTTTTTGTCTGTTCCTCTTCCTCTTTTAAGACAGTACTTTGTCTCTGGTTATTTTTACTTAATCTGCCTTAAGAGAACCCTATTCTTAAAGGCTGTCTTCCCCTCACCCACAAGCCTCCTGTTTGTCACTTTCCCTTAATTTTGGGGTTTTACTTAACTTATTTTTTTTATTGTATTTGGTTATCTAATTCTTCCCTTCTTTTCTCTCTCAAGTAAGTAGTTAATTAAAATCTCCTCTCCTTTCTCCCCTTCAACTTCTTTTATTAGTTTTTCTGTACCTTTTTCTAGAGAGGATTTTTCCCCCTTGTTCTCTTCATTCTCTTCCCTTTCTGTCTATTCTAAATTTTTATTCTTTGATTTGCGGTCTTTATACTCATTTATTTCTTATTTAGTCTCTTTGTGTTCTTCAAGGAATTAAAGCTTTAAAGTACCAATTTTCAGTTCCTTCTAAATTTCTATTGCCTTACAGATCTTGTCCCCTTCCTCCCTGTTTTCCATTGTGCCACAACCTCAGAAGCATTAATTCCTCTAAGAGGCAGTGAAATTAGAAGAATTGCCTCATCATAGATATTTCCCTTTGTCCCTGATCATGTGTTCTAATTCTCAATCTTGCTTTCCTGATGATAATTTTCTTCT
Source organism: Vombatus ursinus (assembly GCF_900497805.2). Taxonomy (NCBI): domain Eukaryota; kingdom Metazoa; phylum Chordata; class Mammalia; order Diprotodontia; family Vombatidae; genus Vombatus; species Vombatus ursinus. The sequence continues at coordinate 15,945,644 of NW_020947062.1, forward strand.
ATTTGCCATATAATCTCCTTACTAGGTCCATGTCTTGCCACCTTTCTAGGAACTAGTTGTCCTGAGGAATTCTGATTTTTTCCTGAGGCAGGATGTTGGCCATAGAGGCACAACACTTTAAATGGGGTGGTTTCTCTGAGCACCAAATCCCAGCAAATTATACCCTTTGTAAGGAGCCTATATTCCATAGCCCATTACAGACTATTTCTTTCCCTCCATTGAGAATGTTCTTTAGTGGGACCTCTTTGAACCATGGAATCAAAATCTCCTTCTTTCCCACTGTTTCTAACCCACTGTTTCTAATCCCTCCCTTTGCCACCTCACTTATTCTCCTGTAGTCCCTTGTCTTCCTAAGAGACTGTAGAAATTATTTTCCCTTCATTATTTACTGCTGACTTGATTATGGCACATTACCTATTCTCCTCTATCTTCTATATCCTCTCTGCCCTTTTATGCACTACAGTTTAGTCTTACAATGACTCACCTATAGGGAAGGAAGGGGCTAAAGTTTAGACTATAGTGTTTCAGGCCTATTTCTTGACTGTTGGTTCTCCTATTTCTTTAAATTCTGCTTTCATCTTTAGTCCCTTTTGTACTTTGAAAAGATATCTTTTCATGGTCCTTTTATTTTTATTTCCTATTTTTAATCTGATACACGCTTTTCTATTTTTTTTTTTTGTTTTAATAGTCTCGATGGATGGGGTAATTTATTATATTTCCTTTCTTTGGTAGTTTATTTATCTTATGTTTGCAAATTGAATAAGCAGCTCACTTATATTTTTTAAAATTAGTCAACAAGCATTTACGAAAAACTTATTGGTTATGGTGCTAACCACTGGGCATACAAATACAAGCAGAAAAAAAGACAGTCAGTGTCCTCAAGAAGCTTGCATCCTAATATAAAAAGACATTCTATAAAAGGAAGCCAAAAATGGGGATGGGAAGATGAAGGTACCTGGAATGAGGGAACAATAGAGAAAGTCTAGAGCGAAACCTGGACACCCTCTTTAAATGGAATTTCTAGGAGGAGTCTTCCAATCAGTGGGAGATGCCACCAGGGCATAGGGTAATTCCAATGTATGAATTCCAGGACATCCAGGTCAAAAAGTTTTCTAGAGCATGTTAGAGAAAGTCAAGAGTGCACCATGGAGAAGAATGATGAAGGAATGCTTTGAATGTCTTTCTTTTATTGAGTATCTATCTTTTTTTTTTTCCCCTTTATGATTAGGCTCAGGTTTGCAGGGTGTCATTTTGAGTTTGACTTGAGAACCTTTGTTTTTCAGGATGTATTATTCTATTCCCTTCTACTGTTTCTGTTGGGTACAGAATAGTATTGTGTTATTTGAATTTCTTTTTCTTTATATTTGAATGTATTTCTCCTGTTCACTTGCAGAATTTGTTTCTCATTGGACTAAACCACTATGCGTCTTAGAATTTGCAAGCATATGTTGCTGTTGTTTTTTCTGGTGGCAATCTGGATTCTTTTGATTGGTGTTTTGTTTTCTATATTTAGAAGTTCTGGGCAGTTTTCTTGTATCAATTCTTGAATTGTGGTGTTCGGGTCTTTTGGTTTTACGTGTTCTGGGAGACCTGTGATCCTTAAGTTGTGTCTATACAATTTGTCTCCCAGATCAATGTATTTTGCTTATATTCATGTGTTCTTTTTACATTGCTTTTTACTTCTCCTTTCAAATTCTTTCACTTCAGTGTAATTGTATTCTGAATCAGTTGTTCTCTATTTTGCTTATTTGGAGGGACTCACCCCTGTGGACTCAACTTTCTTTATTCTAGTTATTTCTGCTGTACACGCCATACATTCTGCCATTTTTTCCCTTTTAACTTTTTAAGACTCTGGGTTCTAGCTTGAGCTATTCAGGAACATACTGCTGCATTTCCATGTTTTCTTGCTAATCTCCAGAGTTCTAGTGCAATCCACTGGATTAAGCTGTAATTGGAAAATGTTTAACATAATAAATAAGAATGCATAGATAATATTAATATAGATAACATAGATAATGTTAATTTGTGGTTTTCCAAGTGAATGTGGAGGCTGTAGGCATCCCTTTCTATTTGAGTTTCATACCATGCTCTTTCTCATCAGGTATTGGTTCAATTTCCTTTGTCTTATAATGTTTATTTAGAGGAATTTACAGTTGAGATGATCATCATCCTTTCTATTTTTAATATCTTCCCTGTTGATTTATCTGTTTGTGCTCTAAGTTTTAAATTGAGGTTTCTTTTTCAAGGTCTGTAGTAGTTATAGTCTTTTTCCTTATGTTTTCTTATCACTTATTTTTTTAAAAATTAATTTATTTTTACTTTTCAACATTCACTTCCATAAGATTTTGAGTTCTAAATTTTCTCTCCCTCCCTCCACTTCCCCCTCTCAAGAAGGCATGCGATCTGATATAGGCTCTACATATACATTCATATTAAACATTTCCACATTAGTCACGTTGTAAAGAATTAGAACCAAAGCGGGGAACCATGAGAAAGAAGAAATGAAATTAAAAAAAGAGAGAGAAAGCAAATAGTATGCTCTGATCTGCATGCAGATGACATAGTTCTTTCTTTGAATGTGGATAGCATTTTCCATCATGAGTCTTTTGGAGTTGTCTTACATTCTTGCATTGCTGAGAAGAGTTAAGTCTATCAAAGTTGCTCATTGCACAATGTTGCTGTTGCTGTTATCACTTATTTTCTGATCCCTTCCTTTTTGATGGTGAGTCCTGGAAACTGGACCTCAAAGCTATCTCAGCCTCCTCTCTTTGAGGGATTCACTGGTTCCAGTCCCCTGGGGGAACAAGACTGGTCCCAAGTAGATGCCATTCCCCTGGTGTGAGACCTGCTGCAGTCTTACACACATAAGGTGGTGCTCCAGTCCAGTTCCTTCCCTTTTTTAGTTCTCTGACTGAGAGCAGCTATAAGCACACTACAGCCCCAGGCAAAAGAAGCTCCCTTTTTCCTATACTTCCACCTCCTCCTTAAGTAGGTAAGTAGAGTTAAGGTCTGCCGCTTATTCCACAGAATGGTCAGATGAGGGCAGGATATGTTGGCAGACCACAGAAGATGCAAGGAAATTGTTGAGTGAATCCCAGAACACCAATCTGTTGGCAGAATTGGGTACCCTACCAGAGCTTAGGAAAGAGAATGCTGAGTGAACAAATTGGAAATTAGTGTTCTCTGCTGTTAGTGTATAAGGCCATTACCTCATTAGTTTTCTTGTTGTCTGGGCCAGCAGAAACAGTTGCAATTGCTTTTAACTTTTGCTCCTTAATTCTACTTTTGGGAAGTGGTTGAGAGTGGAAATTGGAGCAAATGTCTAGTCCTCCATCTTGTTGGTCACTTGACTCAGAAGTATCTCTGTGTGATTTTTGAGGTGAGTCAACAACTTCTTAGGTTTCCCCTTATGTGTAGGGAAAAGTCCCAACTCTAATGTGCTTCAGTGAGGTTTCACTAGTTTTATTTGCTTTTCAGGTGTTCTAAGGCAGTGGTTGATTGGAAGACAAGGTCCTATCTGTTGCTTCAGCTCCTAGATTTACACTTTGTGTTCTTTGAGCATTAAAATTTATTGAGGGGGTGAGGAAATAATAAAAAAGGGAGGAGGGCGCAAAGAAAGTCTGCCCCCACCATAATGAATGTATTGTTCACTGCTGCATAGAGATATGATTCTACTCTCATGGCTTTGAATGGAATCTGCAAAATGTTTTCCCAGAGCCAGCTTCATCTCACTGGAAATTTGAAGAATGGGCCTCATAGCTCAGAGAATGCAAAGTTATCAAATAGTAAAACAAAGGTGCCATTGTATTTGTTCATGGCCTGAATTTCTGACTTAATTTTTAATTTTCCTCTAGACCTGAAAACCTGACAACAATATAGGTTCAATGAGATAAAGTATGTGAAGGGTTTTGTAACCTTAAAGCACTATAGGGATGTTAGGTAATTGAAATATCAGATAGGTGAATATTTACGAAAGGGCTTTTATACAGTACTTCATACACTAGGGTATCTTCCATCAAAGAGATGGATCAGCTAGCAAGTACAAAGGCTAAAAACAAGACACTGAAACTCAGTCAAGAATTACATGTCTCTATGATTTCATGTTTATTAAAGGGAAGAGATTTTTATTTTTGTTCTGTTTTTTATCAAATGTTTGACTTTGAACCAGGAAGTAGCTTTCTTTCTTTTTGTCTTCTCAGATGCTTAACATTTTTGGGACTAGAAACTTCCAGACTGAATGGTTCATGAGTGAGAGTTTAGTCACTTCAAAAGACCCTTGATGTCTCCACTTGGCTCCCACCCAGAAATTTGGGCTTTCACTTCTCTTCCTTTATTGACACAGCCTTTCGGAATCACTAATGAGAAAGATGTTACTCTGAGGTGACTAATAATGCTGCAGCACTAATTTGACTAAATACTTTTACTTACCAATTAAGGTCTCCCATTGAAGAAACAGTATCTTGGATTCCAAATATTAATAAATGGACTCTAGTTGAGGTGGCTAAATTGTTGGAGATGAGAGCCCTTGCCTTGGAAATAGCAATTTAGATCATGGGATCACTTTTTTTTTTTTTAAGAATTGTAAAGATCATCTAATCTAGTCCTCTCATTTAATAGATAAAGAAGCTGAGTCTCAGAGAGGGCGAGGTTTGCCCAAGTTTACACTGGTAGTAAGTGACAGCAGGTATTTAAATTCATGTCCCATACATCCAAGTTCAGCAGGAAAAGGAAGATGGGCCAACAGATACTGAACCTTTCTCCCAGGGTAATGCTTGCTGGGCCTACTTATTAAGTAGGAGCAAGGGCAGCTAGGTGGCTCAGTGCCTGGAGTTAGGAAGACCTGACTTCAAAAGTAGCCTCAGACATTTTCCCACTATGTGACCCTGGACAAGTCACTTAACTTCTGTCTGCTTCAGTTTCCTCAGCTGTAAAATTCAGGTAATAATGACACCTTCTAGGGTGGGTGTGAAGAGTAAATGATAATATGGTATAATATAATAAAAAGATAATAGTAAAATGCTTAACACAGTGCTTGATACATAGTAAGCATTATATAGATGTTAGCTACTATTACCATTAAGTGTTTGGGAGGTTGAATTGGAACCCTTTTGATATTTCCATTTGGGATTTTAGTACAATTCTTGTCTTTTGCAGCATTTTTTTTTGTTCTGGCCCCCAAATATAAAAAAAAAAAGCCAGTGGAGTGAAAAGGAAGAAGACTGAATTTATTTATTTTCCTTTTTGTACCTCCTTAGCTGGTGTTTTCTGCTAATTGTCATGGCCTAAAGGTTACCTATCATCTAACCTAGAATGGCTCCTTTGCAGCTTAGCTGAAAGAGAAAGTAAGTTCTTTTGCTTCATGGCATTGGGTCAAGGGAAACACAGTGAAAATTATGTCTAAAACAAACAGTGGCTAGGTTGTCACCAGGAGAAAGCCTAATGGTAAAAGGAAATTTAAGAATATGGAATATGGAGCATGTGGTAACTTAGCAAAACCCAGGAATCTCTGATCTGAAAATGAACTTTACCTCATAGGTTATCCTTTCACTGAGTTCTCAGACAACAAAATATAATCTCAGCCTAGAGACTCTGCTTTCAGATTTGCTGGTGGCAACTTTTATTGTCGAAGCTCAGACCTTCTCTCATTAGGTGGGGCCCATCGTTGGATAAAGAGAGCTGGATCTGGTGGGTAATTAAAAAGCAAACAAGCTTTCCCTGAGGGGAGCAATTATGATTAAAATAGCTGTTGGCATAAACAATTGCTGAGGATTCATTTGATTTGCCAAGGGAGCATCATGCTTTTGTTGAGAGATTTCTGTCCACTAATGTAACCAGCTGTAATTGGGTGTATGGTCTGGGCGATCACCTCTTTCTATCTGCTCCTTACACATTTTCCTTATTCTCATCTCAAATTCTAACATGATCAAGGGGGTGTGTTTTGATATCTCCTTATTCATTACTAAAATTATATCATCTTTTTTCATTATTTAACCAATTAGCTCTGTGCTACACCTAAACAGTTTATTAAATATTTCTTATTTAATAAACTAGAGAAACCTCTTTCTCCATAAACTTTAGATCATCTCTATTAAACCCTCTAATTTTCTAGGCTTAAATAAGGAAAAAGGAACACATATTAAGCACCTATTATGTGCCAGGCAACATGCTTAGTGCTTTACAAATATTATCTCATTCACAACAACCATGTGAAATAGGTGCTATTATAATCTCTATTTTATAGTTGAAGAAATTGCGGAAGATAAAGGTTAAGTCACTTCCCCAGGGCTGCACAGCTAGGAAGTATCTGAGGCTGAATTTGAACTCAGGTCCTTCTGAGTCCAGGCTAAGTGCTCTCTCTACTATGCCATCTATCTACCAGTAAACATCAAGGTTACTTACTATACTATTTATTTAAAACTGTAATATGGCATATGAATGCAATGGAATATTACTATGATGTAAGAAACAGTGAATACAATGAATACAGAACAGCATGGAAAGATTTATGTGAACTGCTGCAAAATGGAATAAGCAGAGCCATGGAAGCAATATACATAATAACTACAGTGATGTAAATAGAAAGAACAACCAAAAACAATTGAAAATGAATGTTGTAAAATGACGAAGAAAATACATAACCTCAAAGAATATAGAAAGATGCTTTCCCCCATTCTTTTGAAGAGATAAGATGTTTTTTTGTTTAGAACACTGCAGATGTTCTCAGATTTTTTTCAATGTATTAATTTTGGTGATTTTTAAAAATCTTTTTTAGAAAAATTCTTCACATTCTTTACAATTTGTTACATGAGATGAAGTTCTCTGAGGCAGGGGGAAATAGAGGGTACATTTACATGATATAAAACCAAAATATATAAGTAAAATTTATTTTTATAAAGTATAACTGGTCTCTTCTAGCTCTAAATCTATGATGAATAAATGAATTTAAAAGCATTTATTGGGGCAGCTAGGTGTCGCAGTGGATAGAGCACCGGTCCTGAAGTCAGGAGGATCTGAGTTCAAATCTGACCTCAAACCAGACACTTGACACTTACTAGCTATGTGACCCTGGGCAAGTCACTTAACCCCAATTGCCTAAGAAAAAAAAATTATTAAGCAATTCTTATGTTCCAAGCACTGTGCTAAGTGATGAGGATAAAAATGGAAAAAGCAAGACTGCTCTCAAGGAACTTACACTCTAATTGGGGGTGTTTGGGGCTAGGTCTGACTTAGGCTAGACCCTAAGTAGTTTAGGTTTGAAACTGGAATGAAATGAGAAACTTGTGGGTTGTTCAACTTTTAACAAAAGATTTACTAGCTATATCAGGGGAAGAATATTCAGCAAAGATATACATTGAGGATACTTGGAGTTGATTCAGATGAGCTATCATCACCTAGCTATGATTTTTCCATTGTGGTCTACTAGCTAAGCCTCAGAGTGAAGCTAGAGTTCTTTATAATTGTGTTGTACTGGAATACTATTAAGTAATGTCAATACTTTAAACCAATCAAATCTCAAAGACAGCTTCAGGATTTAAGATATTTTTCCCACCTCAAGGGGAGACAACACATTAAAAAAAAAGTTTATCTGAAGGGTGGATGTAAAAGGTTTAGGGGTCCTTGCCCTATATTAGTAGGTTATATAATAGAACCAGAGCTTTGAAAGAAGTAGAGGCAAAGCAGATGGTAATGCTTAGTAATCCTGTGTCTCACAGGAAGGAACAGAGGAGATAACTCCCATCTCATCCAAGCCATGTGAGTAAATAAGCAGCCTGGATTAGTTCTGAACATCCCTGCTGGGAGAAGGGTCAAAGGAGGAAGGCACATAAGCAGGGTGCTGGCCCTGGGGGTGAACCAACATTGAAACAAAAACAAATGATTATTTACAATATATCTTGTCACAGCCAAGATCACCTTTAACCACCACTAAAACTACTAACCTCAATTCTGGAAACAGTTCTAAAACTCAATTTTCTCAAGATACCAATTAAAGTCTATTTAAGAATTCTCTTCACATTTCTTCAAATGATAAAAGTTAAATTTGATTCTCTCAGGAAATAAGCCCTTAAAGTCCTTTTTCTCAGTCTTCTCTCCAGCTATCATAGTTAATAGTCTCTCCAGGATGTTAAATAAACTCTTCAGTCTTCTCCCAGACCTTTCATAGAATGAAAATTAAACTGTCACTCCAAGACTCCATTGCTTCTGAGAGAAATTATTTTCTAATTATTAAATTAGGAGACAAGCTTTATCTCCTCTGTTTCTTCATTGAGGCGCTCCTGTACAAGGTCAGCTTCTGAAGGACATGACTGATTGAGGGTTAGGGTTAGAGTTAGGGGAATGTGCTCTTCAATCTTAGGCTGGACCCCACCCAACCTTCTGCTTAGAGTGTAAACAGAATCCAGTGTAGTTGAGTTCTTATCCCAACGGAAATGAGCCCCTGTGCTTGTAACCCTCCATTAGAGTTCAGGGTGACCCAGTTCATGAAGGAGAAAACCAACCAAAGTGGTATGGATGGAGACAGATTCACTTGTCCAGATTGCTGGAGGCAGTTAAGTCTCATGATGAAGCCACATTCTCCACAGGAGGAGCTGAAGACTTCTAGCCCACCTCCTCATTAAATGTCCACCAATCAGGGTTGATTTTCAGTTGTCAAGGGAATTCCCTTTCAAGGATTGTTTAAAGCTTTCAGGCTCTCATGTCTTTTGCCTTTTGGTTACCAAGAGAAACCACTGACCATCAATTTATTGGTTATTCACTAGCCTAATTAATAAATTGATTATTAATTACCCAGAAACACTGTCTCTCAGGTTTTTTCATTCATCACACTTCTTAAATATGCAGTAACAGTAGCAATAGTCTCTGGGGGAGGGGTTATTGAAGCTAGCATAAAAAAAACCAATTTGCCTTCTAGTTACAGTAGAAAAGCTAGATACATACTGTCTAGATAGAAGAAGTTTGGTTTTTATGCTCAGGGAATTGTGGAAGCCCAGCAAATAACTGCCAAGAAGACAGTGAGATGGGATTGGTCAATAAATGTAGTCCCTATGAGCATAACCATGTACAGAATGCCATTGAGGCAATTCCTTATGTGATAGAAGTAATGGAGCTTGTTTTTGAGAGAGTCATGATGACGTAATAGAAGTGGCTTTAGAGCATGCACAGACATTCTGCTAACTGGTTCCAATCCACTTACCACATGGGTAGAAAGTAACCTCTTTGGCTGCAGTGGCAAAGCTAGAACTTGAGGAGCATTCAAAAGGCCTTAGTTGGTCTTGGCCTCACTCTCTCTTGCTTGTCTTCTCTTCAAGTGACTTCTTCCTGACTGAAGTCATCCAGTGAGAGACAAGAGGCTGTGGAGGCATTTAAGAGTATAGATGGTTTCTCTCAATTGGACCAATTCTTTTAGTTAGAATCTTTCACTGACAGCATCAGTTATAAGGCAAGAGGTTTCCCTTGTTCTTCTCATCTGAGGCCCCAAGGATTGAGTAACAACTTTCTGGACCTGGTAGAAATGCTACTTTTGAATGTGAACTTGGTGGGACCAATACTATGTACTAAGTCTGAGCCTACTGTCCCAAGATCAAGGTGGTATAGGACAGAGTGCATTCTCAAGGTGTTTGAGGGAAATGTTTGTCTATTCTTGTTATATCTTCAAATAAATATATTTTTTGGAAAAAGATAATTGATGTTAATTGGTTAAATGAAACTGGGGTGCTAGTCACTGGTGGTTAAGTGGATGAACACTGTTAGCCCCAGAATGGGAGCTCATGCCAATGACAGTAGAGAAGATACACCCTAACCACTTGGAGGTACCCCTAGACCAGCACTTCTTAAACTGTGGGTAGTGACCACAGTTTAAGAAGTGCTGAAGTGGTCACAAGTAGAAAAAGTTGAAGAAGCCCTGCCCTAGACCACTAAGGAGGGAGATGTAACAGTGTGACTCTGGCATAGTAAACCCAAAGGGATGTTTGATTAAAAAGCAATCAGTTTTCTTTCCTTTTCTTTTTACTTTGTTTTTACAAGAATTTATTATCTTTCTCTCCCACTGCCTCCCATTGAAAATAAAACCCTCATAAGGAATATCTATAGTTCAGCAAAACACTATATTGGACATTTCAAAAAATGTATATTTCATTTTGCATTTTAAGTGGATCATTTTTCTGGCAAGATGGAGTTGACTTTTTTTTTTTCTTTGCCTTCAGTCCTCTGACAGAGTTCTAAAGTAATGCAAAGTTGGATTTCTTTATATTATCTTTGCAATGTTCCATTACAATGTTGTTCTCCTAGTTGTGCTCACTTCACTCTCTATCAATTCATAGAGATCTTCCCAACTTTCTCTGAAACTGTCCATTTCATAATTTCTTAAAAAAAAATAAGCATAGTTAAGAAAACCAAATTCCCACATTTTTCTTGAACTCTTCAGGGCAAAGGCCCAGTAGTGAATCCCTGGGTCAAAGGACATTCAAAGTTTAATAACTTTGGGGGCATAATTCCAAATTTCTTTCAAGTCAGTTTCAAATCCAGCCTCAGATATTTAATAGCTGTGTGACTCCAGGCAAGTCATACTGAGTGGGATGCCCCTGTGAAGACTTCTCAGTGTAATTAAGGTTTGGGATAAGACCATCCTGAATTTGGAGATAAGTTCAGGAGACAGTATAGGATAAGTATAGATTTCTATAGTTCCCTTTTTCTCACAGTCTGTTAAAGATTACCAAACCTGAAACCACCCCCCCCGTACCCCCATATTCTGTTGCTATGTTCTGGTCACGGTGACCTTCCCACAGCAGCGTCTAGCTTGATCGCACATTCTAAATTGTTCATTTTTGCAGCAAACTAAGGTGATGGATATGTATATTGTTTCTTTGTTCTCTGTCTCTGGGAATAGATTTTCACACATAGATTGTAAGCCAAATATTGGATAGTTAGTGGGAGGGGGAATTTTCCTCGTTAGGGCTATTTAATCTGGCTTTTTGCTTCTGTAGTCTGTCTCTCTTCATCAGAGCATCCTGGTGGAGAGATACCCCGATTCTCGAGAATTGAAATAAACTTTCTGTTCCTACCTTGAGATACCTCTAAGTGTTTTTTTTTAGGTCGCATCCCACACAGAGGCTGGGAATCGAAGCCTCTCAGGAGTCGACCCTCTCCAAGGGCTGAGAGCAGGCGCCCACTGACAATTTTTTTGGTGGCTCTCAGACTTGGGGGATTGGTCTCCCTCCTGGGTGGCAGACATCCCGAAGAGAGGAACTCAGAGGAACAGAAACTAAAAATAGCTCTGGTGGTGGTGCAAGTGTAAAACTCTGGCTGGTGGAGAAAGAGTAGTCATGTAAGTTATGCACGTATAACCTGAGGACATACCAGAACTTGTGGGTCTTTGGGATAGACAGAATATCCCTAGAGAGACACCGACAGGTGAGCTCTCAGGTGACTGAGGGCGACCCCTTTGGGGGGGCTTAAGGTGAAGTAGGATTAATGGGTAAGGAGCAGTCCAAGCCCGGCACCACGAAGCAGAAAGAAGGTATACCAGAAAATAGTCCCTTAGGGAATAAGTTTCAGAATTGGATGAATTACCAAAAATATAGGGAACAGACTGAGTAATTGAGTGCACTATCAAACCATAAAAAGGACAAGAAATATAAACAGGATTTGTTTAGTGACTTTGTTTCTGTCTGTGTTTGTTTCTATGTGGTGTGAGTGAGTGTCCTTGTGTAATCTGACACCCTTTGTAGCCAGATACCAAGGATAATTTCTAAGAATGCAGCTGGATTTATTGCTTGGAAAAAATGTTTTCTTTCTTTCTTTCTCCCTCTCCCTCCCTAATTACAGCAGCCTCAGAGGAGTGGGTGGATGGGAGAGAGGAGAGACGAATCAGGTCAGAAGTAGAAAGAAATAAGATACGTGCAGTTTTAAAGGGACTTAAAGTCCATCAGAGGGGAGAGACAAGTAAGAAAAGGGGAGAATGCTTTTCTTTGGATTTGCAATTTTTATGTCCCTTCAGAGTTCAAAGCTGTCCTAGCTTTGGTAAGTGTAATTTGGGCTTGGATGTTGGTTCTGGGTGACTTCAAGGGGTTTTTAAAAAAAAATGTGAGGAAGCTTGACTCTGCTTTGAGTAGAAGAATTGAAAATGAAAATTTTGCAGCTCATTGTGATTGGATTTTGTTACATATATTGGGCTGTTCAACTACTTATTGGAACTCTAGATTCTCAGGTGGGTGGCTCTATCTGAGAAGCTGCTAAAAAGGACTGGGGACTTTTTCTTAGTTCCATTAAGGAAGTAGGAAAGAAAAGGAGAATTTAGAGCAGGAATTGTCACCACGTGTCTTTTTAAGGGAATATATAAATTTGTGGAAAATGTTTCCTTTTAAAGGGCCAAGAGCTTTGGATTTGGAACAAATTTTTTTAAATGTTATAATTAGTCATTATAAATTAGGATCTGATTGGATTTAAGTTTACTGTTCTAGAAAGAAAACAAAAATAATGATTATTATGGAAAAAAAGGGAAGAATGATGACTGCAGAATGGTTATGGCATATGTTAGAAGTGGCACTATTTATTATTTAATGTAGTTGTTGAAGGTGCTAAGAGGTACTAAGAGTGATAATTTCTATATGTGATAATATGGAAATGCAATTGATGTTCAACTGAAACTGGGAAAATGTATGGATCTGAAATTTGTTAACTGGGTGACATTAAGCAAGTTACCTCAGTTTATTTCACATGATTGGAAGGTGCCTAACACAATGCCTGGCAGAGGGCAGATACTAAAAATGTTAACAACTATTATTATTAGTTCCTTAATTAGATCTGACCAGTATACGATGCCAATGGTGAAGAGATGCCCAATTTTCTATGTAAGGAAACTTGGAAATGCATTCAACAAAATTGGAGTCACCTGATTGGTAATGAATTTGTTTCAAGTTTTGAACACCTAGTATTATTGCAATTTGGTAAACTTTTGTATCAGTTATGTCAAGTAGCTTTTCATAATTTGGATGTTATTAAAGTGTGAACTTAAAGGAACTAGAGGATGGTGGGAAAATTGTGTAAAACCAGTTATATCAGTCCTGCTAACCCTGTCTTATGAGTTACTGTTTTAATGTTAAAACCTAGAATTGTTCATTGATTACTGTGTGAAAAGGAGGGGATTGGGTAAAAGCCTTATCCAGCTTGGTTCTGCCCATTCAAAACAGTCCTCCTTGGGATATGGGGTTCAGCAAGCAGGGGCACCAAGATTAGCTCCTCTCTGGGTAACAGAGCAATTCCCCTTATTTTGTAAACTTGCCAAGGTCCCCGGAAACCATCTGTGTGGGCAAGGTCATTTGCTCTGAGAAAAGAACTTGTTTGGGTTATGGAGTTCCTGAACAATGAACTTTGCTTGCTGAGATTTTGCAAGTGTATAGAAATGATTTCTAATGATTGGCTTTTACACCAGGACAAGTTTAAACTGAGAAGGAAAGATGTTAAGTGACATCTCTTATGTATGTGAGTCCTGCTTATTGCAACTCCATGGGAGTAAAACTAATTGTATCTGGCTTTAAGCTGTGATTAGTGAAACTTGCTGTTTGAGGTAAAAGGCTCCCGGGACTATAACTAGTTTTGTTTTGAGTTTGAATTTGGGTATAGTTGTCTGCAATAAATCAGTATCTGAGAGAAGTGCCACAAGTTACTCAGGGGGAATGTGATACTGTACTGTTAACAGGTGGAGGTCTGCACTTGGGAAAAAAAAGCTGCGAGGACAATCTTAGTCTCAATCTAGGATGGGATCCTCCTGGCTCAGTTTCCCCATTATGTTCCTTTGAGAAGGAATGTTTCCCACCTGACTATTCCTGAGTCTGGCTATGATGTGGAATCGATACTACATAATTGGAGAACTGTGACTCTTATCTGAATTCAAACAGAGCTAAGGATGTTTTATCTTGTCATATTTGGCATGTCACATGTCCCTGCCTTTTCCTTTCATAGCAGAGTTCTCTGATCAGAGCAAGCGGTCAGTAAAAGACATGAGCACAATGTAAGTATGTGAGATCTTGCTGTTTTGATCTGAATTTGTAGTCCTGCCATGGCCTAAGTAAGAATAAAATTAGTGTTTGAATTTATCATATGTAAAAGATTCAGTTTCTGAAGTATAATTAGAAAAGGATAAACAAGTTTGTGGAACAAGATTGTGTATCTATTCAGTTGTGTGGTTAAAGTTAGGAACCTCTTTTCTTTAAAGCAGTTTTTGCAAGAGACCCCCTCCCTAATGTAACCAACTCAGAGGTCTTTGCCACCCCTTTTGTACTGGCTACTCCTTTATGGGAAAATTTTTCTATCTCAACATGCTGTTTCTCCATGGGGAATTATTCCCTTCCTTGGGAGAAAAGCTCTATGGCCACTGTACAAGTAAAGACCCCTGTCAGGGGAGAGATTTTAAATGTTTTTACTGGTCTCTTGACTTGTACCACCTGTAAGGGTAATGAGTGTCCCCAGAACTTTACTTCTGTTAGCTGTACCACCTGTTTTGAGGAAACACTCCCTACTTGCACCTATGACCAAATTCCTCCTGCCACTTTCCTGGTAGGCTCTCCCTATTTAATCTCTTCCCGGTTGACACACAATGCTATAGCCCCCTTCTTGCTATAACACTTTTGTTGATCTTTTGAAAGTTTCTTACTTGGAATATTAACATGTAATCATACTGATTCATGGGGCATCCATGCTCAGTACCTTTTACAAACAGGCCCCATCTGTACCCCTAAGGGATATTCCTTCCTTTGTGGGATGGGTGGGCCAGGTGGTGAGAATTCTGGGGAAGAAGTAAAGAGAAATGCCACTACTTGGCAGGACCCCAGGACTGTTGTTCTAGCCACCCATGTTTAACACTTTTATAAGGATTTTGGTGTGTATGCCCTTGGATTTTTGGCAGTATTACTACGTCTAGTCCCTCCACCCTAACAAGAGTGAAGTGTGGATTCTGGGACGATGTTCTCTGGTACCTTAAAAAAAAAAAGGGAGTAGAGTATCTCATGCCTTGGACAACATGAGTTCATTGTTTCAAATCTGACAGGGACCATTCACCAATTGGCAAATGACACAGCTTATAGTCTCTGGGACATTCAGCAACTTATGGATTCCCTGGCAAATGTAGTCCTGGATAATCAAATAGCTTTGGATTATCTACTTGCTTAGTGGAGGTGTCTGTGCCCTGGCCAACACCTCCTGCTATATGTATATTAACAACTCTCAATAGGTGGAGCTCAATAGGACTAGAGAAATAACCTGGATGTGAGACATCCATGAAAACCTTAGTATATTCCTTTTACCTCTTTTTAGCCCTTGTCTGCTTAATCTCCTTGCCAGATTTGTCTCCTCTAGGATTAGTGCCCTCCATTTCCAGATGACTGCGCAGGCTTCGTGCCAACCTCTGTCTGAGACCACAATGCATCACCCCTTGGACCTGGAATCGGCCAAGTTCCAGACACTGGCTAAAGCACCAACGCCTTAAATGCAAGGACCCCACAAAACTGGGACAGCTCTACACCCATTCACCCACAGATTGGACAGGGAATTGTTACATTGGGCTTGTCCGACCAAAGCTTTTCTTTTTGTCAGGGTAGATGGGAGGTTTCTTAGGAGTAAAGTTTTGGACAGAAGTAGGAGTATTGATACCTCCCTGACCATTGTAGGTGATGCTAATGAATGGGGAGACACTTGGCCCCATGAAAGAATAATTAAGACATCTGGTCCAGCTACTTGGGCCCAGGATGGTAGTTGGGGGTATAGGATCCCCATATATATATATATATATATATATATACACATCCTCAACAGATTAATTAGATTGTTTGCTGGCTGAAGAAGGTGGGGTTTATGAGAAATTGAATCTCTTCACCTGTAGTATGAAGATAGATGGTAAATGGACTAGGTTAAATTTGGTGTGTGCTCCAGCAGGATATATATTTGTGTGTGGCAGGTCTACAGACTCTTTAATTGTATGTGAGGCTTGGCTTAATCATACACTGTGGGATATGGTTACTATTCTCAATGCATTATTAATATAATATGTCTTTTATTTGGGCCTTGTATACTGAATTGTTTAGTACATCAGTTATTGAATCGGTCAAGTTGTGACTTTTGAAGGAACAGGGGGGAGATTATAATAAATCAAGAAGAAGGAGTTGAGAATGGGGAAGGAAATGGGCAAATACGTAAGAAGGGAATACAAAATGCAATACAAGAGGGGGTATTGATTAATTGATTGAGGAAATGTATCAACAATGGTGTGAGAAGTCTTCAGATAATATAAAATAAGAGGAGGGAATTGAGTGGGATGCCCCTGTGAAGTCTTCTCAGTATAATTAAGGTTTGGGATAAGATTATCCTGAATTTGGAGATAAGTTCAGGAGACAGTATAGGATAAGTATAAATTTCTATAGTTCCCTTTTTCTCACAGTCTGACATCAATAGTTAAAGATTGCCAAGGCTGAACCCCCCCCGCCCCCGTACCCCTGTATTCTATTGCTACATTCCGGTCTCAGTGACCTTCCCACAGCAGCGTCTAGCTTGATCGCACATTCTAAATTGTTCATTTTTGCAGCAAACTAAGGTGATGGATATGTATATTGTTTCTTTGTTTTCTGTCTCTGGGAATAGATTTTCACACTTAGATTGTGAGCCAAAATATTGGTCAGTTGGTGGGAGGGGGAATCTCACCATTAGGGTTATTTAATCTGGCTTTTTGCTTCTGTACTTCTCTTCCTTCATCAGAAATCATGCTGGTGCAGGAACACCTGATTCTCGAGAATTGAAATAAATTTTCTGTTTCTACCTTGAGATACTCTGAATTTTTTCTTTTTAGGTCACTGTCCCACACAATACTGAGTAGCCTGTCTACCTCAGTTTCCTCAACTGGAAATAGGTATAATAACAGCACCTACCAGTGTTGTGATGATCAAATGAGACAGTATTTGTAAAGGGCTTAGCACAGTGCTCAGTATACAGTAGATATACATATAAATGCTCATTCCCTTTCCTCTTCCCCCTTGCCTCAAGAGTGCACTAGTGTACCTTTTTTTTTTCCACAGTCCCTCCAACATTTGTCTTTTTTTTTTTTTTTGGTCAGCTTTGCTAATCTGATGAGTGTGAGGTGGAACCTCAGAGTTGCCTTGATTTGCATTTCTGTAATTATTGACAATTTGGAACATTTCTTAATATGGCTATAAATAGATTGTGTTTCTTCAGGCCCTTTCATTCCAAGCAATTGGCACTAAGGCTCTTTTCTTTGGTCATATTGAAGCCCTTCACTTTGTCCTGGTGACTGAGTCCAAGGTCTCTCCTTCCCCTGGGGATCCAGATCAGAGCCACTATGCCAAAGGGGCTTAATTGCGTGTTAGTAGGAGTTGACTTGTATAGTTGGGGGAGGGGTAAAGAAAGGAATCTGGGCTTCACTACTTTCTTTTACTCTACTCTCTCTGTTCAAGGTAAACTATTTTCTAAGCAGTCTATGGAGTCCCAATCCCACTTTCTCTAGTATAGCTTAAGGGATCTCATAACGAAAATTTCCTTAGTCTAACCCAAATCTTTGAAGAATCAAAGAGTTCGGACATACCTAGTCAGCACTCTGCACAATGATTCCCTCTTCATTTTCACCTCTTAGAATCTCTGGATTCCTTCAGACACCACCTTCTGCAAGAGGCCTTTTCTGGTCTCCCCCAGCTGCTGGTTTCATCCCCTCTAAGGCCTATGTGTGCCATCTGTTGTCTCTCCCATTAGAATGTAAGCTCCTTGAAGGCAGGGAAACTTTTTGCTTTTTCTTGATATCTTCAGCTTGGCACATAAAAAATGTTTGATAAATCCTTGTGGATTGACTGTATAATGCCCTTTTCTAGAGATTGATGAAATGTTTGGAAATATGGGAATGAAGGTCCAAAGAAAGGTTAGGGCTGGAGTTAGAAATTTGAAAGTCAAATGAATAAAGGCATCAGTTGCTTTAAATTTTTTAAAAAAGTTTTATTGATTACTTTCATGTTTAAATTACAATAAATTCTGGACATTCTCCCCACTCCCTTAGCCACAGTGAACCATTCCTTCTGACAAAAAAAAAATAAATAATAACAACATGCAACAGGATGTTGGCCCAGTCCTTTGAGCATTCACAGAATATGCTGACCATTACCAATACACATGGGGTTCTGGGTCTGCTTTTGGGTCTGCGTAATGAAGGGCCCTGACTTCTACTTCAGAGCAAACCCAAATATTTTGTGACTGTTTTCTGTCCATTTATTGCGTGCTGAGAGAAATGATTATTTCTTTCATATGTTAATAATAAATTATTGAATTAG
Organism: Vombatus ursinus; assembly: GCF_900497805.2. NCBI lineage: Eukaryota > Metazoa > Chordata > Mammalia > Diprotodontia > Vombatidae > Vombatus > Vombatus ursinus. Next base: position 15,963,958 of record NW_020947062.1, read on the forward strand.
GACTAAAGGGTTTTTCACTTCCTCATCCAGAAATCAATTTGCCTGCAGCTAAGCCTGGTGAAGAGTTAGCCCTGAGGAACAAGGTGATTGACTCAGTCCAGTGGTGAACTGATTCAGCCACTGAAAAAATGCTGTGTCCTAATGATGAGATAGAAAGGAGTGGTCAAGGCAGATGGAGCAAGCAGGATGCAGGATGTGAGATATGAGATAAGATGCAGGATGTGACCAGCCAGAAAAGTGATCAAAGAAGACTATGCATTGAAACTCCCCACAGTGAACTTACCAGTGTGCTTTCACAAAGCATCCCCCAATTACCTGCCATTCCAGAACAATTCTTCCCCTCCCTTTTCCTGTTCTCTTTGCTTATCTGTATGGACTCTGAAGCCCATCCCTCTTTCCCCTTTCCTGTTCTTGCTTATCTGAATGACAAAGGCACCTCTGGACTACCTGACATTCCAGGCATTCCAGAGCTTGTTCTCTTGTTCCCTTTTCCCCGTTCCATAAATTGTATTTAAGACCAGACTGCTAACCTGGTCAATTGCTCTCCCTTAAGGGAGCAGGGCCTGCCACCATGCTTGGTCTCTCTCATGTGGAAGTGGGGCCTGCTTCAGTGCATCACCCCAATAAATGCCTTTCTTTAACTAAAAGACCGTATGAGTAAATGTGAATTTTTTCAGAACACTAGAACCCACCCATCTATTCTTCATCATTTCTGGTACACCCCAACATTTCAGAGTGCCTGTGAACTCACCATTACAGGCAAGAAAGTAGCTAGTCCACTGGCTATATCACACACAGAAATGAACTTGGTGGTGGGAGGAATATTGTGTAGCAACCACTTTGAATTTGACCCCAGTCCTCCCAGGGTATATACTCTGGTTCAGGGGAATGGTTTGATACTTAGGTTTTTGCTATATATTTACTTTTTTTTTTTAAATAAATTTTTATTGATATTTTGGTTCTTACATCATCATAGTATACCACGGATCTCTCCTTATTCCCTTCCCAGAAAGCCATCCCATATGACAAATAGTGCTTTTTGGGGAGGGAAAAAAATTTGTCAGTACAGAAAAAAAAAGTCCAAGAATATGTGCAAGATGTAATACCTGTGGACCTCCCAACTTCAGGTAGATCCTGCTTGATCTTTATATTTTTGTAACATTTATTTTTGAATTTTTGGTATGTCCTTGTTCTTTCCATTTACATCATTGTAGTTAATATGTATATTGTTTCCTTGGCTCTACTTACTTCACTCTGCGTCAGTTCATATAGATCTTTCTATGCTTCTCTGTTTTTATCATACATGTCATTTCTTACAGAGCAGTACTATTCCATTATATTCATGTACTACAATTTGTTTAGCTATTTCCAATTGATGGGCATTTACTTTGTTTTCAATTTTTAGCTATTACAGAAAGTGCTGCTACATTTTGGAGTATACGGAGATTTTTTCTTATCAATGTCATCCTTGGAATATAAGCTCTATAATAGAGTCGCTGGTTCAAAGAGTATGGATATTTTAGTCACATTATTTACATAATTCCAAATTGTTTTCCAAAATGGTTGTACCATTTCACATCTTTACTAACAATTTATTAGTGTGCCTATCATCCCACAACCCCTCCAATATTGACATTTTTTGGTCATTTTTGTTAATTTTCAGGGTGTGAAGTTAAACCTCAGGGTTGTTTTGATTTGCATTTTTCTTATTATTAGTGATTTGAAGAGTACTTTGCAGTTCTTTTAAGAAGTGTTTGTTTTGTTTTGTTTTGTTTTGTTTTTGTTTTTTTTTTGAGGTGGTGCCAAGATGGCTGAGGGAAAGCAGTGACTTGCTATAGCTCTCCCCCAAACCTCTCCAAATACCCATAAAAAATGACTCTAAACAAATTCTAAAGCAGCAGAACCCACAAAAAAACAGAGTAAAACAAATTTCCAGATCATGACAACCTGGATGGCTGATCAGAAAGGTATATCACACTGGGCTGGGAGAGGAGTGCAGTTTGGTGTGGGCGCGCAGGCCGCAGCAAACCTAGAGCAGGCCTCAGAGGACTGAATCTTGGGCAGCTGTGGCAGTTTCCAGACTTCTCAACCCATGAACACCAAAGACAACTTAGAAGATCAGTAGGAAAAGTCTGTGTCTGAGATGAGAGAAGCTAGGTCTCAGCTGCCCTGAGGGCAGCAGCTGCCTTCTGAGCTTCCGGCCCACAGACTGAGGGGAAATCAAGTGGCTAATCAGAGGGGGATTGCAAGGATCTTTTTGCCAGGGCTGAGGCAGGAATTTCTTGCTTTGCCAGTGCTTGGATCTGGGTCACAGTTCTGAGGGGCGGTCCTGGGGCAGCGAGGAGCGCTGGGATGGTGGAACTTGTTGTGGTGGTGGAGAGGAAACACCTCGCCCCTTATCATAGCACCTTGGAAGAACTGACACTTTTCAGGTCCCTAGAAGTATCTCTGAAAACAGCTGTACAAACTGCCAAAGCTTGGGACAGTACATTCTCCACATTGGAAACAGACTCTTACCTTAACAAAGAGTTTAATACTCAAGTAATTGGTTGAGATCATGAGCAAGCAGTGCAAAAAGAGTCAGACTATATTATCTTACTTTGTTGACAAGGAAGATCAAAACATACAACCAGAAGAAGAAAACAAAGTCAAAGCTCCTACATCCAAAACTTCCAAGAAAAATATGAATCAGTCCCAGGTCTTGGAAGAGCTCAAAAGGGATTTTGAAAAGCAAGTAAGAGAAGTAGAGGAAAAACTGGAAAAAGAAATGAGAGTGATGCAAGAAAATCATGAAAAGCAAGTTAACAGCTTGCTAAAGGAGACCCAAAAAAATACTGAAGAAAATAACACCTTAAAAAATAGTCTAACCCAAATGGCAAAAGAGGTCCAAAAAGCCAATGAAGAAAAGAATGCCCTAAAGAGCAAAATTGGACAAATGGAAAAGGAAGTCCAAAAGATTACTGAAGAACATACTTCCTTAAAAATTAGAATAGAGCAATTGGAAGCTAGTGACTTTATGAGAAATCAAGACATTGTAAAAACAAATCCAAAAGAATGAAAAATTAGAAAACAATGTGAAATATCTTACTGGAAAAACAACTGATCTGGAAAATAGATCCAGGAGAGAGAATTTAAAAATTATTGGACTATCTGAAAGCCACGATCAAAAAGAGAGCCTAGACATCATCTTTCAAAAAATTATCAAGGAAAACTATCCCGATATTTTAGAACCAGAGGGCAAAATAGAAATTGAAAGAATCCACCTATCTCCTCCTGAAAGAGATCCCCGAAGGAAAACTCCTAGGAATATTGTAGCCAAATTTCAGAGTTCCCAGGTCAAGGAGAAAATATTACAAGCAGCCAGAAAGAACAATTCAAGTATTGTGGAAACACAATCAGGATAACACAAGATTTAGCAGCTTCTACATTAAGAGACCGCAGGGCATGGAATATAATATTACGGAGGGCAAAGGAGATAGGATTACAACCAAGAATCACCTACCCAGCAAAACTGAGTATAATTCTTCAGGGGAAAAAATGGTCATTCAGTGAAATAGAGGACTTTCAAGCATTCTTGATGAAAAGACCAGAGCTGAATAGAAAATTTGACTTTCCAATACAAGACTCAAGTGGAACATGAAGAGGTAAACAGGAAAGAGAAATCATAAGAGACTCACTAAGGTTGAACTGTTTACATTCCTGCATGGAAAGATGATATTTGTAACTCATGAGACCTTTGTCAGTATTAGGGTAGTTGGAGGGAAAAAATTATATGTATGTATATATATATATAGATAGATAGATAGATAGATAGAGGGCATAGGGTGAGTTGAAGATGAAGGGGTCATATCTGGAGAATAAAATTAAGGGGTGAGAGAGGATTACATTAGGAGAAGGAGAAGGGGAGAGGTAAAACAGGGTAAATTATCTCACAAAAAAACAGAAAAGAAAAGGCTCTTACAGTGGAGGGGAAACATGGAAAGGTGAGAGGGAATGAGTGAATGTTACTCTCATAGGATTTGACTTAAGGAGGGAATAACATACACACTCAATTGGGTATGGAAATCTGTCTTACCCTACAGGAAAATAGGAGGGGAAGGGGACAAGAGAGTAGGGGGATGATAAAGAGGAGGGCAGATTGGGAAAGGGAGTAATCAGAAGCAAATACTTCTGAGGAGGGACAGGGTCAAAAGAAAGAATGGAATAATTGCGGGGGGTGGGGTGGGATAGGATTAATGAAAATAGAGTTAGTTTTTCACACCATGTCTACTATGGAAGTGTTTTGCATAATTGCACATGTATAGCCTATATTGAGTTGCTTGCCTTTTCAATGAGGGTGGGTAGGGAGGGAGGAAGGGAGAAAATTTGGAACCCAAAGTTTTAAAAACACATGTTTAAAAAAAATGTTTTCACATGCAACTGGGAAATAAGAAATACAGGAAATGGGGTACAGAAATCTATCCTGTCCTACAGGAAAATAAAAGGGGAAGTGGGGGAGAGATAGCAGGGAAAGCAGACTAGGGGAAGGGATATTCAGAATGCATGACATCTTGGGGTGGGGGGAGGGGTGAGGTGGGATGAAAATTTGGAACTCAAAATCTTGTGGAAGTAAATGTTGAAAACTGAAAATAAAAAAAAAATTAAAAAAAACAAATAAACAAACAAACAAATAAACAAAAGTGTTTGTTTTGGGGCAGCTAGTTCAAATGAGAAGTGGGGATCAGATGTGAGGGGAAGAGAGCTGGAGGGATCTGGGCCACATTTAAAAAAGATTAAAGTAAAGTAACTGAAAGAACATAATACTGTGTCTATAGCAAAGGAGGAACTTGAAACTGAAAAGCTTCTACACAGATAACATTAATCCATCTAGAATAAGAAAGGAAGTGGTTGAATGGGGAAAAAATTATCTTTTATTTTACACAATTTAACTCTTAATACTCTGGAATGACCTCATTTTCATAGGGAACTAAGATTTTCATCCTTCTCTTGGAGAATCAGGAGTAAAGAAAGTTAAAATGAGCTCCATTTTTTATCTCACCTTCTTTTCATAGTTGGAAGGGGGAAGAGAGGAATCCTTTTATTTGTTTCATTAAAATATTCCTTTGTTGGACTTAATAACCCTAATCTTGATCTGTATGAATACTCGGTTTTTAATTTTGATTATACTCAACTAAAAGTTAAAAACATTTGCCAAAAGGTTTTTGAATTATTTTGGTTAGTAGATTAAAGGCTTTTGAGCAATGGAAGGTAATGATAAAAATAACAAATGTTTTCAAAGGTGCTATATAAAATAAATTCCTCATCTAAATAGTTTCAGATTAATTCATTTGAACTAGTATTCATACAAAAGCTTACAATAAAGTAGAAATTGATGTGTATAGCAAAAATCGTATTTTGTATCTTTATTTCCAGAAATACCATGTGAAAAGTAGTTACTCTACAATCAGCAAATACATATTGCGTGTCTACTATGTTTTAGGTGCTATGTGAAGTGCTAGAGCATACAAAGACAAAAATGAAAATCCCTGCTTTTCAAGGAACTCCATCTTCTAATGGGGAAACAAGATGTGTATATATTAGTATTGTTGTTTGAAAAAATTCAGTCTTTTCAATCTTTCCCTTCTCTTCATGACCCACTCCCCTATAGCCTCTTCTCTTTCTGAGACCACAGAGGTCACTTCCCCCTCATTGCTAGTCCTTGATTTGACCTCTGGGCATTTCACTCCTCTTTATCCCTCTGCTCCCCTCCCTCCCTCCTTTTATGTACTCTCCCATGTTGTTCCACTAAAAAAGCATTGATTCACCTGTAGGCAAGGTATTACCAGGTTCTATCTGTAATGCCTCCTATCTGTCTCTTCACTGTTACCTCTCTCAGATTTCCACTTTCATCCCTAAATCCTTGTGTACATTTAGAAAGAAGTTTTTTACTAGTCTCTCTGTTGTCACTCTGGTTCTTGCTGTCCTTGCCTATTACATTTATTCACTCCTCCTGCACTTATGCTGTTTCAGAAGCAAATAATCTCTCCAGTTTCAGTTTTCTTTCTAAGAATGTGTCAAACTCTTATTTTGAATGTCCATCTTTTGTCTTGAATAGTTAAACTCACATTTGCAGGATAGATCATCCTGTCCTGTATCTTGACCTTTGCTGCTCTTCAAAACACATTATTCCATTCTCTTCTCTCTTTTCTGTGAGTATAGAAAAGTTTTGCATTGTCCAAATGTCCTTTACTTTGTATTTGAAGGTCTTTTTTCCTGAGAGCTTGCAGAATTTGCTGTTTCTGAATTGAATTGTTAACTTTAGCTACCATGTGTCTTGGAGTTTGCAGCCTTGGCTTTTCCCCCCAGAGGCCATGTGTGAATTCTTTAAATTCAAATTTCATTTTCTATGTGTAGAAGCTTAGTAGTTCTCTTCTATTATTTCCTTCATTATGATGTCTTTTTTGTCCTGTTCTTCTGGGAGAACTATGGTGGTCTTTATGATCTTTTCTTTGAGATCTGTGTTTGCATAGTGAGTATAGTTCCTTTTAGTGTTATTGTCTTTTGCTTCTCTTCTTCTAAGCTGTCCTTCACTTCGGTGTATTTGTATTCCCAATCTATTGTTCTCTCTTTTGTTTCCTTGGTGAGGCTTGTCATTATAGATTCAAGTTCTTCTATTCTGTTCATTATTTTTGCTGTGCAGGATATAAATTCTCTCATAATTCTCATTTCTCTTTTAAACCACATGGGAATACCATGTTCTTCCTTAAATTCCTTTGTCTCATCAAATGCTGGATCATTTTCCTTTATTTATTTCCTGAATTAATTTATGACATCTGGAGGCCATATTTAATTCCATTATTACTATTTTTCTTTTTGATTTATCTTTTTATGTTCAAGGTCTTTGAGATTTCTTCCTGAAATCTTTGGTACTTTCAGTCCTTTCCTCCTTTATTTTCCTCATCACTCACGTCCAGGTTCTCTCTCCTTCCTAACTTCCTTGGGGGCTAGATCTCAAAGTGACTCAGACTTCCCCCACATTGAGCAATTAATGGTTCATTGGACCTGGTGTCTGCCCTACCTGCCTTTTGGGAGGTCAGAATTATCTGTAGCTGGATGCTGTGCTCTTTCCCTCAGGCTTGGTGGAGTGCTGCACAACCTTCCACATGCACAGTGTCATGTCCTGGTGACTTGTCCCACTCCTTCTGTTCTTCAGTTCTCTGACCTGGCATCAGTAGTTCAGAGGATTGCAGCACTCATGCTTCTAAGTTGTTGCCCTTGTCAGTCTTTTGTTCCTGAAGGACTTTGGCCAAGTTGTCTGTGAAGGTCTGAGCAACCTTCTACAACCTGGAGTTGAGGTCTCCATGGCACTGAAAAGAGGAAGGGAGTACCAGGGTATAGAAGTAGGTTTTCAAGTATGCCTGAGTCTATTCTTTGGGTCTGCTAGTGCAGCCTTGCTGTTAGTAGTGTAGGAGGTAGAGGAGGGGTGCTGAGAGAGCTCAGAGTCAGTGAGTTCCTGGGGTTTATGGAGAATTTAAAAAAAAAACTTCTTTTGGATTCTTGGTGTCCTAGACCATGGAGAGAACTGAAGTTGCTTTATCTTTGGCACATAATTTCTGTTTTAGAGATATTTGAGAGATTTATTATCTTTTCATTTATATTATTGTAGTCATGTATATATTCTTCTGATTCTACTTGCTTCACTCTCATTTAGTTCATGTGACTCTTCCCATGTCTCTCAGAATTCTACAATAACATTGTGGAACACTGAGTTCAGAGAAAACTATTTTCTAGGAGCCCAGTATCCTAGGTTTCATCCAAGTAACCCAAGATACTTCCACCTATTGTTCATTGCTCATGGTGCCCAGGGCTGATCACCTCATTCTGGCTCTAGGGCCAGGCCCAGTTCTCCTGGGGTCTTAGACCTGAGGAACAATCCTGATAGACTAGGTATCTCTAACTAAGATTTTGTACAACTTTAACTAGGGTGCCACTTATCCCAAATTCTGTTGACCAGCAGCTGGGAATTTGAGGGCAAAAGGCCCCAGGGTGCCTTCTCTAGTCAGACTTCCTTCAGCTTGCCCCTCCCCCTCAGCTTCCAATCCAAACAAAAATCCCTCATCTTGAACAAGTTGAAATCAATGAAAGATAATGATCAACCTCTAAGAGAATACAATTTCAAATGTAGTACCTATAGATGAATATAGGAGAGACTTCTTAGTAAAAGATGAGCCTTATGGTTATTGTGAAAATTTTGTTGTTCCAGCATTTGAGTCATGTCTACCTCTTTGTGACCCCATTTGGGGTTTTCTTGGCAAAGGTACTAGAGTGGTTTGCCATTTCCTTCTCCAGTTCATTTCATAGATGGGGAACTGAGGCAAAGAGAAGTTATGGGACTTGCCCAGGTTCACAGAGCTAGTGTCTGAGACCAGATTTGAACTCATGAAGATGAATCTTCCTGACTCCAGACTTGGTACTCTATCTACTACACCATCTAAACTGCCCATTATGACAGTTACCCTCATCATCATTAGACTTTAAGTTTTTTTTTTTTTTTTAGGCAATTGGAGTTAAGTGACTTGCCCAGGGTCACATAGCTAGTAAGTGTCAAGTGTTTGGTCTGAGGCCGGATTTGAACTCAGGTCCTCCTGACTTCAGGGCCTGTGCTCTATCCACTGCACCACCTAGCTGCCCCTGACCGTAAGCTCTTTAAGCTGAATTCTGTGTTTATTTGTGTGTGTCTTTCAGAGGCAGTGTGCTGAGGTGAAAGGGATTCATTGAGTCAGGAAGACCTGGGCTCAAAGACTGCCTCAAAAACACTAACTGTGTGTTTTCCTCATATGTAATATTAATAGCATCTAACTTACAGGAATGTCTTAATAATCAGGAATTATTTATTATTCTCTTTACAAGGTACCAATATACATGCCTATATTTTATAGGGCAAGGGTTCTTAACCTTGGTTTCCTGAACTTTTTTTAAAAAAATTTTTAGGCAATTGGGGTTAAGTGACTTGCCCAACATCACACAGCTAGAAAGTGTCAAGTGTTTGGTCTGAGGTCGGATTTGAACTCAGGTCCTCCTGACTTCAGGGCCAGTGCTCTACCCACTGTGCCACCTAGCTGCCCCATTTCCTGAACTTTTTAAAAAATATTTTGATAACTATGATCTCTATGAACTAATGTAGAATGAAGTAAATAGAACTAGCAGAATAACTTAAATAAAAACATTCTAGAGAAAAACAATTTTGAAAGACTTTAGAATTTTGATTAATGCAATAATCAACCATGAGTTCAAAAGAATGAAGTTGAAAATTGCTACTTACTTCCTGACAGAGGGGTGAACTTAAAATTCATAAAGAGACATATGGCCAATGTGAGAATCCATTTTGCTGGACTATGCAGCTATGTCTTGAGGGCCTTATGTTTTAGTTTTGTTTGTTTTTTAATTTGCTCAGCGAGGAAAAAAGGGTTAGAGGAATGGATTAATTTTTAAGAATTAAATTTGCAGGGGCAGCTAGGTGGTGCAGTAGATAGAGCTCTGGCCTTGGAGTCAGGAGGATCTGAGTTCAAATTCAACCTTGGACACTTAACACTTACTAGCTGTGTGACCCTGGGCAATTCACTTAACCCTAATCACTTCACAAAAAAAAAAAAAGAATTAAATTTTTAAAAAAGAAAACTTGGAGAGCCAAGGACTTTGGGGACCTCTGGGGCACTTTTGGGTCTCAGGGCAGCCATCTGAAACTCCTGCCACTGCTCATTTATGTGGATTCTTGCTATACCTTCTTTATAGAATGCTGTAGGGCCCCTGCCCTTTTCCTCAGTGTTAGACTTCCATACATAGATTCCAAATGTCTTAGGTCATCTGGGATGTGGTAGGATTCAGTCTTTTCTCCACTGTCGTGCACTCCACCTGGATAGAATGCTATAGTGTATTTCTGTGGTACCATATCCCCTGTACAGAACCAGTTGCTGCCCATTCCCTGACTCTTCATCCTCTAAGATTGTTCAGAAATACCTAAGACCAAAGATTTTGGCTAGGTGCCTGTGGCTCCTTGTTGATGAATCCCAGGATCCAGGTCATATGGCCAATGACTGAAAATCAGCAAGAATAATTTGCAAATTGTCACTCCTTCACTCATCTCTAGGCTGCACTGCAGCTCTTCATCCTTGATGCTTACTCCAGCCCAGGAATTTACACATTGAAAGTACCCTTCACCGAGGCCCCTGAGGCCTCTATGATTGGACAATTCTTCCTAGAACTTCCATTTTAAGGAGAGCAAACAAGCCAATCATGTCTTCATTTCTTTCCAGGTTCCACTCTTGACTTTCCTAGACTTTCTCTATCAAGCCCTGGGTGTATATACCTTCATTTCCTCCCTTCTTCCCACCTTTTCAAATTCCTCTTATATGTTGTCTTCTCTTTGAATGTAAGCTCCTTGAAGACAATGACTGTCTTTCTACTTGTATTTGTAATCCCAGTGCTTAGCACAGTCCCTGGCACATAGTAAAGGCTTATTAAATGCTTATTTGACTGAGTCCGCCAAGGATGTGGCTCTTGAGGGTCAAAGGGAGGAGTTGGAGTTGAAGTCAATGCCCGTGACAAGACTTTACATACCTTCAGTGTGATGATTATGCTCCTCCCTGGATACCATATCTTGCTGGAGAATGAGAAAGTAATTACTCAATGACCCTTTTAAGGAGGAGATGTTCTAGACTATTAAGTCTCAGAAATGAGGTAGGGTCCCTTCCAGAAGCTACAGTCCATTAAGGGCCAGTCCTATGTCCAACAACCCCTAACTTTTTAGCTTGATTTTTTAAAATATTTTTTTCATCCCACACATTTATTGAGCACCTACTATGTGCAAGTGATTCTGTTTGTGTTAAGCTACTTTTGGGTCATCTGCAAGCAGTAAATCACCAAACTAATTAACCAGTATTGAGTTACTCTTGCGCACCTAGTGCTATGCAATGGAGAGAATGTATCTATCTGGTCTACTCCTATCATCATCTCTCCTCACAAAGATTATCTTACTATATTTTCTCTAAGTTAAGGATCACATGCTAAGGTATAATACTTGAGGACAACAATGTTGGGATTATGGCTGACAATTTCCATTGAAGGGAAGAGTACCCCATTCAAAAACACGAATTCCCCGGATAAGCACTCAGTAGAAATAATGGGAAATGTCATTCTGATCTCTCTTTGGTGATCCATATCAACTTAGTCCTTAGTTTGACAATCTTTCCTCTTTTTTTGGGGGGGGAGGCGGGAACACTATTGTAATCTCTACCTCTTTAATTCCTCCCCCAAAATGAAATGGAAAAGCATCCTTATGGCAAAGAAGCATAGTCAAGCCAAACAAATCCACACATTTACCATGTCCAAAAATGTCCCATTCTGTCCATCATCTGTCAGGAGGAGGATAGCATGCTTGACCCCCTGAAATTGTGATTGATCATTGCACTGGTAAGAGTTCTTAAGTCTTTCCAAGTTGTTTTTCTTTATATTGTTGTTATTGTATACATTGTTTTCTGTACACATTATTACTGTATACGTTTATTTTCCTAGTTTTGCTCACTTTTCTCTTCACCAGTTTGTATAAGTCTTCTTATAAGTCAGGTTTCTCTGCAACCATGCTGTTGTAGACAGCTCTAATGCAAGCATTATTAGTTCAGGTTTGACGCTGGGATGAAATGAGGCACTGGTAAGTCATTGAATAATTAACCTCAGGACATTTATTTTGCCATAATATAGGAAGGATATACCATAAGGATACAGTAGCACTTAGAGTCTCTGAATGGGGTCCCACCCATCTTCATATGGAAATGCACTTTGTCATCAGGGCAGGATATGGGGAAGAATACGGTGACTCACCAAACCTAAGGATCCTCCACTACATGTTGGTGGGATTTTTTATGCCTTTAGGTGACAAGGAGACTTCATCAATCAGGTCCCTGTAGAAGGAAAAAAGGGGGAGGGAAGGGCCTAACCCATGCTTTGTGGAAATGCTGCTAGATATTAATCCTATTACACGTGCCTTTTGTCATTTATAGTGGAATAATATTCTATTACATTTTGTACCACATTTAGTTCTGCCATTCCCCAATTGTTAGCCTCTCCTTTTGTTTCTGGTTTTTTTGCTACATCAAAAAGAGCTGCTATAAATACTTTTGTACATATGGATCTTTTTCCTTTTCTTTTGATCTCTTTGAAATATAGGCTTAGTAGTGGTATCAAAGTAGTATTTCAAAGGTTACACAAAGTTAATCACTTTTTAGTTCCAAATTGCTTGCCAGAGTGATTGGACCACTTTATGTCACCAACAACACTGTACTACTTTGCTTGTCTTCCCACAAACTTTTCCATTTTTAAAAAAGTTTTTCCAATCTGATAGGTGTGAGGTAGAACTCCAGAGTTGCTTTAATTTGCATTTCTCTACATAATAGTGATTTGGAAAAATTGCTTATTCAAATCTCTTGATCAGTTATCAGGAATGGTTTTCATTATTATTTATCTTGGATATGAGACCTTTATCAGAGAAATTTACTGTGTAAAGATTTTTTTTGGTAGTTAACTGGGCTTATTATTGAATATAATTAATTCCAAAGAAACATTCTTAGGGAGAAATTCTTCAAGAAAAAGTATCTGCTAATCAGTCTGCCCATCACTCTGTAGCTCACACCTCTATCATACTTTTTTTGCTCTGCCTTACTGTTTCCAAGAGAACCCAATGACAGTCTGTTCCAAGAAGACCTTGAGTCTACAGGTGTTTGTGTTGAGGTTCCCAAGGAGGTTTGAGAAGCATAAGAGAAAATAGTATTTTTTCAGAGCCAGGAAAGTTGGAGTAAAGGAGAAGGTACAGGTGACCTGAAGGTTCACGGAAGAAGTTGGTCCAATTCTTACTTCAGAAGGATAGAAAAAGAGCCAACACTATGTATTGGCAGAGTATGTGATACTAACAAGATGGCTGCCTCTGCCTACTGCTCAGCCTCTATTTGAACCCATCCCTGCAATGCCCCTTGGCCAGGGTTTCCTTAAGAGTAAAGGTGGCTGGAAGGTCCTGAGTTTAGCCCTGAAAATGGCCTAATCCCTGGCACATGGAGAGAAACAGGGGCTCTTGGATAAAGGAGCACCTCTATCTTAGGACCTGGTATCACATTAAAGAGGTCAAGGAATAAGTCCATCCAATCCTCTAGATTCAGACAGTGAGTATGCTAATTGGTTGATTTGTCTATATGGCTGGGGCAGGGATGCTTTGTGCACTTTTCTCTTTGTAGGACCAGAGGTCCTAGGTATGACCCATTTTCCCTCCCTTCCTCTTTCTACTATGTCATCGACACTGCTTCCACTGTCTGCCATAAGGCTGGCCCTTAAGGAACTGCTACTAGTCCCCACCCCATAGATATATCAAAACATTTTGGAGATACTCTGCTTTCCAGAGCTAAGGCCCAACAAGCAGGCTATGCCCTGAGCTTGCCATAACAATAATCCTTTGCTCTCTGGATGATATCGCCCTTTGACAAAGTGTATTGCTTGGACAGGCACAAGGATCAGTTGTTCATTGAGGGATTTAGCTCCCCCTATTTCCCAGGGTCATCCATCACATGTTCACAATCGCTGTTCCTTGTCACTGACAGGTACTGTACTCCTGTTCATATCATAGAGCTCTAGTTCTATACCTGGCAGGGTGATTATGACCCCTAAGACTTTAGACAATGACTATTCTCATGGGACCTAAGAATGCCTATATTGTCCCAAGAAATGCCAACCATGAGAACTACTTCAAGATCTAAGAATGATCGTGTTATGGTCCAACTCCTTTCACGTACATAAGTGGCCCCAACTTTAGCAACCTTAAGACTTCCTTCTTGGAGGGAGGGAGACTTCCATATGCATGCATTATTTTCCTCACTCTGAAATTCATTAAACTTCTGTTTTTGGCCTGACTCTCCTGTCTCTAGCCTGCTCTGTTTGCTTGACTCTAGCCACCCACATAGAGGCCAGTTCCTGTCCAGCTGACAAATGCATAGGTCAAATGTGATTTCCTTGGTGAGGGCCCTGAATATAGTGTGGGAAAGGTATTGGACCTGTAATTTTAGCTTTATGGGGGTGTTATAGGGGAAGGGACAAAACTCAATCTACTCCTAGGATGGAGAGTGGGCTCTGGGGATGTTCCTTGATTTCTTTTCCACACCTCCTTGCCACATACCCCAACCGGGGTACCCATTTAATCCAGAGTCTTTCTCAGTTGTGGTCCAGGGAGGTAACAATAATTCCACCCTTGTCATAGGAATTACCTTAGGAGTGGGGCTATCCCTGCTGTAAGAGCTTATAGCACCACCTGTTGTCATTAAGTGCAAATGATAGAAGCCATTGATATGCCATTTCTCCTCTGCCACTCTGACTTCTGGTTTCAGTTTTTCAATAGAGAGAGTAGCCATTGTGGAACAGTCAGTGGTGGTGAAAAAGATCAGCATTATCTACAGGAGAGCTACCTAAGTCTTTAGTTGGATGTTTTCCTCCTTTCAGATCCTGGGTAGGTCTTGGGGCTGGGTAAGGACAGCCTATGATCTCATCAGACCACATCCTTTTAGAAGGATGAAGAGTTCCAAGGCCTGGGGAGACAAAGTCTGGTATGTAGGTGAGTGTGGGAGTATATATGAGAAGTCCTGTGGACATAATCTATTACCTTCCCATAACTATGGACAATGATAACCATAAACCTATGGACAACCAACACAAATCTTTGACCACTGACCCCTCCAGGGCTTTGACCACTATCCTCTTCAGATTAGCTTTCTAGAAGTTTGACTGGGGAAAAGAAGAGCTATGGCATGATAGCTTGAGGGAATGAGAGTATCAAGCATAATGATGAGGGAGATCTGGGCATGTCTTTAGAATGGAGGGAGGGAATTAGTGGATAAGGAGAGACTGAAAATAAGAGAAAGAGAAGAATGACTGAGAGGGCAAGTTCCTGGGGAATGAGATAAAGGACATAAATGGGATTGCCCTTGGCAAGGAGGAGGCTCATTTTTTCATCAGAGACTGAAGCCAAGGAGGGAGTTGGGGGTGGTGATGAGGATTGAAGTATAGAGAATGGAGAATTGGGCCTTCTGATGGATGGACTCCACTTTCTTTGTAAAGTAGTACATAAGGTTCTCTGGTGAGAGGGAGTGTGGAGGAGGTAATTTTGAAGGTCTAAGTAGAGAAGGCTTGCAAGAGACACAGTAAAGACTGTGATTGGGAATTAATAAGGAAAGAACAAAAACATTGTTATGCAGCAGTGAGGGCCAAGTTGAGATTATATAACATAAATTATGAACTGAGTTAAGACAGTTTCATGATTTTCTCCAGGAATGTTTAGCAGCATTGGGTAGAAATAGAGAAGGCAGTTGGTAGGTGTGACCTAGGATTAGGATTTGGCAATGCATGACTAAATAATAGGACAAAAGGGCAAGGGATTTAAAGATAGTTGATAGCATACAGTTGAACTGGCCAGCTATGACCAGACTAAGAAGTGGGAAGGGAGGCCTGTGAGAATAGAGAGAGGTACAGGGATTAGAGGCTAGGGAGAAGGAAGACTAGATCAAGATTAGAATGAGAAGATGGTGGAATAAAAGCAGTGACTTGCTTGAGCTCTCCCCCCAAATCCTCCAAATACCTGTAAAAATGACTCTAAACAAATTCTAGAGCAGCAGAACCCACAAAAAGACAGAGTGAAACAAATTTCCAGCCCAAGACAACCTGGATGGTTGATTGAAAAGGTCTATTGCACCTGGCTGGGAGAGGAACGCAGTTCAGCATGGGCATGCAGGCAAAGACCAAACCTCAAGGGATTAAATCACAGGCAGCTGTGGTGGTTTCCAGACTTCTCAACCCACAAACACCAAAGACAACTTAGAAGGTCAGTAGGAAAGATCTGTATGATCTCAGTGAGAGAGAAGCTTGGTCCCAGCCCCAGTCATGGTGCAGCCTCGGGGTGGTGGCTGCTTCCAGAGCTCTTGCCCATAGACTGAAGGGGAATCGAGTGGCTGATCAGAGGGAGATTGCAGGGATCTCATTGCTGGTCCTGAGGCAGGATTCTCTTGCTTTACCCATGCTTGGATCTGGGTCACAGTTCCAGGTGGCGGTCCTGGGGTGAGGAGGAGAGCTGGCATGGTGTAGCTTGTAGTGGCAGTAGAGAAGAAATCCTCATCACAGTTCCAAGACAGAAAAAAGTGCTTGTGGTCACTCATAGACCAGAGTACAGGCCAGAAAAGGAGTAAACACTTTGCCCTTGATCATACCACCTTGGAAGAACTGAAAATTTACAGGTCCCTACAAGTATCTCTGAAAACAGCTGCACAAAACCTCTGAAGCTTGGGACAGTACATTCTCCACACTGGAAGCAGACCCCTACCTTAACAAAGAGTTTAAAACTAAAGTAATTGGCTGGGAACATGAGCAAACAGTGTAAAAAAAATAAAAGGTCAGACCACAGAATCTTACTTTGGTGACAAAGAAGATCAAAACGTATAACCAGAAGAAGACAACAAAGTCAAAGCTCCTACATCCAAAGCCTCCAAGAAAAATATGAATCAGTCCCAAGTCACGGAAGAGCTCAAAAAGGATTTTGAGAAGCACATAAGAGAAGTAGAGGAAAAACTGGAAAGAGAAATGAGAGTGAAGCAAGAAAATCATGAAAAACAAGTCAACAGCTTGCTAAAGGAGACCCAAAAAATACTGAAGATTAGAATGAAAAATTTAGGGGACAAAGATTAGATGGGGTTTGGGTGGCCCAGCTCTGAGCATCTTTGGTCCTCAATGTCTCTTCCAGGCAGAGCTCTAGACTTTTAGAACTCTCTCTAGTGGAGAGTTGGAATAGAGGATGAAGCTACTGTTTGGGCCCAGGGTAGATGGTACTGGAGGGCTTATGGGTGGAGTCATAAGTTCAGGAATACAGGGAAGGGGGAAAGCTAAGGAGCAGGTAAAGAGGTAGCAAAGATGGAGGACTAGACTAAAATAAGTTATGAAGGAGACATTGTCTGCAGATGCAGTCCCAGCAACAGGATGGCTTGAAGGGGGCACCTTATGCAAAGGGAGTAGGTAGTGTACCTGCTTGCAGGATGGGCCCTGCCCAAAGGGCAGCTCTAGGTATATGAAGCACTTAAGAATGCCAATGCTGTCATCCTCTTTCAGAAGGGCCATCTTCACTGAGAGTAACTTGAAGACATTCAAGGGAAGTAGGTCACTTCCTGTTTTAGCTCTCCCCTCTGCTGGACAATTTAATAAACTTCTTTCTAAATCATTTTAGTTTGTACCTCTATGTTCAGGTGGAACATAATCAAGTCATCCCTGCCCCCAGACTAAGTCTTAGGACTGAGGACTCTGGGTGTCCAGAAAGCTGGGGTGCTGTTTACCTTTTGATTTGGGGAATTACTTAGGGAGAGTTAGAACTAGCCTGAGCAAATGGGTAGTCATCTTGGACTGATCAGTCAAGAGCTCTGGGGAACAGACGGGCCATCTGTTAATTCAGCCAGTCCTCCAACAGATCTTTCTTTTTTTTTCTCTCTCCCCTTCTCTTTCTCTTCCTGTACTTCTCTTACCCAACCATAACTGTTAGAAAAAAAAAACTGCATACAAAGTCTTTGACTATATATTGGCAGCAGCAAATGCAAGGGCCATCATTAGAACCATGTTACCTGCTGGGAAGGAATCATTTATCTGTTTAATTGACCGAGTGACCACGAAGAACCAGTCATGTAGCATCTAGCCTATACTCATTCACTTAGAATGGTCCCAGATTACTGAGAGAAGTTCTTATGTGAATTAGTCAAAATAAATTATTGTCCAGGGTTGAGCCATTCTTGGGCTGGATGCTCATACCCTAACAGTCGGGAATCCCTCTTTTTTCCCTCTCTATGAACTTCTCAGGAAAACCTTTGTCTTCTGTCCTATCTAGTGTTGTTGGTAGATTCTGCTACCTTGGAAGACTTCTAATGAAAAATGCAGACAGCCAAAAAGACTGCTATAAAAAACTGCAGCCAGAGATTTAGAATGCTAGGGAAGATTAGCAAAGTGCCATACTTAAAACAATTCTCCCAGCTTTCTGTAATCTGATGCTAAACTCTCCATTCCAGTAAACAAGGACTTACTCCCACTTCAGACTTTCAGCAGGAGATGAGGTTTTAGGCAAACAAAACAAAACAAAACAAAAATATGTAAGATACTTTCTGTCATTTCAGCCCTGACCAGATTGGGTTTGCAAACAAGCAAAGAAAGAAAAACTTTTTCCTTGTTTGTAGAAATTTGTGGTATTGTAAACTAGAGAATAAATTTGTAACTGAAATGTAATATTTTTGCTATAAATTTCCAAATTATGGTTTGAAGATTTTTGTAAATGCTGGTATATTTTAAGAAGGAGAATGTGAAACTGCTGCCATTAATATTTAGAACAGAGCAAACTGAAAGTAGTGGGCTCTGTCATTTGGGGTGCTAGCAACTAATGGTCCTTGGGAAAATTGAGAATTTGAATGATACCATTTATGATTATAAATCCAGATTTGATTGTCTGAAAATTAAATTATAATGTGGTCTCATTTGAAGTGAGATAATTGTTATGCTTAACCTTCTGTAGGTAGATCAGACCTTAATGAAAATACACTTGATATTTGGCATAAACGTGATATATTTAGAAACTGCATGAATAAGAATTAGATGTATAAATACTTTATACTGGTTTTTGAATGTGATTAGTACAGAATGCCAAACGAATGAAGTGATTTACTATGTAAGATGATTTGGACATGCATTCAACCAAACTGATGTTGTTTGACAGGCAAAAAGTTTTTTGGTACATTTTAAAAATTCACAATATTGTTTATGTTATTATTCTTCTTCTAATTGTTCTTGCATTGTGATTTTTGGAAATCATTGATAAGAACTGCTGTTAATTTGAAAATTAATGTCCAGAGGCTGATACAGTTGTATCATTGGAAAATTAACTCCTTTTTTTTGTAGAGACTGTGGTCCTTATGGTTTGGGGAAAAAAACTGTCAAGAATTTAATTTGGTATATTTTGCTTAAAAATTAACAATAAGGTAATTATTTAGAGTTGGGAAAGTACCACAGACTTTGTAAATATCTATGAAGTTCTTTGGGTACTTGCTGATTTTTGGTCCCCTGGATCTTTAGAAAAGCTGCTGTAAGAATATTATAGAGTTCTAAAGTAATGAAGTGGTTTAATAAGAAACAGTTGAAGTAAAGGGGCTTACAAATTTATTTGATAGGGATTTTTATCTAATAGATTGTTTGGTTGTTGCCTATGAAAATTATTAAAGTAAATCAGAAATAGTACATATTGAAGTTGCATCTTTGAGTTAACTTATTATTGACAGATACCAGTTTTTAAGATTTTTCTTTTGCTTTAGGAATAATATGCAATATTTTAAGATAAGGATATCTGTCATACTCAAGGCTTACAGTAGCCAGTGTTTTCCTGGGTTTTGAGTGAACTATCATGTATTCATTATATGTGTAATTATCAAATATGATTATTATTCTTAATTTCTAATTATTTATTTCTGCTCCAAGATAGATTCAAACTGAAAAGGATAAATAAGGTTTGTATGTGTTTTTCTGGTTTTTATGTTACCATAGTATCCATGGTTTCTTATTCCTCTCAGAGAGCCATCCCATACGACAAATAATATTTTTTGGGGAAGGAAAAAAAAGGTCAGCACAACTGACTGATACATTGAAAAAGTCTGAAAACATGTGCAATGTGTAATATCTGTGGACCTCTAGCTTTCATAAATGGAAAAGTTGAGGTGTCTGTTTAAATCTCTTTATTCAAGTCTTGTTTGATCTTTATAATTTAATTATATTTACTTTTGATTTTTGGTATATAGTTGCCTTTCCCATTTCTGTTGTTCCAGTTACTGTGTATATTGTTTTCTTGGCTCTGCTCACTTCACTATGCATCAGTTGATGTAGATTTTTCCATGCTTCTCTGTATTCATCACACACATAATTTCTCATGGCACAGAAATATTCCATTACATTCATGTACCACAATTTGTTTAGCCATTCTCAATTGATGGTGCCTACTTTGTTTTTAATTCATAGCTATCACAAAAAGTACTACTCTAAATGTTTTAGAGTATATGGGTACTTTTTTCTTATCAATGGCTTACTTCCTTGGGATATAAGTTTGGTAATGGAGTTTCTGGTTCAAAGGATATAGACGTTTTAGGCACTTTATTTGCATAATTCTAAATTGCTTTAAAAAAGGGTAGGGTTTGAGGTAAAACCTCAGAGTTGTTTTGATTTGCATTTCTCTTATTATTAGTGATTTGGAGCATGTGATTGTGAGTACTTTCAAGTACTTTTGAGAACTGTTTGTTCAAATCCTTTGAATATTTATCTATTGGGGAATGGCTATTGGTCTCATATATCAATTTATGTATGTGTATAGATAGATAGATAGATATGTCATGGATTATAAATCCTTATCAGAGAAATTTTATATAAAGATTTTTTCTCCATTTAATTACTTCTCTTTTTATCCTAGATGCATTACTGTTATCTATACAGAAGCTTTTCAGTTTCAAGTTCCCTCTTCTGCTGGAAACACAATATTATGTTCCTTCAGTTACTTTAATCTTTTTTTTTTTCTAGGCAATGGGGTTAAATGACTTGCCCAGGGTCAAACAACTAGTAAGTGTTATGTGTCTGAGGCGGGACTTTAACTCAGGTCCTCCTGAATCCAGGGTGGGTGCTCTATCCACTGTGCCACCTAGCTGCCCCTAACTTTAATCTTTTTGAAGTTCCTACTAGCTCTCCCATCTCCCCTGATCCCCTCTTCTTGTTTGTTACTCCTTTCCCTTTAGACTTTTGTTGATTAGTTCCTTTTTCTTTCCTGCTTTTATCTGGTTATGTATTTCTTCCACTTCCTTATTTCTCTTGGTCAAATAGATTCCTTCTATTTCTCGTCTTCAGCTAGTCTTCTTTATTAGTTTTAAATTTTCATTTTTTGTGCCCTTTTCCAAAAAGGATTTCTCTGACTCTCTTCATTATCCCTCTTCTCTTTCTGTTTATTCTAGAGCAGAGGTGGGGAACCTGCAGCCTTGAGGCTACATGTGGCCCTCTAGATCCTCAAGTTTGGCACTTTGACTGAATCCAAACTTCCAGAACAAACCCTCTTAATAAAAGGACTTGTTCTGTAAAACTTGGACTCAGTCAAAAGACTGCACCCAAGAACCTAGAATGCCACAAGTTCCCCACCCCTGCTCTAGACCCTCATTCTCTGATTCATGACCCTTATAATTATCTGATCTCCCTCTCTTTTCTCCATATTCTTCATACAAAGTTTCCAAGGTATCCATTCTAGGTTATCTCCTCTAGGTGCTTTCTGCCACAGCCTTGTAGAGCCCTGTGGATTACCCTTTTCCATTGTGATTCACTGTGAGAACAATGACAATTATTTCAGGTGTCAGAGAGAATACTGCTTTATGGTAGGGCCCCTCCCCTACCAAGTCCCTACTGATGTAGCTCACCACTGATCTGTACCCTTTCTTGTTATCCTTTTTTTTTTTTTCTACATTCCCCTGGAAATCTCCGGTGTGAAATCTCCTCAATGCTCTTTCATTCTTCCAGGTACAAGTTACTTATAGAGGTTCCACCTCTATCTTTTCAAGGACAAGTAGACTTTTCAAGTATCAAATCCATGAAGCTTCATCCAATGTAAGGTCCTCATCTCCCTTCATATCTCTATTTACCCATATGAGAATTTGTCAGTGGAACCCCCTCCTACCTCCAAAGTAAGGCCTCCTTCCTTTCTTCCTTCTTTTCAAATCTTTCCCTACTCCTCACCTACTCCCCTGTAAGTCCTTTTTCTGAGACTACAGAGGTCACCTTCCCTTCATTGCTAGCTCTTGATTTGATCCCTGGGCATCTCACTCCTTTCCATCCCCCTGCTCCCCTCTCCCCATTTTTATGTATATTTCTATGTTGTTGCACAAAGAAATCAACTGATTCATTCCTAGGCAGTTTGTTTACCAGGCTCTGTCCATAATGCCTCCTAGCTGCCTCTTTACTGTCACCTCTATCAGATTTCTACCTTCACCCTGTCACCACTCATTTAGAAAGAAATTTCTTACTGATCTCTCTGTTGTCACTCTGTTGTTTTTGCTGTCCTTGCCTACTGCATTTATTCACTCCTCCATTTCTGTTGTTTGGGTGTTTAAGAAGCAAATAATTTCTTCAGTTCTGGTTTTCTGGTTTTCTTTCTAAACATGTTTCAAATTCTTCTTTATTATTAAATGTCTATCTTTTGTCCTATATAGTTAAGCTCAGATTTTCAGATTCCTTTTTCTAGTGGGTATAAAATAGTCTTGTGTTATTTGAATGTCCTTTCCTTTGTATTTGAAGGTTTTTCTCCTGATGGCTTGCAGAACTTTTTTCTGAATTGAATTTCTAAATTTAAGCACTGTGTCTTAGAGTTTGCAGCCTTGGGTTTTTTTTTTCCTGGAGGCAATCTGTGAATTCTTTCAATTGGAATTTCATTTTCTATGTTTAGAAGCACTTAGTAGTTCTCTTCTATTATTTCCTTCATTATGATGTCCTTTTTGTCCTTCTGTTCTTTGGGAGATCTATGATTTTTAGGTTGTCTATGCAATCTGTTTTTGAGTTCAGTATGCTTCAGTTATGGAAGAGCATATTTTCTTTTAATTTTATTGTTTTTTGCTTCTCTTCATCAAGATTTTCTGTCACTTCTGTGTATTTGCATTTCCAATCTATTGTTCTTTCTTTTGTTTCTTTAGTGAGGCTTGTCATTGTAGATTCAAGTTCTTCTATTCTGTTCCTTATTTTTGCTGTGCAGAACATAAATTCTGCTCTCGTAATTCTCATTTCTCTTTTAAACCACTCAGGAATAGTATGTTCTCCTCAAATTCTACAGGATCTTCTGTCTCATCAAATATTCAATCATTTCCCTTTAATTTGCAGCATTTATTCATGGATCCCTGGACTAGATCTGGAGACCGTATTTCTTTCTGTTGTTACTGTTTTTCTTGTTGATTTATCTGTTTATGTTCAAGGCCTTTGAGATTTCATCTTGAAATCTTTGGTATTTTCAGTCTCTCCCACCTTATTTTCCTTACCACTCACTTCTTGACTCCCTACCCTCTGACTGTGATTCCCTAGGGTGTTGGATCAAAAGTGACTCAGCCTTCTTCCACACTGGGGAATTCACAGTTTATCAGCCTAGGTCTCTGCCTCAACTGACTTTTGGATGGTTAGAACTATCCCCAGCTAGATGCTGTGTTCTTTCCTTCAGGACTGTTTGAGTGCTACATACCCTTCCAATCATTCCCCCACCCCACACTCACGGTGTCCCATCCCACTCCCTCTGTTCTTCAGTTCTCTGGCCTGGCACCAGCAATTCAGAGACTGTTTTCCCATGCATAGGCATTCAGACCTTTACAATGCTGGTGCTTCAAGGTTGCTGCCCTAGCAGGTTTTCATTCCTGCAGGGCTATAGCCAAGCTGACTGTGGAAGCCTGAGAAATCTGCAGCCCTGGAACCTGGGAGTCCACAGCATGGGAAAAAAGGAAGGTGTAGGTGTGGGTTTTGATGCAAGCCTGTGTCATGTCCTTGGATCTGCTAGTGCAACCTCAATGCTGGTAGTGTTGAAGGTGGGAGAAGGAAGGCTGAGAGGGCTCAGAGTCAGTGAGCACCAGGTTCTAGGTTTTATGGGTGATTTTTAAAATCTTCTTTTGGATTTTTGGTGTCCTAGACCATGGAGGCAGCTAAAGTTGCTTTGACACATAATTTCTGTTTTGTAGAGATTTGAGAACTCAGGGAGTTCAGAGAAAACATTTAGTCTTCCATCTTTTTGCTCATATGACCCTAAGTCACTTTAGATTTCAATTGCCCTGCCTGAAGGCCAGTGTCATTGTCCCTGACTGGTCCACCACACTTACATCAGGGGGACCACTCAGGCATCTCCAAAGGGCTGTGGCCAGCCAGACCAGGGCTTAAACTTCTCATCTTTTTGGTGGTCATTATTCTTAGTAACCCACAACACAATCACATCTGATTCTAGTTGCTGAATGCTAGGGGAGAGTTCACTTCTTTATCTCACCAGTCCAGTTGAGAGGACTTGAAGCAGGCAGTCTTAAGCACTGCCACAAGCACAGAAGCCATAGGGGTTCAGGGGGGTTATCCTTCTACATTTGTCCTTCTCCCTTCCCCCATCCTTCTTTAATCACCTGAGGGCAGTGACATAATTTCACCCTTTCCCCCATGAGACTTTAAAAATAAGCAGGGATACGTTGATAAATATTAAAAACTGCTTTAAAAAATGCAGGACACGCCTTAAGTTTAATCTGCATTATTAACATTTTATCCATCACTTTCTTAAGTCGGGACAATTAAAAAAAAAACAATAAGTCAAGGCCAGATTTGTAGGATTTACCTATTTGTGAGATTTAAATTACTTCACATGCTGAAGACTTAACAATTGTTTCTCTCTGGCTAGTTTAAGCTAGCTCCAGCATACCCCTTAATACCAGGTATGAGATGATGCTTTCCTAAAAGGATATTTAGGTACATCTTGGAAATACTCAGCAACAAGACTAGGAGGAGTGGTGGTGGTGATAGAACCAATACCTGCCAGTATTCACCCCTATTTGCCACAACATGGATTAAGCTCGATTTTCCCTAAAAGACAGCCAAGTTAGGCCTTGATTGGCCCAGGCAAGGCTCAAGCTGTGCCTCCCCTAACATAACTTCTTGATAGTCTCTGAGCAGTTGCCTGATCACCTAAGGGCATAAAAGGGCCCACCCACATAGGGTCTGTATCCTTCAGATTTGATGGATGTTCCAAGATCTTCTGGGTCATCAATACCCTGCCCTACATTTCCACATGGAGCCAGGGGTAGCCCACTACCAGAGCTAAGTGCTACTGTATTCTTGTTGCATATGCTTTCCACATTAGGGCCAAATAAATCTTTTTTTTTTTTTGGTTATTTGTTCAATGACTTATGAATGATTCATTTCATCCCATCGTTGAACCTGCCAGCCAAAATTAGGCAAGCCCCTCAAAGGGGAGAAGATAAGATTTCAGATCTTACTAACAAAGGTCAAGTGCCACTGCTCAGGAGTCTTACAGACTACATTGTTGATTTTGTTTTCTTTGTGGCAAGGAGTCTGGGGAGTCAAAATTTTAGACTTTAATAGGAATAGTAGATTGTAAGAATTTCTAATGCTATTAGCATTTTTAAAAAATTTTCATTAAATAAAGGGTATTCATTTGTCTTTTGGGGTCATGCAAAGTTGGGGAGATTAGAATCTCAAATAGAATGTAACATACATAAATCCCACCCTCCTACCCCTAATATCCAAGTCTGGGGCAGTTTGCCCAACAGCACTGTGGTGATTCATGCTGTATATGTGGAAGGAGATTTCTGATTGGTTGAAAGACTATCAACACTTAATGCCTGTATGGGGACAAATATTGTAAAGAAGGAATTTAAGAGAAGAGGAAGAGAGAAGCAAATTAAGACTTTTGAATCTCCACTGGAAAGCTACTGCCATGTGGGGAAGCCAGCCTCAATTCTGTCCCTGATTTTCAGAGCTTGCAACACTTGAGATTGCCAAGCTCACCCTAATGCGTTCTCTCCTTGCTTGTGTTATATATTACCACACTAAGAGCCAAGGAGCTCATTTACTCTGGTGTATTCTATTGTTTGGCTTAATTTGTATAACTTCTCTAATTTCTGCTTACTACTTATTTTGATAAGAGGTATACTATTTGCAATAGTCTTTAGCAGGTGTGGGGAACCTGCAGCTTTGAGGTCACATGTGGCCTTCTAGGTCCTTGAGTGTGACCATGTTTTGTAAAACAAATCCTTTTATTAAGAGGATTTGTTCTGTGAAGTTTGGATTCAGTTAAAGGGCTGCACTTGAGAACCTAGAACATGTGACCTTGAGGCCACAGGTTCCCCACTCCTACATGGCAGGCAATACACCTGTGTACTGTATCATGTTATAGTAGAAATGTACGGACTCTGCTCTGGAGATAATTCCTCCCCTCAAAGAGCTTATTGTTTTTGGTGGAGGGTGGAGGGGGAACAATGAGTTCACACTAAATAAATATATCTACACAAAGTAGCACTTGGGGTATGTCAGATGTTAACAGGATTTACTGAGCCAGTCTCTAATCTAAGAATGATGAGACAGCAGGCCATAGACAAAGTGCCAGTAATCAAGTAGCTGTTTAATTAATTAGTTTCATTATGAGGAACAGATTTGCAAATCGGGAATTATCCTGATCAGAATTCCACCCTGCTGAAGTGAAGATAGAGATTATATACATAAATCACAAATGGGAAGGGAGGGGGGAAGGTGGATTACAAACAATCCTTCCCAGGGCCAGAGTGGTTTCCCACGACAAACCCACAAATGGAAGGCAATAGAACAATTCTGGAGTCCTGTGGGAGCAATATTGCTCGAGTCCTTGGAGGTCGTTATTTGGTGGGTCACAGGACCAGAGTTCTGTGACAGGAACAGCTTCTATAATCTTTGACTCATTTCATTTCAGATAAGTAGGCAGAAAGATGCCAGTGCCTTGTCAAAGTTCGATTGATCAGTTCAAGCTGCATTGTGAGTCTGACTCATAAGCTGGAAAAGGCAATTCTGAAAAATCTAATCTATTAGTATATTCATTACACATAAACTAGAGACTGGAACATTGTTCTTGCAAAGGGATAGTTTGTTTTTGGAGCTTCTGGTGCATTCAGGGCCTATCTAGGGTAGGGTGTACTGGATTTGGAGTCAAGGGATTTCTGTTCTAATCTCAGCTCTGCCATTTACTAGTTGGGTTTTTAGTGTAAGCTTAACTTTCCTGGGCCTCAATTTCCTTATCTGTACAATAAAAAGGTTAACTTCTAAGATCACCTCTTGCTCCAAATCTAAGATCCTGTGTTAAATCAGTCACCAATGCTGAGTCATACTGAAGTCACCCCATGTTTTAACCTTGCTTGACTTTTGACTTTTTGCAGCGAGTCTACAGGAGAGAGCTGTCCACGTGCACACTAATGATATCTCTTTAGTGTTAATCCCATCTCCCTATGACGCTATAGTATGCGAGGTGCTGGGATAGCACTAACCCCATTTCCTCAGTGAAACGTGTATCAGTCAGGATTGTCTTTCCTTTTATGGTAGTTGTTTATTCTTGTCTATAAAAGTAGGGTGCAGTCTGAATTCTCC
Source organism: Vombatus ursinus (assembly GCF_900497805.2). Classification (NCBI taxonomy): domain Eukaryota; kingdom Metazoa; phylum Chordata; class Mammalia; order Diprotodontia; family Vombatidae; genus Vombatus; species Vombatus ursinus. The sequence continues at coordinate 15,991,192 of NW_020947062.1, forward strand.
AAGGCAGCACCCAATGCTGCTGCTTTAATGTGCTACAATAAACTTTTTTTGTCTTAATTTTCCTGAGTTTGCCTTATTAATCAGAGTAAATTTCAAAGATTTTTCCTTTTAACAATTTTGGCAAGCCAGGCTAGAGTCACTCCAGCTATTATGGGTGAGCCTGCCCTGACTCCACAGATGGCACTTGGAATGGACTCTCTCAGTGGTTAGTCAAGAGGAAAGTGGTCAGAGAATTAAACTCCCCAAACTCAGGAAGGATAAGGAGAAATAGGTCCTCAACCTAAAACTGATTCATTTTCATTTGTGCACAGTGAAAAGGAGTAGTACCATATAGAAACAAGGCAGTGGAAAGTAGATTCTCCTGTGCAATTTTAAGTTGCCAGCAAGTAAGGGGATACATGTATCAAGATGGGATTGGCACAGACACTGACTCGCCATTAGGCAAGCATAGGATAAGGGAAAACTGCCTTTGAAACTAAGGATGTCCAAAGTTCAAGTGATAGAATTCAGTTTGGACTGGACTCAGTACTTAGATGATTGTGGGAAACAAATTTGGCCAAATAAATACAGATCTTTGATTATTGTCAGTTGAGCATGCTAAAAACCAGACTTGAAGAATTAGAGCATAGGAAAAACAGATTACGGTACTGTTGGCAAAAGTTCTCTGTTATATTTTAAAATCCATTATATTGTTTGTTATTGTTAGACTTCGAAATTTTCTTGTATTGTGAATTTTGGGAAACCATTATGTAAGAAATGCTGTTAATTTGAAAAATGATAGAGTGTTACAAGTGTATCATTAGGAAAGTAACTTTCTCCTTAATCTGGATACTATTAGATTATGAATTGAGCTGTTAAAAATGTGGTCACAATGTTTGAAAACTATTAAGCATTTACTTGAGTTTATTTTGCTTCAAAATGGATAAAGTTTTGGAACTTTCTAGCTGTGCAGTGTCATATAATCTTACCAACCCTGCTGACTGCATGTTGTAAAATTCTACCGTAATGAAGTTTGAGAAACCCAGGGCAACTCCCAGCCAAAGGAGGGAGGTGAAGAACTTACAAATTTGCTTAAAGAACTGGTTCTTTCTGATAGATTATTTGACTATCACTTATGGAAATTATGAAATTGTACCTGTTAATAAATAGTATGTATTGAGGTTGCATCTTTGAGCCAACCTTGTAACAATAGACCTTAGATTCAAAGATTTCTTTTCTTTTTTTTAGATTCAAAGATTTCATTTTTGCCTTACAGATAAATAGGCAATACAGATTGGAGACTTAGTATAGTCAGCATTTTCTGGAGTTTTGAGTCAACTATCATGTATTCACTGTATGTGTGAAACTTTAGAATGTGAAAATTCTTAATTTAAAAATGAAGGATAACTAAGATGTCCTTATATGTGTTCATTGTTAACTGTTATTGCAACATGAGAAAAATAATAATAACCTAGCCCTAAATTATGATTAGCAAAATTTTGCTCTTTGAGGTAAAATATCTTGGGATTGTAATCTGATATTGTTCTGAGTTTTATCTGAGGCATGGCATTGTTATTGAGTCAATAGTCCACCATTCAAGGGGAATGTCGTGTTTCCTGCCCAAAGGGAGTAAAGTAAGAGAACTGCTATAGGTGGATGTTTTGCCCAGGAAAGTAGCTTACCGGAAGGTAGTATCCTCTTGACTCTGTTTCCCATTGTGATATTTCCTTTCTGAACAGGAAATTTTCCCACCCAGTTAAAATCTGAGCCTATGTTTTATACCCTGTGAATAATGTGGAACTTTACAGTATCATTGGCTGTTAACTATGACTCTCACCTAGAATCAAATAAAGATAATGGAATTTTTCCCTCTGCTATGGCTTATGTCAGGTCAGTCTGTGCCCTAAAAGGGACAATCTTGATATTGTCATAACCATGCCCCTCCCTTTTTCTTTCATATTGTTGTTTTTGTTCAGTCCTTTCAGTCTTGTCCCACTCTTCATGACCCCATTTCAGGTTTTCTTGGCAAAGGAACTGGAGTGGCTTGCCATTTCCTTCTCCAGCTCATTTTATAGATGAAGAAAGTGAGGCAAACAGGGTTAAGTGACTTGCTCAAGGTCATATTGCTAGTAACTGTCTGAGGCTGCATTTGAACTCAGGTCTTCCTGACTGCAGGCCCAGCACTCCATCCACTGTGCCATCTGATTGTCCTTTTCCCTTTCATAGCAATTTCTATAATCAGGGTAAGTAAACGGTAAAAGTTTTATAGTTGCAATACTAAATCTATTAATTGGTATATTAATACTAAGACATTTGAGTTACTGTAGTAGGATGTAAATATGAAAGAACTTAGTATTTTTAACCTGAATTTGTGGTCAACTCCATATCCTAGGAAACCAAGTAAGTGAATTCTTTGGCTTGCCCTCCCCTTGCTAACAGTTATATAATCATGTATAAGATTAGGTCCTTGAAGTGTCTCATTTTTTGGGGATAATATGAAGAATATATATCTATATCTATAGCTATCTATCTTCAAAGGAGAGGGATAGAATAAAGATGTCAGTTTTTTTTTAATTTAATGGAGTAGTCAACTTTGAGAAAACAAGATTAGACTTTTCTCTAAGAACTAGGATACACACACACACACACACACACACACAGAGATTGGCTTCCAAACGTTTCTAATGGGATATAGAGGCCTTGAGTATGCTTTTAGTAATATGTTTTCAAAATTGGGTTAAGGATTTTACATATAAAATTAAATTAATAATTGTAAAGAATTTTTAAATTATGGTTGTGTTGTTTGTTTTTTTTCTCATGTTTTGAAGTATCTGTGTGATAATACAAAGAGACAGAAGGGCTTATTTTATAAGCCAGGCCCTTACGGATCCTTTTTTAAGATTCTTCTTTCAGTCCCTTGACAGCATTGTCTATACAAGCCCTTCTTAAACTGTGGGTTGCTATCCCATATGGAGTCAACAAAAATTTGGCAACAGTAAAAGATTTCTGAACATGAAAGAACCAAAAACTAAATAAAATTCAAATGCGTAATGAATCTGAGGTATTTCTGGCAGCACTTGCTCATGTTGCATCGAACAACTTCACTACAGCCTTGGTTCTGAACACAAAGCATGCATGCTTTGCATTATGTAAGCCCTCAGGCCAGGCAACACCAATGAATGCTACCAAAACATGAGAAGGGGTCGAGAGTGGAAAAATTTTAAGAGGCCCTGGTCTATACCAGGTTTGGGTAAAGCTAGAGCAAGTAGTACATAAAAATTGAAATTCTCTGAAGTTTCAGGAGAATTATGGGCTCCTAATTTGATGTTGTTCTTATAGCTCTATTGTTAGTTAGTTCTCGTCACATGAAGCAGTTACTGGAAAAGCAAATTTAGGAGGTTGTACTAAATTGTACTGAGTTTTGTTACTAGCAGATTTTAGCAAAATTACTTAGGAATTTCTGCAAGTGACTTAGAACCAGAGAAGGAGATCTACTAGGAGAAGCCCTCTTCAGAGCTGTCCTGAGAACAAGGCCTTTTCCAGAATGTTTAAAAGAAGACATTTCTAGGGACCAGACCGCTACAATTGAGACTTGGGACTCAAGCCAAACATGTTAATTTAAATGAATAATGGGAGTTGGTTTACTAGGTTACAAGGAGATTTGATGTTATTTAATATTGATGATCATTATTGCGTTACTTTGGCATTTTGTTTCATGGTGTTTATGTTTGTCTGGAAGAGAGGTATGCCCTAGTTCTTTTTATTTATTGCTTGGGATCAGGGGCATTCCTCCTGTGACTTTTCAGTCAACTGAACATTTTCTGTTTGTGTTAACCTCACCTGACCAAAACTTGACTTATGGAATAATAATGTTAATTTCTCAATATTCCTCAAGTGGAAACCAAAGGGAAGTTTGAAGGTCTCCAGAATGATTTACTTATTACCCTAGTAATTTCCCTGACACTGAATTGTCTGGTTTACTTTGGTGATATGTAAATTTCCTCTCTGAAATTAGTTCATGGTGGGCCCTCTAAGGAGTTTAATCTGTAGCCTAATTTAGTTTACCTACAGAGTCTATTCAATAAGGTTTTTCTCCTTACGGAATATGAGATTATAACTGCTTAATTAAGTTTGTTAAACTTTTATGACACAGAAGGAAACATGGGATTATTTTTGTGTTACTCATGGTCACAATACCCTTGCTTGCTGTTGTAACTTTTAAGTCTCCTAGCTTATAGGCACTAATGCTTACTCAAACTGATCCAAGCAACGGAGATGAGGATGATGCCATTGAGGTTAGAGGAATGATATAGATACCATTGAGGGTAAAGGAATGAAATAGATCAGATTGTGATGCTGCACCACGAGTATGGGTAGCACCAAAGCAGGGATATTGTGTAAAATCAGTCACTAATGCAGAGTCATTCTGAGGTAACCCCACGTTTAAACCTATCTTATTTTGGCTTTTTGCAGTCAGCCAGCAGGTGAGGGTGGTCTGCATGTACACTAATTGTATCTCTTTAGTGCTAATGCCATCTCTCCATGATGTTGTAATAGAGGAGGAGTTGAGGTGGCACTGACCTCACTTCCTTATTGAAAAATGTATTAATCAGGATTGTCTTTCTCTTATATGGAAATTGTTTACTCTTGTTTAGAAAAGCAGGGGGCAGTTTGAATTGTCAGAGCCACACCCAACACTGATATCAGCCTTGGCCCCACTTCAATAAAACTCCTTTTTGTCTTAATTTTCCTGAATTTGCTTTATTAATCTGGCCAAGTCAGAAAAAAGATTTTATCTTTTCACAATCCTAAGACAAATCCTATACAAAGCCTATTTGATTTAGAAAATTCTGCTTTGAAGTTTGCTTTTTTATACAAAGTTATTCCTATATTGTAAATGGTCTTATAACTAATGCTTCAGTATGAATAAAAGCCTTGCTATTGTGCACAATAAAATGTGCATATTATATCTTTTTAGATAAAACCTATATGGCTCCTGCTGAAGACTAATATATGCTCTAGAACTGTACTTTGCTTCTTTCCTTTTGGAAATCATGGGTAGCCTTTAGTTTTCAAGGTTTTCTAAGAAAAGCAGTTTCTTTGTACTTAACCTCTCCTATGCCTGAACAGTATTTATTTCTTCATTTTGTTCCAATCCTGTCCTCATCTCATTCTCTTATTGTGATATTTTTATATGTAGTTCAAGGTGCTAGGGAAGCCAGGGCAAATTTGTCTAGCTTAAAAAAAAAAAGTCCTCTACTCCCTCAGCCTTGCAGACCATGTAACATTAGGGTCTCTCTGATTATTGGAATGAATCATATTAATTTCTAGGTTTTTCTGCGGTGAGATATTTTACTCTCCTGTACAGTGGGCCTCCTCAAGAAAGCCTGGGTCTTCTAAGGTTCCTTTCTGTTCTAAAATCTTATCCTGTTAACCAAGGACCCAGGAGCTATTGAATCTCTTCTCTTCCTCTCTTTCCTCCTTCTAGTCACTTTCTCCCTTTTCTTCTGTGCCCAGTGGGAGCCATCTCCAGTTGTCCTGATCTATATCTTGCCAGTGGACCCAGAAGGCTCCAGAGGTGAAAGTGAGGCTAGTGACCTTGCACAGCCCTCCCTCACTTAAATCCCAATTCACTTGCAAGTCATATTATCATCTTCCTGATGTCATGGTCTTCTTCTAGAACCAAGAACAAACAACAACTGTGCCCAGTAGATATTCAGTATTTACTGAGAGGACTTTATTCAAAGTGGAAACAGTGTATTTTGCACTACTGACTCTAGGATGCGTCATAATAACAATAATATTTCTAATGTGTCATAATGGCCTTGGAGCCATGAAGACTTGGGTTCACTGTGAGACACATGACTGGCCATGAAACCCTGGAAAAGTAAAAAAAAAATTTTAAAAAGTCAATTCCCTAAGACTAATTTGCATACAAGGTGCTGACTTGCACTGATAGAGAGAATTCCCTCCTCACCTAGGTGTTCCCTATACCAGTGAAATCACCCATCCAGACTCTATCCTCTATCCTGTTTTTTAAACTTACAATATAATAAGAAGTCTGAGTCCAAATCACTGCCCCTATTTCTAAACAGTCTAAAAGCTGTAGTTTCAGGGAGGAAAGTACTTTGAAAAGAGATGAAGGGGTGTCAGCAGATTTTCTTTCTCCCTTTGAAAAGCTACATCTTTCAAAAGAAATGTCTGGCTGTGGGGCTCATTACCTAGCTATTAGAATAGGAAATGCAGCAAAGTGGAACCTTCCCACAATGAGAGAAAAGGAGCAGCTTGGGCCAGAGTGGAGACTCAGTTGTCAGTGGGAATGAAAAGGTCATTCATCTCTGCTTTCCTCAGGCCCTGAATTTTCTTCCCCATCATTACCAGCATTCACATTGAGTGGCTGTTGTGGGTGGTTGCATAAACCTCTTTTTTAATGACACCTCTACCAGCTCATGGCATTTCTGCCCAGGTCCCTGACAGGGATATTACTGATGTGTAAGATTGGCCTTTGTCTATATTACTCCCTCCCCACTCTTCCTGCCTCAGCCTATGTAAGTTCAGACTCTTGCCAGTATTTAGCCATCCTAAGGAATGGTTGCTGAGATACAGGAGGCTGGCACCCTACAGTGCACCTCCCTAGTTTCAGCTACCACCCCCACCTTTTCTCATAATTGGGGCTTAATTTGTGTACTTTTTACATTTAAACTGTAAATTGGAAAATGAATAGAAAAGGAACATTTCTCACAGCCCCAAACCAGCAATCAAGCTGTTCTGAACAATTTGCTCTGCATAAAAACGTACTTTTTGCCAAGTGGATTTTATAAACAAGCTTTGAGGATCTTCATTAGTACAAATCACTTAGAAACCAAACCTCCAGGACTATTGGTTCACATGTAAATTAGAAATAAAAGAACTGGAAATTTAAGTCAAACTATGATTCTGGAAAAAGGAAATGACAATGAAAGGAATTTCAGGAGAATAGGAAAAGGGGGGAAGGGAGGAGCTTGAAACTGTTCTCAATTGATTTGGTTGAGGTCAGATCTCACATTAAAGAAGTAATCCCCACTGCTATCCAAAACTTTGAAATGCAAAACTGAATTTTTTTTCCACTTTGAAATAAAGGTTTTGTATCATTTTTCCATCTCCCAGTTTTATTCAAAGATGCCTTAGATTGAGGCTCTTACTCCTTTGCAAACACTATGACTTTTACTTCTCTCTTGGCAATAATTTTAATTTGCAGATCAAAGTCCACAGGGAGAAGGTGGGGCAGGGAAAGAACAATTATTTAAGTTGAAAAGAAATGAAGATAACACTAACAACCACCTTTGGAAAATAACTTTAAATAGTCTAGTGAGACCAAAAGCTGGTTGGGGGGCCCTTGGCAATTCAAGTCTGATGAACAAGCAGTCCTAGTCCAAATGTATGCTAACTCAAAACCTCATAGGCAGTTCCAGGCTACACACATAGCATATGGTTATTTACCTTCTCAGAGGCATCCACTCTATTATATTTACCTATCTATTTTATATCTCCTTATTTGTGGACATACTGTTTCCCTCCAATAGAATAGAAATTCTTTAAGGTTAGGAATTGATTGATTGATTGATTGATTGATTGTCACTGTATCCTTCATGCCTAACATTGTGCCTAACTTAGTATATACTTATTGAATTGAATTGACTGGTGGAAGAGATGTGAAAAATCCCAGTTAGGCGGTCAGCATCAGTGCCCATTTTTCTTGACCTTTAGGATTATCCATTCCACTTATCTCCTCTATTTGCAGGGGTTGGAGAAATGAGTCAGCTCTCCTAAGAAGACAATCTGAAATACTAAAGTTTAAAATGTCATATGACTATGACATGTTAACAATTAACTCTCTGATTAAAACCTTCTGACTGCAAAAGAATGCCAATTATACTTGCCCTAATTTATTGATTAATTTCTATTTTTGTCAATCTAATTCAAAAAACATTTTTTAAGCACCTATGTGCCAGGCACTGTGCTAGGCATGACAGTTCCTGTATTCAAGGAGCTAACCTTGGAGGGGGGCAGAGGGGTGGGGAGGAAGGAGAGAAAGAGAGGGAAGAAACCACCACACATGCAGAGACAAAGTAAATACAAAATATTCTAAAAATAAACACAACATTGGCTTTTCTAAGCGACTGCCCTTGAGCTAAGCATTAAAGGGAGTTAGGGGTCCCAAGATGTGGAAGTTAAGGGTGGGGGAAGGGGAATTCCAGTAATGGGACATAGCCTCTAAAAAAAGCACAGAGGTAGGAAATGAAATTTCAGGTTTAGGAGCATCTAGGAGGCTCTTGTGGCTGGAAATACAGTACATGTTCTAATTATCCTGGAAAGACAAATCAGAATCAGATTGAGATAAGCTCTAATGCCAAACAGAGGAGTTTGTATTTATACTAGAACAATGAGCTGCCAAAACTTCTTGAGCAGGTGCATGACATGGTTAGACTTATACTATCGAAATATCAAGTTGGTGGTGATATGGAAGATGGAGTGTATTATCAAATGACTGGAAATAGGGATATCACTCGGCTAACTGGAATAGTCTGAAGAAATGGAATAAGGGCTTGAACTAAGGTGTTGGCTGTGTGAGTGGAGAAAATGGCATGGATGCAAGATTGTGTCTCTGTAGAACAGGACCCCAAACACTTACTTAAGATTTGCTTTGCATATACTTATCTTTGTACATGTTTGTTGCTCAGTAACGTTGGACTCTTTGTGACTCCATGAACTTGGGCTTTTCTTGGCAAAGATCCTGGAATGGTTTGCCATTTCCTTCTCCAGTATGCCCCCATTTTACAGATGAGGAACTGAGGTAAATGGAGGTTAAGTGACTTGCCTAAGGTCACACAGCTAGTAAGTGTCTGGGGCCATATCTGAACTCAGATCTTCCTGACTGCAGGCCTGGTGCTCTATCAATACTGCACCACCTAGTTGCCCCTTGTACATGTTGTACATGATAGAAAAGTAAGATACTTGAAAGCAGGGACTGTCATTTTTGTCTTTGTATACACAGTGACTGGCTTAGTACCTAGTAGTTGCTCAATAAGTGCTTATTTAATTAGATATGGGGAGGGCGAATAGTCAAGGACGACTCTGTGGCTGGGATCCTGAAGGGTTCAGGAAGGGTTCAGGAAGGGTGATGATACCCTGAGAGAAACAAGGAAATTAGGAGGGGGAGTGGGTTTTGGGGAATGTGCTGAATTTTGGGTGTCTGTGGGACATTTCTGGTGGGGATCTACACAGGCAGTTGGAGCTCAGGAGAAAGATTCAATTATGTAGATTTGAGAGTCCTCAGCATAGGGATCATGGTTGAACCCAAGGTAGCTGAGATATATTGTAAATACAGGTTCTTAAAGTTATAACAGATTTCTGTAAGGCAAATTCTACTTTGTTTTTGATTTATTTATTTATTTATTTTTATTTAAGTGAGCTGGCCTCTGAGCCAGGAAGACCTTGGTTCATGCTCCTCCTCAGACATGAACTGGCTGCGTGAACCTGGGTTTAGATGTTTAACCTCTCAAGGTCATAGGCAACACTCTAAAACTATAAGTTGCAAACAAAGGACCAACCTACATTGGTAGAGAGAGTTCTCTCTGCTAGGAATTCCCTCTAATGATGAAACATAAGTCTAAAGTTTATCCTTAACATTTTTTTGGGGTGGCAACTATTTGATAGTGTTTCAGTGAACTCCAAACTCATTTCAAGTGCCAAATGGGGAAAAAAGAGGCAGCTACTGCGATCTTAGGATGTGCTGACATGATGCTTTTGGCGCCAGACCCACAGTTGGTAGAATGGAGCAACCAACCTAACCCATCCCAGAAAGTGGCCTAGGGAGAGGGTGGAACAGGGCAGGCAGCACCCCTTTTCCTCTGGAAGAGCTGCCCCTGGGGTTGATGTGTTAGAACTGGGTCTTGGGGCAAGGCAAAGAGGCAGAAGTGCTCCTTGGTCAGCCAACCTCTTTCAATGCCTAATTTCTCCAAGGATAGACTGTCGGGAAAAAACCCTGACTAATTCTGAGTTGTCCAGAAAAGATAATTCTTAGGGCCTTGTGAGTGAGATACCAAGTTGCCACTTACTGAAGATTTTCATGTTAAACTTGCAGGCCCTTGTAAGACCATCCAGTCAAATTTTCTTTCTTTTCTTTTATTTTTTTTACAGTGGAGGAAACCAAGACTAAAAGGAGATAAAGGGATTTGCCACCCAAGGTTACTGAGGAAGCAACTGAGGCAAAGCCCTTTCTGCCAACCCAAGGTCATCTGTGGACAGCTTTGGGGATGAAAACTCTAACTTTTTTATAAATACAGCATAATTTCAAAAATACATTTTCTTTGGTTCTGATAGCACTTCAAAGAATATTGTCTTCTAACACTTAAAAGGTAAGTTTCCTTTCCAAATCATGACTGTCCTAAATTGGGAGAGATACCCATACAATTTCACTGAACAAATAATATGCATTTTGCCTTTTAAGAACTACAGCTACTCAAATTGTTATAATCACTGTATACAGGAACTCTTCTTGGGAAGCAGTGGATTTAAAATGGGCATTTTCTATAGGTTAGATTTTCACAATGGTAACATTTTTAGGTAGTAATTAAAAATTCAATAGAAGAACTTGCTGAATTGTAGCATGTTTATTTCTAATACTCTATTTTAGCATATGGGAAACCCTTCCTCAGCTGGGAATAATCTATAGTCTTTCAAATACTAACTATTCCAAGAAATGCACTGTGGGGAAGAAAAAAGAAACAAGTTATAACACTATATAATGGAGCAGAAATATGCAAAATGTTTCATTGAAGTACATCAGACAGAAAAGAGGAAGTATTGTTTAATTTACTCCAGAATAAAAACATTCCAAACAGTTTCAAATGCCCCTCTAGTATGTGTCTGAAGGAAAAGAAACAACCTTTTACAAAAGAAAACTAGTCTATTCCTTTGATACTAAGACAACCTGTAGAAATGGGAACATCACTTGACTGAAAAAGGTTGCCTAGGTACCTTTATAATTAGAAAAAGACTCCATTGCAATCATAAAATCTTAGAGCTTGAAAAGAGCACAGAACACTTATCACAACCCCCTCATTTTACATATGAAGAAACAGAAGCCCAAGCTCTCCGAGCAAATAGATGCACTGATATTTTAGAATGTTTTCTTTCATACAACCTATTAAAACTGGTACCATATCCTTTCTGTCTGCTCAAAGCCTAAATTCACAAGTCATTCCTTATGTGTAGACATTAATAATTAACAAGTTGCTTTTCAGCTGGAATGCTCTTTTACTGTTTTCTTTAAATATTTAGCATGCCATATTGTATAATGTCAACAAACAAACATCTGTAAGGCTCAAAACAAGACATCAGATTTACAGATTCAAAAGTATGGCACAAAGGTGCTGGATCTATCACAGAATTTTTTAAAACATTCAAAATACTTCATACAAAAAAAGTGAACTCATGGGTGGTCAAATGCCACTAAATTCATTTAAACAACATGTACATGAGTAATTTAAATAAGACCATAGAAATCAAAGGAAAACCACTATATAAAACTCCCTCTTTAATAATTAGGTCTATGTTCCACTAGCAAATATCTGGGCATTGCTTCTTTTTAAGGTATAAAATGTCCTCGCAAGAAGAATCCCATTTCATATTCACAGTACAACTGGAATTACATTCACATTGGTCACAATGGCTGCTCTGAGCCAGGTTTTCTAAAATGAGGTAGGTAAAAAATTCAGGAGTTTCAGATGGCTAGGATACATTTGTTTTATATCTGCTCTTCTTCAAAATGGAATTTAAAATGTTAACCATGTGGTTAAAAAAAACTTAATGAAAACCTTGCCTAAAAAAAAGAATAAACACTATTTCAAAAAAGGCAGACCATTATAAAATACAGATTCTTCTCTTCATTTAAGAACAAAATACAACTGAATCGCCAACTCATAACACCTCACAGGGCCAGATGACATGGACTGACCCCAAAAAGTTTATACCATGTCATTGCCTTTGGCCTAGGAGTACCGCATATAGAGTACCAACAAACACTGAAGTTATTCAGTTAAGGGACCAGACCAGCTGTTGCCCTTTTTAACCTTTCACCCTTAGTACCCAGGGTTTAACAGTTATAAATGTGAATTGAATTTCTGAATGATTTGTGAATTCTCTGAGGATCTGACACTCGCAGGAGATTCAGGCATGAATTGATGGCACCCCCCCAGCACCCTAGGGAGGTCTAGATTGGGGGATGTGCGTGGGAGAAGGTGAGACTGGGCAGTGGGGACCAGGTATGTATGCCATGGGGTGGCAGGCCGGACAGTGGTGGCCAGACCTGCGATTGTGACACAACGCAGGGCTAATGGCTCTGGAAGAGGTCAGTGCCTGGCCGGCGCTTGGACCCCACGATGGAGGCCTGGGTGGAAGCAGAAGGGAAGGCCGGGAGGCCCGGTCTGGCTTTGGCCTTCTTTCGGGGCGCCATGGGGGAGGCCCCCAGGAACTTACTGAAGGAGCCAGACTTCCTGATGCCGCGGGCCAGGTCCTGCAGCATCAGGTCGTCGGCCAGCACGCCCAGGAAGGCGCTGGTGGTGGAGCTGAGAATGGATGCGGCCACCTGCACCGGCCGCTTGGCCCGGCCGTTGTGCTCGGCCGGGCCGCGGAGGGCGGGGTCGCCCAGCAACAGACGCAGCGCATACGAGGCGCCGGGCCGCAGGTACTGGTAGGCGCGCCGTCCGCTGTGGTCTCGGACCAGCACCTGCGCGCCGAGGCGCTCCACCAGCAGGACGGCCGCGTCCTCGTGGCCGTGAAGGGCCGCCAGGTGCAGCGGGGTGTAGCCGCCGTGCGAGCGGGCGTTCACGTCGACGGGCGACCCCCCGCGGCGCGCCACTTCCACCAGCTGCAGCACCATCTCGCGGTCGCCGCTCTTGGCTGCCCAGTGCAGGGCCGTGAATCCGGACATGAAGTCGCGCTTGGCCGCCAGGCTCCGATCCCGCAGCAGCAGTCCGTGAAGCTGGTGAGTCCAGCGGCCACCGGCCGCTCTCACCAACCACTCGTGCTCGGCTGGCTCCAAGGGCACGGTGGGCGGCGGCTGGGGGACGGCGGAAGGCAGCTCCTCGACCTCGGGGCTTAGCAGGCGCGGGCCGGCCCTGGACAGGCGCCGGAGGTGAGGGGACCGGCCGCCCCCCAGTGCGAGACCCAGGCCCGGCTCCTCCACGGAGAGCCGCCGCCGCAGCCGCGGGGAGTCCCCGGGCACGAGCAGCAGGGACGACGCTGCCACCGCCGGCTCTTCCGACAGCTGCCGCCGCAGGCCCTGCTCCTCAGCCCGGACGCGGATCACCGACGGGATGCAGCGGACAGGCAGCATGCAGGGCTTCTGTGGAGGGGCCGCGGGCGTGTGCCTGGACGGCAGGGCTGGAGTTGGGGTGGGGGCGGCGGCAGTGGCTCCTTCTTCCAGGTCTGGGGACGGGGGCAGCTCCTCTGACGGCGGGGATGGAGGCAGCTCCAACGACGGCGGGGACGGGGGCAGCTCCAACGACGGCGGGGACGGAGACGCGTGCTCCTGGGCAGCAGCTGGATCGGAGGACGCTTGCAGCGGCGGCTCAGCCAGAGGGTCCGCTGCCAGCTCCTGGGCCGCGGAGGTCGGCGGGTCCCTGGGGAGCCGGTCCCCAGCGGCTTCGGGCTGCGTCGGGGGCGCGGGCGGTGGAGCGCAGGAGGTGCGCGGCTTCTTGCGCAGCACCACGAACTTGACTCCGTCCAGCTCTTTGACTACCGCCACGTCGTTGACTAATTGCTTGAAACATTTCCTGCGAGCAGCCCGGCCGCCCGGGTCCCCCGCGTCCAGCAGAGGCTTGAAGCGGCTCACGAGCTCCGAGTTGCGCACCTTACCCCCGCACTCCTGCAGGAAGCCCAGCACGGCCGCCTGGCTCACTCCTGCTGCCGCAGCCGCCGCAGCCGCTGCCAGCGCCATCCCTGCAGGCTTCGGGGTTGTCCGGATCTTCTCCTGGCCTTGGCAGCTCCGCTGGGGCGCCCCTCCCCCGGCTCTCCTGGAGCCCGCTTCCCACCTGTCTGCCCTGAATGGCAGCTCCTTCCTCGGGGCGCTGTTCCCAGTCTCTGGCAGGTGGGCGCTGCCAGGGGAGGGTGTCTGTCTGGGAGGGGGGGAGGATCCACAGCAGAGGGATCTGGGAGTTGTAGTCTGGGCAGGCTCAGGCTTACCTGAGTTTCAACCTTTGCGGTGTCCCCTCCGACTCCCTTCGGAGGGCAGTTACACCTGTCCTAGCTAGACCTAGGGAACCTCGCCCCTCCGACATCTTCTCCTTCTGGTTTTTTAGTTGGCCGACCCAATTAGAGCTGTTTACCATTCCAATGGGCACTGAAGCTCTGCCTACTATTGACAGTTTATACAGCCTGAGCTGTGAGTTGGAATACCCTGACTTCTCTCCTTCCAACCCCTTTGGAAATTCAGGCACATTTTAATGCCTACTCCCCCTAAACTCCCCTCTTGTAGTCGGTTGCTATTCGTCAGGGAAGTTCAATAACTTTAAAGTGCCAAATGTCTTTCTTGCCTCATTTCTTATTCATTTGAAAAATTAAAAATGAATATGTGATGCTTAGTGCTGCCTGTAAGGTAATACATCTGCATTTTGTTTATGTACTTCAGAATATTCAGACTTGATTAGGGTAGTCTTAAAATATCAGGTAACAGTAGAGATTTTAGGTTAGTTTTAAAACAATTCATTTTTAGTTATTTTCAATGCACATTCTCAGGAGCCCATGTACATTATTAAAAGAACTCTGAAGTATATCACCTAACAACCATCAAATCATCCGAGATAGTAGAAGATTTTTAAAAATTCAGTGTTGGGGGCCATAGCAAAAATCAGGAGCAATAATTCAGACTGTTTTGGAAAGCAATGTGAAATTATATAATAAGTTTTTAAAATTTCTCATATTCTGTGACCCAGCAATTCCACTGTTAGATTTATATTGCATAAGGGCTATTGACAGAAAGAAAAAAACCTATTTGTACAAAGTAGTACTATGTAAATAGTTTAAAAAAATTAGAAACAAACTATATTCCTAGAGGGGGAATAACTGGTATGTGAATGTAAAGAGAGGCCCCTGAGTAGCATAGATGACTCAGCCTTGGAGTCTGAAAGACCTGAATTAAATCCTTACTAGCTGGGTGATCTTGGGCAAATAACTGCATCTGTTCTTAGTACCCCAGGCCACTTTATGAAATTCTAAATTACAGAATAGCAACTGATTTACATCAGTGGAGAAAGTTTCCATACCAGGGAGTTCACTTCACTGAAAAAAAAAATCCTAGGTTTAGTCTCTCCCTACCACCATTAATTTAATGAAATATTTTATGATAAACAATTGTGAAGAATTATTTTTAAAATATATATTTAAAATTTTTTTAATTTTAAAATTTTATTTATTTTATATATTTTGTCTTTCCCCATTACATGTTAAAACAATTTTAAAACATTAAAAAAAATTTTGAGTTCCAAATTCCATCCCTCTCTCCCTCCCCTTACCCCTCTCTGAGACTGTAAGTAGTCAGATATAGGTTATACATGTGCAGTTATGTAAAACATTTCCATATTAGTCATTTTTTACAGGAAGACTTAAATAAAAGAAAAAATGAAAGAAAGTGAAAAATAGCATGCTTCTATATATATATTGAATATATTATATTAATATATATATTAAGCGATATCAGTTCTTTCTGAGGAGGTGGATAGTATGCTTTATCATTAGTCCTTTGGGATTGTCTTGGATCATGGTATTGCTGAGAATAGCTAAGTTATTCACAGTTCTTCATCAAATAATATTGCTGTTACTGTGTACAACCTTATCCTGGTTCTGTTCACTTCACTATGCATCAATTTGTGTAAGTCTTTCCAGGTTTTTCTGAAATCATCCTGCTTATTGTCATTTCTTTTATAGCACAATAATATTCCATTACAATCACAAGCTTGTTTAGCTACTCCCTAATTGATGGATATCCCTTTGATTTCCAATTCTTAGCCACCACAAAAAGAGCTGCTATAAATATTTTTGTATACATAGGTAGATCCTTTTCCCTTTTTTTGGATGTCTTTAGGATATAGACCTAGCAGTGGTATTGCTGGATCAGTGGGTATGCACAATTTTATAGCCCTTTGGGCATGGTTCCAGATTTCTCTCCACAGTGGTTGGATCAGTTCACAACTCCACCAGCAGTGCATTAGTGTCCCAGTTTTCCCACATCCCCTCCAACATCCAACACTTTACTTCTTTGTCATATTAGCCAATCTGACAGGTGTGAGGTGATACAAGAATTATTTTTAAAAGGAAGACTTTTGAAATAATTTAGTGATGAAAGCAGATCCATAAGATCTCTCTCTCTCTCTCTCTCTCTCTCTCTCTCTCTCTCTCTCTCTCCCTCCCTCCCTCCCTCCCTCCCTCCAGCTAAAACAGTATAAAGACATTAGTCAGCAATACAACAATGCAGTGGACTGTTCTCTACTACATCATTATGATTTTTAAAAATAACAAAGTACATAACTTTTCTTTCTACTATAAGTATATGTTCAATGTACAATCATTCACAGTCACTTTTGTGGTCCTAGTAGTTAGTAACTTGGTAGTTAATTTTGTTTAATAAATTAGTGACAGCACTATATCATTTGTAGATAATCATAAACATTTGTTTTTAAACTCTACCCATCCTCCAAAAGCCAGCTCAGATCTCTCATCTCTGTTAACTCTTCCCCAGTTATTTTTGGTAATTTCTCTGCCATTTGAACTTATATAGCTTATAGGTAGGTCATAGAATGTGGAACTGGAATTCACTTCAGCAAACTTTTATTAAATTCCTATTGGGATGGAGCCAAGATGGAAGAATAAACAAACAAACAAAAAAAGAACCCTACCATAAAGAGCTATTAAGGTGGCAAGAAAGCTCGACACACAAAGTGAGAATGAAAGAATGACTCTAAAACATCTGCAAGCAAATCCTCATAGGAAAATACATTTTGGGCACAAATTCAACTGGAATTCCTGAAAGAGATGAAGCAACACCTTCTCATTGAGGGGATGAGGGGTGGGGAGGGAGAGAGAGAATTTGGAACTCAAAGTTTTAGAAATGAATGTTAAAATTGTTTTTACATGTAACGGGGGAAAAACAAAATACCAAATAAAAGCTAAAAAAAAGAAAAAAGATGAAGCAAGAGTTTTTAAAAGTTAAATTTTTTTTAATAAATGAGAGCACTTAAAAATGGAAAAGAAATGAGAGCCATGGAAGAAAGAATTGGAAGAGAATTAACAGCTTGGCACAATAGGTACAAAACTCTGCCCAAGCAACAAACTCTCTGAAAATTCAAATGGGTCAAATAGAAGCCAATGATTCCATGAGGCAACAAGAAATATGTTTTTAAAAAAATGAAACATTTCAGAAGACTGAAAATATCTAAGAAAATGTAAGGTATCTCATAACAAAAACAAATTGAGGAGAAAATAATTTTAAAATCATTGGACAATCTGAATTCCGTGACCAAAGAAAAGAGCCTAGACATTCTCTTTTTTTTTAATTAATAGATTTGTTTATTTATTTTTAATTTTCAACAATCACTTCCGTAAGATTTTGAGTTCCAAATTTTCTCCCCATCTCTCCCCTCCCCCATCCCAAGATGGCATGTAAATTGACATAGGCTCAACATAGACATTCATATTAAACCTATTTTCATATTAGTCATGTGAAGAACCAATGGGGGAAAACCATGAGAAAGAAGAAACAAAAAGAGAGAAAGAGTGCAAATAATATGCTTCAATCTGCATTCAGACTCCATAGTTCTTTTTCTGGATGTGGACAGCATTTTCCATCATGAGTCTTTCAGAGTTGTCTTAAATCCTTGCATTCTGAGAAGGGCTAAGTCTATCAAGGTTAATCATCACATAATGTGGCTGTTACTGTGTATAGTGTTCTCCTGCTTCTTCTCATTTACTCTGCATCAGATCATTTATAAGTCTTTCCAGGCTTTTCTGAAGTCCACCTGCTCATCATTTTTTAATAGCACAATAGTATTCCATTACATTCATATACCACAACTTGTTCAGCCATTACCCAGCTGATGGGCATCCCCTCAATTTCTGCTATAAATATTTTTATACATGTGGGTCATTTTCCCATTTGTATGATCTCTTTGGGATACAGACTTAGAAGCGGTATTGCTGGTTCAAAGGATACAGTTTTATAGCCCTTTGGGTATAGTTCCAAAGTGCTCTCTAGAATGGTTGGATCAGTTCACAACTCCACCAACAATGCATTAATGTTCCAATTTCCCCACATCTTCTCTAGCATTTATCATTTTCCTGTTTTGTCATGTTAGCCAATCTGATAGGTGTGATGTGGTATCTTAGAGTTATTTTGATTTGTATTTCTCTAATCAATAGTGATTTAGAGCATTTTTCATATGACTATAGATAGCTTTAATTTCTTCATCTGAAAACTGCCTGTGCATATCCTTTGACCATTTATCTATTGGGGTTTGACCATTTATCATTTGGGAGGCATCCTCTTACAAGAAACCTTAAAAGAAAACTGCCCAGATGTCTTAGAAACAGAGGGAAAAGTGGAAATAGAATCCACCAATTACCTCCTGAAAGAACATCAAAATGAAAATTCCCAGGAACATCATAGCCAAAACTCAGTGTTTCCAAGTTAAAAAAAAAATTACTGCAAGTATCCAGAAAGAAAGAATTCCAAGTACCAAGGAGCCAGTCAGGATCACACATAATTTAACAGCCACCACTATAAAGGAGTAGAGAACTTAAAACACAATATTGCAAAAGGCAAAAGCAATGGTCTTACAACCAAGAATAGCTTACCCAGCAAAATTGAGTATAATGCTACAGGGGCAAAAATGGATCTTTAATGAAATAGAGGACTTCTAAGCATTCCTGATGAAGAGACCAGAGCACTGTAGAAATTCTTAGGTTCAAACATAGAAATGAAAATAAGTATAAAAAGGTAAACATGAATAAGCAATGATAAAAGGACTAAACAAGGATAAACTGCTACCTTTCAAATTTGGGGAGATGATGCGTGTGTCCCCTTTGAACCCTATCATCATCAGGGGTCATAGAGAATCTAATTAAACAAGTCTTGGGAGTGTTCTCTCATGTCTTGATTTTAAGAGAATGAAAAAAGTGGAGAAGAAGAATACCTTTGGGGAAAGAGGAAGGAAATACAGGGAAAGTATCTCACATAATTAGAGTGCAAAAGTTGAAATCTACACAAGGAGAATGGGGATGGGAGGCAATGGCTGACTCTCAAATCTTACTCTTGTCTGAACTGGTCTGAAGACAGAAGAATACACACAGAGATGGTTACAAAAATATATTTCACTCAACAGTGAAATAGAAAGGGAAGAGGGGAAATTAGAAGGATAGTAAGTTATGGGAGGGATTAGCCCTAAGCAAACCAAAGTCAACATGTATAAAATACTCATAACTCTTTTAGAGGTGGCAAAGGATGAGAATCTGAGGCGGTGCCCATAAATTAGGGAATAGATGAACAAGTACATAAATGTGGTGAAAAGTGATTGTGCTGCAAGAAATGATGGTTTCAGAGAAACCTTGGAAAACTTGTATGAACTGATGCAGCATGAAGTAAACAGAACTAAGAAATCAACTTATACAATGTCAACAATATAGTAAATCCAAAGAATTTTTTAAAAATTAGCAACTTTTATCAGCTGTTATAAGGACTAGCCATGGTTCCAGTAATGAATGATGGACAAATCATGCTCCCACCTCCTGATAGAGATGTTAGGGATTCAAGAGTGCAGAATGAGACAATTTTTTTGGACATGGCTAATGCAGAAATTTGTTTTGATTGACTATACATATTTGCAGTGGGTTTTATTTTTCTTTTCTCAGTGGGGGTGGTGAGAAGGTGTATTTTTGCTGATGAAATATATTTTTTTAAATTGCTATTAGGCACAAGGTGGAGATATGAAGATAAAGGATGTAAAAGTTCCTACCCACAAACATATTATACTAGGGCAGGGGAAAGAAGGAGAAAGGAGAGAAAAATAAAGCATATACATAGGTAAGTCATTACAAAGTATATATGAAATAAATATAAAGTAATTTTGTGGGGGAGATCAGGAAAGGCCATGTAAGAGGTGATATCAGATCTGAGCCTTCAAGGGGCCTTCAAGGGAGCTAGGGATTCTAAGAGGCTGAGATGAAGAGGGAGTACATTCCAGGCTTACTCAAAATCATGGAGGTGATAAATAGTATGTTGCATACAGGGAAAAGCAAGTAGTATGTGAGGAGAAGTAATGTGAAATCAGTCTGGGAAGGCTAGAGCCATATTTTGGGAGACAGTGCCAGACTATCATATTCTAGAGCTAACAAGGAACCACTGTGTGGATGATAAATTGGCACAAGGAGACCAATCAGAAAGCTATTGAAATAGGTCAGGCTAAGCTAGAGGGAATGAAGTCCTAAACTAGGGAGGTAATCATGTAAGTGGAAAGAAGGGAGTAAATGCTAGAGGTTGTGAAGGTAAAATAGACTTGGCAGCTCATTAGATATGAAGAATGAGGGAGAAAGAAAATTCAGGGAAGACTCCAAGGTTAGATTTGGGGTGGCTAGGAAGAAGGCGGTGTTCTCAATAACAGTAGGGAAGTTAGGGAGGCTAGGTTTCAGAGTACTGGGGAATTCTTAAGACCAAGAGAAATGATACTTCTTGGGAGGGCTGCATGAAAGACTGAGTTAAAGATAGGAAGCCAAACTGAAAGCAAAGAAATTTATTAGCATGCCAAGGAAGATAGCAGCCTGCTGATAGCAGCTGGAGCTTCCTTGGGTACAATTTAGTTTTTATAACTTTTCAGGCTCACTTAGAGCACATAGCCAATCAACAGCCTTCTGTGGTAACCTGTTGTTTGTCTTTTGTTTTGAAGACGACCAATGACATCACCCGTGATGGCTTTACTTGCTGATGAGTTGGATTTAAGTGAGGTAGAGTTTTATAAAATTGTCAGCCTCGCTTTATCTTCCAGAGTCATCAAAATCCAGTGGCAAGGCAAAACTGACAATGGCCTGGGGAAGTAGTGGATGACCTTGGCCTATTCATGGTCTGTCCAAGCTCTAAGAACTCCATAGCACCTGCTTCAGCTGCCTTCATGGGTATTGCAACAAATTGCTCTCATCTGCCCATTCCACCATGGGAAGTCTTCACATGCTTAGGGTAGACACTCCACTAATTCACCAAAAGGTCTGAGATCTCTCAGTTAGCCTCAGCCTGGTTTAGCCCCTCTATTGAGACAGTTTTACTAGGGTGTGACTGCTGGGCATGCTACAACTTCTTGGAGCCATAGATTGGGTGAAGGTAAACACCAAAGGTGGATGAAAAGCCTGAAAAAGGTGCAGCAACCCTCACATCAGAGGTGCTAGTCCTCCTTGAACACCTCATACATCCCAATCTAGGATAGATAAGTAAAGCATTTCATAGGAGAGAGAGGTTTAGAGAAAGGGGAAATCATTCAAGGGAGAAAAGAGGACAATTTGGAATGCAACTGGCAGAATTTATTATTGGAATAAGAAAACATTCCCTGTTCAAGGGCAGCAGACCAGGAAAGGTAACCATAACTTCTAAAATTTTTGAAAATATATTTAGACAGAACTGCAATTGTCTCTTATCCAAGGATAACAAGTAGTCATTACAACGGTGAATGGAACCTTCTGCTTTACTGTGTCCTTGCATGGCTTATTATATTATTTCTCCTTTAATAGGAGTTAAAGACTTTGTATTATTAGATCACTTGGTTGTTGGTGGATTTCCACATTGTTATTCCATCATCATTGTTGCAAAATGATTGTGGTTCTATTTTTCCCTCCACAAGGGGAAAGATAGAGTTCCATTTTAGACATGTTGAATTTGTGAAACATCCATAGCATCATAGATATAGAAGAGGAAGGGACCATGTAAGCTATCTTGTCCAACCTTCTTCTAAGTTTACAGATGTAGATATTGGAGTTAAGTAACTTGCCCAAGATCATACAAGTATTTATTAAGTACCTACTATGTACCTTATACTAAGGATGCAAATACAAAGAATTAAACAGTTCTTGATTGTTCTTCTAAACCTTGCTGATATCCAATAAGCAGTTGGTGATATTGGACTGAAACTTAAGAAAGAGATGAGGACTAGATATATAGTTTTGGAAATCATTTGCTTAGAAATAATTGTCCATTTGTTTCCTGCAGGATTATACTCAGTTTTTCTGGGTAGGTGATTCTTGGTTTTAATCCTAGCTCCTTTGCCCTCCAGAATATCATATTCCAAGTCCTCCAGTCCTTTAATGTAGAAGCTGTTAAATCTTGTGTTATCCTGACTGTGGCTCCATGATATTTGAATTGTTTCTTTCCGACTGCTTGCAATATTTTCTCCTTGAACCAGGAGCTCTGGGATTTGGCTATAATATTTCTGGGAGTTTTCATTTTGGGATCTCTTTCAGGAGGTCATTGATGGATTCTTTCAATTTCTATTTTACCCTCTGGTTCTAGGCTATCAGGGAAGTTTTCCTTGATATATATTTTTTAATTTTTATGTGACCTGATTTTTTTAAAAATTTATTTATTTATTTTTAGTTTTCAACATTTACTTCCGTAAGATTTTGTGTTCCAAATTTTCTCTCCATTTCTTCCCTCCCCCACCACAAGATGATGTGCATTTTGAATGCCCCTTCCCCTGATCCACCCTCTTTTCTATCACCACTCCCCTCTTATCCCCTTCCCCTTCTATTTTCCTGTAGGGCAGGATAGATTTCTATAACCCATTGCCTGTATATCTTATTTCCCAGTTGCTTGTAAAAAATTTTTTTAACGTTTGTTTTTAAAACTTTGGGTTCCAAATTTTCTCCCTTCCTCCCTGCCCACCCACCCACATTGAGAAGGCAAACAACTTGATACAGGTTATACATGTGTAGTCATGCAAAACGCTTCCATAATAGCCATGTTGTGAAAAACTAACTATATTTCCCTTCATCCTATTCCACCCCCATTTATTCTATTCTTTCCTTTGTCCCTGTCCCTCCTCAAAGGTGTTTGTTTCAGATTACTCCCTCCCCCAATCTGCCCTCCCTTCTATCATCCTCCCCTCTCTTATCCCCTTCCCCCCTATTTTCCTGTAGGGTAAGATAGATTTTCATACCCAATTGAGTGTGTATGTTATTCCCTCCTTAAGCCAAATCCAAAGAGAGTAAGATTCATTCATTCCCTCTCATCTCCCCCTTCTTCCCCTCCATGGTAAAAGCTTTTTCTTCCCTCTTTTATGTGAGGTAATTTACCACATTCTACCTCTCCCTTTCTCCTTCTCCCTGTACTCTCTTACCCCTTAATTTTATTTTTTAGATATCATCCCTTCATCTTCAACTCACCCTGTGCCCTCTGTCTATATATATTCTCTCCAACTACCCTAATACTGAGAAAGGTCTTATGGGTTACAAATATCATCTTTCCATGTAGGAATGTAAACAGTTCAACTTTAATAAGTCCCTTATGATTTCTCTTTCCTGTTTACCTCTTCATACTTCTCTTGAGTCTTGTATTTGAAAGTCAAATTTTCTATTCAACTCATGTTATCATTAAGAATGCTTGAAAGTCTTCTATTTCACTGAATGTCCATTTTTTCCCTTGAAGGGTTATACTCAGTTTTGCTGGGTAAGTGATTCTTGGTTGTAATCCTAGCTCCTTTGACATCTGGAATATCATATTCTAAGCCCTCCAATCCCTTAATGTAGAAGCTGCTAAATCTTGTGTTATCCTGATTGTGTTTCCATAATCCTTGAATTGTTTCTTGCTGGATGCTTGCAGCATTTTCTCCTTGACCTGGGAACTTTGGAATTTGACTATAATATTCCTAAGAGTTTTCCTTTGGGGATCTCTTTTAGGAAGTGATTGGTAGATTCTTTCAATTTCTATTTTACCATCTGGTCCTAGAATATCAGGGCAGTTTTCCTTGATAGTCTCTTGAAAGATGATGTGGAGGCTCTTTTTTTGATCATGGCTTTCAGGTAGTCCAATAATTCTTAAATCATCTCTCCTTGATCTATTATTTTCCAGGTCAGTTGTTTGTCTAGTGAGATAGTTCACATTTTCTTCTATTTTTTTATTTCTTTTAAAATTGTTTGATTGTTTTTTGCTATCTCATGGAGTCATTAACTTTCATTTGGCCAATTCTAATTTTGAAGGAATTATTTTCTTCATTGAGCTTTTATACCTCCTTTTCCAGTTGGCCAATTCTGCTTTTCAAGGAGTTCTTCTCTTCAGGCGATTTTTTATGCTTCTTTTACCAGTTGACCTATTCTGCTTTTTTAAGGTGTTATTTTCTTTAGTATTTTGGGGGCCTTCCTTTATCCAAGCTGTTGACACATTTTTTCATAATTTTCTTTCATCACTCTCATTTCTTTTTCCAATTTTTAAAATCCTTTTGGAGTTCTTCCAGAAATCCTCTTTGGGTCTGAGACCAATTCACATTGTTTCTTTGGGGCTTTGGATGTCAGCAGTTTTGACTCTGTTCTTCTAAATTTCTGTTTTGAACTTCCCTGTCACCATAGTAACTTTCTATGGTCAGATTCTTTTGTTGTTTGTTAATTTTTCCAGCCTGTTTCTTGATTTTTAACTTTATATTAAAGTAGGCCTCTGCTCCTAAGGTGGAGGAGGAACTACTCCAAGCTTTAGGTTTTTATACAGCTGTTTTCAGAGCTAATTCTGGGGCTCTGTAAGTGTTCAGTTCTTCCAAGGTGGTATGATCTAAAGAGAGGTGTGTTTACTACTCTTCTAGTCTGTGAGCAACCACACTCTTTTCTGCCCTGGAACTGTGATCAGGGTCCCTGCAAGCTCTAGTGTGCTAGTACTCCTCCTTGCCCTGGGATTGCAACCCAGGACTGCAACCCAGATCCACATAGGGGCAATGCAATAGAATCCTGTACCCAGTGCCAGCAAAGAGACCTCTGTCGGGTAGCTAGGTGGCGCAGTGGATAGAGCATCGGCCCTGGATTCAGGAGGACCTGAGTCAAAATCTGGCCTCAGACACATAACATTTACTAGCTGTGTGACCCTGGGCAAGTCACGTAGCCCCACTGACTAGCCCCCCACCCCCAAAAAAGAGAGAGACCTCTGTGATCTCCTTCTGACCGATGATCTGACTTTCTTACTGTCTATGGGCTGAGAGCTTCAGAAGCTGCTGCCGCCAATTTAGTTGCCCATGGCCTGCTGCTGGCCTGTAGCTTGCTGAGGCCTGGCCTGCTGGCTAACCAGGTGTTGCCCGTGCTGGATTATCCTCCACTCTCACCCTAGCGCAACAGACCTTTCCTGCTGAACTTCTAAGTTATCTTGGGCTGCAGAATTGTTTTACCCTGTCTTTTTATGGGTTCTACTGCTGCAGAATTCATTGAGGTTTTATTTAAAAGTTGTGTGGAGGGGAATATGGGAGTTGCTGTCTTTTCTCCATCATCTTGGCTCTGCCCCTTCCCGAGAGAATTTTAGAAAGCTAGTTTCCCTTTACTTGCTATGGCCTGTCCTATACCAAACTTTACTCTTTGTATTAACAAAAGTAGTACCGAGGATTCTAAAAGTTATGTGGGTAACTCAGGTATAATTTTACTTTTACTATTCCAGATATCAGTAATGTATCTTCCTTTATCTCTGCCTTAACTTGATATTTAAAGGAAATAGTGGCAATTCCACAAATCTTTCCTTTGCCATGGTCACCTATAATGTCCAGAATCTTAGTAATAGTACCAGAAGGAAACTTGCCCAGTTACCATGGGGACTGGTAAACCCTGGCCAGTTTTTTGTCTGCTGGAGTTGCTTTCTCTTCTTTTCTACCAGGATGGTATGGGACTTGTGGGATAGCCTATTTAATTCTATCTTTGACTATTACAGACTGTTCTTTGGGATTGGTTGGGGTAAAAACCACCAGAAACATGGAGGCCCAGTAGCATCATCAATCTAAGAGGAGCCCAATGTGGGTGGGCAGTGCTAATCCGGTAGCAGAACTTGGTAAAGGTTACCATTTTTTGGGGCTCTAATTCCCAATCTGGCAATGACTGCTCTGTTAGGAATTTGTCTGCTGTACTTTAGAGATTTGCTGAGGACACATCTGGAATTATCCAATGCACCACTACTGCCATCTCTGCCCTGCAGACTGAAGTTGACTCTGTGGCTCATATATATGGCTTTGGAGAATCACTTGGCACTTAGCATTTTAACTTCTGCACAAGGAGGTGCTCGTACCATCATTAACCAGTCTTGTTGTTCATGCATTAGTCATTCAAGTGACATTATCACAAATGTTCATAAGCTTCAGAGAATTCTGAATGATACTCAACAAATAGCACACGAAACCCCATGAAGTAGGAATGTAACCCCAGGTAGTGGTAATTGATGGGTTCCCTCATCCTGGCTTTCTTTGATTACTTCTCATCTTCAAGGCAATGGGATGCTCTCTTTCATTCTCAGAGGGGCTCGCGCTATTCTGTGTGTTAATTGTTGTACTACATGTACTTCTAAATTGACTTCCAGAATGATTTCAAAGTTCAATTATAAATATTGACTATTCTATTTTCAAGGACCCTATCTGTTATTTGACATGGCTTTGCCTGCTTTAACCCTTGTTTGTGGAAAGTTTCAGCTATCTGAATGCCAGGACTGTATGTAAAGATTGTTACCTCCTAAACAAAGCCATCACTGTTTGAAGATGATATGATGATATACTTAAAGAATCCTAGAGAACCAACTAAAAAACTACTTGAAATAATTAACAACTTTAGCAAAGTTGCAGGATATAAAATAAACCCACATAAATCATTGGCATTTCTATATATTATTAACAAAGCCCAGCAGCAAGAGACAGAGAAATTCTATTTAAAATAATTATAGACAATATAAAATATTTGGGAGTTTACCTGACAAGAGAAACTCAGGAACTATATGAACATAATTACAAAACACTTTTCACACAAATAAAGTCTGATCTAAATAATTGGAAAAGTATCAGTTGTTCAAGGGTAGGCTGAACTAATATAATAAAAATGACAACTCTACCTAAATTAATTTACTTATTCAGTGCCATACCAATCAAACTACCAAAAAGTTATTTTATAGAGCTAGAAAAAATAACAAAATTCATCTGAAAGAACAAAAGGTCAAGAATATCAAAGGAATTAATGAAAAAAATGCAAAGGAAGGCGGCCTAGTCATACCATATGGAAAACTATATTATAAAGTAGCAATCATCGAAAATATTTGGTACTGTCTAAGAAATAAGGGTGGTGGATCAGTGGAATAGGTTTGGTACACAAGACAGAATAGTCAATTACTATAGCAACCTTCTGTTTGATAAACCCAAAGACTCCAACTTCTGGGATAAGAACTCATTATTTGACAAAAACTGCTGGGAAAACTGGAAAATAGTATGGCAGAAACTAGCCATAGACCAACATCTTATACCATGTATCAAAATAAAAATGGGTACATAATTTAGACTTACAGGGTAATACCATAAGCAAATCAGGAGAGAAAGGAATAGTTTACCTTTCAGATCTATCGAGAAGGGAAGAATTTATGACCAAACAAGAGATAGAGAACTTTATGAAATGCAAAATGGATCATTTTGATTACATTAAATTAAAAAGTTTTTGCACAAAGCCAATGCAACCAAGATTAGAAGGAAAGCAGAAAGCTGGGAAACAATTTTTACTGCCAGTGTCTCTGATAAATGCCTCATTTCTAAAATATATAGAGAACTGAGTCAAATTTATAAGAATACAAGTCATTTCCCAGTTGATAAATGATCAAAGGATATCTACAGGAAGTTTTCAGATGAAAAAATTAAAGCTATCTATAGTACTATAAATTGCTATTGATTAGAGAAATGCAAATTAAAACAACTCTGATACCACCTCATACCTGTCTGATTGACTAATATGACAAAACAGGAAAATGATAAATGGTGGAGAAGATGTGGGAAAATTGGAACACCAATGTACTGTTGGTTGGAGTTGTGAACTGATCTAACCATTGTGGAGAGCAATTTGGAACTATGCCCAAAGGGCTATAAAAATGTGCTTACCCTTTGATCCAGCAATACCACTACGAGGTTTGTGTCTCAAAGAGATCATACAAATGGGAAATGGACTCACATGCACAAAAATATCTATAGCAGCTCTTTTTGTGGTGGCCAAAAATCAGAAATTGACAGGACACCCATCAATTAGGGAATGACTGAACAAATTGTAGTATATGAATGCAATGGAATACTATTATGCTATAAGAAATGATGAGCAGGTGGACTTCAGAGAAACCTGGAAAGACTTATATGAACTGATGCTGAGTAAAATGAACAGAACCAGCAGAACATTGTATACCATAATAGCAACATTGTGTGATGATCAACTTTGATAACTTTAGTTCTCAGCAATACAAAAGTCTAAGACAGTTCCAAAAGACTCATGGTGGAAAATGCTATCCACATCCAGAGAAAGAACTATGGAGTCTGAATGCAGATTGAAGCATACTATATTCTCTTTTTTTTTTGTTTTTTCATTCTTATGGTTTATCCCTTTTGTTCTGCTTCTTTCACAACATGACTAATGTGGAAATATGTTTAATATGATTGTATATGGATAGCCTATATCAGATTGCATGCCATCTTGGGGAGGGGAGGGGGAGAGAAGGAGAAAAAAATTGGAACTCAAAATCTTATAAAAGTGAATGTTTAAAACTATTCTTACATGGAATTGAAAAATAAAATACTATTAAGTGGGGAAAAAATAAAAAAAAAGGAAAAAAAGATTGTTACTTCCTTGGGACTTTCCCTTCCAAAGCTGGAACCAATAGGCCCCCACAGTGTTCTGTCTGCCCCATGAGTAGTTGGACTGCCTCATTTAACTGCTGTTCTTTCCAAGCTCATGCATGAGGACTTTAGATTGCTCCAGCAGGACTGTTGCATGGTTTATGGCAGCAAAGCTACCAATGCTGACAAAACTATTAAAAGTCTCCATAAGGGTCCTACCTGTTCTAACCGTAGATTCTTTTTTGGAGTATAAACCTCTCAGAGGTGCAGAAAAAATCGGTCATGTAGAAAATCCACCAATGAATGTGAAATTACCAAATCCACTAAACAAGATTGCCCAGCCCTGCCACCTTAAACAATGTTATCGAGCTGGCACAATTCCCCAAGACTCTGAAAACCACCTGGTGCTTCTTCAGAAGGAAGTCTGGTTTATCACTCACAGAAGAGTAAAGCCTATTTTTTCACTTGTGCAAGCATAAATTAATGAACTGACTCTCTTCCTTAACCTGTGGTCTGTATGCTCCAAAAAAAGTAATGGGTAATCTCTTTTATGTCTAATTGTTATTGTTTATGTTTCATATTTCATTTTGTTTTTAACACCAGAAGCCTTCTGCCAGCCCATCCAGAAATATCCTCCTTCCACCCCCCCACCCCGCCATGCACCTCAAGCCATGGACATTTGTCCACCTCTCCAGTGCCTAACTCCGAGGAGCCTGCCTGTACTTCATTCTCCCCAGAAGCTCACACTAAGGCTTCTACGCCTGCCCCTTCCATTCCCTCAGGTCTTTCCTGTGGTGTTTGTGGAGACTTTGCTCTTGGCTGTTATTATGGAGCTTTTACTTGTGACTGCCTTAAAGTGTTTTTCAACAGAAGTGTGGGGAAAGAGCATCTCCTTAAATGTGTTACCCTGACAACTGTGTTATTGATAAGCATAGCCAAAAGAAGTGTACTTCATATTGTTTACGAAAATGTTATCTACTAGGTATGAAAAAGAGGAAAAAGGATAGGAAGCCTATTTCATCATCTGATCTTCTAAAGCAGTTAATTAGACAAAGTCATGTTCAAGTCGTAGGAATTTCTAAATTAGCCAAGACTGCTTCCAATCTATTGCTAGAAATAGGGAAGTTAGTTGCGGCTCTAAGGCAATCCCAGGACTCACAAGTTGATAGCTTTGCCTGGCTTATCCGCAAGTCTATTGGCTCCCTCAGAGAGCAGACAAATGCATTAGCACAAATGAGTATGCAAACTTTGGAACAATAGAAAGAATTTGACACCTTCTTTAGTGCTTCCTAGGCTGACTTTATCATTTTAATCACCTTATGGTAGCTAGCTTTTCTTAACAGTTTTAATACTAACTGATTATTTTAGCATAATGACTACTCTACTCTTTGAAGACAGTCTGAAAACCCAAGACAACCAGGAAAATTGGCTTGCTTTTGCTTTACCCACCTCTGTGTGTGTCAGAGCCTTCTCATTTACCCATCATCATGGCCGAGCAATCCTTCATACCTTTTGACTGTGGTGTGAAATGTCAGTATATTCTAATCTCTGGCATGAGAAAGGAGGAGGAAAGCACTCCTCAAGATTTCTTAACCCCTATCTCTTCTACATATTGGTCAGAATTTTACCTAGGCACTCGATTGGTGTGTAGAGATGCCCCTGCCAATAATCATTATGGAACTTTTACTTATCAGGCCTGTGCCACCTTCTTTGGTTTCCATCCACTGAGGAAAAACCAATTCCAATGCTTGCAAAGCAGTAACTGCCCAGTTTTTCTCTTTACCAGGAAGAGTTGTGAATTCAGCATGTCACTTAGATAAGTGCTTTTGGTTGGGCATTCTGCTTCTAAGCTTGGCTGCTCACAGATACCTCAGGGGGTGAGTGTTTGTTGGAGGTCTTCTTAAAACAGACCTTGCTTTCTCAGGCTTCCTTTTTTGCTATGTCCATTCTGTACATTCATGAAAAGAACAGACTTTATTTATGACTCTTGTTTTTACAGAATTTGATTATGGCCTGTCCTGGTCATTTGTCTCAACTGCCTGAGTATAAGTAAGATGGAAGCCTTGTTTTCGCTTTGCCTGTCATCCCTCCTTACTCAGTTTGTGTCCTTTCTTTTCTCTCATCCTGCCTGACTGGCCACACTCCCAGATCATCATCCCAACAGGTTGCAGTTTCTCTTGTTACATTGGGACTTTTTTGCCCTGTGCTGACGAAATTCTCCCCTCATGATTTAATCTTTCTTTTTGTGGTTTGCGGCAGGTTTACTTCCAGCTATGATTACGGGGCACTGTGTTGTGATAGCCGTGCATACTTCTTTAAGGCTACTGTGAAGAAAGGGAATCTTCCCAAGTGTAAGAACAATAATGATTGCCCCATTACCCTATGTGCCTAAATTGCTTGGCATATCACTGAAAGAAGTGCTCACTTAAATTCATGTGTTTTGGACTATACAAGTGCCTCACTATTGCCAAACATCTTACATGCCTCAGTGATCTTACTCATGCAGGATTGCCTGTTTGTGTATGTGAGGATACCAACCTCATTGCTGTTTCCTCTAAGCTTGCCCCTCAGTTGCTGGATCCACACCTCCACAAGTGACTGTGGATACATCTACTCCTGTTTGCACCTCGGTATTTCAACTTCCCATACCGACCTCTCATCATACACTAGCAATGATCAAAGTGTCACAACCCCATTCAACCTTTTTCCACCCTGCCAGGTTCTGAAACCTCTTGTACTCAGTGGCTGCAATTCTGCATTATCTGTAAGAACTTGGCATCCTGTCTCCATTGTGACACCTACTGTCTGCACGACCTGCCACAATCACTTCATTAAATATGGGAAGAGACAGCTTTTGTGCAGGGTATCCAAAAGGTGTGGTCCGGTAGCAGATCATGATTCTTCCGGCCCCATCTATATCACTTGCAAAGTTTGTCGTTTTTTTAATAGATATTTGACTATTATTTGATGACCCTATACACTACTATGTATTGGTTATAATATATAATATATTTTAGCAAAACTTACTGATTGTTACTTAATCAGTATGTTGTAAGTTACATGTGCCCCTTTCCCCCCTTTCTTGTCATCCTAGCAACTTGGTAGGGGACTGCCCCCTCTGGTATTTTGTGTTACCCATAGAGGACTGCCTTCTGTGTTTTTAGGCCTTAGTAATCAATAAAAAACCCCTTGGTCTTTTTTTTTTGGTCTCTAAGGGGGGAATTTTGAGAATAATTTTGGTATCCTTATTCAATGTAATCAGTATTTACTCAGTTCATTGTGATTTATGGGTATCAGCGATAGTCTATACGTAAGATAAATAGGATAGAATTAAGTTTGGTTTAGTTAACACTGTTAGAATAGTAGTTCTATAAGTTAGGATTGATTCATTAGGTATTGATGATTATATTGTTTTTAAGATAGATTTAAAATGCATCAGCTAGGCCTGTTATAAAGATTTATATTAACTTGTGTATTAACCTCATTCAGCTCCCCCTTTCCCCTCTTTGGATGTACTTTGAGGAATGAGTTCCAAAAAACCAGTTTCCCCATTTTCAATGTTCTTTTCATAATTTGCTTCTAACCTGAGGGGTACATCTTCTGGTGTCATATCTTTTATCATTTTAATACTGCCTGTGGGGTTTTCTTGGCAAAGATACTGGAGTGGTTTGCCATTTCCTTCTCCAGTGGATCACCTTTTTTCAGAACTCTCTATTATGACCTGTCCATCTTGGGTAACCCTGCACAGCATAGCTCATACTATGAGCTATAAGTTATATAAGCCCCTCAGCCATAACAAGGCTAGTGATCCAGGAAGGGCATCATCATTTAGCTTGTTCAAATATATTTACCTTGTATCTAAATATATCTGCCTTCTCTTGTGTTTTATGTTTCAAAGATTCTACATATCTTTGGTCTTTTCAATGAGGAATGCTTCAAAATCCTCTATTCCCTTAAAGATGTATTTTTTATTCTGTAGGATTATGCTTAGTTTTACAGAATTATTCTTAGTTGCGAGCTTTATCTTTTGCCTTTTAGAATATCATATTCTAAGATTTTCTCCTCTTGCTGCCAATTTTTGCATGATTCTGACTATAATTCTTTGGTACCTGCACTCTCTATTTCTGACTGCTTATGGTATATTTTTCTTTGATTCAGAAGCCCCAGATTTTGGCTGTTACTTTTCTGTGTATTTGAGTCTGGGATTTATTTTAAGAGATATGTTCAGTGGATTCTTCCTATTTTTACTTTACCCCTTTAGTTCTAATACATGTGGTTAGTATTTATTTATGATTTCTTAAAATACAGTATCCAGGTTATTGATGAGGGAATGTGATTTGACTTGTTCTAATCTTTCTTATTGTCTCATAAAATCAGTGAGTTGATTTGCTCCATTCTTTTTTTTTTTCAGGGAGTCAACTGCTCGGATAAGGGTTTCTACATAATATTCCAAGATATTTATTCTCCTTCCAATTTTTAAGGACTCTAATTTCAATTATACTTTAGCTTTTTATCTCTTGCTTAATTTCTTCTAGGCAATTTTGGAGTCCATGTAGCAAAAGGCATTCTTTCTTTGAGGTTCTACTTGTATTTGTGGAGTCATTCTCTTTTTCTAGGTTTATCTCATGGGCTTCTCTTAATCCATAATATTTCTTCATTGTGCTTCTGTTTCTTGGACTTTATTTCAGGGCCAGAGCCCGCATTTCTTCCTATACTCTTAGGTAAGGTAGGCAGATGCTTCTTTGCCCTGATCCCTCTGTAGTTTGGATACCACTTCTGATATAGTTCTGGATCTGATGGCTAAGGTTAGCTCATGCCTTCTGCCTAATTCCCTAGCTTCTAGGTCTGTCTCCTGTTGACCTGATATAAGTTTTGGCCTTATCCCTGGTCTATCTTCTTATCCTTATACAAATCCCAACCAGTGGTTGTCTCTGTCTTTTGCTGTGACCTTGACAAACTCCAAACATAAGTCATAAGTCGTTCTGGGGCTGGTTGTTCAACAGCCCTGTGTTTTGCTCCAATTGGAGCTCTGATTTAAGGTCTTTTATGAAGTCTGCCCAGTGCTGGAACTACCTGAGTGTTATGTTGGCTCTGTCTCTTGCTGTGGCGCTAGTGTTGACTTACCAGGATGCTGTGGTTCTAAGTGCTGGATTCAACCTTCTTGCTGGTCACTGGCAAGGGGGTTGGCTACCCAGGTGTTGAATTTGACCTGTCTCCTGCTGTGGATCTAGAGCTGGCTGCCTTGGGCACTGCAATGGCCCTGTCTCCAATTGTGGCTCCAGTGTGAGCTGCCAGAACCCTGGCTTTAGGCCTCTTAGAAGGCCCCAAATGAGCAGCAGTACTACCCAACTTTATGTGCAGTAAGCTATGGAGATTGGCTCTGAACCACATTGCTTCAACAGGAATGAGATCCTACTGCATTTGGAGCCCCAACTCATGGTACTGGCTTTCTCCTCCTCCTTAGCCTTGTTTCTTCTTTTTTTTTCTTTGTAAAATTTTCTTATCTCAATTGATAAATGATCAGAGGATATGAACAGTCAGTTTTCAGATGAAGTAATCAAAGCTATCTTCAGTCATATGAAAAAATCATTATTGATTAGAGGATTGCAACTTAAAACAACTCTGAGCTACCACCCCACACCTA
The DNA here is from genome assembly GCF_900497805.2 of Vombatus ursinus. NCBI lineage: Eukaryota > Metazoa > Chordata > Mammalia > Diprotodontia > Vombatidae > Vombatus > Vombatus ursinus. The sequence goes on from NW_020947062.1 coordinate 16,025,686, forward strand.
TCATATTGGTTAACGTGACAGAAAAAAAAATGACAAATGTTGGAGGGGATGTGGGAAAATTATACTAATGCATTCTTGGTAGAGTTGTGAATTAATTCAACAATTCTAGAGAATAGTTAGGAGCTATACTCAAAGGGCTGTAAAACCATGCATACCCTTTGACTAAGCAATGCCACTACTAGATCTGTATCCCAAAGAGATAAGAAAAAAAAAACAAAAAAAAAGGATCTATATGTACAAAAATATTTATAGCAGCTCTCTTAGTGGTGGCAAAGAATTGGAAATTGAAGGGAATGGCTGAACAAGTTGTGATACATTATTGTGATGGAATATTATAGTGCTATAAGAAAGGACAAGCAGAATCCTTTCAGAAAAAACTGGACTTACATGAACCGATGCAAAGTGAAATGAGCAGAACCAGGAGAACATTGTACATGGTAGCAGCAATATTGTATGATGATCAACTATGAATGGCTTAGATATTCTCAGCAATACAGTGATCCAAGACAATTCCGAAGGACTTACGATGAAAAATGCTATTCTGCTCCAGAGAAAGAAAGAACTAATGATGGAATCTGAATGCAGATTGAAACATACTTTTTCTTTATTTTTCTTGGGTTTTTTTGGTCTGTGTTTTCTTTCACAACATAAATAACATGGAAATATGTTTTGCATGACTATACATGTATAACCTATATCAAATTGTTTGTCTTTTTCATGGGGGGAGGGGAAGGGAGAGAATTTGGAACTCAAAATTTTTTTTTAATGAATGTTAAAAATTGTTTTTACATGTAATTGGAGGGAAAATATTAAAGTAAAATTTTCTTATAAGTTTTTATTGACATTTTCTGTTACTTATTTCACCATGATTATCCCAGGAGGTTATTCTTCCCCTTCTTACTCCCCTTCCCAGAGAGCCATCCCATATGACAAGTAGTATTTTTTTAGAGAGGAAAAAAAAAATCATCACAAATAATTGATATGGTAAAAAGTCTGAAAACATACCCAATGTATAACACCTGTGGGCCTCCCACCTACATGAAGGAGTAAGTAGGGGGTGTCTTCTCATATCTCTTGAGTCCTGCTTGAGCTTTATAATTTTGTTACATTTACTTTTGTTGGTATATGGTTATTCTTTCCATTTCCATTGTCGTAGTTACTATGTGTGTTATTTTCTTGTCTCTGCTCACTTTACTCACTGTCATTTCATATGTCTGTCCACATTTCTCTGTGTTCATCACACACATAATTTTTTATAGCACAGTTGTGTTCCTCTACATTCATATGCCACAATTTGTTTAAACATTCCCCAGTTGAAAGGCATCTACTTTGTTTCCAATTCTTAGCTATCACAAAAAACGCTGTTATAAATATTTTATAGTATATGGGGACTTTTTCTTTATTAATAGGTTCCTTGGGGTGGAAGTCTGGTAATGGAGTCCCTAGTTCAAAGAGTGTGAAGTTTAGTCACTTTCTTTGCATAATTCTAAATTCCTTTCCCAAATGGTTGTGCAATTTCACAGCTCTACCAGCAGTGTAGTAGTCTGCCTGTCATCCCACAACTCCTCCAGCCTTGACTAGTGCCATTTTTTGTCATCTTTGACACTTAGCAGTGTGTGAGGTGAAACCCTCAATATCAACACTGTGGCTACAACACTCTCCAGCATGTCCAAAACCAGATCAAAATGTAATTGGCAGGGCTGCTAGGTGGCACAGTAGATAGAACTCTGGCCTTGTAGTCAGGAGGACCTGAGTTCAGATCTGGCCTCAGACACTTGACATTTACTAGCTGTGTGACCCTGGGCAAGTCACTTAACCCCAATTGCCTCACCAAAAAAAAAAATGTAATTGGGAAATATTTAACAAAATAAATAAAAATAAAATAAAATGTAGATAATATTCCATTTTATTTTTTAATTATTTATTTTTACTTTTCAACAATCACTCCCATAAGCTTTTGCATTTTAAATTTTCTCTCTCTCCCTTCCTGCCTCCCTCCCCAAGATGACTTGCAATCTGATATAGGCTGTACATATACATTCCTATTAAACATATTTTCACATTAGTCATGTTGTAAAGAAGAATTAGAACCCATAGGAGGAACCACAGGAAAGAAGAAAGAAAACAAAACAGAAGGAAAAAAAAGCAAATAATATGCTTTGATCTGCATTCAAACTCCACAGTTCTTTCTCTGGGTGTGGATAGCATTTTCTATCATGAGACTTTTTGGAGATGTCTTAGATCCTTGCATTGCTGAGAAGAGCTAAGTCTATCAAAGTTAGTCATCATACAATGTAGCTGTTACTGTGTACAATGTTCTCCTGGTTCTGCTCACTTCACTCAGCATCAGTTCATATAAGTCTTTCCAGGTTTTTCTGAAGTCTGCCTGCTCATCATTTCTTATAGCGCAATAGTATTCCATTACATTCATATACCACAACTTAGTCAGACATTCCCCAATTGATGGGCATCCTCTCAGTTTCCAATTCTTTGCCACCACAGAGTGGCAATAAATATTTTTGTACATGTGGGTCCTTTTCCCATTTTTATGATCTCTTTGGGATACAGACCTAGAAGTGGTATTGCTGGATCAAAGGGTATGCCACATTTTTATAGCCCTTTGGGCATAGTTCCAAATTGCTCTCCAAAATAGTTAGATCAGTTCATAATTCTACCAACAATGCATTAGTGTTCTAATTTTCCCACATTTTCTCCAGCATTTATTGTTTTCCTGTTTTGTCATGTTGACCAGTCTGATAGTTGTGATATGGTACCTCAGAGTTGTTTTTGAATTTCTCTAATCAATAGTGATTTACAGCATTTTTTATTTGACTATAGATAGCTTTAATTTCTTCATCTGAAAACTGCTTGTTCACATCCTTTGACCATTTATCAACTGGGGAATGACTTGTATTCTTATAAATTTGACTTAGTTATCTATAGATAATCTTCCATTATAAAACTAAGTCAGAATGTGGCCCACAGAGATCTTTATGTATGGATCAGTGGCCCCCATTTCTATCTCAATTTGACGTCACTGGTTTAGAATGTTTCCTCAAGGAGTTTAGACAAGAAGGGGAGCAAGATGGTACCAATACGATGGTAGCTAATTGGGATGGTCAGATCGAGTGAGAGTTTTTTGAGGATGGGGAAACGTGGGAATGTATAAATAGGGAGAGACTGAAGATTAGAGTAGGTATGACAGTGGGAATAGTCTGCTGGAGAAGTTGGGAGGGGATGGAATCAAGGGGATTTCCATTTCCCTTGGCAAGCAGAAGGGCTGGCTAGTCTTAATGACAGACAGGAAGGAAGGCAGAAAAAGAGTGGGTTAGTCTGAATAATGATAGATAAGTAAAAAGGACTTCTCAACATGTGGCTTCAGTTTTTTTGAGTAAATTATGAGGTGGGGACCTCAGTTTAGAGCAGGGGTGGGGAACCTGCAGCCTTGAGGCTACATGTGGCCTTCTAGATCCTTAGGTGCGGCCTTTTGACTGAGTCCAAGTTTTACAAAACAAACCCTTTTGTTAAGGGGATTTGTTGTGTAAAGTTTGGATTCAGTCAGAGGGCTGCACTTGAGGACCTACAGGACTACATGTGTCCTTGAGACTGCAGGTTCCCCACCCCTGGTTTAGAGGGTTGGGAGAAGAGGGTGCTTGAGGAGGAATAAAAAGGTTTGGAATAGCTGCTGTGGTGAGTAGTATAGCAAATTGGAGAGGTTTAAAAGGAACCCACTTAAGATTATACTTTGCTGTTGTTCACCCTTTGTTTCTGAGGAGGACCAATGACATTACAGGGTGATGTCTTGACTTGCTCATGAATTAGATTTAAGTGAGGCAGAGTTGTACAAAGTTGTCAGCCTCACTTTCTAACATAAATTTGCAGTGGACCTAGACAGTTTGATTTCATGATTTTCTTAGTTCTTTTCAGCAGCACATGAATAGGAGCAAAGGAAACAGAAGGTTTGGCAAGACACCATCAGCCACAGGACAAGGGGGATGTGGATTGTATGCTTTTTAGAGTTCCTGGAACTGTTCCTCAATGAATGTTGAACCCTTATGATGTCAGCCTAGGCACAACTCTGTGGTCCCCCTAGGTTTAGACTGTGCCTTCTACAGGAAAGCTCTCCTGCTTTCCCCACTCCTTCCCTTGCAACTGTATCATATATGTGTATACCTATGTAAATGAAATTATTTCGTTCTTTGTATCTCCAGTGCCTGGCACATAACAGGGACTTATTAGGCATACTGTAGCCCCAAAGCCTGTCGCAGTTTAGAACATTATGGCACAGCTTTAACAACTGTGGCTAAAATACTCTTACCCAGAATACCCTGTGTCACTTGAAAGACTCAATCTTGATCAGTGCATTCACGAATTATGATTCCAGAGGACTGATTAATAAACACAGTAGCTACCCTGTTACCTTCTGACAAAAGGGATGGATTCAAGTCCAGACACAATAAGATACACATTTTCAGACATAACTGGTGTAAGAATTTTTTTTTTGTCTATGTGCATGTTTGTTAAAGGGTAACAAAAGGGTTTTCTTTTCTTTTTTCCAGTGGAAGATGATTGGGGAAGAAAGAAGAGGATAAAGATAGGAGTGACCAGAAAGGAGACCCACTGAACCTTTTTTTTTTTTAAAAGACACAAAAGAGGACAGGAAATTGTCTTAACACCGACATGGGGAGGTTAGGAATATCAAATTGCTGTACTGGGAAAAGCAGCAGTCTCCTTTATCTGCCACCTATATTACTGGGAGGAAAAGCCCAAGGGGCACCCAATTGTTCCCGGCTCCTTGTTAGTGCTTGCTGTTAGGGAGGAGGAGGAGGACTTTGCTGATGAGCCAGTTCAGTCCTTGCTTTCTACATTCCCTAAGTCAAAAACTTGTGGCTACTGAATCACTAGTCACACTGATAGGCTCATGCTCTACAGAGAATTGGCTTGTCTAGGAGGCCTAACACCACTAGACAAAACACAGCATGGGAAAGATGGAGAGAAAGTGAGGCCAGCCAAGCTTCATCATGGAAGAGATAAACAACAGAGGGACAAAGTACACAGGGCTGTATGCTGGATGGAGTTAGGTACCCAAATGAGTGAAGCAGATTGGGTTTTATAGGGTTCTTCTCTGGGTCAAGCAGGACCAGGTATTGGGGACAGGAATGGGGAGCTCAGGGTAAGTCAAGGTGCTGGTGCTGGTTATGCTGGGGGGGGAATAAGGCAACTATTTTATTCAAACTCTCTGCTTCTGGGAAAAGGAACCTTTAGACCTTGCAGACCTTGTTCTGACTAGGCGAAAGGGGTTTTGTTTGGTTGGTTTGTTTGTTTTTAGGCTTCCTGGGGCTTCTTAATTTCATGGGTTGCAGAAATTACTGTATTCCTTCTAGAATCACAGACAAGCAAGACAGCTTTGAAAATTACATGTTGAATTATGTGTTTTTTAAAAAAGCAAGTATACAAGTTTCATATATAATCCTTTTTCTACTATAGATTGGGGAAAATGCTCAGTTTATTTGGTGTTGCTTAAGTTCAGAACAAAAAGTAGTGAAGGTTTACTTGAGCAAACAGTTCTCACTGGGGATTCCTGAAGGTCAAAATTATTTTCAAAAGCATACATGATTTATCTGGTAAAATTACTCTTCCATTTAACAACTACATATAATGATGATGATGATGATGATGATGATGATAGCTAACATTTATATAGCACTTACTATGTGCCAGGCACTATGTTGAGTGCTTTACAATTATTTCATTTGATTCTCACAACAACCATGGGAGATAGGTGCTGTAATTATCTCTATTTTACAGATGAAGAAACTGAGGGAAACTGAGTCAAACAGAGGTTAAGTGATTTGACCAGATTCACACAGCTAATAAATATCTGAAGCTGGATTTGAACTCAAGTCTTCCTGATTCTAAGCTCAGTATTGCCTCCATTGTGCCCTCTGATTGATATCTGTGTGAAGATATTTTTCTTCATAGACTTCAAATGACATCTCAACAGATTGAATGCTGAAGCAGACACCAGAATCTAGCTAAATTCTATTAAACCAGACCTTAAAGAGATTTGCAAAAATATGTAAAACCTCCCCTCTAAGGTAAGGAGCTTGCCAGGCCAGCTATCTCTTCACCACTCACCCAGCTTCACTCCACACTTCATTGTGTCTCCACACTTGGCACTTCTCCCTCTTTTCTAGCTTCCTTTTGTGTGTTATGTCTTCTCCATTAGAATGTCAACTCCTTAGGGTCAGGTACTGTCTTTCTTTTTGTGTTCAATACAGTGATTCACACATAGTAAGTGCTTAATAAGTGCTTTTTGACTGATTTAAAGTATCACTCTTCTCATTAGATTTTTTGAAAACAGTTATTTTTCATAAAGATATGTTATTTATGTTAACATCTAGTGGGTTCATTGTTATTTTAAATGAATTAATAAATATTTTAAACATTTTATTAGTTTTAATTTCTAACACAGAAAATGTTGACATATATAACCCATTTAAACAAAAGCTCTTTGGGGTCCTGAGATGAAAAAGTTGGAGAACTATTGGTCTAGACAAAGCAATAACATGTAAATGTGGGCCTTTACTATTTTAATATTAATTACTTAATAATTAATAATATTGTTACTGAACCAACAAAGCTGCCATTCTGGGGCCCTCTGTTCCTCATTTCTGAGAGTTCACCATATCTAGATACACCTTGACTTAACATGATGCACGTCAGCTGTCTTCCTGCCATATATATGTAGGTTCTCTGTCCATCTTTTGCACACTACCATTCCAGGAAAGGCTGTATCAATCAATTGCAAATTGTTTCAAGAGAAGGGACTATGTTGCTTTTTGTATTTGTATCCCCACTGCTTAAACTAAGACTAAGCACATGGTAAGTGCTTAACAAATATTTTCATTTATCATAGAGACCAGTTATACAGAGGGACATTTATGCCAAGAAGACCCTCTATGTCAGTGGACATTGCCAAGACAGGAATTGAAGCCCCAGAAGACATTTCTTGTGGGAAAAGATATGGAGAACAATAAGGGAGTATAAAGATGAAAAAGGACCAAGTCCCTGTTCTTAGGAGCTTACAAATAACTATAACACGAGTTAGAAAATAATGAGGTACAGAGAATAGGGGAAAAGGACTTCCCTGATATCAAGTAAAGCTCTGAGATGGCACATAATCAAAATATAACTTTGCAAGTATTTGTGGTAGGAAGTGCCTTGACCCCCTTGAAGTACTATCTTCACAGTTACTCGTACCATTTTTCTTCCCTTGTAATTACAATACAAAAAGGGCCAAAAATCCTTTACGTCTTTTTTTGCTCTGAAGCTCCTAAAACTGCAGTTTGGATGACTTTCAAAGGCAAAACTTCTATAGCTGAAATATGAGATATTTTTCCCTCTTCTTCCCCTGCCCCATAACACCAAAATTAGAAGAACAGGGAAGAAATTACTCTTTAGATCTTTGGAGAGGGGAAGAGTTCATGACTAAACAAGTGCTAGAATCACAGAAAATAAGATGGACAGTTTTTATAATAAAATTGAAATTTTTTTTTTTGCAAAAACAAAACGAATGCATTTAAAATTAGAAGGAAAACAAGCAGCTGGAACAAAAAATCTTTGCATTAAGTTCTTCTGAAAAAGGTCTCCTTATCCAGGAATTGGTTCAAATTTTTAAAACTAAGAACCATCCCGCAATAGATAAATGTCTATCAAAGGAAGAAATCTAAGTTATCAATAGCCACATGAATAAATGTTATTAATGATTCTAATTCTTGTGGCCACATGTAAGTCAATGAGGAATTCCTTCCTGACCCTCAGCTGCCTCCTCAAGCAGCCTTTCCCTATATCTGTATCTCCCTCCATGGGGGCTGGTACTTTGCTCCCTTCCTTCCTTGGTGGTGTGTGTGTGTGTGTGTGTCTGTGGTGGGGGTATATGGTAGATTTAAGGCCACATTCAATGCTGCTCACTCAAGGTGCCAAAATTTATTGTTACATCTCTGATGCTGCTTCTTCAATGGCTTTGCAGTCATGCTGTGGATATTTGCTCCATTGGTGCAGATCACAACCTATCATAACTTCTTATCCCATTCTATTCTTAGCAAACACACTTTAGGACACCTGAACAGGCAACCCCTTTCCCACTGGACCTGCACTTTCTGAATCACAATAATAGTGGTGTGTATCTGTGTGTGCATGTGTGCGTGTATGCATGTGTGTGTGTGTGTGTGTGTGTGTGTGTGTGTGTGTGTATTCTGTTCCCTCAACTCTGCTCTGTAGCTCCTGAGGTCACGTGGTCTGTCCTCCTTCCTCTAGGGGACACACTACTCGGGAACTTCCCTTCTCTTTTAAGAGGATACCTAGGTCCATGAACTCTCAAGGTTGGGATTACTGGTAAGGCAACACCCAGGACTAGTGTAGCCCAAGAAATCTCCCTTCTAGGTAGGTGAGATTTTAAGATTGCAATCCAGAGGAAATCAAAATCTACACAGGATGTTGGGGTTCAGGAACACTGTCCATAAACTCCTGCCTTGGGCCACATGACCAAACATGTTTATCTTTGCCATGTGCTTCCTCAGGAACTCTTGATATGGCTCTCCCTGGCTGCTGCCATCTCTTGAGAATATGCCCTTCCAGGAACTCTCAGACTGCATGGGCATATCTGCCTCTACCCTGTGCTGCTTCCCCAAGGCTGACACAAGTAGATCTTTCCAGGAAAAGATTGTGCTCCTGTATGCACAGCTTCCCCTCCAAATGCAGGTTTTCTTTGTTTGCTCTGCTTGCTGTATTGCTGGTAGGCCCCATGAGCAGGGAAAAGTTGAAAAAAGGCTGAGCAGTTCTACAGGCTAATACCAACACTAGGCTAGCACAAAGGGATGGCACCTCTCACAAGTGTATCCTCCTAAGAGTCCATGCTAACCCACTAGCTTGGTGGCATCCACCCAATCAGTCACTAGGAACTAATCAGGAGTTGTCTTTGCTCTCTTAATATATTCTATAGGGGGAGAGGCATGCTTATCACATTGATCAAGAAAATCCTCCATCAACCCTTTTAAGATGCCAAAGGGCATGTCTGTATGCCATAGGGAAAGAGGTATGCTTCTCACATTTATCAGGGAACACTTCCAGGGAACTAACTCCCTTATAAAACATGCCTAGCAGCCCTATTTGCAAAAGCAAGAAACTAGAAACATATTTGATATTTATCAGAGAGTGGCTAAACAAAGTAGGATATAGGAAGATTAAGGCTTTCCCCTGGCCAAAATAAAGCACCAAAGCAATAAAACTTTGCATGTGACAGGCCTAATAAATGCAGGAAGGTAGATTTAGGTGGGCAAAAGCTGACCTCGTCTCCTTGGGTTGTCTCTTGTCCTAGCTCAAATTCATCATCAGTTAAGCTAGAGGGGATCTTTAGGGCATGCCCAGGTAGCTCATGTGACAAAAGGCTTCAATCTCATGGGAGTCAATAAAGACCCAGTCTTAACCTGGGGGTCACTCTACTTAGTAAGGTGTGGTGGCAGGTTCTACCCACTATCTCCTAACACACTGAAAGCCCAACAGAGGCTCTGCTGGACCAGCACCCATTGAGGTGCTGAGATTTCCCTGGTGCTCAGTCTTGGGCCTGAAGTCAAAGGGATAACTACCTTATTTTATGGCTCTATACCTGTCAACAGCAAATCCTAATTACATGGTGTTATATTTTGGCCAACAAAAAGTCAATGTCTCCCTACACTGGTTCATGAATTAATGGAATATTGTTATTTCAAGAGAAATAATAAACTTGAAGAAGATAAATAAGGGGAAACAGTCAATAAACATTTATTAAGCAGTTTTTATGTGCCAGATACTGTGCTAAGTGCTGAGGATGTAAAGAAAGGCAAAAGACAGTCACTACCCTTGAGAAGTTCACAATCTAGTGGGGGAGAAAACATGGATATGGGAGGTGGCTACTGGCATAGTAGAGAGAGTCCTGTGTCTGGAGGTAGGAAGACCTGAGTTCAAAAAGGGCCTCAGACACATACTAGTTGTATGACCCTGTGCAAGTCATTTAACCTGTTTGCCTCAGTTTCCTTATCTGTAAAATGGGGATAACAGCACCTATCTCTCAGGGTTTTTGTGAGGATCACATGAGATAATAATTGTAAAACATGTAGCACAATGCCTGGCATGTTAGCTACTATTTTTATTATTATTATGCTAACAACTATGTACAAACTATATTAACAGTATTAATTGGAAATAACTCACAGAAGGAAGGTACTAGAATTAAGGGGCATTGGGATAAGCTTCTTGTAGAAGGTGAGATTTTAGCTGGGACTTGAAGGAAGCTAGGAGACAGAGATAAGGAGAGAGCATTCCAGGTATGGAGGACGGCCAATGAAAAAGTCCAGAATCGGGAAATAGAGTGTTTCATTCAAGGAACAGCAAGAAATCTGTTCAGAGCACGTGGTGGGGAGGGGTGTAATGTGTAAGAAGACTGGAAAGATGAAGGGGAAGGGCACGTTATGGAGGGCTTTGAATACCAAACAGGATTGTAGATTTGATCCTGGAGATGATAGTGAGCTATTGGAGTTTGGTGAATAGAGGAGTTACATTATCAGACCTGCACTTTAGGAAGATCACTTTGAAAGCTAAGTGGAGGAAAGACTGGAGTAGGGAGAGACAGGTGGAAAGGAAATCAACCTGCAGGCTGTTGCAATAGTCCAGGAATGAGGTGATGAGGGCCTGCATCATGGTAGTAGCAGTATCAGAAAAGAGTGCATATGGAAGAGATATTACAAAGTTAAAATCAAAAGGGAGAGGGAAGGTAGTGAAGGAACAACCATTTGTTAAATGTATGCTATGTGCCAGGCACTTTACAAATGTCTTATGTGACAGAGAGTGGGGAGTTGAAGACGACACCTAGATTGTGAGCCCAGGTGACTGGGAAAATTGCACTACCCTCCACAGTAATAGTAGGAAGTTAGGAAGAAGGGAGAGTTTAAGGGGAAAGAGAATGATTTCAGCTTTGGACAAACTGAGGTTAAGAGGTCTATAGGGTATTCAGTTCAAGTTGTCCAATAAGCAGGTAAAGATGAGACTGGAGGTCAGTAGAGATTGTTGTTGCTGTTGTTTTCATTCTCAAAGAGGATCAATGACATCAGGAGAATGATATCAACTTGCAAATGAATTGGATTTAAGTGAGGCAGAGCAGTGCATGGTCATCAGCCTTACTCTTTCTTTCAGAGTCATTGGGGTCTAGTGGCAAGATGTAAGTCAAGACAACAGGCAATGGCCCAGGATGCAGTAGAGAGATTAGGGTTGGATAAGTATATTTGAGAATCATGAGCATAAAAATAATGAATCCATGGGAATTGATGAGATTACCAAGTGAAATAATATGGAAAAAGTAGAGAAGACGACCCAAGACAGAGCCTAGTGAGGCACCCATGGTTAGCTGGCATGACATGGATGAAAATTACGAAGGAAACTGAGAAAGAATAGATAGTAGGAGGAGAACAAGGAGAGAATGTTGTCCTGAAAACCTAGAGAGAATAAAGTATCAGAGAGAAGAGGGTGACCAACAGTGTCAATGGCTGCAGAGAGGGATGAGGGATGAGGGCTGAGAAAGGCCTATTAGATTTGGAATTAAGCAATATTAGTAAGTTTAGAGAGAGCAGTTCCAGTTGAATGATGATGTCAGAAGCCAAACTAAAGAGTTAGGAGAGTTAGAGGAAAGGACATGACAGCACCTATTGTAGATGGCCTTCTCAAATAGTTTTGCCGAAAAAGGGAGGAGAGATAATAGGATAACAGATAGCTATTGGGGATGGATAGATCAAGTGAAGGTGTTTTTGAGAAAGGAGGAGACAAGCAACTTAGGGAGAGATTGAAGATAAGTGAGAGTAGGGATGATAGAGGGGACTAGAGAAGACAGGATGGAATGGCATCACTTGTGCATACGTCAGCATTTGTTAACCTTACAAAGAAAAAGGGCTACCTCATTACATGAGGCATGGGTGAAGGAGGAGATAGTGGCATTTAGATAATGTGAGATGAGGAGAGAAGAGGGAGCTCTAAGCAAATGGCCTCAATTTCCCATTAAAATATGAAGCAAAGTTTCCAGCTAAGAGGGCAGATGGAGAAGGAGCCATGGGAAGTTGAGAAGGATGAAAAAATTGGAAAGAGCCATTGTGGTTAGTGGGATAGTGATTTAATTATGGAGGTGTTAAAGTATTGCTTTGCAGAAGTGAAAGCCTGCTTTAGCTTATATAAAATAAATTTGTAGTGGACCCCATGAGCCTGGTTTTGTGATTTTCTCTAGCTTCATTTAGAAGCACATTTGTAAGAGTGAAAATAGTAGATGGTGGGAATGATCCAGGCTGAGACTCAAGATGGGTGACAGAATAAGGGGGCAATAGACTTGTGAAGAAGACAGTGGAGAGTTGAATTGGTTCACCAAGGAATCAGTATTGGGAAGGGAGGAGAGTGTAGGTGGTACAGGGCTGAATGGCCTTGGAAAGAACTAAAGGTTTGGGTCATGGTGTGGATGAAAAACAGGGATTGGGCGCACAAGCCAGAGAGACAGGTGGTATGACATCTGTCATCAGGTAATCAGATAAGGGAATTTCAGAGTTCATAAAAGTTCATAAAAGTGCTACATTTGTGGGTGATGGAAAGATCAAGGAGATGACCGTCTTTCTGTGTGGCCAAGGTGAGGTACAGGAGTAGGTCATTAAGAGTGGAAAAAGTAGGGGACAGGGGCAGCTAGGTGGCGCAGTGGATAGAGCACCGGCCCTGAAGTCAGGAGGACCTGAGTTCAAATCCGGCCTCAGACCAAACACTTGTCACTAACTAGCTGTGTGACCCTGGGCAAATCACTTAACCCCAATTGCCTAAAAAAAAAAGAAAAAAGAAAAAAGTTGGGGGCAGCTGGTGGTTCAGTGGATAGAGCACCGACCCCGGAGTCAAGAGGACCTGAGTTCAGATAGGGCCTCAGACATATAATAGTGCCTAACTGTGTCAGTCTGGGCAAGTCACTTAAACCCAATTGCCTCACAAACAAACCAAAAAACCAAAAAAACTCAAACCAAACCAAAACAAAAAAACAAACAAACAAAAAAAAACCACCACCAAATAAAAAAAGGAGTGAAGAAAGTAGAACAAAAAAAATACATACATACATATATATGTATATATATGTGTGTATATATGTATATATATGTGTGTGTGTATATATACATATATAAAATTGACCACAATTAAGGACAAAAATAATGGCAGCAAATCTATGTTATATATACACTAAAGATCAAAGAAGAATCAGAAAAACGAAGATATAGACTACTTTGTTAAAAGTCAATTTATAGGGGCAGCTAGGTGGCGCTGTGGATAGAGCTCAGACCTTGGACTCAGGAGGACCTAAGTCAAATCTGACTTCAGACACTTAACACTTACTAGCTGTGTGACCCTGGACAAGTCACAACCCCAATTGCCTCATCAAAAAAAAAATAATAAGCAAAAAGCCAATATAGACATCTTTTGGGATGGAGTAAACAATAGAAGTTATACAGACAGCAAGACAATGATTTATAATCTTTGTTTCATTTTTCATGCTTCTTAGAATCTTTTAAATGTATTTGAATAACTAATTAGTGGAATTTAAAATTCAATTAAATATCACAGAGAGGTGTATGAGGTGTCAAGAGGACTGGCACCTCTGGTGTGAGGGTTTGCTGAGCCTTTTCAGGGCTGCTTATCCATCGTGGTTTTCCACCTGATTCAGCTAGCTCTCACACCTGGGCCTCCAAAAGCTATGGCATGAACAGCAACCACACCCCAGTAAAACTCTCAGCAGATAGGCTAAAGCAGGGTGAGGATAACTGACAGGCCTCAGATCTGTCAGTGTGTCTGCCCCACCAATGTAAAGACTTTCCCTGGTGGAATGGGTGGATGAGAACAATTTGTTCAATGGCCATGAAGGCAGCAGAAGCAGGTTCTGTGGGAGCCCTTAAGGGCTTAGTCAGGCATCACTGACACTAACGTCATCCACTGCATCCTGGGCCATTGACAGTTGTCTTGACTTTTGTCCTTGCCACTGGACTTTGATAACTCTGGAAGAGAGAGTGAGGCTGATGTCTTTGAGCAACTCTGCCTCACTTAAATCCAGCTCACTATAAGTCAAGACTTCACCAGTGATGTCATTGGTCCTCTTCAAAAACTTAGGACAAACAACAACAAATATCACAGAATTTTAACATCTTTGAGGTGAAAAAGACCTCAGGCAGCTAGTCGAACCTCCACCAGAAAGACTTTTGTTGATGGGAACTCAATCTTTAGAGGCAGCCTATTCCACTTTCAGATATCTCTATTAGGCAATTTTTCCTTTAAAAGAGTCAAAATTTGCGTCCCTGTATCTTCTACTCCTTTATCCTCATTCTTCAAAGCAGAACAATGCAGCTCTTCAGCTAAATGAAGGTTAGGGATTGTCTCCTTTGGCACCTTATCACCTCTAGGATCAAAAATAAAATCTAAAATTCTCTGTATGGCAATTAATGCCCTTCATTAACTCCCCTGCCCCCCACCTTTCCTGCTTTCTTATAACTTACAACCCCCTCTCTACCATTTGCTGAGAGTTAGTGACGCTGGCCTCCTTGCAATTCCTTGAATAAGCTGCTCGACCTCCTGACTCTGGGCATTCTCTCTGGCTGTCCCCAAGCATGGAACACTGTCCCTCCCCATCTCTGCCTCCTGGCTTCCCTGAGTTTCCTTCAAGCCCTAGATAAAATGGCACCTTTTACAGGAAGTTTTTCCCCATCCCCTTAATTCTAGCACCTTCCTTCTGGTGATCCTTTCCAATTTGTCTGCATATATCTTCTTTGTACATAGTTGTTTGCATGTTGTCTACCTCATTAGATGGCGAGGTCCTTAAGAGCACGAGTATCCTTTTGCATCCCTAGTGCTTAGCACAGTGCCTGGCACATAGTAGGTGCTTAATAAAAGTTTATTGCCTATTTTGACTTCCCATATCAAGGCTAGAGACCCCCTGGTTTCAAGTCTCCCCACCATCATGGCTGCCTTTCTTATGGTTGTATGAGTGTTGCAGTTCAGGTGTGATGTCAGAGGTAGCAAGCAGGGGATAAATGGAAACTTAGCCTGAATCTCTACGGTTCTACAGTGGTTTGTCTTACAGTGGCTTTTGGCTCACTTGGGTTTTTAGATACCCTTGTAGGCCATACCTAAATTTTACCAGTGTATGTGGGCCAAGTTATTTGAAGATTCTTGAGCTCCACTGGGAAGTTCAGTCTTCCATGGAAACGTGGAGTTGCTGCACTTTGGACAAAGCCACAGGCAGAGCAAGAGAGATGAGACAAAGCATTTGAGTCTGAGATACCCCCCCCAAGGTCTTCATTCTTACTTGTTGGGAATGGCATGTTGCAAAGTCCTATATAGGTACAAGTTGGACTAGATGGTCTCTTTGATATCTTCCAATTCTGAAATTCTGTAATTTTTGTGACTAGGCAGAGGAGAAAGTATGTATGAACTCAAAATCGGCCTTCCGGCTCGAAGTGGAAAGACACTGTACACCAGGGTTTTTGAATCTTGGCTCTAGTATTGATTATTTTGTGTGGCCTTGGGCAAGTCACTTCTCTCTGGACCTCAGTTTCTTCATCTGTAAAAAGAAGGGGCTTCCACTAGATGATCTAAAAACTCACCTCCAGCTCTCAATCCTAAGACACGCGGCAAACCTGCAACCCTGTCCTGGCACACTGCTCCAGAAAGCCCAATTCCTGAAGGGAGATGACAGGTTTTCCCGCCCGCCTCTTTCCAAGCCCTGCCCCTCTCCTTCCCTCCCCAAATTTCGGGAACTACAAGTCCCGGCATTCTGTGCAGCAGCCGAGGTGTGGGAGCCAGGGTGGGCTCCCGGCTGAGCAGAGCCCGGGGCTCCGGCTGGGCTGGAAGGCGAGGCCGGAGCCGCAGCGGAGACGGGCTTCCCGGGGCCGGGGCGGGCAGCGGTGGCGGGGGGCGGCCCCGCAGCCTCTTCTCCTCTCCAAGGGGAGTTTCCAGGAAGTGGCCATATTGGATCCATTCAGCCGCAGCGACCCGAGTGGAGAGCGAGCCTCGGAGCCGGCTCCGACCCCACGGTTCCCGTGTCCCGGCCTCCCTCGAGTCCGTCCATGGCGGCTCCGGACCTGGAGCGCCGCTTGGTGAGGGGCTGGCGGGCGGCGTGCGCGGCTGCCCGGGGGCGGCAAAGTTTGAGTGGAGGGAGGAAGGCAGGGAGCGCCTCGGGGCCGGTCCACGCCGGGGCGCGAGGCTGTGCGCGGGCGGCACCCTCCTGGCACCCCGCCTGGCTCCCGAGCCTGCTCCGGCTGACGCCAGCACCCCGCTGCGGGGCAGCTGCGGAGCCCACTTCCCGGGCGCGCGAGCCTGACCCGCGGGGTGGGGCGAGCCCCCGGGGTGCCGCACGCTGGCACACCCGGACACTCTGCGTGGCGTCGGGGTCCGTGGGAGGGGGCTGTGATGGAAAGGGTCACGATGGGTGGGAAGACCACCCTGCCCCTTGGAATCAGTGACTGGCAGGGACTTCTGGCATCCCGGCGGGGCCCAGGAACCCCAGAGCCCCTTAGCTGCACCTCTTCCACTGGGACGTTTTCCTCGGCCCATGTTTGTGTCACTGTGTGTGGGAAGCAGAAACCATATGATCAAGGTCTCTATGGTTTGAATTGAGCCCCCCCTTCAACCCCCCCCCAAAACAAATTAACTCATAGCAGCCCCAAACACCTGGGTAAATAAGGGCTCCTGTGGATCTGGCCCTGCCTGTCTGCTGGGAAGAGATAAAGGACGGAGTCTGTCTGTGAGATCCACAGATGGGTGTGGATAGATATGGCGTGAATGACTTGGGAGGCCTCCCGGAGGTTTCTAGGTCTGTGTCAGTTTCTCCCTAGTCAGGTTGATTCCAAATTCAAAATGAATGAAGGTTTGGTCCACAAGGGTTACAGGGTGCCCCTCCCAGTTTTGAACTGGTAGAGTCGGTCTATTGGTCGGACTCAGCAGGTAACCTTGTAAAGGTTGTTTATAATTCACCCAGACTTGGATTTATGCCAATGCCTTGTTAGGAATTTCCCCTTGTTGTCTATGAAATGAGTCTAGGTATGACATCTAGTGTGTCTGTGACAGTGAAAGCCTAGGTGGGGCTGACTCAGAAGATTCTTGAATTCACTGGAGACTTTTGTAGAATCATGTAGAATGTAGACCCCTGCTCTTAGTGGGTCAGCACTGGTTTAGATTTGATCAACAGAACAGACCATAAGACTAAGTGGTAACCCAGAGCTGTGAATGGTAGATTTACTGCATTTTTGTAGTATGAGAGCTAATGTGTGTTTCTGTATGTAACTGGTCTGCCTAAAAAGTGATAACTGAAGTTTTTCTATGACCAGAGTTCCCACTAGGCCCATCTCTGTAAATGTATCCAGTGGTTACTAGGTTGGGTTTGAAAGAGCATTATAAATGTGGTTAATGGTGAGTATAAAGATTGGTCTTTTGTATGTGAAAGACCAAAAAATAAATCACTATTTTCTATTAGATTGTGCTCATCCCCTATTTTCTGCCCTATCCTCCAGGCTCTTATGTCCAGAGACACCCCCTCCCATCCTAGTAAGTGATGTCATTAGCAACCTCACAATAAAACTAATGAGATGTCACTTACCAGGTTGTAGTTTCGCAAAGTGATTTCAAAGTACTTTTTTAGGGTTTAGAATCATTGAATTTTAGAGCTGGATAGTACCTTTGATGCAGTTTAGTCTAGCAGAAGAAACTGAGACCTAGATGAGTGAAGTGACATGGCCAATATCACACAGCTAGTAAGTGAAGGGCCCCAGACTAGGATGTGGGCCTCCTGATTGCCCAGTTCATATCATGATGGTACCATTTGTACTTGGGAGGACTAAGGTCTAGAGAAGGGGAGTAGCCCATTCAAAGTAATATAACAAAGAGCTATGACCCAAATCTGAGTTACCTATGTTCTATTACCCTGTCTTATTAAATGGACCTCTTTTAAAATGAGCCTTGTGGGAAGCCTGTCTCGGGCCATCTGACAGTGATGGACAGAACTAGGCCTGAGAATCAAGCATCTTACCCCAGCCTCATCTGACATATCTTGGAAAAGGCACTTCACCCTCCTCTGGCTGTACCTTATCTTCCCTGGTCCACTTAAAAGGGCTGGTTGTGATAGGTTAATTACTTCAGTGCTTCCAGGTTATGTGATTTTGTGAGTGTAAATGTTAGCCCCTCTATGACTTAGTAAAGGGCTGCTGTGGCCCTGAAGTGCATCACTTTGCAGCTGACCTGATGGTGAGCCTCTCTGAGCTTAGCTACACTTGTCTTTCTGTGGTAGATCATTGCTGGGCCAGTATTCAGAGCTTTTGCAGCTTGCCAGGACCTTTCAGAGCTTGAGTAGCTGTATAGAAGAACCCAGGGTTCCCTCCATACTATAATGAGGCATTAGAACAGAACTTTGATGGAAACCAAATTACTGTTTTTTAAATGCTTCGATCTGCATTTATGAGCATTCCCAACCCCATGTTATTTATGGCCATTTCTTCCAAATGGCAGCCTGGTGGCCTTAGGACCTGCCTTCTGCATCACCTTTGTGATTAACCTTACAGATGGGTGGGAAACCCTGCTTGGCAGGCTGGACTGGATGCTGCCCTTGGGGCTGGGAGGTGTTTGTTATGGAAGATATGGCAATTTAGGGCCTTAGTGGGCAGTTCTTTGCCTTAGTGATGGATTTGGTTGATGGCTCCTTAGAACATCAGAATCTGGTGTTTCTTGTTCTGAGAAGTGGAAGAGGTAGAGTTGCTTCAGCTTAGAGTGGCCCCTCAGTCCAGCCTCATCTCTTCTAGTACTCCCAGGTCAAAAATGAGGTCTTTTTGGCTCCTCTTTTTGGTACCTAGTACTGTGCTGTTCACACAGTGTGACTTTTTGTGACATGTCACAGCAGCTTGTACTTTATGATGTAGGCCTATCAGAACCTGTTAGGTTTTGACCTGTCTCGCAGAACCTGTCTGTGATTATGAGCTGGACAAGAAAGAAAACTGAGTTGGGCAAGTGGGAAAGCTCAGATATTGGAAATAATTCTGCTTTTTGGCATGACTGCCTCTTGCCTGGCATCTCTCCTAGCCAGCCTTCCCCCCAGCCCCACCCCTAGCATCATCTCTGCTTTATCCCTAGTACCATCTGCCACTTCCGTTGTCGCCCTGGTAATCCTAACACTTCCCAAAGCACCAGTGTTTTCTTGGAGTTCCTGTTCCCACTCTGAAGCCTGTGAGTGGGAGGAGAAGAAAAGGAGAAGGGATGGAGAGAGGTGGGGACTGTTCTCCACCTTCACCAAAGAGGATCCACAATAGCATTCCTATTTCTCCATTATCTCTGCCTGTGGCGGCTCACTGTCTTCCCTCTCAGGTGTTTTCCCCCTTGGCTGTCCAAACTCTCGCTATCCGTGATGAGAAACCGTCCTTTGGTATCTGGGACAGAGAAGGTCAATTTTCCCCCTCTTCCTACCAAAAAACAAAAACAAAATCATTGATTGCTGTTTTAAAAAAAAAAAAAGCAACACTAAAAACAAAAACTCAATCTGCTGGGGGCTTGAGTTTCAATTTTACTGATTCACTGTAACTTGAGGTAGTCACTGTGCTTTAGTTTCTCCGTCAAATGGGGGTAATAACACCTGCTCTTCCTATCTCACAGGACCCGAATGAGGATCAGAAGTGGCATTCAGATGTGAGGAATCATTGTTATTAAGGGAGGACCTAGTGCTTCAGGGGGTGAGCTCCAAGAAAAACAGACTGTGTTCTATTCTGTCCTACCTCATTTGGAGTATGTTCCTCATGCTGGCTCCCTCAAAAAGCATTAATAGAGGGGATTGGTTATAAATGAGTATAGGACTAATCAGAGCAGCTAGGTGGTGTACTGGATAAAGCGTGGGACGATTTGAGTTCAAATCCTGATTCTGTGTCCTTGGGCAAGTCAGTGCCTCAGTTTCCTCATCTGTAAAATGGGGATAATAATAGAACCTATCTCATAGGGTTGTTGTGAGGGTCAAATGAACTAACATCTATAAAGCAATTTGTAAACCTTAAAGTATTATATAAATGCTAGCTATTATTGTTGTTACTGTTATTATTAGCCAGCAACCCAGATGAGGTGGGAATATAAAATAAAGAGGATCCTTGACCTCAGAGAGTTTAAACTCTTGTTGGTGAGACAAGTCATGAAAGAGATGTTTAGGGGAGAGAGAGAGAGATCAGTAGAGAGGGGAGGGAGACAGAGTCATGGAGGAGTCCAGATTTAGAATCAGGACATTAGAGCTAGAGGGACCCTTCCAGAAGATCTAGTCCAATGACTGGAGAGGTGAAGTACGTTGTCCAGAGTGGTTGGGAGGGGGAGTGATGGGATCCAGTACTCTTTCCACATTGCCTCTGGGTCTTAAAGGATGGGTAATTGGAGAGGAACAAAGAAGGCATTTTGGTCAGGGAAAGCAAAGTGACCAATAGAGAGGTGGGAATGAGCATGGCATGTTCAAGGACCAATCCTGGAGCAATAGAATGATCCACATGAGAGTGTGAGGCTTCCTGGCTAAATAAATTATGGCCTAGACAATAAGGTAGGGAAATATTTGTACCAGATGTGCTAACCAATGGAGAGCCATTAAAAGTTTTTGATTGGGAAAATGACAATGAAATGGTTGTTAACTAAAAAACCACTCTTCTTGCAGCAAATGTAGGATGGTTTGGGGAATAAATCCATCCCACTGGGAACAACAAAGGGACTGTTAGGCTTTTGGGTAATCCTGGTGTAAAATGGTGAGGGCCTGCCTACTGTAGTGGGTCGAAAGGGAGAATGGAAGGCAAGGAAGAGATGGGAAGATATTGCAAAGGAGAAATCAATAGGACATGGTCAAATTGGATGTAGGGGTGATGGTGGATTGGGAGGAGTCAGAGTTGAGGATCCGAGCCTGGGATCGCTGAACCAGGGGCTAAGCGTATGTTTTGAGTGGTAACTAAAACAAGCTCCTCCATGGCCCACGTCCAGTCCGTCGGAATAAGGAGCAGCTGCAGAGGAACTCCAGAGGAAACGGTCTAAGGGTTGCCCTATCTCTAAAATGGCTTGAGCATTCCCAGCCTCTCTGCTCCTTTGTTGCCCCACGGGTCCCGTTGGGGCCTTTCCCTAAGGCAGATGATTAGACCAGCCAGAGGAATATAAACAAATAGTTGGAGTTATTAATGGAAATCAAGGCAGCTAGAGTGCCCTGTTCTAGAACTACTC
This sequence comes from Vombatus ursinus, assembly GCF_900497805.2. Classification (NCBI taxonomy): domain Eukaryota; kingdom Metazoa; phylum Chordata; class Mammalia; order Diprotodontia; family Vombatidae; genus Vombatus; species Vombatus ursinus. Next base: position 16,046,992 of record NW_020947062.1, read on the forward strand.
CCATGACTCAAGTGGCTGAATATTTCATTCCTCAAAGTCCCCATGGAAGAGATGTCTTTCCTTTTTGAGCCCTTCAGTTCCCCCCCCATTCTCTAGAACCATCCGAGTTCTCAGGGGTTTTGGGGGTGAGGAAGGGGATCTGATGTACCAGGTACCACTGCCAGGGCTATAGAGCTGCTCTGTGGAAAGTTTACTAATTCATGCTTATTAGGGTGATATGACAGAAACTAGAGATGTTAGAGGTTTTAGATCTGCCATTTTGAACCCTACAGATACCTTCCCCTGATAATAGAGGGAGAAGACATGAGGACAAGAGTCCCTTATAGTGCAGGCAATTATTGTATATGACTAGTCACAATTCTCCTGATGTTGTGTGTGTAGTACTCACTTAATTAAATATTTACATTTCAGCCCTTCAGAGTAGACTGTATGTCCAGATTCTGGGTGCTATCCTGTTGGTTCTATCATACTAGACCTAACTCCCATCAATTTGGGTATCACTAAGCCCAGATCCTGTCATCCTGAATCCATTTTATGATGATGTCCCATCAGACTTGATCCCTATCATGATGGGAGCCTCATTATGCTCAGTTTTGTCAGACCCAGGCTCTGGGCAGAAGCCCAGAGCTGAGTGGGGGAGGAGATGGGTGGGAATGTCGGAATAGCTAAGGGCCCATGTTAGAGCATGTTTAAAACCCACACTTCCTGGCTGATGGTACTTTGGCTGAGCTGAGAGTCATGGAAGCCCTGAAGCCTGAGAGTATTGGTGGTCAAATGGAGTGGCCCCATCTTACTTTGAGATTGCTGCCCTCTCTCCCTAATCTACTAGTTAGTGTGGCACATTGAGAAAATAGCATCACACCTCTTCTCCATCACTTCATGAGTTTTCCCTGGCTTCTTACTGTGCCTCTGGTGTGGAGAAAAACTGCTGCAGAGGATCAGCCCCTGATCCGAGAAACCAGGAGGGAATCAGAAAACTTCAGGGAATCCAGTAGGTTTCTTTATGTGTACTTGTATGCCCCAGGACCATGGTGGAGGGGGGTAGAAGATGGGAAAGAACCTGGGGGTACCCTGCCCTTTTGGTTTTTTCCTAGGATTGAAGAAGCTCTGCCCTATGTCCTGCTATAAGGGAATGAGGGAAAGCTAGCTTCATGTAGGGTATGGGTACCTTGAGCTTGATGTACCCCCATTTTCTTTCATACCCACCATATTAATTCAGTAGTAATACCCTTCATGGTGAGCTTGGGAGAGACAGATCTGTTTTGTCGGATAGAATTCAGGCTGACATAGCTGGCAAATTGGACATGAGTAATGGAGAGCCAGACGAGGGTTTCCTTCTTGTGGTGATACTTGAACTTGTGGCCTGTGGCTTTGAGGTGTTTGTGGCAGCCCACCCTTCTGTTGAGATGTGAGAATACTATATTGGTTTCCTGATCCCATAGGAACTAAGGGCTTCCTCCTTGTCTTCCCAGCTCCAGGCTGCGCCACTTGTTCACAGACCTCGAAACCTCAAAATTACAGCGGCTCTTGCACAATTCTGTTTGTAACAGACACCTTGGCTAGGCAGTGCCTGTGAAAACCCAAAAGAGAAACCCTAGGGGGGAGGTGGAAGCACGGACAACGTTCACTTTAGTTTCTAACCTGAAGTGAAGCAGGCAGCATAACTGGTGTTAATAGCGCCTGGCAGAGCCTTGTACGTAGGAGGTGCTTTATCATTGGTGGCTGAATTTAATTCGTTGAACAAGCACATCTGAGAAGCCCTATTTGTCACTCTGGGCAGACCCTGTATGGGGAGCAAGAGCGTGTCAAGATCCCTCATTGTCTAATGGAGGAACGGAGATTAGTGAGCAGTTCATGTGAAAATGATAGGGGCTTTTAGTAGACTGCAAGTTGAGTCAGTGGTGATGTATGGCAGCTAAGAAAGCTAAGGTTCCATTAAGAAAAGAAAAGAACAAGGGAGATGACTGTCCTATGGCTTCTGCTCTGCTCAAACTGTATCTGGAGTATTGTGCTTAGTTCTGGGTGCTGTAGCTTAGGAAGGACGTGAATAAGCAGGAGGTCATCCATAAGAGGGCTGCAGGGATTGGTGAGGGCTCTGAAGACCTTGTTCCTTGAGGATTCATTGAGGGAACTGGGGCCATATTTAGCCCGGATGTGAATTTTTTTGGGGGGGGACCTGATACAAGGATTTGAAGGGTTGTCATGTGGTGGGCCTAAAGGATATAATTAGGAGCAAGGATGGAAGCTGTGTAGAGGAAGATTTCGGCTCAATGTAATGAAAATCAAAGTATCAAATTATCAAAGTAGAAGGGGCTGCCTAGGAAGGTAAAGAGTTCTCCTAATTAGAGGTCATTTGGCAGAGGTTAGAGAGTCTCAGAGTATGAAGGTATCTCAGAGGTGTTATAACCCAGGCCTGAAAAGAATACCCTCTATAATGTTCCCAACAAAGTCATCCTCAAACTAGGGAAACAGAACTATGTATATGAAATCAACTTAAAATGCCTTTTTAAAAAAGGCAGTGTAAAAATAGTGAGTAAAATACTGTACTTGAGATTAGGAAGAACTGGGGTCATATCCCACCATTGTCACTTACTAGTTATGTGACCATGGACAAGTCAATTAACCCTCAGTTTCCTCATCTGTAAAATGGGGATAACAATATCTATAATACAATCTTTACACAGGGTTGTTGTGAAGCTCCAATGAGATTTTACACACACACACACACACACATACACACACACGCACACGCACATCTTTGCAAATTTTCTGCCTGATACAAATTTTGGTTATTTTTTTAAACTGCAAATTAATAAAAGGCAAACTATGTTTGAATACTTAGAAAAAAGGAGGTAGCATACAGCAAGATAATTTGTTTGTCCCCAGGCGAAGGTAAGGAAGACAAAGAAGCATATTGAAGCAAGTTTGGCCCTTGTTATCCTGGGACTTTTTATGGCCTTGTTAAGGAGTTAGTCCAGTTTGATGCCCTTTGGGGAGAGGGTAGCACTAACTAGTCTTGGACTCCCATGTACTCTGTAGATGGTGATAAGTCTCATTAGATGTCCAGTGGTCCATGTGCTCTCAGGGTGGCTCCAACCTGGGTTGGATAACTCCAGAATTCATTTCTCTAATGACCTAGCCTGGCTTGGGAAATCTGGGGTTAGAGTCCAGGCAGTCTGGGAAAACACTTGGAGTTCTTCCCAGAGCCTAGGGAGAGTTCCGTTTCAGTCTGTAAGTTTGCTGGCTGGAGGCTCTCCTACTGAGCTCAGCGCTGGGTGGAATGACTTGCAGGACCACAGCTAAGGAATAGTGTTGGGAAAGGGAATAAGGCTATCCAGGATCTGAGAGAACCTCTGGACTCTGGAAGCATAGGGGCTAAAAGAAACAGTTGGAAACTTGGGGTTTATTTTTGAATTTTCTATTGAGTTGCTGTGCTAGTTGTTGAATCTCTCTAGCCCTCATTTTCCTCTTTACTTGTGTGTCGGGCTAGCAAAGTCACATCTATTAGGCAAAAAACGTACGACAGATCCTGACTGTGATTGTTACTTCTTTTTTTGCTCTTCAGCTGACTCAACAAACATCTATTCAGTATCTACTCAGTGCTAGGCATGGTGATACAAAGGCAAACAATAAAATAGTCCTTGTCCTCAAAGAATCTACACTTGACTCTGGCAGGCAAGTGAGTTAAGATATAACATGGACACAACTAAGTAAATAAAAAGAATATTCAAAGGGATTTCTAGAAGAAGAGATTGCTACTACCTGGGGTTTCCATGAATCAAAGATGCTACTTAGATGATAGGATAACGTATCTCATTGGAGGAGGAGAGGCCTGATGGGGGAACCAGGGCACTTCAATGGGTCTGGCCAGCCTTTGGGACAATCAGAGAGTTACGAACTCTGGCCAGGAGGTTGAGTGCACATTCGTATAACTGATACCTCTCTAACTACACAGCCTCTAGAATGCAGTGTTAGGAAAGATAGTTTCTGTTTACTTTATAAGGTCTAATTTGAGGTATGAACTTTAATCGTATTCAGTGATTCTTTCTATCCCTTTCCCTACTTTAAGCAGAGGAAAGGGAAATATCTAGATCAGTCAATGAATCAGTCACTAAACATTTATTAAGCTCTTACTATGTGCCAGGCACCATGCTAAGTGCTGAGGATACAAAAAGAGGCAAAAGAGTTTTTGCCCACAAGGAGCTTACAGTCTAATGATATTTGGGAAAATAACTGAGCCATCAAAAACCTACCATGCAATCAGGATGCTTTTTTATTGGCTGAGAATGAGGCAACTGTTGTAAAATGGGTAGAAAGCTTGATCAAAAATACCCAGTTGGGCAATACCAGACTTGGGGAGAAGTGCTGTGGGATGATGAGGTTGCCAGTCAGCTGTTGGAAGCTGTAGGCTTGGGGAGGGTAATGACGCAAACTAGCCCTAGTGCCTCAGTTTAAGATTATGTTGGGAAGCTTTGGCACTATGTTTCTGCGACTGGGTAGTTTTACATACACTTCTGATTAACTATCCTGTGTGCATTATTTCTAAATTTGCATGTTATAAACATATACAACATATAAAGCTATAAGCTCATAATGGGATTTAGAATGCTGGGAAGGAACTTTTAAAACCAGTCCAACCCCTTTGTTTTACAGATGAGGAGACTAAAGCCCAAAAAGGTTTAAGTGATTTGTCAAAGGTCATACAGGTGGCTAGTAGCAGGGATTTTGTCCTTATAAATAAATCCTGGAAAACCCTATTCTTATAGTCAGACTTCAGTGTATAGCAGTCAAGGATATGAAGGACAGAAAAAGTAGATATCAGAAGAGGACATGCAGCACAGTGAGCAGAAATAAAAGAGACAATCAGTAATTAGGACTTAGACGAACTAAAGGAGCCAAATAGTCTTAGGAACCAAAGAATGCTGGGAAATAGGTGGGCTTGAGCTGGAAGTTGAGGAAGCTGTATCAGCTGAGTTATAATTACTTTTTCTCTCTTCTGCTAATACAACTGTACCACTTTACAGTTGTAGGGGCTGGGAAAAGGGGAAATTTTGATTTTTGTTCACAGTAACAACTCCAAAGAGTATCTAGAATCCCTGGGAAGCCAACTTGCATTGGCAAAGCCTTTGGTGTATATAGAGCAGGCACAAGGGCTATTGATATTTATGATGGTTGTTTCTTATGTGAAGGCTGATTGGCCTAAACATTAGAGAATGATGCTAAGGATCTGACCCTTGGCCATAGAGTATTCTTAATTATAGCTACAGACTGACCCCTAAGCCTGGACTGAACATTCCTTATGTCCTCAGCCCTGCTTGAGGTATACATAACTATATGTTACCACTTCTTTATGTTGTTGTTTAATTGTATCAGTTGTGTCTGACTCTCCATGACCCCATTTGGGGTTTTCTTAGCAAGGGTACTGGAGTGGTTTTCCATTTCCTTTTCAAGCTCATTTTACAGATGAAGAAACTGAGGCAAACACAGTTAAGTGACTTGCCCAGGGTCATACAACTAGTAAGTGTCTGAGGCCAGATTTGAACTTATGAAGATGAGTCTTCCTGATTCTAAGTCCATTCATTCCTATCCACTGCACCACCTAGGTGATCCCCCTTTGGATTCAGCAGCCCTGGCCAGCATGTTACTACTGTGTTGTCTGTAAAGTCTAGTACCAGTCAAGCCATTTATAGAATTGGGATACCATGCCAAGGGTACAGTTTTGGGGCTCTGAGACTGCTGTTTTGTGATTATAATTGAACCCAGGGTCTATGAGTGAGGACTCAGAGACAAAAATATTTATCTTTTCTTTCATTCATAGCTTAGTGGTTGGGAAGTGAGTAGTAAAGGGAAGAGGGGAAGATTGGTGAGGGATGCAGAGAGGGGCGGGGAGGGTTCTCAGTACAGCTGGCTTCTTGGGTTTTGGCTGAGCTACAGGACGTTAGATCATGTCCCGATTGTGTCACCCTTGGAAGAAGGACGATGAACAAACACAGCAGCCATCTGTGCAAACATAACACGTCTTTAATTCTGAGCATTTTTAACTTCCCCATTTAAAAGAAAAAAAGCTAAAGATTCAGTCCTTAATGTGAGTCACTGAAGGTTTTTCAAGGAGGAAATTTTATGATTTGAGTTGTTTATTTGGAAAATTGGTTTTAATACAGGAAGAGAGGTGATTCTAGAGGCAGAGAGGTTAGGTAGGAGGTCATTGCGGTAACAGGTGTGAGTTGTAAGGGTCTGGATTACATGGTGGTTTTGGAGATGGAAAGGAAGAGATGCATGTGAAAATGGCGACACCATTAACAGACATATTGACAAGAGGACCATTTTTTGCTGGAGAGTATTGGAATTTGTCTTAGACATGCTGTTTGAAATGATGGTGATACAGACTCAGTAGTCAAAAGGCACAAGAGTTCAAGCCATATGGATGGTTGGGCTTTCCAGAAAGAGAAGAGGTCAGGTGAGCTGGGGAATTCACATTTTTGGATTTGGAGGAGGAAGAGGAGGAGTTAACAAAGGAGATAGTGAAAGTTCAGTGATTGAGAAGGGAGGAGGAGGACCACAGTGCCACATAAAACAGAAGGGTCAAGGAAGAACAAGAACTTAGCCATTAGGAAGTCGTTGGTGACCTTTGGGCGAATGCTTTCAGGAAAATGAGGGAAGGCAGAAGCCAGACTGCAGAGTATTAAGGAGAGAATGGGAAATTTAAAATTGGAGGCTGTGGTAGAGCCCAAGAGACATTTAGTGTGAGAGATAGGAGAAAAATAGAATTTTAACTAACAGAGGCAGCAGGGTGAGGGCCTTTTCTTTTCCTTTTTCCTTTCTCTTTGTTTTTTTTTTTTTTTTGACCCTATAAGACTAAGACTTGGAGAAGGAAATGGCAAACCATTATAGTATCTTTGACAAGAAAACCCCAAATGGGGCCACGAAGAGTTGGACACAGCTGAAACAACCAAACAACAACAAAACTAAGATCATAGTATATAGGATGAAAGCCCTAATGATATTATGCTGTGAAGTTCAGATGCCATACAGTCTCTTTGTCCCTCTACCATACCCCTACCAGTATTGCAGATTTGTTCCTTTCTTCTGCTAAGCATACTCTTATTTCTTTTCTCTCTAGAAAACCTGTTCTGAAATCCTAAGGTTGATGTTGTTGCCTAGAAACCCTAGTTCCTGGGGACATTTTCATTCTAGTTACAACCATCAATAGTTACTCTGCTCCCTCCCTAGAGCGGGAGGAAGTGTGGGTAGGGTTATTTTCACTGATATCTCTCTTCTGCTGTTAATACCCTTCCCAATAAATTAATCTCTAAGGATGGGGAAAGTGATGGGAGAACTAGAAAGGTATAGACCAGGAGAGATGATAGTTTCGGATACAGATTCCCAGGGAAGAAATACATTTCCATTGGGCAGGGGAGTGGTTTAGTGACAGAGTCACTAAAATATGGCCTTTTGAGCCTGGCAACAGTCACTTAGGTAGTTATATTTTCTTTTTTCCATTCTCAAGAGCCATGAGAGCAAACTTCCATCCAAATTGGAGTTCAGCTCATTTAAGTTAAGGAATCTTAAACAAACAAACAAACAAACAATAAATAAATAAATAAACAAATAAAGGCATTTCCCTGGCCTCAGCCCCTTTCTCCTTTTTCTTGTATGCCTTATAGTATTTTTATAGTGCTTCGTTCTTTCTCCCTATGGGACAAAATACAGGTTCTGGTTCTCGTTCTGTCCAAAACAGTGACCTCCAGGCTTCTGGATCTAGAAGGGGACCTCATGGCAAGAACCTCGAATGTGCAGGCAGGGATAGGGTTGTAGTCCTTTGGGAAGCAGATTGTACTATGATTTTTCCTTGTCTTTGTTCACTCGCCACTCTTTCTTTTCCTGTCTTCCTACCCAGTGGTTCCTAGCCCTGACTTGTCTCTCTTTTGGCAGAAGGAAGAAATGCGCCTCCTCGCTCTGGGGGGCCATGTGGGCTTTGACAGTCTCCCAGACCAACTGGTCAGTAAGTCCATATCTCAGGGCTTCAGCTTCAACATCCTCTGTGTGGGTAAGTCTCTGAGAAAACCTGGCAAGGGAATTGTCTTTGAACCATAGTTAGAGGAAATTACTCTAGGGATACTGAAGATGCAGGTCTGGTTACCTCTGGGACCATCTAGTATGACTGTCACAAAAGGAAAGGAATTTGGAGAGTAGTGCTGGGTTCAGAATTCAGGTTCACATGAAGGCCAGAGTTAGGGTACAGTAAAAAATGACCAAAATAATGAACCTGGATGTCAGGGTAGTCTGACATGAGAGGGAGTCGGAGGGGTGTTATGATCCTTGGTCTAGGGAGGTTAGGAGAGGTGGTTTGGTGTCTCTTAGTATTTTAAGATTATTGTACAAGTGACCATGGAAGACAGACCAAGAACAGATTGGCTTAGGTGTCAGGGAGAAATTTTTAGATTCAACATATGGAGGACTGAGCATTCTTTAAGGAAACTCCAGAAAACCTAGAGAAACTAGAGGCTTGAAAATGGTGAGATGGGTCAAATGTCTTCTGGAGGGACCTCTCTGCTTCATAACATAACCTCATCAGTGTCTGAGTAGTTCTTTCTGTACATGGGGACATAGATACACGTGGTTGGGGTCGTGCTGTCACGTTGTAAAGACTGGGGGTGTGAGGGGCATTATCCAGAGGCCCTAGGGGATGGCTCAGTCTCCCAAACTGGGCATTGTCCTCTTTTGGGTGAGAAGAGCATGGCTCTGGTACAATTCAGCAGAGCTAGAGGAAATAAGCCTCCAACACGGCTTCCCGTCATCTTTAGGAATAAATACCCCAGCCCCTGAGCTGTGAGGAAGAAGGCTGCTAGAAACCAGGATGGACTCAGGGACTTAGCCCAGTTGAGGCTCCTCCCTCGTTGTCCCTAGACATTGATTGCTTTGTTCCATTCCTGACTATATGGCCTGTGTAGGAGATACTCAGTGATGTGATACGGATAAATACATGTACATAGGCATCATGTAAGTGTTTCATATTATATCACACATGTCATATATTTTGAGTCTTCTTAGCATTTTACTTTTTTTTTTTTAAGGCAGTTGGGGTTAAGTGACTTGCCTAGGGTCACACAGCTAGTAAGTGTCAAGTGTCTGAGACTGGATTTGATCTCAGGCCCTCCTGACTCCAGGGCTGGTGCTCTATCTACTGTTCCACCTAGCTGCCCCAGCTTTTTACTTTCAAAAAATTTATATTCCTAAGTTTACTGAAGCTTAAAGGGGAAGTTATTCCATGTGGGAGCAGTGAGTGGGGAGGCTGATTCTTTGCTGAGCATGTGGCTTCTGCCACAAATCAGCTTCTGTCCTGATCTGACCTGACCTGTGCTCCCCACACCTCTCATGCTTTAACCAGAGCTCCCTGAACCCCTAGACAAAAAGCTACCAGACTGCAAGAGACTGGGTGATACCTTCCCAAACTCCAAAATCTGCTTTAGAAATTAGGAGGAGAGGGGGCAACTAGGTGGTGCAGTGGAGAGAGCTCCGGCCTTGGAGTCAGGAGGACCTGAGTTCAAATCCGGCCTCAGACACTTACTAGCTGTGTGACCCTGGACAAGTCACTTAACCCCAATTGCCTCACCAAAAAGCTACATGAATAAATAAATAAATAAAACAAAGAAGTTAGGAGGAGAGCAAAAACCCCTTCTCTGCGCTGACAGCATTCTATGCTTCCCCAGGGGAGACAGGCATTGGAAAGTCTACATTAATGAACACACTCTTCAACACAATCTTTGAGACAGAAGAGTCTGGACACTACGAGACCTGTGTACGCCTCCGACCACGTACTTATGACCTCCAGGAGAGCAATGTGCACCTCAAATTGACCATTGTGGATGCAGTTGGTTTTGGAGACCAGATTAATAAGGATGAGAGGCAAGTGGTGTGATGTTTGAATTCTGCCCCATCCCCTTCTCATCACCTGTTATTTTAATAAACAGTGTCTACCATGGTCAAGTTTTGGCCTCCCAGCTGTTGGGGCCCCTCCTCTGCTGTCATTCTCTTGATTAGTTAGATAAATTACGGGAGTTCTCTGCTGTAGATGCACACAGAGCCCCTGACTATGGTCCCATGGATTTGGGTCTAGGATAACTCATCCCTAGGTAGATAGAAAGTTGAAAAATTCAGTATGTCAAGATGGCATATGATGGAACCATAAAAATTCAGTTTTTGTCTCCTTGAAAATGTATCACTGAAGGAAATAGTTTCCATGATTCTGCTTTCTAGGAGTTGGTATGAATTTCACCAGCTTAGAGACCGTGAATTTTTTTCCATACAAAGTAAGATGATAACAATTTGGAAAAACCTCTTTGACCATATTCTACTCACAATGAATTACCTATTTCTGTTCTTTTTGTCAGATATCAAGAAACCAAATTTTCAGCATGACTAGGGTTAGTTCAGTATGGCCTATCTTAACGTCCTAGAGGACTTTTCCATAGGGAATTATCCTTTATAGTCCATCCCATGTAGACTATCCATTGGGATTTGACCTATGAAATCCATCTTGTGAAAACTGCATGTTTCATGTGGCATGTACCCAGGTTGTCAGTCCCATGACATTTGTCCTGAGCTTCGTGAAACAACAGAAGTTTGCTTCACATGAGGAGCTGAGGGGGAACTTAGATTTAGAGATTCATAGAATTTTAGAGTTAGAAACAAGTCTTCAGGCTCATATAATCCAAACTCTTCATTTTGCACATGGAGAAACTGAGCCTAAGAGGCAGCATCCTGATGAGGTGAAAAAATGCTGGATTTAAAGGCACAGGACCAAAATCCAAGTTGTGTCCATTTCTACCTGTGTGACGGTGACACATCATGTAACTTCTCTGGCCTCAGTTTCCCCACATGTAAAATGAAATGGTAGTCTAGATAGTTTCTGAGGTCCTTCCAGCTCTAAATCTATAATCCTAAAATTCTGTAATCCAAGGAAGTGGTGTCTGATCTAAATCAGCCTTCTGCATTTCCGGAAGAGACTCTAGTTGTGAGTATCTAATTGACTGACCTCTTCTACTTGGGAGAGACTTTTTCTGTCATTGGTTACGGACCTGAACTGGACCTAGCCTGCAGAGCAGCCCTAGCCAAAACAGGCCCCTTCATTTCCTATGGCACAACTAGAGTCTGGGCCTGTCTGATGGCAAAATCCAATGGTTCATTTCCTTTCTCTGTAAGTCAAACTGAGCCCTGAGCTCACAGGCTTGATGAGGTTACCTTTTGGGGTAGCAGAGGAAATAGGGGTCCCGAACTCTTTGGCTTCCATCTTACAGCGAGGTCAGAACATCTTTGGGTCCCCTTGCTGCTGGAGGAATGTACCCCAAGGGTTTTAAAGCAAAGACCTAGTTCTACTAAGTGAGTGATAGACAGCTGTGGTTCCTGGGCCTTTCACCAGGATTTGGCCTGGCCTATTTGTCTGTCCATCCCTAGGCCTGATGGAGTTTGTCTGTAGTTACAGGCCTATAGTTGACTACATCGATACGCAGTTTGAAAACTACTTGCAGGAGGAGCTAAAGATTCAGCGCTCTCTATTTGACTATCATGACACGAGGATCCATGTCTGTCTCTATTTCATTACCCCCACTGGACATTCCCTCAAGTCCCTGGACCTGGTGACCATGAAGAAGCTGGACAGCAAGGTGGGAAGCACCCCTCTCCCATCCCTGCCCTGCAGTGCCCCCACCCCAGGCAGGGAACCAGAGGTCCTGTTAGCTGAGGATGCAGCCGCTCCTGCCCAGTGGATCTGGTGCCAGGAGTCTGATTACAGTCATGTGTCCTCCCAGAGCTATAGGATCTGCCGTTATTGTTGGGCAGATTTCCTCGGAGTGAGGCTTAGGGAGAGGACCTTCTAAACGTCTTCCTCAGCCCTGTTTTTGAGCTCCTCACACAGCTCTTCACACAGTGCTCTCCACTATTCATCATCTTCCCTATTTCCAATTTCTGCTACTGAATGACCCTTTTGTGTCTTTCTCCACTGACCCTTCCCCAAGTCAGTTCCATTTCTAATAAGTATTCTCAACTGGTGCTGCTTCTCAATCCATCCATTCTCTACTTCTGTACTCCATGCTTAGTTGATCCTACCACCTTCTTCTGCCTTTTCCTGGCTTCCCTCTTTCCCTCCCTGGCTCTTTTCTTTTATTCTCTGGGTGTCTGAAACAACCTGTCTCAGAAAGCTCCTCGTATTCTCCCCTCCATCCCCCAAATCCATCATAGTCCCTCCTTTGCTTACTGCCTTTTTCTCAGCCCTCTACTTTCTCTCTCTCTCTCTTTCTTTTATCCATCCATGACTATCTCTCAGTTTATCCTCAACCCCACTGAAAAAAGATACATTAGTAGGTAGAAAAAGAACATAAATAAGGATCCCTGTGTGTGTGTGTATAAAAACCAGGACCAGGAAAATCCTTGACCATAATAAGAATATATATGTATACACACATACATACATACACATACATGTGTATATATATATATATATACATATACACATATACATACATATATATGTATGCATGTACACACATGCACATAAAAAATATCTGGGAAGGGTTGTTCCAAACAGGGTGCATGGCAGTGCTTAGGGTGAAGGACCAGGAGTGCAGCCTTCTCATTTTCCACTTTGCCCTGGGAGAAGGAAGGTTTTTTTTCACCATTTACTTATGTGAGAAGTAGAATTGTCGGATCACCAAGTTAGAGCTCAGCGGACCCTCAGGGGTGATCCTAGACCAGGGTTTCTTAAACTTTTCCACTCACAACCCGTTTAGCACTTCTTAAACTGTAGATTGTGACCCCATATGGGGTTTAATTAAGAAGCACTCATATAGATCAGTCTCCTCATTCTAGCGATGAGAAATCTGAGTCCCAGAGCAGTTAAATGACTTCAAGGCACACAGATAACCAGTAGCAGAGCAAAGATTCAAACTTGGGGCGTCTGGCCCCAGATCTACTTCTTTTTCCACTCTGTTCCTCTGCCCATGCTGCTTACTGTGAGATGCTGGATTTTTATGAAGGTAGAGCTGCCTGGGCAATTGGGGAGGGATTCCCTTTAGAACATGGGAATTCCGCAAGGCTATCTTACCCTCTTAGCTAAAAAAAAATCCTGCCTGGACCCAACTGTTCCTGCCTTTTGGCTTCATTTAGTTTAGAGGTGGTTAATTTCTCAGAAGAACAATTTCTATCAGTCGTGGCAGTTATTTCTTTTGCAGTTAGGGGGATCTGATATGTTTTTGTCATTGCATCCCCCTATTTCTGGAGCCAAGCTATTCAGCAACTGTGCCCTGCCTAATTATGGTGTTAGAGCTGATCCAAGAATGTTCAGAAGAACCTACAGAGAGTGACTCTTTTTGCTGCCCTTCCCAGAGCTCTCCTCTGAACCCCCAAATCACTGTTACTTGCCTCTCCCTGCCAGGTGAACATTATCCCTATCATTGCCAAAGCTGATACCATTTCAAAGAGTGAACTGCACAAGTTCAAGAACAAGATCATGAGTGAGCTGGAAAAAAACGGGGTCCAGATCTACCAGTTCCCTACAGATGATGAAGCGGTGGCAGAGATCAATGCTGTCATGAATGTGAGTGGGACCCTGCAATTCCTAGATTTGGGGATTGCTGCAGGGGCAGGGGTGGGATACTTAGCAGATTTTGTAACTGCTAAACTTTTGGTCCTTCAGGCAAGGCCAAAGCCATGGTCACAGGACACGTAGGATGCATCCATAGGGACTTAGGGGGTGGAGGTGGGTCTGAGCCTTCCCAGGATGTGATTTTTATTGTCTCCAGCTTCAAGGAGAGACACTGAGGCCTAGAACATCTGGGCTTAAGAGATCCTGACGGATACTCACATCTGAAACCCAGGGGTTTCCCCTCTTGTTGCTTAGCTGGAAGACACAAAGGTCATCCGTAATCTTCCTTGTAATTCCAGAAGCAGGATTTTTGAGGGAGGCAGGAAGTCTATCTGCTCTGACTTCACTTACTCCCGATCTCTATTTCAGGCCCATCTGCCCTTTGCTGTGGTTGGCAGCACTGACGAGGTAAAAGTTGGGAACAAACTGGTTCGAGCTCGGCAGTACCCCTGGGGTGTCGTGCAGGGTGAGTGAGGGTGGCAGACCTGAGGAACCCTTCTCCTTCCTCCTGCCAGGAATGTGGGTTTGGGGAGAAGCGTTCAATTTAGAATTTCAATTAGAAGAAATCAATTTATTCACATCTTTTCAGGAGCATATCAATTTTGCAAAGTAAGGTGCATGTGTATTCATGTGGAATTTTAAGTTTATCTGTATGTGTATATATATATACATATATGTATATACATATATATGCACACATATATATATCAGCTGTTTTTGATGATGTGTAAATAGACCTACTATTTATACTTGAAAGACTTTCTTTTTTTTGGTGGCTGGAAAAGCAGCAGTCTCAGAGCCCCTTTGCTCCTTTAATATTCGAAGTGTGCTTGCATATTTGTGTGTGTGTGTGTGTGTGTGTGTGTGTGTGTGTGTGTGTGTGAGAGAGAGAGAGAGAGAGAGAGAAACCTGTCTCTACTTCAAGTTTAGACTAGCACTAGACATTTTGGACTAGGAAAGAGGAAGGGAGAGGAGAAATTATTTGAGGAGAAAAACACAAAACTTATCAGATAAAATGATCATATTGCAAAATGTATTCTTTGTTCAAACCCAAACTATGCTTTTCTTCAGATCTTGGTTGGATGCTCTTAAACTGGGTAGCCAGGTAAACAGAGTTAGGAATAACATGAAAAAGTCTAGTTGTAGTGGACAAGTTTAATTTGTGTCTACTTAGGACCTGAACAACAGTGTAGAAGGGAAATGAAGCAGTGTGGTGTCAAAAATAATGACGCTGAAGTTTGAGTCAGGGGATGTGGGTTTGAGCGCTAGCCTAGCTGCCATAGTATGATTTTGTGTGAATTGTGTTACCCTTGGTCCCAGATTCCTCATCTGTAAAATAGGAGGAAGTAGACTATGCAATCTGTAAGGAGCTCTTCAGTTCCAAGGTTCTGTGAGTCTATGAACTTTAGCTTCTCCCTCACTGAATGTACCATCACAGGGCTCTAACCCCATCTGTGCCCCATTTGTTTGCTCCATGATCACCCAGCAGGTACCCCATCTGTCTGCTCTGTAATCTCTGAGTACCTGTCCATTTGTCCCCTTTGAGTGCCTGTGTCTGTCCCATGCCCTCAGTGGAGAATGAGAGTCACTGTGACTTTGTGAAACTTCGAGAGATGCTGATCCGTGTGAACATGGAGGATCTCCGAGAGCAGACACACAGCAGGCACTATGAACTGTACCGGCGCCATAAGCTTGAAGAGATGGGCTTCCAGGACACAGCGGCAGAGAGCAAGCCTATTAGGTGACACCTGACTTGTCCCACACAAGACCCTTATCTCATGATAGAACAAAACCCTCTTAGTAGGCCCTGTTTTTCAGGGCACATGGACCTGGATCTCCCCAGTCAATGGGGGGAGGGTTTGACCATTTTCATTCAGTAGAAGAGTGGGTTTTATCGAGTTTGGCTGACTTCCTGGGTCTGTCTTTGCTTTGTCTCAGGTTGTGGGACCCTTAGAAAAGAGTTTCTGCAACCCCTTCCCTCCCCTCAACCCTAATCACATTATACCTACTTCCTTACTAGCCACCTAGCCCTCCATATCACTGGTAACCATCATTCTCTGCCCACCCTTCTCTTCACTGTTAGAACTCTCCCTTCCATTCATCTGCCATCATTCTGTAACCCTCCCCTTTGGCCCCTCTCCCTGGGCAATATCTGGGCCTGTTTAGCCTCCAGGAGACCTATGAAACTAGGAGGAAGGAGTTCCTATGTGAGCTGCAGAAGAAAGAAGAGGAGATGAGACAGATGTTTGTGAACAAGGTGAAGGAGACAGAGCTGGAGCTGAAGGAGAAGGAGAAGGAAGTAAGTGACAAGTCAGAGGTCCCTGAGTGGAGTGTGTCAGTTGGCTGAGGGATAGGAGAACGTGGGAGGATGCTCTGTTGAGGTGGTGGGTAGCCCAGAAAGACTTCTGTCTTATTCTTACATCCTTGGAAACCTGCCCCAGGGGCCTAGAAATTGGGTATAAGGGTTAAAACCCACAAAAGAATCAATCTGGAGAATAGGGGCCATCTCAGGGACCAGGTAGGACCTTGGAGGAGGACATTTCTTCCAATAAGCAGATTTC
Organism: Vombatus ursinus; assembly: GCF_900497805.2. Taxonomy (NCBI): domain Eukaryota; kingdom Metazoa; phylum Chordata; class Mammalia; order Diprotodontia; family Vombatidae; genus Vombatus; species Vombatus ursinus. The sequence continues at coordinate 16,063,192 of NW_020947062.1, forward strand.
CCTTCTAGCTTCATGAGAGATTTGAGACCTTAAAGAGAACCCACCAGGAAGAAAAGCGGAAGGTGGAGGAAAAGCGACTGCAACTGGAAGAGGAGAAACTTGCCTTCAACCGGAGGAAGGCAGCTGTCGAGGCCATGCAGGCCCAAGCCTTCCAGGCCACCTCACAGCAACCACTGAGAAGGGACAAAGACAAGAAAAAGTAAGTGGCCAGCACTAGCTCACTCACTTTCCTGCTTTCTCTCTGTCCATTGCAGTGTCCCGGATCACCCCCTTGGCAAACCTTGGTTCTGTTCTATGGTTGTAAATGGCCTTGATTTCAAGCCCAGAACTACAATTCAGGCATTTTAATGGTACGGTATCATAGGGGTACCTGCCTACCCTTATTTCTTTCTTTTCCTGCCTGATTATTTATGGAAGGAGGTCAAAGTTAAGCTGTCTTGTGCTGCCAGAAGTCCTAGGCTGAACTGTTTTGGCCCAGCGTCTAATGAGGACAGTGTGGGTGGAAGAGCTGCCCCAGGGAGGGGACAAGCATGATGGAAGACAGAGAGACCTGTAGCGTAAAGGAGACACAGATTGAGGCCAGGCAGTTTTCCAGATGGTGCCGGAAGATTGCATGGATTCTGTTGCTGCATGGTGGCCCTGTTGCTCAGCACAGTACCATAGGGGAGAGGGCACTGCACACAGTCAGGAAGTCTGTCTTTAAAGCTTGCCTCACACATTTAGTGTCTATGGGATCCCAAGCAAACCATTGAACCTGCCTGTGCTTCAGAGTCACCAACCATAAAAGGAAGGGTTTGGCCTTGACGGTCTGTATGGTCCCTTCCAGCTCTTAAACCTAGGATTCTGTGATCCTGTGATCCTAACTAAACTCTGCTTGCAACTGATTATCTATAGCAGGGAGATGGAAGACCACTTGGGCACGGGGACATATATAAGTCAGGACATATCAGCGTCAGCTGGAAAATGTGTGAGTAGGAACCGTTTGAAATTTTTGTCTAGCCAGGATTACCTTATTAAACACATCAGCTACTGCCTAGCTGTTCTCAAGGCAGTCATGGTTCTGGAGCTAGATGCAATGACCCTGCCTTTGGGGCTTTGACAATCAAGAACAATAAAACCTGGCCTCATAGATAGATAGAGAGTCCCTCGAGGAGAAGTATGTGCCAGGACTCCTCAGGGGATAGAAGACCAAGGGTGGGTCATGACTTATTCCAATTCTAGAGTATTCAGATTCACTGAACTTCAAAGTCATCTTTCACTCCTGTTCCCAAAATGACTCTGATTCATTTTCCTCAGTGTTTCAAATAAAGTAAATTTCCTCACCCAGATCTGGAGTCTCAGTACAACCATACTCTCCACCCCCACTTATGGTTTGGAATGAAAAGTCTATTGGAGAGGGTGGAAATAGATGAAGGCTCTTTGCAGTTTCAGCCTCTGGGGTATTAGACTTGGTCTCAGCAACCATAGATATCTGTCTCTTCTGGTCTTTTGAACCTCAGAGATGGGGAAAGTGCAGGTGGAGGTCCATCCTCAGAGGCAGGTATCGTATCCTGTCCCAGGTTGCTTGCAAACTTAGTAGATGATATGTTGGGGAAGAAGCTGAGATGAAACTCTGGTTTGGCAGAAATCAGAGTTAGCACTGAAGCAGATAGGCTTTAAGGGATCAGGAGGGTATCAGAGGAGGTGAGGGAGGCTGGACACTGACCGCCACTTTAGACTTCTCAAACTACTTCCAAATGATCTTTCTCCCATGGCCTTTTCTAATCCACGGATCTGACTCTAACTATTCAATGTACATTAAGCCATTAAGTTTTTAGTTAACTCAGATTCCCACTTGCATATGGATTGCTCCCCACCTTTTTTTTATCATTTGTGATGACTGTAGTCGCAGCCCAAGCCTCAGTTGTCTTTTCAGTTCAGTTGGTATAATGAAAAGATGGCCAGATTTGAAGTAAGGAAAAACTTGGGTTTGAATTCTGCCCCTGGCACTTAGTAAGTATATGAACATGGGCACTCTAATTTTCTTTGAGCCTTCATTTCCTCAGCTATAAGTAGGGATGCCTATAGTATATTTCTCATAGAATGACTATTAAAAATCAAATTAGTAATATTTATAAAGCACATTGTAAACCTTTAAGCACACTGTGTCAATATCAGCTATTATCTAAAAACATTGAACTGTCACCAAAGACCTGCTATCTTTAGGGTCCTGTGCTAAATGATACAAAGATGTGATGTAGACCCTGATCTCAAAGAGGATATGGCCCAGTGGAAAGGACGGGGAAATTGTCTCCAAATACTGTGATACGAAGGAGATGGAGATGAGAGCCAAGGAGAGGTTCAGGCCAAACATGATGAGAAATTTGAGGAGGGAGAGGTCCCTTTCAGCTGGGGTCAAGGAAGGCTCTGTGGAGGAGATGGTATCTCAGGCCTTGAACAAAAGGGATTTCAATAGGCAGATGTGGGGAGAATCTTTTCCAAATATCAGTCAAAGAACAAGTATATATAAGCTTGATGGGAGAGACAGTGTAAGCAAAGGCATGATGGGAGATACTGGAGAAGGAGGGAAATGGAGGATAGTCTAGTTTATATGGATAATATGAAGGGGGGAGAAGTATGATATAAGACTGGAAAAGGTAGGGTACAGAGCCTTGAATTCCAGGACTGAGTTTATAGTAGGTGATGGAGAACCACTCCAAGTGTCTGAATAGAAGACTACATCTGAACAGCCCATGAGGAAGGTGGGTGGCAGGGAGGGGAATGGATGGGAGGCAGAAAGAGCAATTAGGAGGCTGTTCTAGTGTCTAGAAAAGAGTTGAGGTCCATCATGGTTGCAGTAGGAGTTTGGAGGAGAGCCTAACTATGAAAGAATTTGGAAGTAGAATAAATGTGCTGCAGCTGAGAGGTTATGTGTAGTGAGGGGGTCAAAGATAATGCTGAGGTAATGAGACTGGAAGGATGGGCATGCCATCAACAGAAGCAGAAAAGGTGAGGAGAGGGGCAGCTTCTGGGTAGGTAATGATGACCTCAGCTTAGAACGTTTTGACTTTGAGGTGCTACCAGAACATCCGGGTAGAAATGTTGAACATTAATAGGAAATACAAAAGCGGAGTTCTGGAAGAGCTGGAGGCGTTACCTGCATGGGCTTGAAGAAGTGGGTCAGGAGGATGGCATCAAGGGAGAGAGCAGAGCATACATTGAAGAGAGGGCTGAATCCTGGGGGGATACCCATGTGTGAGGGGAGAAGGAAAGTGAGGAGCTTGAAAAATGAGAGAAAAGGGGCTACCTACCAGTCAGTGTGAGTTCAGGGATTCCAATACATCTACCCCAATACAACATGTAGGATTGTTCAGGCTCTACTTTCGTTGTTATCGATAGATTGTAAACCCTTTTCTGTGCCTCTCAAATGAGCCTGTCGATCCATTTTCCAGCTGTTTTCAGTAATTAGGGATGGACATTTCCTTGTCTTCTCTTTTGCCTCCCAGCTCCTCTCCTCCCTTTGATCCCCAGAGTCATCCATTCCTTCCAGATTCCAAAGCACTGTTGTTTTTGTTTGTTCTTGTGTGTTTCTGTCTTTGCCTTCCTTTGTTGACAGTGTGGCAGAGCATCCTTGGTTAGACTTTGAGCCCTTGACATTCAAATTCTCATCTCAGATTGACCATGAACTTGCTATATGACTCTGGGCAAACATCTCTTCATGGAAGGCACATGATGCAATGGATAGTGCTGGACTTAGACTCCAGAAAGCCTGGGTTCAAATCCTGCTTTTGCTACTTAGTAGCTGTATGACCATAGACAAATCACTTACCTCTCTGAGCTTGTTTCCTCATTTATAAAATGGGGATGATAATGCCTATACCTGTAGTATCTCCATAACAAGTTTATGGTGAGACTCAGTGCAAATTTTAGTATTTATTTGTATTGCTCTTATACCCTCCAACCCTCCTCAGTGTAAAAAGAAAGATCAAAACTTTGGGATAGAACCTAAGAGGTACAGGGAGACAGGACAGGCATGGGGGAGCCCGGCCCAGTGTGTCCGCAGGAGGATTTCATTCCCACAGCACCCGTTGCCCTAGAGAAGATACCTGTGCTCAGGGATCAGCTTTGCCCCCTGGGGAGCTTTCTGTCTCTCTCCCTCCCTCCATCCCTTTCTCTCCCTGTCTCTCTCCCTCTCCTTTCTCTCTCTCCTCTGTCTCTCTCTGTCTGTCTCCCTCTCTCTCCTCTCTCCCTCTCCTCTCTCTCTCTGTCTCTCTCTGTCTCTCTGTCTCTCTCTCCCCCCTTCTCACCCTCTCTCTCCCTCTCTCTTTCTTTGTCTCTCTCTCCCTTTCCTCTCTCTTTCTCTCCCTTTTCTCTCTCTCTCTCTCTCTCCTCTCTGTCTCTCTCCTCTGTCTCTCTCTCCCTCTCCCCTCTCTCTCTGTCTCCCCCCCGTCTGTCCCTGTCTCTCTCTCCTTCGCGTCTCTCCCTCTCCTCTCTCTCTCTGTCTCTCCTCTCTCCCTCTCCTCCTCCTCTTTCTCTCTCTCTCCCTCTTCTCTCTCTCTTTCTCTCTCTTTTCTCCCCCTCTCCTTTCCTTCTCTCCCTCTCACATTTGACTACCCAGATTTTGCGCTTGCTATAGCTATTCCCTCATAGGTGTATAGAGAACTGTTTTTAGGGACAGTTGTTTGACAGGAGAAATAAACCCTGCTTTTACTCAGGGTAAAATTTATTTAAAATATACCCTCTGAGGGAGAACCTCTGGTTTTTTTTTCTCTGTGATATGGATTTCACTGTTGCTTCATTTCTGCCTTTTATCCTGGTCACTTAATTTTCATGGAAGCTCACCACTGTGGTAGCCTTTGTGTCTGCATTCTGTCTGTCTAGCAGCAGATGCTCACAGAAACCTATTTTCTTCTATAGGCTGTAGTTAGTGAAGCATCCTCAGAATCAAGAGAAGCTATTTTACTTCTGGCATAGAAAGAAGAAGTGGAGGCGTGATGGAGTGGTACCATCTTGGAGTAACCAGGATAGATTCTTGGATTAGCTTTGCTAAAAAAAGAGACTGGGGGTGGGCCTAATGTCTGCATAGCAGAGAAAAAGCATATGACCTCATCCAGAAAATAACCACCTGAGGGACCTGTAGAGGTGGTTCAAGCCCTGGGCTTAGGAGGTGGGAGGAAGGCTGGCCTAGGGCAAGGGTTTGGGCAGCCAGGCCCAGCTAGCATGATGCCAGGTTCTGAGGTGAGTGGCAGATGAGGATTCCTTGGGCCAGCTGGCCAGACAGTCACTGAGCCCTTCTGACAAGGTTGGGAAAAGAAGATACTCTTAGCAGTGGCTTCCAGGGGCACAAATAACTTGTGTTAGTTCCTGCTCCTTCATACCTTGTGCTTACTCAGTTAATTTGCATTTTCATTTGGGTTGGAATTTCGAAGCCCAGGTTGAATTTTGTTTTTGTTTTTTAAACTGTTAACTGGACATGGTAGAAAGCTTCCATCAGTTTGAGCAATGGTGTGGGGATGACTGAGGGGTTTGGGAAAAATGCCATCCCTCTCATCCTCATGGGGAGCAGGGAGTACTGGGAGCCCCACATCAGTGCGCAAGTTATCTTTTGAATGACAATGTAATAAAAGGTTTTGGTTAGTTATAATTGTTTGTTAAATATGAATCCATTTTTATAAAGCTCCTTCCAACCAGATCATGCTGCTCAGCCTGGGATGTTTCAAACGGAAGCTGTTTCTCTGATTTGGTTGTCATAAATGCCAAGCTGATTGCGCTTTCCCACTGTCTGTCTTGCCGTATTTTGCTTCTTTTTGATTTGGTCTGCATATCTTTTAATGTGTGTGTTTTTTTGTTTATTTTTATTTTTCAGTTAAAGCACGTACAGATATACATGTCGAATGGACTTTAGACTTTCATGTGTTAAGTTGCTTGAGTTACCTACCACCTTGTGATCCTTCTCCCATAACATGGTGTGAGGACAAACTGAGAGCCAGTACAGACTCCAGTGTTTACGGCAAAGGCTGCATGCTCCTCATGGGGGCTGTAGCCAGTCAGGCCCACAGGCTGGGCTGCCCCCCAACCCCCACGCAAAGACAAAAATGATCTCGTGTTGGAACTGAAACTGACAAGGTTTATTTTTTTCAGAACCAGTGGTTGGTCTTCCATTTATAGTGTCACCATCTCTTGATGGAGCAGTTTGTGACGATTTAATGAAGCCCCACGACCCCAGCTACGTTGTATTTAACTGTTCAGAGCTGAGATGGCTACTTACAAGGTGCCTGGCCTAGGTGTAACCAAACAGTCTGGTATATGTGCTGTGCTGTGAGATTCACTTGAATTGCTTTAATTTTTCTAATCATAGTTTAACTTTCATAAGAATTTTTAAAACACCTCTAAATTTGTATCTTGATGCAAATAAAGCCAAGTAATATCCCTTCCCATTATTTCTTACAAATAACACTTCCCATTAAAACAAACCACTAAAATTCTCTAAGCTTTTCCTATGTATTATTAAAATATACACGGAGTGATGGGTAATAAACTTCATATTATGACAGTGCTTGGAATTTCTTTACTGACAAAAGTGATACGTAAAATAGGGTCCTTCCTACTCTTGGTGAATATGGAATGGCAGATGATAATAGTATGTGACCAGTAGTACTTACTGCAAATAGAAGAATAATTAGCCCCGTGTCTTTTAAAATGCTTGTTGTCACTTGAGATACAAAGTCTGCTCCATATACACCTATAGAGAAGAAGCTGGTCAGCTAGAAGAATATCTGGATAACATTCCTTCTAAAGTCATAATTTAGTTTTCCTGACTGAAATGAAGAAAAATTATGGAGATGTCTGATTTATACAAACAGTATAGGAATAGTCAGCAGCACTTACTTTTCTCAGCTAGCTGTGGAGACAGTGCAGTTTGGTTTGCCAGATATTGGAAAGATTGGGTTAAAACCCTAAAGAGCAAGGCACTCAAACATGCTGTTGGTTATTATGCTGAAAGGAAACAAATGTCCTTTCTCCTTGGTGCCTTTAGAATCTTTCATTTATTGTTTGGGCAATGGTGTTTTTGTTTTGTTTTGTTTTTGCCAATGCAGAGATGTGGGTTTATTGCATAACTTTTAGGGATGATCTCTAAAGAAAAATAAAGTCTTTATTCTTCCCTCTTTATTTCCCCTCTCCTTCTCCCCTTCCCCCACCCCATACACTCATCTGGCTAACAATTTCCAGACTGTATTCTTGGGTTCCCCCTTGCTCCCATCCAGGACAGTTTTCCACTTGTGGGGTGGAGTGAACGGTGCCTGGCTTTTGTTGTGTCTGTTCTCAGAAGCAGCATCTATGTAGTGGGAGCTGAGCTCACCCTGGGATAGGGCAGATATACTAACTCTCAAGTTATTTGAGAGGAGAGGTTAGCTATTTTTATGAATTTATTAAATTCACATTATTGTGAAAGTGGAAACCTCAGGAGAAAATAAGGCAAATTTGTGCGTGTTACACAATCATGTTAGAGCACAACAGCTTCTTGTCTTTCCTTTAATGTTTTAGATCCAATTCAAGAGTTTGCTGAGAAAAGATCATTATGACTTACCCCTCTCAGCTAAATTTGTTGAGAGGCCCAGTGGTTCAATACATTCACAGGTTCTGTAGGAAAATAGAACAGTGTGTTTATTACTAGATAGAGAGTGGGTGTGAATGTTGGAACTTGAAAATGAGCCAGAAGACCAGTCAGCAACTACTGACTGCCCTTGTGAGGCCAGCAATACAGAGGTCTGGAATGTGGATGATATAAATAACTGTATCCTGATTGGCTGCCCACAAGCACATGGATTCCAGATGTTTCTGACAGAAAAAAAGTGAACTTTAAGGTTCTATCTAGGCTGTCTTTGTTTCATGACATCTTAAATCTCAGTCTTATTAGCCTTACCTGTTATCTGCCCCTCAGCAAGTCACACATGTCAGCATAAGCTTATACATGTATTAATTTTCTTATGTTTATTTGTGTTTGGGTTTTTGTTGTTGAGCTTTTGATTGAGTTTTTTGGCTTTTTTTTTTTTTAATGAAACCAGACTAGTAATCCTTGGTGCATGAGATGAGTTGAAAATCTATGTATTATTTAACAATCTACCATTATGGTATGACACTAATCCACATGACTTTTATTTCTTGACATATAAAGAATGACTGCCCATTCCAAAGTGGGGAATTGTGGGGAATGGATGTCCAGGGTTCTGCCTACATATGTCTCTTGGTTGGCATTATAAGGATACTTTTTGGGATCACCTTAGCTTTTCCTATCATGCCTTTTGTGAAGTAAATTTACATGTAAAACGATTTTGGATGATTTGAATTTTGCAGATTTTCTATTTGTGTGTGTTGTGTAAATGTGAATGAAACAGTCTATATTAAAGGTTATGAGTGTTATTGGGTAAGGACTTTCTGATTTGTAACATTAACATGCTTTTACAAACTGCTTCATTCATGCATTCATTTGTTGACTGTTTTTGTACCTTTCTGTTCACCTTATACTCATTTCTTTTATTAAATTTCCCTTTTTTTTTGAGTTTTGTGGTGTCTTTTTTTTTTTTGCGATAACTTCTCCAACCTAACAGCATTACCAGATATGCTTATTTGCTAAAACAAACAAACAAAAACACCCAAATAAAACCCAAGAGCAGTGGCATTTGTGTTGAGTTAGACAATAGTGTGCTCGCCTGGCCGTGTGAAAACTGCAAGTGTTGGATACTCAAGGGCAAAAAGGGGTGGTGGATTCCTGCTGCATGTCTTTGTGTCACTTGGCTGTTTTCCCTGATTGGTGAAGGAAGGAAATGGGGAATGGAGAAGAGTATATCAACCAATCCACAAGTGTTTATTGATCATTTCTTGTGTCCTCAGTCCTGTACTAAGCCCAATGGTCCAGACTGAAGGATAAAATATAGACCTGCCCTCCAAGAAGATATGCATACATTAAGTAAAGAACAATGAAAACATATTAACTGTTAAAAAGAATAGATTGATACAAAAGGGGGAAGACCAGTCTCTTTCATGGAGTACTCAGGAAAGATTTCATAGAGGAAGTAGGACTTCAGAGACTGGTAGGAATGGATGTAAAATAGTTAGTGAACTATATAACTTCACATCATTAGTCTGTGTGGTGGCTTGTGATCAGACCCTTTGGGAAGGGCCCATGATACTGCTTCCTGCATTTGACCATGCTACCCTTCCTTTTCAGTGCATATACCTATTAAATTTTAAAAACATCTGGGAAGTGTTTACTGTATGTAAAGTACTTAGATGCTGTCACATTTTTCCATCCACAAATAAGGTCTCCCAGAAAATATTTTCCCAGAACAATTATAAGACTTCCATATCCTTTTTGTTTTATTCTCATGGCAGGTTCATTTACAACCTGAGTATTAATTTTGCATAATTCTTCCTGGCACTCCTACCTTTGGGTTATATAGTATACATACTGAATTCAGGGAAGAGTCAATTGCAAGATTCATTAAAGATTAGACAGCAGAAGCTGGGAATAAATACTCTGTCATGTTATGGTGGAAAGGTGTGCAGTAGAGGAATTTTAAACAGAACATGAGCACTAGGTTTCCTGATCCCTGTAGGCTCAGAACATTTGGTTCTGAACATGAATCCTAAGGCTTAGTTAGCAACACAACAAATTAACTCTGTTAATTTGGTTTCAGTGAGAATTTACGAAGCTGGCAAATCAACTTGAATTATACTGTTTGATGGTGGTGATCAATTCCATATAATGCAAACTCCAGTGGAGGTTCCCCTTCTCTGCCCGATGGTTTGTCTTGGCCAGTTTGGGTATTCCCAAGTATGACTGTTATTTACATAGTGGACACTGTGCCATCAGACCTGTTGGCTTTGATGCCTCAGCAGGAAGCAAAAACAGTTAGGAAATTAACAAAAAGGTATAGCTATAAATAAATGGCCTGAGGGCCCCTCCCCCCCCCGCCCCAGTGTATACTCCTGTGGTCAAACCATTCTAGGAGGGTATCAAGAATTCCAGAAAATGAAACCATTCAAGAGAATGGAAGACAGATTGTCAGGGCAAAAGGCAAAACATTTAATATTTTTCACTCTTTTCTTTTGAGGGCATCAAAAGGGCAGGAAAAGTCACTCCCAAGGCATTGAGTTTTGAGCCCATTGCATTAAAATGTAAACAATTCATCCAAAGAACCATTTAGCTGAAGAGCCAAGCCATGGAGCTTTCTAATCAGGAAGACATTTTGACTGAGGCTTTTCATCCTTCCTGAGCAGATGTGTTGGGATATTGGCCTTAAATCAAGAGGGCTAGAGATATACAGGCCTAGACTACAATATCACTTTCATTGCCTAGATAGTTATGGAAGAGTGATTTGTTCAACTTTACAGTAATGTTCTGTGTGAGACTGAAATGGGCAGGGGGGTGGGGATAGGCTCTGATCCCAAATAGTAATACTGAAGTCACAAGTGGTTTATATCTCTACAGAGTCTCTAATGGAGATAGTTGGAGACCAAAGCGTGTTTGATGAGTAATGACTTAAGATAATCAATTTTTAAAAGAGGAGATGGAAGAGTTGCTAGTTTTCTCTGCCAAGCTGTGAGATATCTTGATGGATAGATAGATAGATAGATAGATAGATAGATAGGTAGATAGATAGTCTATCCGTCTACCTCAAAGTCATGCAGGAAAAAATATAAATAAATATAAATTTATTTATACTTGTTTATATTTATGTAAACTTACCGAAATATATGCCATACATACATATATATGTATATACATGTGTATACATGTATATATGCCTTAAATTGCTTAATAATGAATCATTTCAGACAACATTTCATCACCTTTAAAGTTTACATAAAGTGACTGTTTCAGTAATGAACTGCATAATTCAATAGAAAGAACACTGGCCAACCATCAGGAGACATGGGTTTTTATTCTACCCCTCTACCCCCAGTCACTTCCCCTCTCTAGGCTTCAGTTTCCTCATCTATAAAAAAGTGTTAAACCATAAACCAGATAATTTCTAAAGGTGAAATCTAGCTCTAACATTCCAGGACTCATTCACTAAGTGTATGCATTGGAATAGAAGAAGTTGTTTTCCTAAAAACAGTGAAGTAAAACTAAAGAAAAGCACCACACAGACCTTACAACCAGACCAACTCAAAAAATTGTGATGCATTTACATTTGGCCATACGAAACTATGGAACTCCTAGGTGTCAAAGAGGAAAAAGAGAGAGGGTACTTGGCCAACCCTAAGGGAACAATGAATGACAACTCTCTACATGCCATCTCCTTGGGTACAATTAAATTATGGCCTCTTCCAGGTACTCCTATGACTCCTGGTTCAGATATTCAAAAGTTGACATGTGCAAAAGGACAGAATTCATAGCCAATAACTTTACTAGCCTCTGAACGTTTGGTTGGAATTCATTCACTACAAAGACAAAAACATAATTGGCTAGAGAAAACAAGTAAATAATGATGTTTCAGTATTGAATGCTTAGAAAGGCAACTGGGTTTTGGGAGAAAAAGAAAAAAAGAGAAAAAACAGTATTTCTTTAGGGTATAAATGCATGCTATATGCTACTTTTCAAATTCTGCCAACACACAGTTAATTTATCCTTTAATAATGCCCCTTTATGTTGGCTAAAGCAGTTGTTATAAGCTAAGTAATTTGAAACCATCAAGGAGCAGTACACAATTAGTAACAAAGACAAATATTCATAAAAACTTTTTCTGTTTTTGTAAGAGTGATTACATAATTCTCTTGTTCACAATGTGTAACCTAGCCTTAGTGACAAGAGAGGATATAAATCACTATTGAGCAAGTGAAATGGTGCACTGTATCTATCCATAGTGATTTGGTCCCAGTTGAACAAATTTACCAAGGTATTTAAGGTTTGATCTCTTAGCTCTCTCTCAGCTCTCACTCTTAGAATCATCAGGACCTCTCTGTATAGTGTTTCCATAACCGTCTAGTTTGACTAAGGAAACAGTACAGAAAGTGTTGGGGTAGCCTCAAAAGGCCAAGAACTATCACCCCAAAGAGACCTTCACAATTTGGATAAAAAAAAAACTACTTAAGAAGGCCATTTATTGCCTTTAGGAGTAGCTGGCTGTGGTCATTCTGTTCTGTGTGGGACTTTGCTCTAGCTTTATGTTCAAATTTCCTCACAAGAAAACACTAAACAAAAGGTAGTATAATAATGATAATAATACCAGATGGCCTATGTAATAACACTTTTAAGGTTTGCAAAGCTCTTTCTTTACATACAGTTCATTTGATCTTCCCAACAAACCTGTGATACTATTATCCCCATTTTCCAGATGAGGAATCTAGGCTTAGGGAGGTTTGAGTGACTAGAGGACCTCCCAAGGTCTCTTGGGGGCAGGTAAATGGCATTTTCAGTGGCTTTATTGGTCTCCTTATAAATGACTAACCTTGATAATGGCCATTTCCCTAGCCGTAATTTTCTAGTTTGTTTCAAGGTAAAAGCTTTCTTATGACTTCTCCATAGATGCTCCAAATGAAGAATTCAGAGCTGCATCAAAACTGGAAGTTAACAGATTTAGTTTGTTCCCCGGAAGTATGAATTCTGCCCTTCATGGCAATGATAAAAGAAGGTACTTGTAAAATAGGGATAGGAAGTCTAACTGCAAAGGTAAATATGTGTGGTAATAGGCAGAAAGCTGGACATGTCTGATTTTAGGACAGCTTCTTCATCTTTAACCAAAAAAAAAAAGCAATTAATCTTCCATTTTAAGCACATTCGTTTCCAAAATCAGTAAAATGGCCATCAACCTAATGTGCATATGTCATCTTAACACATTCATCGTACAGGAATCTAAAAGTGTCAGACTTGCTTTCTCCTCCCTGTTCAGTAGCTCCCACAGTCACATCCCTGGGGGTAGGGAAATGAATCTAGGAATTACATTCCAATCCTAACTCCATGTCAGACAATGCCTTACTCTGAACGAGGCAGGTCTCTCAACCACAACTTTCCTTCATCTAAGGTGAATTTTTGATGATCAAGAGAGAAACAAACACCCAGCACATGATATATTAGCAGAGGAGCTGTTTTAATCCTGTTATCTGACCTCCTAGCCCCTTGGAGGAGGAGCAGTCTCTATCAAGGAGAACAAACTTAGGCTGAATTTTCTTGATGCCCCAGCACCTTTGTGGTATGAGCCCTTTCAAGAATACAAAGGAGGCTTGCATGTCATTGGGGGGAGTGATGGCAATAGAACAACTGTCAGAGAAGCTGGTCTGGGGTGATTTTGATGCCTACCTGTGCTTTCTACCTTTCCAGCTCTAAGGGGATGATCACAAAGTCCAACGTGGAGCCCTTAAAGTACAGTAGCTGGTGGCAAGCCATACAGTGCTGCTGCAACTGCCTGGTCAAGAATCCGACGGGGCAGGAACGATTCCTCTGAGGCAGCTCATTTAGTAGACGGGGACAGTTGGATAGCACCATAACCTGGAACTGGAGTGAAGAGATTTTTTTTTTCTAAAAAAAGTAAAGGAAAAAAAATTAAAACATCAGCAAACTCTTTACTTTAAACATATTATCAACCCAAAGTACAAACTAGAACATAAAGATTCACATCAGGGAAATTCAGGTGTTGCCCAGCCCCCATCACAAAGGCAACAACACCATGATGTCTATCCCAGTGGAGTACAAACCATTCAAATACAGTTAAAAAATCTCTGCTTTCTAACAAGCTTATAACCTCATAATCCTGAAATGCCAAGATTGCTGAATAGTAACAGGAGCAGCCAAGCTAAAAGAAAAGTTATGTGTGTCATTTTCACATGGCAAGAAATTTCTTAGCTTGGTTGTGACTCTTTCCTTCAAAAAAATTCCTCCTGGTGACTTATCATTCATCATCATGTCATGGACTTTTTCTGTTCTATTCATATTGCATAATTTTGCCTTACTAACAAATCATTTCCCTAAGGAAGACTATCATTCCCCTTTAAAAAAAACACACAAAATCACTACCTTTTTATTTTAAGTGCCAGATCAATATGGTCTAAAGCCTGAATAAAGGTTAAACATATGGGTGAGTAAAAAGACAGCTGAGAGAATGTGTGTGTAAATTATAGCAATCTGATAGCTTTTTATGTACAGTATTATTAGAATTGGAAAGTAGAAATATTTTTGCAGTGTGTATTTTAAAAAATGAGAGAAAAATTGATCATTATAGTGCCGTCTAAAATATTTGTAAAGTTAATTTAATCATCTTTTAAAAGTGGGATTCTGGTTGAATAATATTTTGAATATTAGTATATTTAAGGTCTATTTTCCACTGTTGCATTCTTCATAAGACATGCAGATAGTTTAATTCATGTGCAGACAAACTCTTTGTGTTAATCTGTGCTTTGTAGTCTTACTTGGTAAATAGCTGCTTAAACCCAAATAAATCAACCTAGAACTACCCAAATTCCCTTGCTTATAGGGAATGAGAAGTCCACCAGTGTTGCTGTAAAAAAGATCCTAGGGAAGACTGCCTAGGATGACTTTCTGCATTCTCAGCAGCTCTGTAGGAGTACAGTGATGATACATAGCAAATATCATCATAGGTGGTATTACCTGTAAAGAGATGGAAATAAAAAAGATAAGATTCCTACCAGGGGATGTGGTGGTTTGCTTTTTTTTCTTTTTAAACGCATGTGCAAAGGGTGTCTAGTTCTCTGAATATATCTAGTCTTGTTCTCTTCTCTCCCCTGCCCCTGCCTAGTCATCCTTAAACTTTCTTAAAAAGAAAAACTAAAATTGGTCTTGGTTAATGGGCAGGTCTACCCTTTGACAGACATGCAATCCCCCAACTACATACAGCAGCTGGTTTCCTCCGAACCACGTCAGAGTTCTGACTAGTAGGATGGTTGCTCATGGTAAGACACCAGCCCCACCTTTTTTTTTTTCAGCAAATAGGAGTTTTCAAAATTTGGCTGTACCATCTCCTTTAAAGTTATGGGATACCTCCCGTAGACGTTAAATTATCTTGACTTTGCCATGATTGTCTTCATGGTTTTGTAGGGTCACAGATTTAGAGCTGAAGCGGATCAGAAGTGATCTAGTCCAATCCCTTCATTTTGCAGGTGAGGAAACAAGGCACACAGACGTTAAGTAGCCTGTCCAAAGTCAAGAGAATAGTAAGTATGAGAGTCAAGATCCAAATCTAGGTCCTTTAACTCCGAATGCTGTGATCTTCCACAATACCACATGTTTGAAAACTCTTTTAGAGCTCTTAGGCAGTGTTATATAGCGGATGCAGTGCCAGGCATGGGGTCAGGGAGACCTGGGTTCAAATCCTACCTAAGCTCAGTCTGAACTCACACTCATATTCCACCAGCAGCAGCAGATACTCATCCTACTCAGCCATATAAGAGGAAGGGAGAGTTGGGATGGGGTTTGAGGGGGAGGTGAACTGAAGCATGTGTGGAGATGGAGGCAGTGTAGGGAGCAAAGCAGAGACAGCTAGAAGACAAAATAGCACTGGTTGCTGAGAGAAAGGGGACACTGGGTTTTCAATTTCCCTCCCCTAGATTTTACTCAGGGCAGAGACTTTGGTAGGCCAACATCTGCACCCTTAACATGAAAGGCTAAAGACAACTACTATGCCTCAAATCCCTGTGTTTTCTCGGACCAAAAAGACTTCTCCCACCCCCTATTCTGAAGCCTCTAGTAGAATAACCAGGGCAAGAACACTAGAACAAAGGGGAGCCTGAAGTTCTGTCACTCGGAACATGCAGAGCTTTCTAGCTACCTGATAGTGACTGAGTTTAGTAGCAGTCTACTAGAACTTCAGCCAGGGGTAAAAAACCATATGTGCTTGTTGACCTTTCTAGAAATGATGCCCCACTCTCTGCTCTTCTCCTTCCTGGTACAGAGACAGTTCAGTCTGGTAGCTAAAATTACCTACTTCTTCTCCCTCAAAAGGACTTGAAGTAGGTTCTCCATATTTTTTCTCATTTTATTTTATTATTTTTTTTAGGCAATTGGGGTTAAGTGACTTGCCCAGGGTCACACAGCTAGTAAGTGTCAAGTGTTTGGTCAGAGACCAGATTTGAACTCAGGTCTTCCTGACTTCAGGGCCGGTGATCTATCCACTGTGCCACCTAGCTGCCCTTTTTCTCATTTTATTTATACTTGTTTCTAATATTAAAAGTACTAAGGATACTTGCTTTCAGATGCCAAAATCACTTATTAAGAGGTCAAAAATTATGGTAACGCAATAATACATACCAGCTGTTTTGAAATTTCATAGCAAAAAGGACCAACCAAGATGGCAGAGTAACAAGACAGTATAGCTGAGTTCTCCCACACAACTATTCCACAAAGATATTAAAAACATGCCAGACAGAGACCTGACTGAAGGGAAAAAAATCAAAATGAGTAATTTTCCCAGCCCAGTTCAATACAGAGACACAAAGAAGTCTAAAGATGCTGATGTAGCATCTTGCCAGGAGCAATCCCCACAAAGCTTTCCACCATATGAATGAATGAGGGAACTTCCTGTGATTGTTCATCAGGAAAAGAAAAGGGCCTAGACTCACACATAGGAAACTACTTTTGTTGAGGGAACACAAACAATTGACAACTGGCAGCTCGGTCACTGCCCAGTGCTGGGTCACAGATCCAGTGCAGGACTGAGGAGAGGACCTATGCCTAGGGAAGGTTTAAGGGCAAGGAGTGGTCTCTGGTCCTAGGCTATATGCTAAGCAAAGAACAAATACAGAAGAGAACACCAGCTGTGTGGCTGTGTGTGTGGCTGTGTGGCTCAAACCCCAGGAGTAAGGTCTGAATTCTAGGTTCTGGCCTATAGAAGAATAACCAAGGAACCTCATAACAAAGGGGAACCTGAAGTTCTGTCACTCTGACCATGCAAAGCTTTCTAGCTGGCTGATAGTGGCTGAGTCTAGCAGCAGTCCACTGGAACTTCAACCAGAGGTAATCCCATAGTTTTGTTGCTCAGAATCAAACCCAGGTCAGGAATTTGCAGAGCTCAGACCAGGAGAGCAGCACTCAGACTTTGCTCTGCATCAGACGAATTTAAGAGCACTTAAAGCTTGCAGGTGCCCAGCCTGAGCTGTCTCTAAGATCTATCTCTAGAAAGCAGTAGCAGGACCCCCCAAAACACACACACACACACACACACACACACACACACACACACACAAGTGTGGCGCGGACATTCCCTCTAGAAATGCACATTGGCTCTTAAAAAAATCCTAAGTTCAGAAATAGTGTGGAAGAATGAGCAAATAAAAAAGAATCCTATCATAAAGAGCTATTATAGTGACATTGACACTCAACCCACAACACCCCCCCCCAAAAAAGAGAATGAGTCCAAAATATAAATAAGCAAAAGCCTCAAAGGAAAACATAGTTTGGACACTAGTTCAATTAGAATTCTTGGAAGAGATGAAGCAAGAGCTTACAAAAAAAAAGATTTATAAATGAAATGAGAGCTCTGGAGTAAAAAATTAGAAATGAGCCCTATAAAAGAAAGGATTGTTAAGAGAATTGGCAAAAGTAGTACAAAACTTTACCCAAGCAAGAAACTGCCTGAAAATTGGGTGACCAAATAGAAGTTAATGACTCCACAAGACAGCAAAAATATTCAAACAAGATCAAAAGACTAAAAGACTGAAAAAATAAAACAAAATGTATGGTAGTGTAAGGAAAAACAACTGCTCTGGAAACCATTGAGGAGAGAGAATTTAAGAGAAACTGTATTGCCTAATACTTAAACCTATGATCAAATAAAGAACCAAGATATATTTAAAGATAGCTGCCTAGATTTCTTACAAGCTGAGGACAAAGTGAAAATAAAAAGAAAACACTCACTTCCTTAAAGAAAACCCTAAATAAAACTCTCTGTAACATTAGAGCCAAAATCCGAAACTTCCAAGTCAAGGGAAAAAAAAAAGACTGCAAGCAACCAGAAAAAAATTCAAGTGCTGAGGAGCCATAGTAAGGACCACACAAAAATTAGCAGCTGCTACTACTATAAAGGAGCCAAGAGCTTAGACTATGATTTCCCAAAAGGCAAAAAATATAGCTTTACACAACCAGGAATAATGTACCCAGCAAAGCTGAGAATAATATTAAAAGGGGGTGGGGGGGAGAGAAGAGGTGTGTGCAGTGGAAATGGATCTTTGATGAAGTAGAGGAATTTCAACCAGGGGTAATTCCACATTATGTTGCCATTTTGATGAAAAGACAAGCTATGTAGAAATTTTGAAATAATAAAAACACAGGAGTCAAGGAAAATATAAAAAGATAGACAAACATAAGCAAGCTATCATCAGAGACTAAATAAGGATAAACTGTTTACATTTGAACATGGGAAAATGATACGTCTCTTAAATTCTCTCTCCTCAATGTTTTCCAGAGCAGTTGTTTTTCCTTACACTACCTTACATTTTGTTTTATTTTTTTCAGTCTTTTAGTCTTTTGACCTTGTACATGTCAGAACCCTATCATCAGGCATTATAGAAGAAGTTGAATGGTAGAAGGCCTGGGGGTGGTTTCGTTATGTTTGGATAATCTTGAAGAAAGGGAGGGGAAGAGGAATACAGGTAGGGGAGGGTAGGAATTGGAAGGATGGGAAAAATAATCTCATAATCAGTATGTGCAGGTAGAAGATCATATAAACAAGGAATAAAGGGGGGAGCAATTGCCATTTGAATCTCATTTTCATCTGTGCTGGCAAAAGGAGGAACAAATACATAAACACGCAGTTGGGTTCAGAAATATGTTTCACTCAGCAGGAAAACAGGAGGAAAAAGAGAGAAGGAAGAGAGGGTAGAATAAGAGGAAGGGTAGATTAAGCAAATTAAAAATTAATTAAGCAAAACAATGACGTCACCTATAAAATGGAAGAGAATAGTAGCATGGATTAGAAAGCAGACTCCAATAACACGTTTATAAGAAATGCATTTGAAACAAAAAAATGAGCACAGTTAAAATAAGTGACTAGAGAAAAATCTATTATGCCACAGCTGAAGTAAAAAAAAAAAAAAAAAGCAAGGGTAGCAATCATGATCTCAAAGCAACCACTGAAAAATAGACTTAAAAGATAATCAGGGAAATTACATTTTGCTGAAAGGTACCATAGACAATGAATATCAATATTAAATTTATATGAACTAAATGGCATAGCATCTGAAAACTTAAAGGAAAAGCTAAATGAGTTACAGGGAGAAATAGTAAAACTAAAATAGTGGAAGGCCTCAATTTACCCTCCTCAGACCAAGATAAATTTTTTTAAAGGCTTTATACTTACTTGGAATTTGAATTCTAGTCCTTGCCTTTTTTTTTTTTTTAGTTCAATTTTATTTTCTGTTTCAAATTTTCTAACTCCCTTCTTTCCCTCCTCTGAGAAGACAAGAAAAACAAAACTCATTACAGATATGTATAGTCAAATACTTTCCCAGGTTTGTCTTAAAAAAAAAATAAAGAAAATATGCTTTAATTCGGACTCTGAGACCATCTGCTCTGAAGGTGAATAAATAGCATGTTTCATCATGAGTCCTTGGTCATTGTGTTTACCATAGAGTTACAAAGTCTTTCAAAGTTGATTATCTTTACAATGTTGCTATTATTTTATAAATTGTTCTCCTGGTTCTGCTAATTTCACTTTGCAAGTCTTCCCAGGCTTTTCTGAAATCTCCATCATTTCTTACAGCACAATGGTATTCCATCATGTTCATATCCCATAACTTGTTCATCCATTATCTAATTGATGGGTATCCCCTTAATTTCCAATTCTTTGCCACTACACAAAGAGCAACTATAAATATTTTTGCACATATGGTCCTTTTCCTCCTTCTTTGATCTCTTTGGGGTGTAGACCTAGTAGTGGAATCACTGGGCCAAAGGGTACGCACAGTTTAATAGCTTTTTGGGCATGGTTCCAAATTGCTTTCCAGAATGGTTGGACTAGTTTACAATTCCACCAACAGGTCATCTCAAGGGAACTAATAAAAAAAAGTCAAAAGGAAGGTAGTTTAGCACATCTCAAGCTATACTACAAATCAGTAATCATCAAAATAGCCTGGTATTGGTTAAGCAAGAGATTGATTATTGGAACAGATTAGTTACACAGATTAGTTGTATAGACATAAATGAGCACAGTAGTATAGTGTTTGATAATCCCAAAGATCCCAGTTACTGAGGTAAGAATGCTCCACTAATTTGCTTATGATGTCACCCTTTATATCTAAATCAGGTATCCTTTTTGAGTTTATCTTGGACCAAGATAAATGTAACCAAAAGATAAATGAAATAAAAAGACCTGAACAAAATTTTAGAAAAGTTAAATATGAGATATCACTTGAAATTATTGAATGAGAATAGAAAGTAGCATACATACTTCTTAGTTGTGCATGCCAACTTCACAAAAACTGACCATGTCTTCAGTCAAAATGACTTCACAAATAAATGCAGAATAGACAGAAATATTAAATGCATATTTTATGGACTACAATGCAATAAAATAATATTCATTGAAGGGCTACTGAAGAAATAATTAAAAATTAATTGGAGACTAAATGACTTAATCCTAAAAAAATGGAAGGGTCAAAGGACAAATCATAGAAACATTAAAGACAACAAAACAACACACCACTCAGTCAATAAACATTTATTAAGAGCAAACTATGTGCCAGGCACTGTGTTAAGAGCTAGGGATACAAATATGAAAAAAGGAAGTCCTTATCCTTAAAGAATTTACAATCTAATTGTAAGGAAGGGGGAAGTCAATGTACAAAAGGAAATTGAAGGGGGTGGTAGGGGCGGGTATCTGGCAGCATGTTGGAACTCTATAGCCTGGTGGGAAATGAAGAGACAGCTAGCCTGGGGTTCCTTTAAAGGAGGTTTGGGGATGAGGTCTCCACCCTCAAGTTAGAGGGAGGGGCCTCAGGGGCATGACTTACTGAGGATGTTTGAGCTGAAATGATCTTGCAGTTATGAGCTGGTTCCTGGGGCATGATAGAGGAGTTCAGAGTTCAGCTAAGAGGGAAATGGTAGAAGACCATAACTAGCTGCATCTCCACATATCACCACCCCCCACCTCAACCTCTGCCTTTCTTTCATGTGGCTGGACAGAATTTGTCTGCTGTTTATTGTAGGTTGTGGGTTTGAGGGGGGCAGAATTCAAATTGAGCTTAAGTGGGATTTGAACTCAGCTCTCCCTAACCCCAAGTCTGGTACTCTATCTTCTAAGCAACACTGGCTAAGAGCTCTAAGAGAGCTTTCATACATATGGTGCAGTGAAAGACCACTGAATTTGAAGTCAAAGGATGAGAATTTGAAAAATTAATGTGAGCAAAATTGCAGTATATATAATAAATTCAAATAAGTCATCAGCATTTTTATATTTATGAAAACCAAAAATAAGAGATAGAGAAATTCCATTTAAAATAACTTCAGAATGTGTAAAATACTTGGGAGCCTAACTGCCAGGACACTTACAGGAGCTATATTCAGAAACATATACAGGAACAAAACATTCATCATACAAATAAAGGCAGATCAAAATAACTGGAGGAATATGAATTGCTCATGGGTAGACTGATGAATTTACTTATTCAGTGCCATACCCAATCAAACCACCAAAGGATTACTTTATAGAGCTAGAAAAATAATAAAAACTAGAAACATAATTTAAAAAATAAGACAAACAGAAGGTCATCTCAAGGGAACTAATAAAAAAAAAAGTCAAAAGGAAGGTAGTTTAGCAGATCTCAAGCTATACTACAAATCAGTAATCATCAGAATAGCCTGGTACTAGTTAAGCAAGAAATTGATTATTAGAATAGATTAGTTACACAGATTAGTTGTACAGACATAAATGAGCACAGTAGTATAGTGTTTGATAATCCCAAAGATCCCAGTTACTGAGGTAAGAATTCATTACGTGATAAAATCTGCTAGGAAAACTGAAAAGCAGTTTGGTAGACATGAGATTTAGACTAATATCTAACACCATATGCCAAGATAAGTTACAAATGAGGAATGATTTTAGACATAAAGAGTGATATAAACAAGTTAGAAGAGCAAGGAAGAAATTGCCTGTCAGATCTATGAATAGGGAAAGAGTTCATGACCAAACAAGGGATAGAGATGACCACAGAGGTAAAAATAGACCATTTTTAAAATATAAAATTTAAGAGTCTTGCACAAACAAGACCAATGTAGCTAAAGTTAGAGGACAAGCAGGTAAATGGGGGAAAAAATCTGAAACAAGTTTCTGAGGTACATAAGAAATTTAAATTTATGAGAATAAGTCATTCCCCAATTGATAAATGGTCAAAGAATTTGAACCAGTGATTTGCAGAGGAAGAAATCTAAGATATTAATAACCATATGAAAAAAAATGCTCTAAATCAGTAGTGACAAACTCATCGAAATGGAACCATTAAACTGTACTTCAGGATCCCTCTGAGACACATAGAGAAAAAAAAACCATACACATAAGAGTGCTATGGCTTACATATGGCCTCTTGGCTGCATATTTGATACTGTGCTTTAAATCAGCAGTAGAGAAATTAAAGCAATTCCAAGGCATCATCTCACAGCTATCAAATTGGCAATGTTAGCAAAAAAAGAAAATGACGAGTGCTACAGAAGATGTAGGAAAATATTTATATTAATGTACTGTTGGTGGAGCTGTTAATTGGGGTAGCTATTCCAGAAAACCCATTGGAAATATGTCCAAAAAGTTATTAAACTTTATACTCTTTGGCCTAGTGATACCATTACTTGGTCTATAAAGAGATCAGTGAAAGAGGAAAAGGACCCATATGTAGAAAAATATTTATAGCAGCTCTATCTGTGGTGACAAAGAATTGGAAACTAAAGGGTTGCCCATAAATCGGGGAGTGGCTAAACAAGTATATGAATGCAATGGAATACTGTTGTGCTTATAAGAAGTGATGAAGGGAAGGGTTTCAGAGAAACCTGGGAAGACTTGTATGAACTGATACAGAATGAATTAAGCAGAAGTAGAATAGTTTATACAATAATAACATCATAAAGACAAATAACTTGGAAAAACTTAAGTACTCCATCAACACAATGACCAAGCACAATTTCAGAAGACTTACGATGAAACATGATAAGTACCTCTTAACAGAGAGGTTATGGACTACGTACAGATGGAGAAACATTTTTTTTGGACATGGCCAATGTGGGAATTTGTTTTGTTTGCCTATATATATTTGTAATAAGAGTTTTGTTTTTTTTTTTCTTTTTTAATGGGAGGGAGGGCAGGTGGGAGAGAAAAAAAGTGGATTTTCATTTGTTGTAACTTTTTTTTAAAAGATGGGACTCCAATTCAGATAATTGCTTGACATCATTAAAAACATTGTACATTTTCTAAAAGGCAATGAACAAATTGTGGTATATGAATGTAATGGAACATTATTTTGCTACCTGGAAAGACTAGTATCACTTCATTCAGAGCAAAGTAAACAGAACCTAGAGAACACTTTATACAATAATGATAGTATTGCAAAGAAAATAGCTTTGAAAGATCTCAGAACTCTTATCAATACAATAACCAACCACAATTCTAGACTATTGATGGGGAATCGTGGTACTCACCTGCTGACAGAATTAATGGACTCAGACACTACTAATGTGGAAATTTGTTTTGCTTAGCTGCATATCAGTTACAAGGGTTTTCTTTTTTCTTCCTTCTTTTTTTTTTGTGGAGGGGAGGGGAGGAGAGAAGGACTAAATATAAGGTTATCATAAATTTTAAAAAGAAAGGAGGATCAATGAAGCATTTTTAAGTACACAGAAGAGAACAAGAGGAAGACCAGAAGGAAATGAGAGAATTATGATAGCTTTAAAAGTTACATGTTGAATGTATTATTAAAGGAAAATGAAGGTGTAATAGATTCACAGTTTCATGTATAACCCTCTCTGTTCTACTATATATATATATATATGGAAATGCTCATTTAACTAGTGTTTGCCAAGTTAAAAAAATTTTAAATTAAATTTTTAAAAAATCTTCAATTAAGAGCTCAGCTCATTGTCCATTTGCATTTATTCTTTATTAAATTTGACAAACACTTATCTTCTTCAAAAAAGAAATCCATGACATTCCAACAAGAATACTATTCACATGCCATTGTAAGGTGGTTGTTCTCATCTGAACTAATGAGCTTCATCTCTTAGATGGCCTTCAGCTAGGTTTCTTGCCCTCCTGTTCTGGGACTCATTTCTATAAGTAAAGTCAGTTTTGAATAAGATGGGTTTCAAGGCCAACAACCACAGAGGCCAGCAACCTTTCACATACAGGTTTATCTACCCAATACATTCTGCCTTTCATTTATCACACACAAACATATACAATCAAGAACATTATAAAGAAAAATAATCAGACATTACATTATAAATGCAGTAACACCCATCATTCTTAGATATTACACATAATAAAAACAGCCTTCTTTTTCCCACTTAATAATATTTTATTTTTTCCAATTACATGTAAAGATAGTTTTCAACATTCACTTTTTAAGATTTTGAGTTCTAAATTTTTCTCTCTCCCTCCCCTCCCTCCTCCCCAAGACAGAAAGCAAACTGATATACACTATACATGTACAATCATATTAAACATATTTCCACATTAGTTGTGTTGTGAAAGAAGAATCAGAACAAAAGGGAAAAACCATGAGAAAAAAAAAAAGAGAGAGAAAATAGTATGCTTTGATAGTATGGCTCCATAGTTCTTTGTACTGGCCGCGCTGACCTTCTGCCAGTCACAAGCCATACCCTCTCCTCCTATAATGAGCAGGCTACCAGAGTCATACTCACTTCCGAGTCTTCGGTACTCAGCCGGATAAACACACAGAGACGAGCCATCGGGAGGTGCCAACACCAGAGCTTTATTCAGAGGCCATCACAGCAAGCCATCATAGCAAGCCCAAGCAGCAAGGCCAGAGCAACAGAGCAGGAGCCAAGAGAGAGAGCGCGTGATCTGACCACGCTTGTTCCTAAATACCTACCTAGCCCCTCCTCCCCAGCCCGCTTACTAGCCAATGATTGTAGGGTCAGATACCAGAAGGGGCTGTCTGAGTTTAGCACACCAAGGGGGAGGGAGTGACGTAGGAGGCTAGGACCGGATACAGGGAGGAGGCATCTGGGATTAATGCATAGACAGAGTACGTGACCTAGGAAGTCAGACTCAGATACTGGGAGGAGGCGTCTGGGGTCAGTGCTACACAAAGGGACCCAGGAAGTCAGGAAGGTCACAAGATGGAGGCGTCTGGGGATGACGTAGCATATAGGGAGGGGACTAAGCAAAGGGAACTCAGTCCTCTGCTGTCCCACTCCCACGTGGCACCGCCCCTTGCCTCAGGAGCACAAGCTCCACTACTTCCTTGTACCCAGCTTATCTCACATAGCACTGCCCACTGCTTCAGGGCTTCTCCGTATCCAGCCCATCCCAGTTCACCACGAC
Organism: Vombatus ursinus; assembly: GCF_900497805.2. Taxonomy (NCBI): domain Eukaryota; kingdom Metazoa; phylum Chordata; class Mammalia; order Diprotodontia; family Vombatidae; genus Vombatus; species Vombatus ursinus. The sequence continues at coordinate 16,088,670 of NW_020947062.1, forward strand.
TCTGCCTACCACAGCCCCTGTCTCGACTTCCAAAATACCCAGATCTTACCCTACTCTTGCCACAGCGCCCAACCTGGTAGCTGCCAACATCAGACAGTCCCTCACAGTTCTTTCTCTGTATGTGGATAGCATTTTCTATCATGAGTCTTTTGGAATTGTCTTAGATCATTGCATTGTTGAGAAGAGCTAAGTCTATCAAAGTTGGTCACTGCACAATGTTGCTGTTACTGTGTATGTTCTTCTGTTTCTTCTCACTTCACTCAACATCCGTTCATATAAGTCTTTCCAGGTTTTCCTGAAATCCTCCTGCTCATCATTTCTTACAGCATAATAGTATTCCATTACACTCATATACTACAACTTGTTCAGTCATTCCCCAATTGATGGGCAGCCTGTCAATTTCCAATTCTTTGCCACCACAAAAAGAGCTGCTATGAATATTTTTGTACATGTGGGTTCTTTTCCATTTTAAAAACAGCATCCTAACAGCAGGTAGTTATTGTAGGCATGGATATACTTCATATTTTTCCTTCTTTTCTCTATCATTATACATAAGTATCATATGTGTAGCATCCACAGGCAGCCCACAACTCACAGCCCCCACCCCTAGATAGCTCTGTGTGTGAATGTGAATTTGCTAAATCCAAAGGTCATGAATCTGCATGATATCAGTTCAAAACAAAGGCACTTCATGAAATGACAGAGTAAGAAAAGTAGCAATAAAACATTTCCACTATGCCCTTCTCCCTGAAAAAATACACTGTTGCAATAAAAATCAGTGATCAAGAGAAATTGAGGCACAAGGTACTGAACATGATCAATTTATTAGTAAGACTAGCAATTGCTAATAAAAAGAGATCCAAGACTTTTCATTAGTCAAGGATCCCTTTGACAGTCAGAACAGCCTTTTTCTTTTTTATATAGTTGAAAAGATAACAGTCTGTATGAGGTGCTAAAAATAATTCTGTGATGAAAACTAAACTAAGACAGTAATTGGCTGATATCAGAGGAAAGACTACATTTGGCCTGATTCACATAAGGGGATCTTTAGGAACCATGGCAACGGGGAAAACACAGTGCTGACCAACATTTTCTGGAAAGCCATGTATTCGGCAACTCCCTACGCTAGAGTGGTGCGGTACCAGGCTTACGATCAGGTACCGGATCAGATCTTATGACCACATTAGCTCATCCTCACTCCTCCCTTCTGGGGTAAGATGGATTGAATCCAGGCTGTAGTCTAGAAAAATAGGTAAGTTAAATTATAAACTCTAATATTAAGGCCTGTAAAATTAAATCTAACTCTAATCCATAAGAACTGATTTTAGCAATTAGATGCAGTTCTCAATAATGCAAAATAAAGTGGGGTATCAATTTTCAATTTCACAACCCCATCAGTGGGAAGAATGGAACACATAGGGAACAGGTATAGAGGATCACACATGTAGGAAAAATGTGTAGCTACGATCATGGAGGATCAACATACCTCCAATGGATTACTTCCAGGAGATCAACACAATGCCATCTACAAATAGGAACATTTGAAGTATTTTTTTTAATCTGTCATATATTATATACAGCAGATGTGGCAGAGGAGTAAAGTCCTTTTTTGTTGTTGAGGCAATTGGGGTTAAGTGACTTGCCCAGAGTCACACAGCTAGTGAGTGTTATGTTTGAGGCCAGATTTGAACTCAGGTCCTCCTGACTCCAGGGCCAGTGCTCTATCCACTGTGCCACCTACCTGCCTCTAGAGTATTTCTTTTTTAGAAAAAAATTTTTTTAGTAAATAGCATTTTATTTTTTCCAATTACATGTAAAGATAGTTTTCAACATTCATTTTTTATAAGATTTTGAGTTCCAAATTTTTCTCCCTCCCTCTCAGACCCCGTTCCCAAGATGGCAAGCAATTTGATATAGGTTATACATGTGCAATCATGTTGGGCATATTTTCACATTTGTCATATTGTGAAAGAAGAAGCAGAACAAAAGGGGAAAGCCATGAAAAACAAAAAATAAAAAATAGTGGAAATAGTATGCTTTGATCTGCATTCCGACTCCATAGTTCTTTCACTGGATGTAGATAGCATTTTCTGTCATGAGTCTTTTGAAATTGTCTTGGATCATTGCATCACTGAGAAGAACTAAGTCAATCATAGTTGATCATCACACAATGTTGCTGTTACTGTGTACAACATTCTCCTGGTTCTTCTCACTTCACTCAGCATCAGTTCATGTAAGTCTGGCAGTTGGGATATTTTATCACATATACGGAATCCCTCTTAGATTTGGATGCTCTGCTGGATATTATCCATAATGGTGACAAAGATCTTTAGAAAATTACCTGGTAAGTAGTCAAAGAATATGAACAAACAGTTCTCAGAATGAAAATGACAAACTATTAACAATATGAAAGAATGCTCTAAACCATTAACAATAAAAAATGCAAATCAGAACAACCCTGACCTCATACCTAGTAAACTGGCAAAGATGACAGAGGCCTTGAATAGTCAAGGTTGAAGGGGTTGTAGAAAAAAAGGCACATTAAGAGCAGCTAGGTGGCACAGTGGTTAGAGCACTGACCCTGGAGTCAGGAGGGCCCAAGTTCAAATATAGCCTCAGACATTTGACACTTACTACTTGTGTGACCCTGGGCAAGTCACTTAACTGAGATTGCCACCCCCAAAATGGACACACTAATATGCTATTGGTGGACTTGTGAATTAGCATAACTATTTTGGAAAGCAATTTGAAATTATGTCAAAAAATGACTAAAACGTCCATACCTCTGACCCAGTGATTCCTCTACTAGGTATATATTCCAAGAAGATCACTGATCATAATAAATGTTCCATATACACCAAGATATGTATAGTAGAACTGTTTGTGGTAGCAAATAACTTGAAACAAAGTAAAAGCCCTTTGATTAGAAAATGGCTAAACTAATTGTGGTACATGAATGTAATGGAATACTCATGTGCTATAAGAAATGATGAACATGATGAATACAGAGAAGCATAGAAAGGCTACAGGAACTGATGATTCTCAGATCTACCTGTCAAGCCCTAATCTCTCTGCTGACCTTGAATCTCATATCTGCAACTACCTTTTGGACATCTGGAACTGGATGTCCAGTAGAGACCTTAAACTCAACATATTTAAAACCCAATTCATCATGTTTTCCCCTAAATCCCCCCTCCTCCCAACTTCCCTACTGTTGCTAAGGGCAACACCACTCTCAGGCTTACAATAGGTGTTATCATTCATCCCTCATTCGCTTTTCTCTCATGACTCAAATCCAATCTGTGGCCAAGGCCAGTCAATTTCACCTTTGCAACATCTCTCCAATACGGCCCTTCTCTCTTCTGATACTGACTGCTATCAGCCTGGTGGAGGTTCCCATCACTTTATGTTTAAACTATTTCAACTGCTTGTTGGTGGGTCTGCCTGACTCAAGTCTCTCGCCACTCCAATTCACCCTTCATTAGGCCACCAAAGTGATTTTCCTAAAGCACAGGTCCTACCATATTATCCGCCTATTCAATAAACTCTAGTGATTCCCTATCACCTCCAGGATTAAATACAAAATCCTCGGTTTGGCATTCAAAGTCCTCATAACCTAGATCTTTGACCTTTTCAGTCTTTTTATACCTTATTCCTCTCCACATACACTTCGATCCAGTGACAATGACCTCCTTGCTCTTCCACAAACAAGACACTCCATCTCTCAGCTTCAGGTATTTTCTCTGGCTGTCCCCCATAACTGGAATGCCTCTCCCTCCTCATTCCTACCTATTGGTTTCCCTGTATTCCTTTAAGACCTAACTAAAATCCCATCTACTGCATTTCCTAATCCCTCTTAATTCTAGTGCCTTCCCTCTTTTATTTCCTATCTTTCCTTTATATAGCTTGTCTGTACATATTTGTTTGCTTGTCTCCCCCATTAGATTGTGAACTCCTTGAGAGTAGGGACTATCTTTTGCCTCTTTTTGTATCTCCAGCACAGTGCCTGGCATACAGTGGGAATTTAATAAATGTTTAGTAGCTAATGACTGTTGAGCACACAGAAATCTAGTGTAGAAATACACTCAATTCAACAGGGAAATTGATGTGGACAAGGGCAGACGGGTCTGAGAGAGAGAGAGAGTAAGGAATGGGAAGGAAGATTCTTAAGTAAAATAAACTTCAATTTCAGAAGGCTGATCATAGAAGAGAGATTTAAAAGAGAAAAAGTATGAGAACCACTGATCTGAGGAAGGTCAGAGAAGTATGATCCAGCTACTCCAGTTATAGATTACTAGTACTGATTCCATTCCTTATCTTTCCTGAGCTTTTTCTTTATAAAGAGAGCAAAAAGAGGAAAAATTATAATAGGATATAAGAGAGAGGAAAACATGAATAACAATCTTAACTATGAATGGGATGAACTCATATTTATGTGTGAACAAACAGGATGGCAGCAGAATGAATTACAAATACAATCCAACATTATGTTGTTTGCAATAAAAACACTTGAAACAAAGATTTGCAAAGAATTCAAATGATGGGCGAGGGTAGAATTTATCATGGCTTAGGCAAATACAAAAAAGCAGGGCTGGAAATAATGATATCAAAGCAACAGTAAAAATAGTCATGGTTAAAAAGAGATAAGCAGGGATAATAAGACTGAGGTTAGGACGTGATGTGAAAAGTCATAGAGAAGCCCAGATGTCCCACAGGAACCCCAACAAATATCTGAAAATGCCTCCCCCCCACAAAAATGGCCAGATGAGGGTAGAGGCTGGTAGAGGCTCATAACCAGGAAGCCAGCACTAGTTCAAGCAAACCCAGAAGTAGCTAAGGCAGAGATTGGGTTGAGCCAGAAAATCCTTGCCAATTCTAGTAACATGGCAGGAATCTAGCAGAGGAAGGGTAGCCAGTGCTAATTCCCATGAACTTCCATAAACAGTCCTGAAAAGTGCCAGTGCTCTGAAACAGAGTAGTGTTATAAACTGGTGCCAGCTCCAATAATGGAATCTGAAGCCAGATCTTAGCTCTTGCCTGTCAGAACTGAAATAATGACAGACCAACACCTCACAGATAACTGTTCAGGAAACCAGAGCTCAGCAGTGTGTCCCATAGAACACTGAAAGTCAAAGAAGGAGATGGGGCCAATTCAGTGCCTGGCCTTCAGATCCAGAGACTGTACTAAAAGCCCAAGACCTGCAGCTTCTCTGGAAAGCATCTCAGTGGGGCCTGTCAGGGCAACGGAAGAGGACAGTACCTATTTCTTTTCTAAAAAATAGAATGGAATAAACATAAATCAATTATTCCATGACAGCAAGGAATTATTAGAGCAAAGTCAAAAGTATGAGAAAGTAGAAAATGTAAGATGTCTATTATCATAAATAACTGACCATAAGACAGGTTGAGGAGAGATAAGTATCCTTGAGGAATATCTTTAAGGAATCCTTGAAAACCATGAGCAAACATAAATCCAGAATCCGTATTTCAAGAAATCATAAAAGAAAACCACTTCGAACCATTAGAACCAGAATGACAAAATAAAGAATCCACCAATCACTGCCTGAAACCTCAAACTGAAACCACACAGGAATGTCATAGCCCAAATCAAGAGCTTCCCAGTCAAAGAAAAAATAATACAAGCAGCCAGAAGGAAAGAGTTCAAGTGCCAATGAACCACAGTCACAACCACCCAAGACTTTGTTTAAGTCATTTTTTCAGTCGCATCTACCTCTTCATGACTCCTTTTGGGGTTTTCTTGGCAAAGATGCTGGAGTGGTTTGCCATTTCCTTTTCCAACTCATTTAACAGATGAGGAAACTAAAGCAAACAGAGTTAAGTGACTTGGTCAGTGTCACACAGCTAGTAAGTATCTGAGGCTGGTTTTTGAATTCAGGTTTTCCCCGCTCCAGGCCTCCACTTTATCTACTGTGCCACCTAGCTGCCATATGAAACTTAGCAGTAACTTAAGAAGAGAAAATCTCAGAATACCACATCCCACAACTCAGAAAAACAACCCTGCAAAATTGAGTATGATTCTAAAATGGAAAATGTGGATTTTAATAGAATAGAAATGCTGAGTAAAAACTCAGAAATGCAAACACAAGAGTTAAGAGAAACCAGAAAAGTAAATACATTTAGTAATTAGAAGGGGATAAATGATGAAGTACTTACATTATAATAGAAGAAGAAGCAATAAGGTTCTCTTCAGAATTCTAATGTCTTCAAAAGTCACAGAATGAGGTAAATAAGACAAACACAGGGCCTGGATCTGGGTTTGCTTGGTTTTGTTGGTTTTAGGAAAATAAATACAAAGGAAGGGAAAATAATATGCTATGGAAGAAATGAGGAAGAAGAGGGAACATCTTACTATTTTGCATAAGTGGGGGGTATGAGAAGAAGGGAATACAAACATGGAGGAAACGGTAGGGAAACAAGCATGTCATGCCCTTATTTGAAGTATATAAAGATGGGTTGAACATTCAGACTTACAAACACATACAGAGATTTAGTACAGAAAACATATTAAACCCAAAAGTAAAATAGGTGGGGAAACAGGAGATGAGAGTTTAAGGAGAACAGACTTCCAGAGGGAATAATCACCAGCAAATAAAACTTGAACTTCAGAAAGTTAATCATAAGTGGTGATAAAAAAGAAATGAAGAAAATATAAGGAATAGAATTGGAGACCAGATTGGAAGAGATAGGAGAAATGGAGGAATAGGAACAGATCACTTTAATTACAGGTGAGTGGTGAACAGATTCTTCCTCTTTCTCTATCCCTTCTATATAAAAACAAATATTGAAGGGGGCAGGAAGAAAAGAGTTAAAAGCATAAGAGAATATGAGGGAAAAGAGCCCTTATGTTCAAGTAAATTCTGAAAAATAGGAATTATCCTGCAAATCTTGTTACCTTCACTGAGGCCAATAAGAGTTTAAAAATGTTTACAGTCAAGATGGGTTCAAAACATGCCTCTGATGCTTATTTCATGACCTTGGGCAAATCACTTATTTTCTCTGGGCCTCTATTTCCTTATCTTTAAAATAATGAGGGTAGACTAGCAAGACTTCTTGGTTCTCTCCATCTCTGTCTGTGATTGATCTAGACCAAAAAAAAAGAAAAAGTCCTCAGAAGTAAAAGTCTGAGTAATGCTGTCACCCACAAGAGGTGTGTTCTAGTAAATGGAAAGATGGCTTTATTTTAGGAAGAAAACCATTGCATATTTGATAGATTGTTGTTGTCGTGCTGACTTTTTGACCCCATGTGGGATTTTCTTGGCAAAGATACTGGATTGGTTTGCCATTTCCTTTTCCAGATGAGGAAACTGAGGCAAATGGTATTAAGTAACTTACCCAGGGTCACACAGCTAGTATTTGAGACCAGATTTGAACACCTGAAGATGAGTCTTCCTGACTCCAGGCCTGCCTCTATCTACTGTACTACGTAGCTGTCCATATTAATTGAGGTTCTCTATCCACTATATCACCTAGCTGCCCATATTAATTAAGCACTTACATCTTGTTACTGTGCTTGAGAATGCAAATACAAGCTAGCAAGACAGTCTTTGCCCTCAAGGAGTTTGCTTTCTAATGGGGGAAGGCAATCCATAAAAGGGAGCTAGAAAGGGGGGAGGCTTAAGGAGTTACAACTTGACGTGAAGATGATTAGGATGTGTCACAGACACCTGGTTCTGGGCAAGATAAGGCAAAAGTTCATCTATCAGAGCCTGATGTCCCAGGGATAGAGTCCAAGGTTTCAGAGACGGGGTTTGAGTATGATGGCAGGAGTTCTGGCAGAATTGTGTGGAAATGACTGGGAAGTCGGTCACCTAATTCACCTGGTCATTGATCAGATTACAGTAGAAAGAATAGGTGGTGGGTTGAAGGTCTTGGGCCTCTTGTATAGTCTCTGGTTCTGGAGGCCAGGCTGTGAGTTGGCCTTGTCTCCAGCTTTGGCTTCCAGTGTTTGATGGAGCGCACTGCTGAGCTCTGCTTCCTCCCACAGATGACCTGGGTTCAAATCCTGGCTCTGGTACTATCTATGTGACCTTGGGAAAATTGTTGATCTTCAATTTCCTTATCTGTAAAATGAGAGCATAGGACTAGACCATCTCTAAGAGCCTGTCTAGCTCTAAATCTATAATCTTAATATGCTAAGAGAATCAGTTTATAATCTTGGTTCAAACCAATTTTCTTAAACCTGATTACATATTATATTATAGGCAGCTTCTTCATTCTATGAAAAGGTATAAAATATTGCCCCCTTTAAATTCAGCGATGTTAACCTCTGCACTATCAGTTGCCTGTATAAGTATTTTATTATTCAAGGAAGTGTGGTTTGGAATCATCTGATGTATGAACCTATGTTTCAATAAAGGATACTGCATTCAAGTACTCACTTTGTTTTTAGTACATTTCATCCAGTGTCAATTTGTCTTTAGTCCCCAAGCTTCTACTGTAGTGCCAAACTGAAACCTGATCTTTAAAAATAGAAAGCTATCACTGACAAAACTGAATTCAGCCTCTGCTCTTACATATTCATTCCTCCACTTGAATTATGTAATGTATATACATTTAACTGGGTGACAACTGGAAAGGGAGGCTGGAAATAGAGTAAGGATTTCATGGGTAAGGGTAGGTTGAAACTATTCTATTTGGCTCTAGTACTTTGAGTAGGTCAAAATACTTTTTCACTGAATTAATCAGAACTGAATGTGAGCAGGGTCCGTATCCCTCCTTGACACAAAGCCATTGGGTTAGAGATTGGGTCAGCCATTTGTATATAAGGGAGGAACTATCTCAGAATGGGAAAAGGAAGAGATTTTGAGTGTCTGGATTCAATGTTAGAGCAAGCATGAATCGAAGGCAAGACGATAGTAGCAGAGAATGGAGACATCAGCTCTTTGGGTATCTCTAGGAGAGGAGGATGCAGGATGAGAAGACTGCCTCCCCAAAAGGTTTACTCTTTCCTTAGCTTCCCCTCCCAAAGCCTTTCTATCTATAGACATCATAATATAATCTGCTGTTTTGTTACCCAAATGTTTCCAGTAAACTGAGATTTGCCTCAATTACAAAGGGGCTAGAGATTAACTAGAGATAGATATAGATGTGAGGTTATGCAGAGATGCCAACCTCTGCCTGTGTGTTAGGAATTTTTCCTAATTAGGGGCTCAGAGTTACAACTGAACTTAAAATTTTTCATCAAAAATAAACTCCCTAAAGCTGAAGAAAAGAAAACAAAGTGAACCTTAGGGACCATTGTACAGCCCCCCCTAAGCTTAAAACAAGCTAATTATTATAATAGCATATTACCCACAGTAAAACACCTTTTCAGATCTGTTATTACTTAAAATAGAATAAGGCTTCCACCCAAGATGGCTGCCTATACCTACTCCTGTAAAACCTAAAAAAAGTGAATAATGATTAATTGATTCAATGAGAAACTACAGTAAATGGCATGTTCTCCAGAACTGCATAAAAAGTCAGTCTGAGGCTCACAGGCAACAGAAAAGGGGGCTGCCAGCAAAGGCAGTTATCAGTGAAGGCTTACAAACCAGCAGCCTCCTAGCATAACCAGACATAGGCCAAATGTAGCCTGCAGGTCTGTGTCTGGAGTCAGCAAGAGAAACTGGGATGCAAGCATTACAAGATGGAGCTACATAATAATAATAATAATAATAATCATTGCTAGCGTTCATATAACCTTAGAGCTTTACAAATATTATTTTATCCTCAGAACAACCAAAGGAGGTAGGTGCAAATCTCTTTCTGTGTTCTGATGTGTATTATGTAAATGCTCTCTTTTTTGGGTAAGTTCCAAATAAAAAAGCAATAAAGCAATAAAATAAAAATATAGTAATAAAAATTTTAAGTGGAATAAAGCCAGATGCTACTGGAATGTTAACAGACAGACCCTCCCAACTTTGGCACAAGTCAAAAAAACAAGCACAAACCCCTAATTCTGGGGGCTTCTTAGAGAGAGGCTCCATTTTGACCCTCAACACACCTGCCCACCCCCACCCCCCAATTTTCTACTAGTGATGCTGTGCAGGAAAAGGAAGATGAGGTTGCTGCGCTGGTGTGGCCTCTGCTCGAGGGTAAAGGGCTTGATCAGGGTCCGGTGCGGGGGATGGGGGAGGCGGGGCGCCCCCTGCAGGGCGGCCCAGGCAGGCCTCCCACCCCACCCGCTCCCGTGGGCTCCGTCAGGCCCTGGTGTCCTCTGGCCGCTCCCTCCCCATGGCGGCCCCATCTCTCTCCAGGCTCCTTGGACATCTTGGGGTTGTCGGTCCCACAGGGCGTCCCCTCTGCCCGCCGGCCCGTTGCTAAACACTGACTAGAAAGTGACAGCGCCCCCCGCTGAAGGCGGGGGTGGGGCGGCTGTGGCACCCAGGCGCAGACTGACACACGGGGCGGCTCCCGCGGTCCCGCCTCCCACGCGCCAGGGGGCCCCGCCCACCCCGACCTCGGCCCAGAGCCCACCAGGTGGCGGCAAAGACGTGCCGCGGATGGAGTGCGGGACGACGCGGGGCGTCCTAGGAGACCAGCCCGTGAGGAAGTGTCTGGGAAGGAGGGCGGCCCTTCATTTTATGTCTTTTGTTTGTTAAAGAGGGAAGGAAAGAGAAAGAAGGAGGAGAGCGAGAGCCGGATGCGCAGGTGCATCCGAAGGAACGTGGGAAGAAGGTCTGGCGGGGAGGAGGAAGCCTAGACTGCGCAGGCGCGCCCCGGCCCCCGCCTTGCCTCGGGAGCCTGTGGCCCGGGAGCAGGGGGAGGAGCGCGTCGGTCCGCACTGTTCCCGGGAGCTCGAGGTCTTGCTCAGCCGCGCCGAGGAGCAGGGGAACCGGCCACCCCGCGCGGGTCAGTCGGGCCCAAGATGCCGGTAAGAAGCAAATCCTCGCCCCGCCCCGTCCGGCGGCCGGGGCCGTTGCCATGGAGGCACCGAGCCGGGAGGGCCTCCCCGGGGAGGGGCGGCCGAGGTCCAGGCCCGGCCGCAGCCCCTGCCCAGGCCAGGTCCTCGGCGGAGGCTTTCCCAGGGGTCCTCGCAAGGAGGGCCGAGAGAGGCCCGGCCCGAGCAGCAGCTTCCTCAGGAGCTTCCCCCAGGAAGGATGGGAGAGGCCGGGGCGGGGCGGCAGCCTTGGGGGTCTCCTCCGGGAAGGCCGAAAGAGCCCCAGCTCCAGGCCAAGCTGCAGCTTTCTTCGTACGTGGGAGAGCCTCGGCCCAGCCCAGGTGCCTCCTCAGGGTAGGGCGAGCCCAGCCCGGCCTTCTAGAGGAAGGGAGGTTCTGTTGGGCTGGGAACCTGGAGAAGGGACAGCGCTGGCCACGGCCTCTTTGTCATCACGCGCAGGGGTTCCCATGGAGCCCTGGCTTCGGGCCTCCTGCCCTTAGGGGTGCTGGAGATGACCCCGGCCACCTCGGGGTGTGGCGCTGGGCTGGGCCGGGCGGGGCGGGGTTGGGGCGGGGAGGAACCTGGCCCAGCCCTCCTTTAGGTGAAGGGAAGGGACTCGAGGTTCCCAGAGTCTTGAGGTCAAGCCACTCTCTGCTGCCATCTGACTCTCAGGACCAGCACCATCCTCCTTTGAGGATTTCATTGTATTACGTAGAGTAAGATGAATCAGATGCTGCCATCGCCTCAAATTATTGACAAGTCCCCGTTCCCTTTAGCGGATTGTTATTGCTCCTATATCTTTCCAAGGAACTCTGGTTCCTATTGTTCTTTAACTTCCAGTCAGTTATTTGCTAATGTCATATGAATATGGTATGTCATAGAATGGTGGCTATTGAAATTTCCTGGGATTTTCGTCTCAGATCAGTAGTTGGAAAGGCCAGCCCTCTCCTTTTACTGATGAGGAAGCTAGAGGTGTAATGACTTGTCTAAGGTCACACAGCTAGTCAGTGGCTTAGCTAGGGTACTGTAGCTTGCAGGATTCTTTACCATCTGTACCATCTACATCTTGTTATTTCACAACATAGTAAAAGTGTTAAACTTGGGGTAGATGCTACGTCAGCTTTAACCATATACAGCTTGATTTCATGCAGAGGAATGGGATTATGCTCGCTGCAGGCTCTTGATTCCTAAAAATTCAGTAACTGAGAATTTTAGTGTAGTCTTAAGTGAGAAACTGTATATCTAGTACTCTGTAGACTTTGCTGCTCTGTTTAAATGTGAACAATTATTGTTTTTCCCTAATTTTAAGAATATTTGAACTGGTTTTTCCTGAAATAGAACATTTAAATTTTTCTAGGATGAGTGCCACAGAAATAACTTATGGATACTGTACAATATGGAATAACCATTTCACTTTATATGCATGGTATAAGAGAAGCCCTAAATTCGTAAGGAGGGGTGAAAAAGTGGAGGAAACTAAGGGATCGAATTCCACATGCTTTTTGAAATTTACAGTATTTACTGTGGAAGAATGTGGAGGAAACAAGATTCATTAGAGCATTGAACTTGTAGAGCAAAACTTGGAATAACAGAATCTTAATTCAGTGGCTGTCTCTACCCTTTACCTGTAAGACCTTGGGCAAGTCATTTGATTTCTCTGGGCCTCAGTTTTCTCATCTGTAAAATAGGAGAATTGGACTAGATGACCTCTAAGGTCTCTTCCAGCTACAGTCAGTTCTCATTTAATATAAATGGACCCTTCCTTAGACCTCCCTATGTTTTCCTGGAGACCTATGTGGCCCCTCTGTCTCTTCAGCCCTAACAGCCAGAGGGGCCTCAGTGCCTGAGATCCTGCCACCCAGAGACTGAATCAAGGACCCCTGGCTCCAGGCCTGTGGTAGCTGCTGTAACCGCCTACAGGAAACCTGGGCCACTGTGCAGTTCTGCCCACCTTTGTGCCTGGGAGTGGAATTTGCAAAATGTGAAACTAAATGGAGAACTGTCTACATATGATACAGTGGTTTAGTGTATGGAGAGCAGGCTTCAGAATCAGGAAGATATATTTTGTATTTACTTTTATTTGTGCAAGTGTAATAAATACCAAACACACTAGCATAAGGTATGGGACAAGGTTTATGATCCAATAAAGAAGACTGATGGGGGCAGCTAGGTGGCACAGTGGATAGAGCACCAGTCCTGAAGTCAGGAAAACTTGAGTTCAAATCCGGCCTCATACCAAACACTTAAATTTACTAGCTGTGTGACCCTGGGCAAGTCACTTAAACCTAATTGCCCCCCCCCCCCAAAAAGAAGACTGATGACAGGAAGAACCAATGTATCTTTCTTAGACTAGAGCAGAAAAGTAGAGAATGGGCAGTGATGTAGAGGTTTGGAAATGGAGGAGCTTAAGATGTATGAACTTCATCTTTTCAATACAATAGGAAGAGAAGTTCTCATTTGGAGTGGCAAGTATAGATTTGGGGACTTGTGGAAAGAGTGAAGGTTTGAGATTTCTGTTAATAGGAGTGTGAGAAGAATTTTATTCAGAGATGAATGAAGAAAATTTTGTAGTTGAACTTCTGAGAGCTTATGTAGGGAGAAAGAGAGAGAGAGATTGAGAAAGATTAGGCTAGGGAGAGAGCTCTGGGATACATATATTCATGTATAGGAGTGGGATAAGGCCTGATGTTCCTGTTGTAAAGGAGACTTGACTTGTGAGAAAGGAAGTAGGAAAAAGTCATGTCATGAAATTCCAGGGGAGAGAGTTTCAAGGAAGAGGTTATCTAAAGTGTCAAATAATGTAGGGAGGTCAAGAAGGATAAGGATTGAAACTGTGAAATTTGGCAATTAATAGATCATTTGTAACTTTGAATCCAACTTCAGATGGTAGTGATGTCACAAGCCAGGTTTTAAAGAATTTTGAAATGTCAGGTAAGGAAATAAATGCAACAGTTACTGGTAGTTTTCCCAGTTTCCTGAATTGTAAAATGATAGAGTTGGACTAAAGTCTCTTCTAGATCTCTTTCCATGAACCTATAAGGCTCCTCTCTGAAGTCAACTGACTTTGTGACTCAGGGTAAGTCACTTAACTCTCAGTGCCCCAGGCAGTACTCTGAGACCTTCATTTGCTTTTCCTAATCTTCATTGTTAAGCATTTCCTCACCAAACTTCCCTATCCAATAAAATCCTAGTTCTCCTTAAAAAACAACAACCAGAAACTATGTAGTTGTGTGACTTTTTGCAAGAAACTGACAGATGATTGCTGTGATTCATTCCTCATTCATTCAGTAGGACTCCATTTCCCAGCTCAGTTCATTTTCACTGGCTCTCCGTCATGCCTGAAATTCTTTCCCTCCCCCATTTTGCCTCCTGGCTTCTTTCAGGTACCAGCTAAAGTTTCACTTTCCACTAGAAGCCTTTCCTTGTCTCACTTATGTAGTGCCTTCCTTCTGTTGATTATCTCCAGTTTATCCTAGATCTATATCTTGTTTGCACGTGATTAGCATGTTGTCTTCCCCATTTGACAGTGATCTTGAGAGCACGGACTGTCTATATCCTCAGCTTTTAGCATAGTGCCTGGCACATAGCAGGTGCTTCATAAATGCTTGTTGACTGATAGACAAAGCCTTAAGCTTGAGGCTAAGAAATACAGAGATTTAAAAGGACATGATTCTAGTGTATAAAAAAAATCAAGTGGTCTGCAATTTACTTATCAAATACTAAAGCAGCAATTAATAAAAATAAAAATCTTGACCAGAAGCTTATTTTTTTTTCAATTAAGTAGTAGTAGGCACTTAATAAATGTTTGTTCTTGGCGCTGTGTGTACAAAGACAAAATTGAAAGAGTCCCTGTCTTCAGATAACTTACCTTCTAAGGTGGAGGAGAGAGCAAAACAATAGATACACAGAGATAATTTAAAGAGGGAAAAAATGCTAACAACTGGAGGTATTTGTCTTTCATTTGGAGGTGGCATCTGAGCTAACCCTGGAAGGAAGCTAAGTGTTCCTAGAGACTGGTAAAGCGAGTCTTTTTTTACATAGAAAATGGAGGTACCCAGTCTATTTTTCTTTTTAGCTCAAGTAACAAGATTTGAAAAGTATATACATGATGATTGTGGAGAAACATTAATCTTAGTGACAAGAAAGTCTCACATTGAAAATCATTCATATATGTGTTAAGATTAATGTTGATTTTTTTGTTTTATTTTGGTTATTAGATCAATAAATCAGAGAAGCCTGAAAGCTGCGACAATGTCAAAGTTGTTGTTCGATGTCGACCCTTCAATGAAAGAGAAAAAGCAATGTGCTACAAATTATCTGTTACTGTGGATGAGATGAGAGGAACTATTACAGTACATAAAACAGATTCTTCAAATGAACCTCCAAAGACATTTACATTTGATACGGTTTTTGGACCAGATAGTAAACAACTTGATGTTTATAACTTAACAGCAAGACCCATTATTGATTCTGTTCTAGAAGGCTACAATGGTAAATAACCTCATTTCACTTTTGAATTAAGAGGATTATGAATTTTTGAAACGTAGAAGCTTGCAATCCTATTTGAGCATTATAAAAGGATTTTTTACCTATTGAGTTTAGTTATTAACCTACCATATTATTATTCGACAAATACTAAGTTTTTGCTTGTGTATATACTAGTTCTGTAAATATAATAACAATAGCTTAATAAATAATGGAAATCATCTTTTTTTTAAACATTTTTTATTTAGTGTTTTATTTTTCTCCAGTTGCATGTAAAAACAATTTTTAACATTTGTTTTTAAAACTTTGAGTTCCAAATTCTCTCCCTTCCTCCTTCCCCCCCCCCATTGAGAAAGTAAGCAATTCAATATAGGTTATATGTGTGTAGTCATGCAAAATATATCCATAATAGTCATGTTGTGAAAGAACACATAGACAAAAATGCTTTAGAACAATAGAAAGTAAAAAAAAGTATGCTTCACTCTGTATTCAAACACCATCAGTTCTTTCTCTGGGGATGGATACCATTTTTCATCATAAGTCCTTCAAAGTTGTCTTGGATAGTTGTGTTGCTGAGAAAAGCTGAGTCACGTACAGCTGATCATCTTACAATATTGTTGTTATTTTGTGCGCAGTACATTTCACTTTGCATCAGCCCATGCAAATCTTTCTCGGTTTTTCTGAGAACATCCTGCTCATCATTTCTTACAGTACAATAGTATTCCGTCATAATCACATACCACAACTTGTTAAGCTATTCCTCAGTTGATGGGCATCCCCTTAATTTCTAATTCTTTACCCCCAGAAAAGAGCTGCTATAAATATTTTTGTACATATAGGTCTTGGAAAATCATTTTGATAAAGGATATGAACTTCTGCCCCTCACAGTTTGTATTTTGTTTTATGATATATATTAGTCACATGTGGATTATCCATATTGTGGATCATGCATAACTAGTATATAATCCTCAGTTGGCTTTCCTCCATTAGACTCCATTGCTTTAGTTGGTACATGTTCAAGAATGGTAACCTTAAAATATAAGATTCTGTGATGAGTCTGAGCAAAACAATTAGATACATCTCTTCTGAAAAAGTTGTGATGTATTCTAAACCTAAATATTAGTGATTTTTGTATTATCACTGGCCATGCTGACTTGAAGTATTATAATAATTTCCTACCAATATTTCATCCACTGTCTTACTTTGCACATGTAGTGCTTAGTATTTGTTGGTGATGCTATAACAGAACGAGTTGAATTTTTCATTTCATTTCAGCCTACTTCCTTAAGACAGAAAGATGTCTCAGTAAAATTTATAAAAAAGCATTGCTATCATACTACTAAGATGTGAACAACACTTAAAGTATTTTAGTTTTGTTTTTTTTCCCCACAATGGGTTTGCCACCAGAACACAGGTGTCATGAAAGTTTTAGATAAAGCTAACTAAAATGGGCAAGGTAAAGACATTAATCTAATCATCATTGGACAAATAGACTATGGCAAATGCGTGACAACTGACTACCTCACCTATAAATGTAATAGGATTGATAAGAAAGCTATTGAAAAAGAGGCTGCTGAGTTGAGAAAGGATTCCTTCAAATATACCTGGTCTTGGATAAACTGAAGGCTGAACCTGAGAGTAGTATCAACATTGATATCTCCTTGTGGAAATTTGAGACCAGCAAGTTTTACATGACCATCATTGGTGCTCCTGAACCCAGAGACTTTATCAAGAACACAATTACAAGCACATCTCTGGGGACAGCTAGGTGGCGCAGTGGTTAGAGCACTGGACCTGAAGTCAGGAGTATCTGAGTTCAAATCTGGCCTCAGACCAAACACTTGACACTTACTAGCTGTGTGACCCTGGGCAAGTCACTTAACCCCAATTGCCTAAAAAAAAAAAGAGAAACCTAAATCTAAAGATGTCTACAAGATTGGTGGACTTGGTACTGTACCTTGTTGGCCATGTGAAG
Organism: Vombatus ursinus; assembly: GCF_900497805.2. Taxonomy (NCBI): domain Eukaryota; kingdom Metazoa; phylum Chordata; class Mammalia; order Diprotodontia; family Vombatidae; genus Vombatus; species Vombatus ursinus. The sequence goes on from NW_020947062.1 coordinate 16,106,012, forward strand.
ATCAGTGTTGTGAAACTAAGTATGGTGGTGACTTCTGCTTCAGTCATTGTTGTAACTAAAATAAAGTCTTTTGAACTGCACCATGAAGCCCTGCCTGTGAATGACGTTGGTTTCATCATCAGGGATGTGTCAATTAAAGATGTCCTCTTTGATAATGTGGCTAGGGATAGCAAGAATGACCCACCAACAGAAACAGCTAGCTTCATTGCACAGCGAAGTTCACATATGTAAACTAGTCAAATTAGTGCTGGTTATTCACCTGTTCTAGATGATCACATTGTTTACATTGTTTGCAAATTTGCTGAGCCAGAGGAGAACATTGATTGATGTCCTGGTGGGAAGCTGGAAAATGGCCCTAACCTCTCTTTTTTATTTTTTAAAGTTTTTATTTTCTTTGGAGGCAGTAGGGGTTATGTGACTTGCCCAGGGTCACATAGCTAGTAAGTGTTAAGTGTCTGAGGTCGGATTTGAACTTGGGTCCTCCTGACTCCAGGGCCAGTGCTCTATCTACTGTGCCATCTAGCTGCCCTGCCTAAATTCTTGATATCTGGTGATGCTGCATTGTTGATGTGATTCCAGGCAAGCCCATGTGTGTCAAAAGCTTCTCTGATTATCCTTCACGTGGTTGTTTTGCTGTTTATGATATGAATAGACTGTTGCAGTTGATTTCATCAAGACAGTTGATAAGAAGGCTACTGGACCTTGCAGGGTCACAAATTCTGCCTGGAGATTCAGGAGGCAAAATATTTGTTTGTTTATTGTCTCCCCCATTAAAGTCAGGGACTATCTTTTGCCTCTTTTTGTGTCCCCAGCATTTAGCACAGTGCCTGGCACAAAGTAGGCATTTGATAAATGTTTATTGACTGATTAAACACCTGCCACTCTAGTCTTCTTACTCAGTGATCAAAGAACTGAGAACATTTTGTCTCAACTGACAACTGATTTCAGAACTGTTTGTCTCAACTGGCCAAAATGCGTTATAAAAGTTTCAGGAGGAAAAGAATGGTTTTTTGTGGACCATTTGTTTCCTTGAAGTTTTAAGTTACTAGTTTTTAGAATAGTAATTTTTAAATATAAACAACTTGACCCAAAATCTAACACATAATTTTACCATCTTTAAAAAAAAGTTTAGTGCAAAAAAAGTATTTTACTTTGCTCTGTATATTTTTTTAATGTATTACCTATGCCTACAAGGCCTTCTTCAGCTGTTTAATTCCCACCCAACTGACCCTTCCTTGATTTCCCTGCCCTCTCAGACCTGACATAGCACTTGGTATTGTACCTTTTTAATGTGTAATGTTGTGTCTTATTTTATTGTTATCTTTGTGCTTAATCCTTCTGTCAGTCAATAAGCGCCTTGAGAGCAGGTATTGTTTCGTTCTTTGTATTTGTATCCCCCATCTAGCACAGTGCTTGGCACATGTAGGGACTTAGTTTATAAATGCTTATTATTTGTGTGAGGCATTGTACTAGATTGTAAATTTTCTGATTGCAAGGAACTTACTTAGCTAATGTTTGTATTTCCTTCAGTGCCTAATGCAATGTTCTATACACATTAGATGCTTAATAAAATTAATTGAATTTAAATTTTGAATATCTTTGGAGTAAATCTTTTCTTTCTATTTCAGGTACTATATTTGCATATGGACAGACTGGAACTGGAAAAACATTTACCATGGAAGGTGTACGAGCTGTACCTGAACTTAGAGGAATTATCCCAAATTCATTTGCTCATATATTTGGTCATATTGCAAAAGCAGAAGGGGATACAAGGTAAAAACAAAAAAGACTCTTTTTTTCCACTTCCCTGCTTATTTTTAAGTAAAATAATTTTTTTATGTAGGTAGATGTTGATTTCAGGGTTTTCGTTCATATATGTCATTGTACTTGCCATTAACCTGATTATTTTCCCAAGTATTTGGCCTTCAATTAAGCCATCATATGTTAAGTCCCTACTAAAGTGCCAGGTATTGGGGCTGAGGTTTTAAAGACAAAAAGAAATAAGCTTGTTCTCAAGGAGCTTACATTCTATTATATGTATACAATATACTACATATACACAGAGAGGTAAATACAAAATGCAGGATTTCATTGCAGTTAGTTTGAAAAGATAGCTTAGAGCTAGGAGTAGAGACTAGACCTTCTGTTTCACTAATATCGTGAATTCCTAATTGATGAGTAAACTCCTACCAATATAGCTTACTTAGAGTCTTACAAGAGTTGCCTAGAGCACTGTGAAATGCACAGCTAGCTCTGGACCCATGCTTTGAAACTTAGGCACCTGAAGAGGAAGGACTATTTCAGACATGGGGCATAGGCTGTGAAAAAGTGTGGAAGCAGGGGAGCAGCTAGGTGGCACAGTGGAGCACCGGCCCTGGAGTCAGGAGGACCTGAGTTCCAATCCAGCCTCAGACACTGAACACTTACTAGCTGTGTGACCCTGGGCAAGTCACTTAACCCCATTGCCTAGCCAAAAAAAAAAGTGTGGAAGTAGGAGACAGACCATCATGTAGGGGGGAATGAAGGTTATTAATGTGAAATTGGTCTGAAAAGAGGTTGGAGCCAGATTGTGAAAGAACTGCAAGCCGGAATTTGTATTTTGTCCTAGAGCAATAGGAAGCCACTGAAATTTCTTGAGCAGGGGAATGGAATAGACTTGTGCTTTAGGAATATCAGTTTGGCTGGTCTGCGGAGAATCCACTGGAGGTGGGAGATTCTGGGGGCATTTATATTATTTAGGAGGTAATCGCTATAATTTAAGTGAGAAGCTAAGAGGGTTTGAACCAGGGTGGGAGTGCTATGTGTAGAGAGAAGAGTATGGTTGTGTTGGTGGATTAAGAGAACTCAAGATAGATACCTGAGTCACCTGCATAGAAATGATAATTTAAACTCCTGGGAGCTAATCCCCTCACCAATAAAGAGAAAAGAAAAAAGAAAAGAAAAGGACCCTGGATTGAACTCTTAGTTAGGCAGATGATTAGCCTGTATGTAGCCCTTTTAGATTGAGTAGGAGCAAAGGCAGCAAGTGGCAGGGATAATTCAAAGTTTGGGTTTGGCAAGAGGGGCAGAGGACAATGTAAATTTGCACTGGCTAACCATAAAGTCAAGATTAGGAAGAGAGAAAAGTGAAGTCAGAGCAGGAGTCTTGTAGGAATTGGAGGTCATGGTGACGATAAAGAATAGGTTTAGGAGAAATGAAGCACAGAAAAATAAGAGGTTATGGTCAGTTAGAAGCTTTTCCTATTTCTCAGACGTGGAAGAGAGAAACTAGGGCTAGATATAGATACGGGACTCTCTGAGGAAGAGAGCTCCAGTCTCTATCCTATAGGTTAGCTTCTTAACGCCTTTCTCTCCTAATCATATGATGCTGGGATTGTCCCTCTCTGACTGAGGTGGAGTGAAATTGAAGGTCATGGAAGGAAGTTGAGGAGGTTGATGAACTGAGAGGCCAGGATGTCTGTGAGAACATCAACTTACATATTGAAGTTCTCTAATATAAGATCAGAATCTGTGGTGGACAGAGACTCTGAACTATGCATTTACCTCTTCAAGAAAGGAGGGAAAATGACCCAGGGACCTCTAGTGTCTGGATAGGATGACAAACGTGGATGAAGCTAACCTCAAAGGAGGAGAGGCTACTCAGTAATGTTAGTGAGTAACAAAGAATGTGCCTGCTTTTCCTTGTCCAGTGTGTTGGTGGCGTGAGAAAAAGGATATCCTTGAAGATGGCCAGAGATTCAGGGTCTTCTGAGGGGAGCCAGGTCTCTGTGGGTGCCAGGAAATGAAAGAGTGTAAGAGAAAAAGGTCTAAAAAGAAAGAAAGTTTGTTCATTGATCCTAGAACCCTAACCCTGTCTTTTCTTCTTTTTCTTCCAAGACCTCTAATCATTTGCGTTATCAGATAAAACTGCATGGAGGTGACTGTCAGGAGGGGGAGGGCATCTGGGGCACATGCAGGCTAGTGAGCCCAATGGATGGAACAGAACTGAAACAAGGTTTGGAAGGGAAGGGCAGAGGTTAATGGCAATAGAGAATGGGAAGTGATAACAGGGGAGAGGAGTGGCTTTTGTTCAGGCAATCACAGGTTCTGCATCATGTGATTAGGAGAGAAAGGCATTAAGAAGCGAAGCTACAGGATAGAGACTGGAGCTTTCTTCCTCAAACAGTCCCCTATCTATATCTAACCCTAGTTTCTCTCTTGAACTCTAATCCTATATCATCCGGGGCCATCTCCAGTCCTCCTGACCACTGGGCCCAGATGGCTGCAGAGGAGAAAGTGAGACCAGTGACCTTGCACAGCCCTCCCTCACTTAAATCCAATTCACTTGCAAATTATGGCATCATCTTCCTGATGTCATGGTCCTCTTGAGAATGAAGAACAAACAGTAACAATAATCCCACACCATAAATTGTCAGTTAAATTTTTTTTAATCCCACTATTTTATTTTATTTTTATGTTGTATTTTTTATTTATTTTGTTAATATTTCCTAATTAGATTTGAACATTTTTTCCCAATTGCATGTAAGCAAAAATTTTTAACATTTGTTTTTTTTTTTAAATTTTGAGTTCCAAATTCTCTCTCTCTCTTCCTGCATTCCCTCCCCCCACCTCCCATGAGAAGGCAAGCAATTTGATATACACTGCAAATGTGTAGTTATGCAAAACATTTCCATATTAGCCACATTGCAAAAGAAAACACAGACTGAAAAAAGAATAATACAGAAAATTTAAAAAGTATGCTTCAGTCTGCATTCAGACTCCATCATAGCATTTTTCATCATAAGTTGTATGGAATTGTTTTAGATCATCGTAATGCTGAGAATAACTAAGTCGTTCCCAGATGATCATCATACAGTATTTCTCTTACTGTATACGATGTTCTCCTGCTTCTGCTTATTTCACTTTGCATCAGTTCATATAAGTCTTTCCAGGTTTTTCTGAGAGCATCCTCCTTGTAGTTTCTTACAGCACAATAGTATTCCATCACAATTATATACAACAACTTGTTCAGCCATTCCCCAATTCATGAGCATCTCTTCAATTTCGAATTCTTTGTCACCACAAAAAGAGCTGCTATAAATATAGCAAATATATTAATATATATATATAAATAAAGCAAATATTTAATAAATAAAAATATAGTAAATGTAGTCTTATTTCTGGTTTAGGTATCAGAACCATATTTGTATTGTAAAAGGAATTTTTTGCCTACTTTTCCAAATAGTTTATATAGTATTAGTATAGTATTAGAATTAATTGTTATTTAAATGTTTGGTAGAATTCACTTGTGAATCCATCTAGTCCTGGGGATTTTTTTCTTAGGAGCTAATTTATGACTTGTTGAATTTATTTTTCTAAGATAGGGTTATTTAAGTATTCCATTTCCCCTTCTGTTAATCTGGGCAATTTATGTTTTTGTAAATATTCATCCATTTCACTTAGATTGTCCGATTTATTGGCATGCAGTTGGGCAAAATAGCTCTTAATTATTACTTTGGTGGTGAATTCACCTTTTTCACTTTTGATACTGGTAATTTAGTTTTCTTCTTTTTTTCTTAATCTGATTAATCAGTGGTTATCTATTTTATTGGCTTTTCTGTAAAACCAGCTCCTAGTTTTATTTATTAGTTCAATGATTTTCTTTCAGTTTTATTCATCTATCCTTTGATTTTCAAGATTTCAATTTGGTGTTTAATTGGGGATTTTTCATTTGTTCTTTTTATAGTTTTTTAGATGCATTCCCAATTTATCGATCTATTCTTTCTCTATTTTGTTGATGTAAGAGTTTAGAGATACACATTTTCCCCTAAGTACTACTTTGGCTGCATCCCACAAATTTTGGTATGTTTTCTCATTATTGTCATTCTCTTTAATGAATTTGATTGTTTCCATGATTTTCCATGTTTCCATGATTCTTTGACTCTACTCATTCTTTAGGATTAGATTATTTAGTTTCCAATTAATTTTTTGTCCATGTTTCTGTAGCCCTTTATTGAATATTTTTATTGCATTACAGTCTGAAAAGGATACATTTAATTTTTCTGCATTTGGTTATGAGGTTTTTATGCTCTAATACATAGCTAGTTTTTGTGAAGGTGCCATGTACAGCTGAGAAAAAGCTATACTACTTTTTTTTCCCATTCAGTTGACTCCAGATCTATCATATCTAACTTTTTAAAAATTCCATTCATCTCCTTAACTTCTTACTTATTTTATAGTTAGACTTATTTACTTCTGAGCAAGGAAAGTTGAAGTGTCCCCCACTAGAATAGTTTTACTGTCTGTTTCTTCCAATGAGCCATTTAACTTTTCCTTTAAGAATTTGAGTGCTATACCATTTGGTGCATATATGTTTAGTATTGATATTACTTCATTGTCTATGTCACCTTTTAGTACAATGTAGTTTCCCTGCTTATCTCTTTTAATTAGATCTATTTTTACTTATGCTTTGTCTGAGATTATGATTGCTACCCCTGCTTTTTTTTTAACCTCAGTTGAAGCATAATAGTTTCTGCTCCAGCCCCTTGTTTTTTCTCTGTGTGTCTCTCTGTTTCAAGTGTTTCTTGTGAACAACATATTGTTGGATTATAGTTTTTAGTCCATTCTGCTATCCACTTCCATTTCGTGAGTGAGTTCACTACATTCACAGTTGTAATTATTAACTGTGTGTTTCCTTCCACCCTATTTCTCTCTCCCCCTCCCTCTCCTCCTTCTCCCCCCTGACTACTACTTCTCCCAATCCTCCCTCCCTGTTATCAGCCCCCCTCCTCTTTTCTTATCCCCTTCCCCTCCTACTTCCCTGTAGGGTAAGATAGGTTTCTGTACTACTCAACTGAGCGTGTATATTATTACCTCTTTGAGCCAGTTCTCGTGAGAGTAAAGTTCAAATGTTGCCAGCCCTCCCTCCCCCTGCACTGTAAAAGTTATTCTTTTCATACTTAGTTTATATGAGGTAATTTTCCCTGTTCTTCCTTTCACTTCCTCCTTCTCCCAGGGCATTCCTCTTTCTCATCTCTTAATTTTATTTTTTTAAGATATCATCTTACATCTGTGTCTTCTGTCTATGTATACTTCTAACTGTCTTAATGATAAAGCTCTTAGGAATTACAATTACTTTTTCCTGTATAGGAATGTAAACATTTTAACCTTATTGGTTCTCTTAAGATTTCTCTTTCATGTTTACCTTTTTATGCTTCTCTTGAGTCTTGTATTTGAAAGTCAGATTTTCTATTCAGTTCTGGTCTTTTCATCAGGAATGCTTGAAAGTCCTCTATTTCATTAAACATACATTTTTTTTTCCTGAAAGATTATCCTCAATTTTGCTGAATAAGTGATTCTTGGTTGTAATCCTAGCTCTTTTGCCCTCTGGAATTTCATATTCCAAGCCCTCTTTAATGTGGAAGCTGCTAAATCTTGTGTGATCCTGACCATGGCTCCACTATGTTTGAATTATTTCTTTCTGGCTCCCTGCCGTATTTTCTCCTTGGCCTGGGAGCTCTGGAATTTGTCTGTAATGTTCCAGGGAGTTTACGTTTTGAGATCTCTTTTAGGAGGTGATCAGTGGATTCTTTCAATTTCTATTTTGCCTTCTCGTTCTAGGATATCAAGGCAGTTTTCTATGATAATTTCTTTTTTTTAGTGTAGTCATGTGTAGTCATGTAAATCATAATAGTCATGTTGTGAAAGAAAATATAGACAAAAAAAAACTCAAGAAAAATGAAGAAAATAAAAAAAAAGTGGGGCAGCTAGGTGGTGCAGTGGATAGACCACTAGCCCTGGAGTCAGGAGGACCTGAGTTCAAATCTGGCCTCAGACACCTGACACTTACTAGCTGTGTGACCCTGGGCAAGTCACCTCATTGCCTAGCAAAATTAATTAATTAATTTTTTAAAAAGTATGCTTCAATTTGTATTCAGTCACCATCAATTCTTTCTCTGGGAATGTATAGCATTTTTCATCCTAAGTCCTTCAGAATTGTCTTGGATCATTGTATTGCTGAGAATAGCTAAGTCATGCACAGCTGATCATTTTACAGTATTGCTGTTACTTTGTACACAGTACATTTTTTTTCTACAGTATTTATTTTTTTTATTTTTAGTTTTCAACATTTACTTCCACAAGATTTTGAGTTCCAAATTTTCACCCCATATCGCCCCTCCCCCCCAAGATGGCGTGCATTCTGAATACCCTTTCCCCTAGTCTGCTTTCCCTGCTATCTCTTCCCCCCTTCCCCTTCTATTTTCCTGTAGAGCAGGATAGATTTCTGTATCCCATTTCCTGTATTTCTTATTTCCCAGTTGCATGTGAAAACATTTTTTTTTAAAACATGTGTTTTTTAAACTTTGGGTTCCAAATTTTCTCCCTCCCTCTTTCTCACCCACCCTCATTGAAAAGGCAAGCAACTCAATATAGGCTATACGTGTGCAGTTATGCAAAACACTTCCATAGTAGACATGCTGTGTACACAGTACATTTCACTTTGTATTAGCCCATACAAGTCTTTCCAGGTTTTTCTGAGAGCATCCTGCTCATCATTTCTTATAGCACAATAGTATTCCATCATAATCACATACATAACTTGTTCAACTGTTCCCCAATTGATGGGCATTCCCTCAATTTGTAATTCTTTGTCGCCAGAAAAGAGCTGCTATAAATGTTTTGTACATATAGGTCCTTTTTCTTTTTTGTTTTTTATCTCTTTTGGGATATAGACCTAGTAGTGGCGATAATTTCTTGAAAGATGATGAATACGCTCTTTTTTTGATCATGGCCGTAGGGTATTCCAGTAATCCTTATATTTTCTTTACTGGATCTGTTTTCCAAGTCAGTTGTTTTTCCAGTTAGATAGTTCACTTTTTCTTCAATTTTTTCGTTCTTTTGCTTTTATTTTATTGTTTCTTAATGTCTCATGAAATCATTAGCTTCCACTTGCCCAATTCTAATTTTTAAGGAATTATTTTCCTCAGTGAGCTTTTGTACTTCCTTTTCCATTTATTCAATTCTGCTTTTTAAGGAATTCTTCTATTCAATGGATTTTTGTTTCTCTTTTTACCATTTGGCCAGTTGTGTTTTTTAAGGTATCATTTTCTTCAGTATTTTTGTGCCTCTTCTACCAAGCTGTTGACAATATTTTCATAATTTTCTTGCATCATTCTCATTTATTTCCCAATTTTTCCTCCACCTCTGTTATATGATTTTTAAAATCCTTTTTGAGCTCTTCAGGAATTCTTGTTGGATTTGTATCCAATTTGCATTTTTCTTTGAGGCTTTCTTGAACAGCTTTGACATCATTGTCTTCTGGGTTTTGTATCTTGCTCTTCCCCATCACTGTAGTAACTTGTTGTAGTTTGGTTCTTTTTTTGTTGTTTGCTCGTTTATTCAATCTATTTCTTGACTTTTAACTTTATGTTGAAATTAGGCTCTGTTTCTAGGGTGGAAGGGGCACTGTCCTAAGCTTCAAGCATTTCTTGCTCCTGTTTTTAGAGTTCACTCTGAGAGTCTGTAGGTTTTCAGTGATTATGATCTAGGGAGAGCTTTGGTTAGCTCTCCAGGCCTGTGCTTTTGTCTTTATCCAGGAAGGGACCTTGTTCGTTTGTAGCCACCAGTACTAGCACTCCTGGCCCTGGGACTGTGACTAGGTCCCCCCACTCTCCTGCAGCTGCAATTGCTAGTGTTCCTCTCTGTCTTGGAATTAAGACAGGATCTTTTCTCCCCCGGGTGACCACAAGCTCTCCACTCCACCCTAGAACTGCAAACCAGGGCCCCTGCTCCCCTGTGGCCACAAATGCTAATGTTCCTTTTGGCCCTGGGACTGAGATCCAGAACTGCATATGGGCAGTACAACAGGGTCCTGAACCCAGTGCCAATAGAGAGTTCCTTGCAGTCTCCTTCTGACCAGTTGTTCACTGGTCATGGGCTGAGAGCTCCTGAAATTGCCACTGCCAATGCAGCTGCCTCCAAGGCCTGCTGCTGGTGCCATGGTGTGGTTTGTGCCATAGCTTGACCACCTCCCTGGTGAGATAAACCTTTCTTGCCAGATAAGTTGTCTTGGGCTAGAAAATTGTTTCACTCAACTTTTTGTTGGTTCTGCTGTTCCATAATTTGATTTGAGATGTTATTTTAGAATTTTTTGGAGGGAAATTTGGGAAAGCTTGGCTGAGTTCTACTCTACTCTGCCATCTTGTTTCTACCACTTCCCAGCTAGTCCTGATGAATATTTTGAACCAGATGTTATACGTGAATCTCAAACTCAACATATCCTCATTGAATTTATTGTTCTCTTCTCTTTTCCTATTCCACCCCTAAAGCCCAATCCTTCTTTCCATTTCCAAACGCATCCCTCTTCCAAACTTTCATATTATTATGAAGGACACCACTACCTTTCCAGGCACCCAGGTTTGAAACCTCAGTGTTATCTTCAACTCCTCTTACTTCCTCCACAAATCCAGTCAATCACCAAACCTTGTTCTTATCCCCTGACAACACCTTCCCTCACCCCCCTCCTCCCAATCAACATACCTCCCCCCACCCAAACTTCAGTGGCTCTTTATTGCCTCCAGGCAAACTTCTAGTTTTCCAATGCATTTGGCTTCAAAGCCCTTTATAGCCTAGCCCCTTTCTAACTTTCCAGTCTTCTTATACCTTGCTCTCTGCCAAGTTATCTTCAATCCAGTAACACTGGCTTCCTGGCTGTTCCATGAACATGATACTCCATCTCCTAGTTCTGGTAATTTTCTCATGGGCTGTTCCCCATGCTTGGAAGGCTCTTCCTCCTCATCTCCACCTTTTGGTTTCTGTGACTTCCTTTAAGTCCTAATTAAAATCCCACTTTCTACATGAAGCTTTTCCCAAACTCTTAATTTTAGTGCTTTTCCTCTTTTAATTATTTCCTATTCATCCTCTATATAGCTTGTTTGTACATATTTATTTGTTGTCTCTCCCATTAGATTGTGAGCTCCTTGAGGGCAGGGACTTATATTTTGCTTCTTTTTGTGTCCTCAGTGCTTAGCACAGTGCTTTGTGTATAATAGGCATTTAATAAATATTTATTGATTATCTGACATCATATATCTCACAGATATCCCATTCTTTCCTTGTAGCCATTATCCTAGTGGAGGTGCTCATCAGTTCTCACTGGCACTATTACAATAGCCTTCTAATTTGTTCTCTTTACCTTAGGTCTCTCTCCACTCCAGTTCATCCTCCACATAGCTGCAGCTGCTAACGTGATTTTCGTAAAGTGAAATTATCTTTAGGATCAAATATAAATTGCTCTGTCTTTCATAGCTCTTCACAGCATGGCTTATTCTTCCTTTGCCAGTACGTATTACACCCTCTCTATAAACTCTACAGTCTAGCCATATTGGTCTACTTATTCCACACACAGTACTCCTAACCTGGAATGTACTCCTTCCTTATCTTCACCTCTTAGAATCCTTGGTTTCAATCAAGGCTCAACTCAAGTACCATCTTCTGCGTAAAATCTTTCATCATCTCCCTAGCTGCTAGTGCTCTCCCTTACAAAATACACATGTCATCTCCTTCATTAGAATGTAAACTTCCTGAGGGCAGGAACTGTTTCAGTTTTGTCTTTGAATCTCCAGGGTTTAGCTTAGTACCTGATATATATTAGGCATTTAAAAGTGTTTATTCATTAATTGGTTGGTTTTAGGTACTGGGGAAGAAGGGAGATTGGGCTTCCTCTCATTGGCCCCTCCTATAGATGATATCCTGACAGCAAGAAGTTGTTTGTCTAAATCTTTAGTCCTTCCTGCGTCAGGACCCCTAGTAGCTGATGAGATCATTGTGAGGGAGAGAAAAGGAGAGGTCCTAGAACAGAGAGCCCTTGGGTATAATCACAAAGACAGATCATATCTTCACAAAGGATTTGGAGGAAAGGATTGGACAAGTAGATAGGCAGGAGAGAGCAGAGTCAGGAAAATTTAGGAAAGGGAGAATATCCAGGAAGAGGGGGTATTCAACAGTGTCAGATGTTGCAGAGAGGTCGAAAGGATAGGGACTGAGATCGTTGGATTTAGCAATTTAGAGATCATAGTTAACCTTTTTGCTTGGCATTGGTGTGGGAATTCAGTTTGCAGTGACCTGAGAAGTAAGTAAGTATTTATAGGAAATAGAGGCAACAAAAGGTAGTCAGCTTTTTCACATGTTATTTTGAACCAGATACTATATGTGAATCTCAAACTCAACATGTCCTAACAGAACTTTTTATTCTTTTCCCTTCTTAGGTTTTTGGTTCGAGTATCTTATTTGGAAATTTATAATGAAGAAGTGCGTGACCTTCTAGGAAAGGATCAGACACAGAGATTAGAGGTGAGGCTACTTTGAAAATTTGAATACTCTGAGGTAAGAATTATTTTTCCATAGGATTATACAGAATCATCATGTTAGAGCTAAAGGAAACCATCAAAAACCTCTTTATGATATAGGGGAGATAAGGAAAGTTAGATACAAAAAAGTCAAGTGACTTACTCAAGGTTATATATTAATAACAGAGAGAGTTGGAACTCCAACTCAGGTTTCTTTACTCCAGGTCTAGCGGTCTTTCCATGATGCTAAGCATCTTCCTCTTATTTAGTTTTAAGAGGACAATTAAATAAATTGAAGTTTTAGCTACTTCAGTATAAAGAATTTTAGTGTTTTAGCTTAAAGTTGAGCTTATGACACTCTACTGACCTGTACAATTGTTTTCAGCTTAATCTAGTCTAATTCCTTTTATAGACAGTATTAGAGATTAGTTGGAACTATGTCTGTTAAAATTCAAAAGATATTGCAATGATGTATTCTTATTTGTTTTGCTCTAGTTTTATAATACCTCTTCTGGCATTTTACTTCATCTTGCAAACTTTAAATTCCTTTTTAAAAAAAGAGTTTCATTTGCAAAGAGCATTTCTCAGTTAGCCTGATAGTGACCGATCAAATTTGCTCCCATTAAAATCAAGTTTCATGCCGCATGCCTTATGAATGCTATACTTTGCATAACTAATAATTGTTTTTCTCTAATGGATGCACTGCCCGATTTGTTTTAAGTAATAACATAAGGTTGTGTAGAATCAATCACTTTCTCACTTGCCTATATTCTGCTGGGTCAAGCTATGAATGTTGACTGGATGAAGAGTCACTCCTCAGTGTGAGGAATAATGTGAGGAAGTGCTTTTCTTTCATGTCATGACTATGATGATGATAAAAAAAATCCTCTCTCAATTGAGTTGGAGTAATAGCAACCTATGTACTATTCAAGTTTTCCCAAGCAGGCCAATATGCCTCTTGTTGTCCTTCGATTCAGCTCACCATTTCTTTTAAAATAGAGAATAGTCTAATGAAGGGATGGGTAGTTAGATGAATAAAATATCTTCCTCCCATTTTAAGGGTTATTATAAATTACTTATACTGACATTATACCACTGCTGTAGTAATCTATAAGCAAATACAAGGAATATTGATTTAGAAAGCATTGTATATTACCAGAGTGTAATCTTATTTTTTTTAGGTTAAGGAAAGACCTGATGTGGGAGTTTACATCAAAGATTTGTCAGCTTATGTGGTAAATAATGCAGATGATATGGATAGAATTATGACGTTAGGCCACAAAAATCGTAAGTACAGTCATTAATTGGCAATAAATCTTTAATGTTGAGTAGATTAGTGTGAAGGTAGTAATGTAAGTTATATCACAGCTTGATGCCATGTGAAAGAGACATGATTTTGAGATAGCTCAACAGTTCTTTCTGTAGTTGTTTAGGTGTGTCTAAGCAGTGAACAAAATACTTTAAGGTGGGACAAATTTCTTTTCAGTCCTAGTCTATTTTATGCCATACAAATGGTAAAGTCCTTTAGAAACTTCCACATAATTTCATCTCAAAAAAGAAAGGGAATGTTAACAGAAAATAATTTACAAAATTTGTATATGAAATCAACATCAGTGCTCTTTAAATTTTCCATTTCTTGCTTAAATAATAGTTTCAGTTTAAAGTTAAAGCTATTTTATAAATAAAATGTGGATATTTAATTTTTTAAAAAAAGCAACTAAGAATGTCACCATCTATGGTGTTTTGCTTTAAAGAAAATCCAAAAAGAAAATCCACTACTACAAAAACTGTATGTTTACATTCTGTTCTGTGTACTTTAGTCTATGAAATGACTGTGGATCAGGAAATAGCACTTTATTAGATTCTCACTTTATGACATAAATCAGATACTTGCCTTTCTCAGTACTTCAGGCATCTGTGACTTCATCTGTTTGAATATTCTCTTTACCAGATTCCAGTGCCTCTGTGCTTTAGTAGATGGTTTAATGAGTTGCTGTGACTGAGCCTGACTTAGTTAGGTTGCTTCTTAGAGAGACATACAGTTGGTTGCTGGGTCTGTATATGTAATCCTCTCCAATTTAATACAGGAACTGCCAGAAGTTTGTGTTTTTCTGGTGCTAGGTGTTTGGGATACGAAGTGTCACTTCCATTTCATAATAAGGCATCCCAGTGGGCCTTTGGTGAAGGCTTACCTTTTGTTGTTCTTAAGTTTTATTATATCTTCTTGTTGGTTACTTCTGCATGAATTTATGAAATAAGATCTTAGAATGAGATCATTATTTTGGGATAAAATAAACATAATCTTAGTGCCTTTTAAAAGCACAGCTAAATTAGTTGGGATGTTGAACTTTATGTATAACATACCTTCTTTTTTAACTTTCACACTTTGCCTAATAATTTTAAAATTTTAGTTTGAATATGAACAGTAAAACGTATTCCTTCATAATCAATATCAAAACTTTTGACAGAAAAATTTCTAATAATGTTGAATAAATCCATTGTTACCTGTGTAATTCAGGAGTGGATGTGTCTTTTTTTGCCTTGTGTCTAATAAAATTACATATTTTAAGTTAGTATTTAGTCGTTTAATTTGTCCTTTCAGAGATGCTTGAACATTACCTTTTCAAAGTGATTTTCTTCTCATATTAAAGGTTCTGTTGGTGCAACTAATATGAATGAACACAGTTCCCGTTCCCATGCTATATTTACAATTACCATTGAATGTAGTGAAAAAGGTATTGATGGAAATATGCATGTTCGGATGGGCAAACTACACCTTGTAGATCTTGCTGTAAGTATTAAGATGCTAATTGAGGAAGATATTTTTCTCTAGTAATTTAATGGATAATTTCCACTTTTATTTTCAAAACTATTTATACAAATGAGAAGTCAGTGATGTTCTTAAATTTTTTTGAGTTTTTGTTCACTTAATTTTCATTGAAAAATTTTATTTTAAAATTTATTGAAAAATTTTAAAAATTTAAAAATTTGTTTTGGACAATTTCAAAATTTTTTGTTTTCTCCTGAATGTGCTTTGTTTTTGCATCTTAACTCCTCTCTGTTCATTATTAGGGTTCAGAAAGACAGGCAAAAACTGGAGCTACTGGACAGCGATTGAAAGAAGCAACAAAAATTAACCTTTCACTCTCCACTCTGGGTAATGTCATTTCTGCGTTGGTTGATGGAAAAAGCACTCATGTACCCTATCGAAATTCAAAATTGACTCGTCTTCTTCAGGATTCCTTAGGAGGAAACTCAAAAACCATGATGGTAAGAACTGGATGGTTGATGTATTTGACTCATTTATACATGACTTTTTGATTCAGTGGTGAATTTCATCTCACAACAGACAAGTAAATGTGTCCTTTTTTTTTTTTTTTTAAACTATGTCATCATTCTGTGTGAAATTTCCTACATCTCCTGATAAAAGGGACAGAATCTAATCTCACTCCCTCCTTATGGCATGGAGACATAAATTCTTGGTGTAGTGTACTTTTTTTTTGTTTTGTTTTGTTTTTTGAATTTTATTTTATTTTCAGTTCCAAATTCTCTTCCTCTCCTTTCCTCCTCTCCCACCCATTAAGAAGACAAGGAATTGTATTCTTTACATATATGAATAGTCATAAAAAACAATTTCTACATTAGCCCATGTTCCAAAGGAAAAAAGCAAGCAAAAAAAAATGGAATGCTTCTTGAATTTTCATGTCATCTTTGTGTGGGGCCATATATGTGCTGCTGAAACAAGTATAGGGTAAGTTCTTAAAGGTTATGCCAGTGAAGCATAAGACTTATATATGGTCTTAGTGATAGAATCTGTTGGAGGAACTATCTAGTAAGGACATAGTGACTCGTCACATAGATTTTTCATTAGGTAATGATCAGTTCTTTGGTTATGGCTGCTCATAAAGCAGAGAAAAATTAAAAGTGGGCCTCAGTCCTGCATATCGCCCTTCCCCAGTGATGGTGGTAGAATGGCTTGAGAGGGCTACTAAGAATCAGTATGTTAGACCATCCATAAACATATAGAAGGATGAACAGTGTGGTACAGTGGACAGAAAGACAGTCTTGAAGCCAGTAAAGACTGGGTTTGAGTCTGGCTTCTGACACCTGCTTTGTAACCTTGTGCAAATTACTTATCCTCTTCCTCCTTTAGACAACCCTCTGAGACTCAGTTTTCAGAGAAGGTGCTGACCTACATTGGTAGATTTAATTTTTTCAGTTTGGAAATCAGAAGGGGATATGAATAGGGCATTTCCCTTCAGTAGAGGGAATTTCCTCACCCTGTTCCAGTGAAATCACAGGTCCATTCTCTATTCTATAAGCATTAGTTAAGTGGTACTCTAAATATGAGATGTTTTTCCTGTGACCAATAGAATCACCATGCTTTTAGAATAAGAATTTCTAATCTTTTTTGTGTCATGGATCATCTGGCAGTCTGGTTAAGACTCTAAATTCCTTTTGAAGAATAAGTTTTTTAAGTTCATAAAATAAAAGACAAAAGGATTATAAACTAATCCAATTATTTATTGAAATAATTATGTAAGTTTTTTTCCCATAACATTGCACAGACTCCCCTGGAATCCATCCATAGGTGGTTGGTGGACCCCAGGTTAAGGGATCCTTGGACCCCCTTAGAGATTCTCTTTAGATGAACCTCTTTAAGTTCTTTAGAAGAACTGAACCATGTCAATATTGACACTTTTTATTTTAAAGTTGATCATCAAAAAACAAGCATTTCAGTGTACTAAAAAACAAAACCGAAGATTGTATGTGAAAGTAAACTTTTGTTATGTATAGTTTTTTAAAGTATCTAGTAAATTTAAGAAAGTAATGATGAAATTCTCCTATTTGTGTCCCCTTCTGAATTTTGTTTTCTTCTGTTTTTTAATGTTGTATTCATGTTCTTTTAAAAAAAAAAAGCTTTTTATATATCTATCACTAATAAGTAGTTGTTTCCCTCCCCTCTTTTTTTTTTTTTTTTTTTTTGGCGATTGGGGTTAAGTGACTTGCCCAGGGTCACACAGCTAGTAAGTGTCAAGTGTTTGGTCTGAGATCGGATTTGAACTCAGGTCTTCCTGACTTCAGGGCTAGTGCTCTATCCACTGTGCCACCTAGCTGCTCCCCCCTCCCCTCCCCTCTCCTCTTAGGAGAAGTCCTTCCTTGTAACGAAGCATAGCACAATCAAAACAAATCAGCACATTGGTCATATCTGAATATATCTCTTATTTAGCGCTTGTAATCTCTCATCCATCACCTCTATGCGAAGAGCTGGGAAATACATCAAGATCATCATTTGTCACTGCTTTGATGAGAATTCTTGAAGTGTTTCAAAGCTGTTATCCTTTATGTTATTGTAGTCACTGTATAAATTGTTCTCCTGGTTCTACTTATTTCATTCAGCATCAGTTGACGCAAAGCTTTCCCAAGTTTCTCTGGATTCATCATATTCTTAATTTCTTATAGTGCAGTGATACCCCAATATATTCATCTATCACAGTTGTTCAGTTAGCAATACTGGCATCCTTTCACTAAACATAACCAGAAAACATAAAGATTTACAGTAAGTGAAAAGATGGATCAGTTTCTTCTTGAAGAGACAAAAGAATTTTGGGGTTGAATTGATAAATGTATCCAAAGGCCAGAACAATATTAAATGGTACACTTGATCGTCTGATTTTGTAGTACTCATGATGCACATAAACAAAAAATACCGAATAGGAACAAAACTGCAGTTTATGCACCAATGTTTGCTACATAAGATGCAGAGGCAGAGAAATTCTTTGAAGAACTTAACAAGATCTTGCAAATCAGGGCAACAAATTCTTTGATACTTGGTGGCCTTCTCTGCAAAAGTGTATCCAGGAGAGGATCTTGAGAAGTATTTTAGGAACTGTATTGAGATTTAAGTAATAAAAGAAGGTTCAGGGTCATAAACTACTCAGAAAACCTCATACTTGTATATAATAAATTTTTTTTAATAGGAGAACTGGGAAGCACTGTCACAATTTTTTAAATGAAATGTTGATTTTTTTTTCAATTGGCAAAAATCTGCCTTGTCTTTATTCCATCCCCCCCCATTGGAAAAAAGGAAAAAAACACTGTTACAGTAGAGCAAAACAAATATCCACATTGATCATGTCTAAAAGAATGGCAAGGAAAGCCATAAATGTGTGTGTGTATAAATTTTGCACTCTGAGTCTTTCATTGTCAGTCAGAATCATAATTTTTCATTCCGCTGATCAGAGTTCCTAAATCTTTCAAAGTTCTTTGTCTTTACAATATTGTTTTAATTGTATAAATTATTTTCCTAGTTTTTACTCACTTGGCATCCTTTCATACAAGTCTTCAGTTTTCTCTGAAACCATTCCCTTTATCATTTCTTACAACACAGTAGTATTCTCTTCACATTCAGATGCTATAATTTGTTCAGTTATTCCCTAGTTGAAAGGCATTCCCTCAGTTTCCAGTTCCTTGACATTATAAAAATAGCTATCATATTTTTATGCATCTTTTGAGTTTGTTTTGCTTAGGACTCATCCCTCCCTTAATCTACCAGCCCCTTTTTACTTCTCTCCTTTCTTTCCTGTTTCCCTGTTGAGTGAAATGTTCCCCTATACCTGTGTATATCTTCAGTCTCTCTGTCCACTGGCTACTTCCTCACTGCCTTTAAACATGCCCATGTCTCCCCCATCCTCAAAAATTCTTGACTTGATCTTTCCACCCCAACTATCATCCTATATCTCTCTTTCCTTTTGTGGCTACACTCCTTGACAATGCCATCTATAATAGAAGCCTTCTCTTCCTTTCCTTTCAACCAAGACTGCTCTCTCCAGAGTTACTAATGTTTTCTTAATTGCCAAATCTAATGACCATTTCTCAGTCCTCATGTTTTTGTTTTTTTTTTTAATTTCTCTGCAGCCTCTGACACCTTTACTCATCCTCTTCTTGATAGGCTTTTCTCTCTTTTTTTTTGTGTGACTACTCTCTCCTCATTCTCCTTTGTAATGTCTCTCAAATACACACCCTTCTGTCTTCTAACATTGTCACCACCTTGGTGCAGAGCTTCATCACTACTTGAGTGGACTATTACAGTAGACTGCTAGTTGTCTGTTTTTCGTAAGTCTTTCCCTCTACAATCCATCTTCCACTCAGATGTCAAAGTTATCTTCCTACTCACTAAATTCAGTGGCTTCCTATTGCCTGCAAGATCAAATTTAAAAACCTCTCTTTGGTATTCAAAGCCCTTCATAACTTGACCCTCTCCTCTATTTCCAATCTTTTTGTTTGTTTGTTTTTGTGGAGGCAATTGGGGTTAAGTGACTTGCCCAGGGTCACACAGGTAGTAAGTGTCAGGTGTCTGAGGCTGGATTTAAATTCAGGTCCTCTGTCTCCAGGGCTAGTGCTTTACCAACTGTACCACCCACCTGCCCCCAGTCTTCTTAAACCTTACTGCTCTCCACATACTCCTCAATCCAGTGTCACTAGTTTTCTTGCTGGTCCTTGAGCAAGACACTCCATCTACTACATCTGGGCATTTTTATTGGCTGTCTCTTATGCCGGAAATTCTCTCTTTCCTCATCTCTGCTTCCTGGTTTTCCCAATTTCCTTTATGTCCCATCTAAAATCCCACCTTCTATAGGAAGCCTTTCCTCGTGCTTTTCCTATATTGTTTGTTTCCAGTTTGTCCTGTATATAGCTTGTTTGTACCTAGTTGTTTGCATGTAGTGTTTCTTGTTAGACTCCTTGAATACAGTAACTGTCTTTTACCTTTCTTTGTATCCTTAGCTCTTAACACAGTGCTTAGAACATTGTAGTAGTTGTGTCTGACTCTTTGTGACCCCATTTTGGGGTCTTATTGGCAAAGATACTGGAGTTGTTTGCCATTTCCTTCTCTAGTTATTTTACAGGTGAGGTACTAAGGTCAACATGGTTGAGTGACTTGCCCAGGGTCACACAGCTAGTAAGTGTCTGAGGCCACAGTTGAACTCAGGAAGATGAGCCTTCCTGACTCCAGGCCTGGCTCTCTATCCATTTCACCACCTTGCTGCCTTAGCACATTATAGGTGCTTAATAAATATTTGTTTACTAGTGAACTCATTGTATTCTCCCCTCCTTTGACTCATTAAGTTGAGAGTGATGTTCAAATGTCAGCTGTACCTACCAACTCCTTGTTGGTTTAGACTTCTTTTTTCATGCCCTGATAATGTGAGATAATTTTCACTGTCTTTCTTATCCCTCCTCCCCAAATATATTCTTCTTGATCATCTTTTCCATTTTTCTTTTAAGATCATCAAAACATACAGAAACACTCCTATATCTTCTATTTAATTAGATTTTCTCAATGATCATTCCGAGGGGTCACATATATCATCTCTGCATATTAGATTGTAAACAATTTATCCTTTAGGCCCATATGATTGTTCATATTTACTTTTTTACATTTTTCTTGCCTTTTCTGTTTGTGTTTCAAATTTCTCCACATCTCTGGTCTTTTCATCATTAATGCTTGGAAGTCTTCTCTGTCATTAAAGGTCCATTTTTTCCCTCTGTAGAATTATACTCATTTTTTAATGGGTAAATTATTCTTGGTTGTATCCTTTGCTTTCTGGAATATTGTATCCCAAGATCTCTGTTACTTTAAAGTAGTGACTGCTAAATCATGTGTGATCTTGACTATGGCTCCTTGGTACTTGAATTCTTTCTTTCTGACTGCATGTAGACTTTTTTCTTTTAACTGGAAGCTCTAGATTTCGGTTATAATGTTCTTGAGAGTTTTCATTTTGAAGTTTCTTTCAGTGATTGGTGGATGCTTTTTATTTCTTCAACAAACATTTATTTATTTATTTTTAATTTTTCCCCAATTACATGTAAAAACAATTTTTAATATTCATTTGAAAAAATTTCAGTTCCAAATTCTTTCCCTCTTTCTTTTTCCTCCCCCCCTACCCTGCCACCAATGAGAAGGCAAGCAGTTAGATATAGATTATACATGTGCAGTCATGTAAAACATATTTCCGTATTAGTCATATTGTGAAAGAAAATACAGAACAAGAAGAATAAGGAAGGTAAAGAAAAAGTATGCTTCGAGATCTGCATTCCATCAGTTTTTTCTCAGGAGGTGGATAGAATTTTTCATCACAAGTTCTTCAGAATTGTTTTGGATTGTTGTATTGCTGAGAAGAGTTAAAGTAATTCACAGTTGAAATCATCATACCGTATTGCTATACAGTGTTCTCCTGATTCTGCTCATTTCACTTTGCATCAATTCATGTCTTTTCAGGTTTTTCTGAGAGCATCCTGCTCATCATTTCTTATAGTGCAATAGTATTCCATCACAATCACATACCCCACCTTGTTCAGCCATTCCCCAGTTGATATATATCCCTTCAGTTTCAAATTCTTTGCCACCACTAAAAGAATTTCTATAAATATTTTTGTATGTATAGCTCCTTTTACTTTTTTTAAAAAATCTTTTTGTGTTACAGACCTAGTAGTGGTATTGCTTGGTCTAAGGGTCTGCATGGTTTTATAGCCCTTTGGCCATAGTTACAAATTGCTCTCCAGAGTGGTTAGATCAGTTCACAGCTTCATCAGCAGTATATTAGTGTCTCAGTTTTCCTACATACTCTCACAACATTTGTCATTTTTCTTTTCTGTCATATTAACCAATCTGATAGAGTTGTTTTAATTTGCATTTCTCTAATCAGTAGTGATTTGGAGCATTCATGTGACTAAAGATAGCTTTGATTACTTCATCTGAAAACTGCTTGTTTGTATCCTTTAACCATTTATCATTTGAAGAATGGCTCTTATTTCTATAAATTTGACTTAGTTCTCTATATATTTGAGAAATGAGGTCTTTATCAGAGAAACTTGCTGTAAATTTTTTTCACAGTTATGATTATTATGTATTTCCCTGTATCCTATTTTTCCCATTTATCTTACTCTCTCTCTCTCCTTTTACCCTGTCCATTCTCAGAAGTGTTTTGCTTCTGAATTTTACCTTCTCCAATCTGCACTCCCTTTTATCAATTCTCCTCTCTTCCTTTCCTTCTCTTATTCCTTTCCCCTCCTATTTTCTTGTATGGTAAGATAGATTTCTATACCCAACTAAGTATGTTTGTTATTCCCTCTTGGAGCCAATTCCAATGAAAGTAAGATTCAGGTGCTACCCTCCTTCCCTTTCACTATAAAGCTCTTCTGTGCTTCTTTTATATGAGATAATTTACCCTATTCTACTTCTCCCTTTCCCTTTCTCCCAGTGCATTCTTCTTTCTCACCCCATAATTTTTTTGAGATAATTATCTCATCATATTCAACTCACACTCATGTCCTCTGTGTGTACTCCTTCTAACTGCCCTAATAATAAGAAAGATTTTAGGAGTTACAAGTATCATTTTCCCATGTAGGAATGTAAACAGTTTAACCTTATTGATTCTCTTAAAGATTTCTCTTTCCTGCTTACTTTTTTTATTCTTCTCTTGAGTCTTGTATTTGAAAGATTTTCTATTCAGCTCTGGTCTTTTCATCAGGAATGTTCGACAGTACTCAGTTTCATTAAATGTACATTTTTTCACCTGAAGAGTTATACTCAGTTTTGCTGGATGGGTGATTCTTGGTTGTAATCCTAGCTCCTTTGCCCTCCGGAATATCATATTCCAAGCCCTCTGAGCCTTTAATATGGAAGCTGCTAAATCTTGTGTGATCCTGACTATGGCTCCACTATATTTGAATTGTTTCTTTCTGGCTCCTTGCCATATTTTCTCCTTGACCTGGGAGCTCTGGAATTTGTTCATAATGTTATAGGAAGTTTTCATTTTGGGATGTCTTTTAGGAGGTGATCAGTTTCTATTCAATTTCTATTTCCCCCTGTGGTTCTAGGATATCAGGGCAGTGTTCCTTTATAATTTCTTGCACGATAATGTGTATGCTCTTTTTGATCATGCCTTTTGCATGGTCCAGTCAGTCTTAAATGATCTCTTTTGAGATCTGTTTTCCAGGTCAGTTTTTCTAATGAGGTAGTTCACATTTTCTTTATTTTTTCATTCTTTTGATTTTGTTTTATTGTTTCTTAATGTCTCATAAAGTCATTAACTTCCACTTGCCCAGTTCTAATTTTTAAGGAATTATTTTCTTCAGGGAGCTTTTGTATCTCCTTTTCCATTTGGCCAATTCTACCTTTAATGAATTCTTTTCTTGAGTGAATTTTTGTACCTCTTTTTCTTTTTGGCCAGTTCTGCTTTTTAAGTTCTCTTCAGGGAATTTTTGTATTTCTTTTTCCATTTGACCTGTTCTGTTTTTTAAGGTGTTATTTTCTTCAGTATTTTTTTGTGCCTCCTTTACCAAGCTATTGATTTTTTTTCATGATTTTCTTGCATCACTCTTATTTCTCCTCCCAATTTTTCCTTTTACCTCTCTTACATGATTTTGAAAATCATGTTTGAGCTCTTCCATGGCCAAACACCAATTCATATTTTTCTTTGAAGCTTTTGATGTAGCAGTTTTGCCTTTGTTGTCTTCTTCTGAATTTGTGTTTTGATCTTCCCTGTCACCATAGTAACTTTCTATAGTCAAGATCTTTTTCTACTGTTTGTTCATTTTCCAGCCTATTTCTTGACTTTTAACTCCATGCTAAGATGGGGCTCTGCATTGGGAGTGCAGGGGGCTCTATCCCAAGCTTCAGGTTTTTGTGCAACTGTTTTCAGAGATCATTGTGGGGACCTGTAAGTTTTCACTTCTTGCAAGATGGTATGATCTAGGGAGAGGTGTGTTTACTATTCTCCTGGCCTGTGCTCTGGTCTGTGAGTGACCACAAGCAGTCTTTTCTGCCCTGGAACTGTGACTAGGGTCCCAGCTCTCCTGTGACTGCAAGCTCTGCTGTGCTAGGGCTCTTTCTTGCCCTGGGAATGAGATGAAGGACTGTGACCCAGATCCAAGTAAGGGCAATGCAACAGACTTCTGCCCCTGGTGCCAGCAAAGGGACCCCTGTGATTCTCTTCTGACTAGTTGTCCAACCCCCTTACTATTTGTGGGCTCAGAGGTCCAGCAAATGCCACTACCACCACTGATTTAGTAGGCCCAAAGCCTACTGCTGGTTTGCTGGGGCACAGCCTGCCCCTCTCACTCTGGTGCAATGGATTTTTCCTGCCAACTTTCTCAGTTTTCTTAGGCTGGAAAATTATTTCACCCTGTCTTTTTGTGGGTTCTGCTGCTCCAGAATTTGTTTTGAGACATTATTTGAAGTTATTTGGAGGAGTTTTGGGGAGAGCTCAGGCAAATTCCTGTCTTTTCTCCACTATCTTGGCTCTGCGCCCCAACGCTTTCTATCTCTATTTTGCCTTCTGGTTCTAAGAGATTTGGGCAGTTTTCTTTTTAAGATTTCTTGAAATATGAAATCTAGGCTCCCTTTTTTTGGTCATGGCTTTCAGATAGTCCAATGATTCTTGAGTTTTTTCTCCTTGATTTGTTTTCCAGGTCAGTTGTTTTTGCTGTGATATATTTTCTTCTTAATTTTCCTCTATTTTTTCAACCTTTTGACTTTATTTTAATAGTTCTTATTGTCTCATGGAGTGATTAGCTTCTGTTTGGCCCATTCTAACTTAAAGGGAGTCTGTTGCTTGGGTCAGGTTTTGTACCTCTTGTGCCAAGCTGTTAACTCCCTTTTGATTTGTTCTTCCATAGCTCTCATTTCTTTTCCAACTTTTCCCTCTAGTACTCTTACTTCCTTAAAAAAAAAATCTTAGTCTCTTTTTAAAAAACTCTCGCTTCATCTTTCCCAGGAATTACATTTGAATTTGTGCCCCAGCTATATTTGTCTTTGAGGCTTAGCTTTTAGATGTTTTGGAGTAATTTTCTTCTTCTGGATTTCCCTCTTAAGCTTTGCTGTCACCATAATAGCTTTTTATGGTGGGGTTATTTTGTTTTGTTTTGTTTTCTCATCCTTCCAGCCTATTGACTTTAGATTTTGTTAGGGCCAGGCTTTTCACATTTCTGGGGGGAAGATCTGGACTGGTCTACCTGTTGCTGCCTTTTTTGGGCATATTGAGTGTTATGCTATTTCAGGTTCTCCATGATAGCTCAGGCTGGGGACCTGAAAGGTTTTGGTGGTCCCAGGTTGTTTGATCTAGGGCAAAGTCTGATCATTGCTCCTGTGATCTCAGCCCCTTCAAGTTCTTGACCTGGATTTGCATCTGTGCAACAGGATGATGGGCTTGTTCTTTTTGGAGGTTCAGTAGATTGCCATTAATAGCCATCTAGAAAGTGATGCTGGTTGTTCCTCTGCAGGTATCAGACCAGGCTAGAATTTGTAACTGAGATCTTGCACTTTGTCTATGGTCTGAGTCACACTGCTGCCACTAACTTCTAGGCTTGCTTCTTGCTTGGTACACAGCCTAGGTTCCATGATCACTCTCAGCCTAAAACTCCCACTTCAATGCCCAAGTCCTTTGCTTAGTCTGTCCTGGATCTATGGCCCAAAGCTGAGTAGTAAATGATAGAGCTGCCAGTTATCAACTCTTCCTGCACCCAAATAATTTAGCCCCCTCTGTAATAGATCTGGGACCTCTTTTTGCCATGGTGCACAGCCCCTCCCTGTGCATGGTACATTCTTGGCCAAATCCTGTCCACATTGTCTGTAGACCTCTGTCTCCCTCTGCTACCCTGGACTGGAAAAATGACTCGCTAGGATTTTTGTCTCTTTGATTTCTCGATCAAAACTTAGCCTGATATTTTTCTAGGTCTGTTTATAGGAATTTTTAGGGCAAGGGGAACTCACTTTACTTCTTGTTACTCTGCCATCTTGGCTCCCTATCACAATGACTTTTTTTTTTAATGTAGTTGATGAAATCCTTTTATTCAGCAAAATGCTAGATATTACTATAGGAGTCATGTGATCAGCTGTCTGATGCATTCAGACCATTGACTGGTTGGAAAAAAAGTCAAAATGAAAATCAGGTCAGGGAAAGGATAATTCTTGATTGTTAACCATTTCCTACAAACGATATGAAATAGTCTCTACGTTGAGGAGGCTAAAAAGGCCCAGAAATGGCATGTGTATATAAAGTCCTATGAGATTGCTTTATTAAATGCAACCACAGAGAAGAGTCAGTCCATTAAAACTTCATCATTATTAACATTAACATTAATATCAAAAGGAGAGATAAAAACTTCAATATTTCCTAGATGTTTTGTTGCTGTCATGGAGGATGTCCTATAACTTGTATATAAATAAAATTTTGGAACTCGTTCCTTGCTTTTAACAGTCACAAGCTGCTTCCTGGTATAAAACCTTATACACCAATATTTCCCCATATAACTGTGAATCTTTAAAACTCCACAAAGAATAACAGTTTTGGGCAAACCAGAGGTGAATGGAAAGATATATGGTGGGTTCAAGGAGGCTTGAACATATCAAGAATGATTCTATAAAACATGTAGTAATGGATGTTATTTAGGAAATGCTTTATTTGAAAAGGAAATGGGCCAATTTATATAGACAGAACTAATGATAACAGATGCATGACCTAAGTACCACACTAAATATAAAGAGACCTAAACTCAGACCAAACACTTGACACTTACTAGCTGTGTGACCCTGGGCAAGTCACTTAACCCCAATTACCTTGAAAAAAAAGAGAGAAACCTAAAGGAAGATAGCCTATATTTTGGATGGTTCCTCTTCCTGACCTCTGGGAGGACATGGGAAAGAATCCCATAGGATGTTAAATGTGGATGGGGTATGAGGTGAGACACTGGAGGGTTTTACCCACCTTGATGAGGTTACAGATCTTTTGATGCTTTAAAATACTGATAGTGTAAATTTTAACAAGTTGGAAACAAATTTATAGCATTTTTCTTAGGTGAGTTACTTAAAATATGTAACTTAATTTAATTGCTTTCCTCAAGTCTGGTATATTAATAACAGTGGTTATTTTTGTTAAATGTGCCAAATATCAAAGAAATGGTTTTTGTATTCCTATTTTAACAGTGTGCAAATATTGGGCCTGCAGACTACAATTATGATGAGACTATCAGTACATTGCGATATGCTAACCGTGCTAAAAACATAAAAAATAAAGCCAGAATTAATGAAGATCCAAAGGATGCTTTGCTTCGCCAGTTTCAGAAAGAAATAGAAGAACTCAAAAAAAAGCTTGAAGAAGGTAACTACATATTTTTTAATATGGAACTTAGCATATTAGCATACCTGTCAAGAACTGTAATACAGATAACCTGTTGAATGTTTTTTGAAATTTTGAACTAAATTACACCAGAGGTTACCCTTTTAGAAGACATTTCTAGAAGGTAGTGACAATTTGGTACACTTGTATTGTTTCAGCAACCATTTGTGCTTTTTTATACTTCTGTAATACACAAGAAAAATAATTTAATCTTTGTTTTTCAAATTGATTGGTATATTAGTAGAAATTAATATTTAACATTAATAGATAACCCTGTGATGATTATGAGCTTTTTTGTTTGCCTGTCTTTACTGTAAAGATCTTTAGAATTTTAAACCTCTATAGTATATATGTAGTAGAAAGTATAGTTGTGGCTTTGAGTAACATAAAAATCAGTTCTTAGTTATTGTTGATAATGAGAGAACAAAAACATGAATTTCAGTTTATATGGTGTATGTTCCAGAAATTATTTGCATTTGGCTTTGAAAAGTATTTTTGTACTTAGACTTGAAAATGGTTGTAACCCATCACTTGATGGGTTGTGGTTGGATGGTGTTGAGGATTCTTTTTCTAAAAAATAACCAAACTGTATTCTGAAAACTTGACTTAGGAAACTGGGAAGCTCTTTAGTTTTTTAGTCTTTTTTCATCTACTTTGCTCTTTTCTGCAGTTTTATGTTGAGAATAAATGTTTCTGTAACTGATGCTAAGTTTTGATCTTTTCAAATCTTCCATGGAAGAGACCAGAGTTTAAGCATTCAAAGTTTCACATAACACTTTTTTTATTTATCAAGTAAATAAGAAGGAATTGAGCCATTTTAATCATTGTTTATCATTAAGTTAATATAGTCATATGAACTAATAAGGATCAAAGGTATCAACAAAGCAAATATCTTGTAGAAAATATGCTGTATGTAAATTTGTAAGCAGGATTTATGGGATTAAGACAGTTATTTAGCTAGTCTAACTTCAGATAATACATATGGAAGTTTAGGGTTTTAAATTTGACCACTAGGTGGTATTTATAGCCAGTATTTATAGCAAATCTTTAAATCTATAAAATTCTGGAATTCTAATAAATTATAAATAAAATTCTGCATTTATATTTATATGGAACACACCTAGCTATTAGCAAGAATTTATTAAGTAACTGCTTACCATGTGCTAGGCATTGTGCTGGGTAATAGGGATACAAAGACAGAAATAGTCCTTGCCCTTAAGGAACGTACAGTGTTTCAGGGGAGCAAATATGTACAGAAATAAATATGTGCTTAGAAGGGTAGCCTGCATAAAGGCCTGGCATATGTGAGGAATAGCAATAAGTCCAGTTTGACTTGATTGTAGAATGTAGGAAAAAGAGTTACAGAATGAGGCTGGAAACCAGGTAGGTTGGGACCAAGTTATCAAGAGATTTAAATGCCCAATGGGAGTTTATATTTGAGGTGAGACTTAATGGAGGGTTAGTGGAGTTTATTCAGTAGGACAGTGACATGGTCAGGCCTATGTTTTTGGAAAATCACTTTGACAGCTGTATGGAGGTTGAATTAGAGTGGGGAGAAACATGAGGCAGGGAAACTACTTAGGAGGCTGAGTCAGAAGATGATGAGGGCCTGAACTAGGGAGATGGATATATGAATAGTAAAGAGGGGTTGAATGTGAGAGTTGTTGTGGAGGTAGAAATGACAGGTTTTGGCAGTGATTAGATATGTGGGGGGAGAAACGGTCACAAGCTAAGGATAATTCAGGGTTTTGAACTTCAGAGATTGGAAGGATAGTGACCCTTGATGGCACTTGAGGAGTTCAATAAAATTTTTGTTTGACTACTTAGAAGATGTTTGCAAAATATTACTCGACTTCCTGTTTAAATCCTATCAAATGCAACAAAATAAATTGTGGTATTGGTGTGAACAATCCCAAATAGCCTGTGAATTATAGTACAGTATGAAAGATGTGTTAAATATATTTCTGTCCAGGAGAAGAGATTTCAGGCTCTGATATCAGTGGGTCAGAAGATGATGAAGATGAAGAGACTGAGGCTGGAGAACATGGAGAAAAAAGAAAAAAGAGAAGGGGTAAGATGTTTTAATAATAAAATTATAGAAATGAAGTTGGTTGCTTCCTTATGCTAGTTTTTGTAAGTATGTTATATGCATGTAACCTTTACAGCCATCTCCTATGTAACATCTTTTTTTTAGAAATAAAAATAGGTAGTGTTAGGGAAATATGCTACATTAGAGTAACTTTGCATGTTTTTTTCAGAATGATTTCATGATTATGGCAAGTTGATCTACATATTATAATACTGAAACATATTGACCAGCATCAATCAAAATTCCATATATAATTTTCTTGTTAGAGTTTATTGTTAATTGTTATTCTAGAAGACATACCAATTTTAAATGTTGTATGATTTTAGCTGAAACCAATTTTGATTGGATTTTCTAACTGTTCTGTGGAACCCAAGGCTTTTATAAAAATTGGCTAAGATTTGTGGAGTATTTTGTAAGCAATTTGTCTTTTAGTTATGTTTGTGAAAGCTCTAAATTTTTTTTGCATTTTAAATATGTACGTATTTAATTTCTAAATCTAATTCCTTCCTCCTCTTATAAAGTTATACCATTACACTTGCTCTGAACCTGCCATTTATCCCCAAGGGCCTATAGTACAAAAAGTGAAAGCTACCATTTCTCTACATAGAAAATGTGTTATTTTTTTTCCCAGAATATGAAACACAGCAAAAAGAAAGGAGAGATTTTATTACTTCTCCTTTCCAAAAACTTCCTTAATATTTATTTAGATCATATTGTTTTAGACCTTCCTTTTCTTCCCTTAATCATGTTGATAAATATATATAAATTTTACCTCATTATAGTTTTCTCTTATTGTTAAAATTGTGTTCTTTTAAATTTTTATGAATTTTAAAAATATATGGGTTGAAAATCCTATGCCATTTAATTCTAATACAGGGAATGCGTGAAAATGAATTTCATAAGTAATAATTTTTTAAAATGAGAGTAGTTTTCCTCCCAGAGATGCAAGTTGAAAAATTTTCAGCAATAGAATATGAAAATGAAAATCTATAAAAGCTCTGGATTTCACAAGCAGTGTTTCTGAGGTGAGAAAGAAAAGACAGAAACGCTGTTAGACTAAATGAAGGTTAATAAGTTAAAATAATTTTGGTTTTGAATTTACTAAAGTATATTTGCAGTTGTTAAAGTAAAAACTTCCTTTAAGTAATCTAGAGAGATTTAGCAGACTCAAATGTCAGAGGTGGCTCATCTCCATTCCAGCTTACTGAATTAATATGTTTTGGGTGAGTAATGAGTATTAGTAGATTACTAAGTGGATTATTTTTCTAAGATTGGTAGTATGTTTTGGCATTATGAAAGTATAGTGAATGATAGTTCTCTGAGACTGTTTTTAAAGAAAAATATATAGTATAGTCTTTAAAGAAAACTTTATAGGTCTTTCACATTCTGTATTCGAGAACTGAATTTTTCTGTTTTCATTTTCTTGTTTTTTCTTTCTTTGGTTTTCCCTTGGGATCATTTCTTTGTTTTCCAGGCAGTAGCAGCACCAGTAGTTCAGATTCTACATGCTCTGTCGTAGAGAAACCCCTGGATAAATACATGACTAGTGAGTGGGAGCTCTTAAAATCCTCTAACAAAGCTTTGACTTTACCATAACTTTTGTGCTTCATATTACAAATGCTGCACTGCTCCCTGTCATTTAAAAACAACAACAACAACAACAAAAACCTAAGGATTTTTCAGTAGGCCAAAGCATGTGGGGGTTTTTCTCTTTTGATAAACTTCCAACTAAGCAATATTATTAAACTTACACTAAGCTTAAGTTTGAGAGTCATTTCTAAATTCATGCTTTGCAAATGAGATAATGTAAAGAGAACTAGTAAGCTGTAGATGAAAGTTAATTTGTTAGTTATCATCTGTATCAGTGGGTTTTTTAATTTAGATAGTTTCTCAAAGTGTAATCTGAAATTGAAAAGATATTAGAACTCAAATTATGACTTGATTTATTTATCTCTTGTTGTACTAAATAGCGAGCCAAAGCATGCCCCTAAAAACAATTGAGTTTAATAAAAGCTTGATTAACAGCCTGTTACAGTGTTTTAATCCTATGAGGAATTCTGCCAACTTAGCTTTAGCTCTAGATTAAAAATGAGAAGAGACATATATGAGTTCTGAAGCTTTTTAGAAATGCATACAAGATGATCTTGCTTCTTTTGACATGTATTCCATTGTTTAAAAAAGTTTCTAGTAAAAATGAATTTAGTAGCAACTTAAGTGGACAGGGATCCCTATTTGGTAATACTTTAACAGTTTGATACGTGAGAGAAACGCTGAAACAGGCTTAGAAAAGTCACAGAGCTATGGAAAAATTTGTGCAGAATCTGTTTAGACTATACTTAAACAAAGACTGTTTCCTTAAACAAAAACACATTTTAATTTAATTTATTTATTTTAAAAGAAATTCATAGAGAAGAGAGAGGGAACCATGCTTTCTCAGACTAGCTGGTGGCTTACTTTCTTTTAAAACATCATATTTATACTTAACCTTTCCTAAACTAATTTATAAGACTGAATAAACATTCTCATGGTTGTAGGTCTCTGCTAAAGGAAGAATTCCAAGAACATTGACATGATCTTTCTCTGGTGACAATTATTAAGCATTTTACCAAACCAATATTAGCACCTATTTTTTTGGACCAGTATGTGTAAAAGTGATTGCAGATGTATTATACAATGATATTTTGCATTATCATAAAATAAATAAGGAAATATCATCTAAATGGGAAACCACAACCTATAATCTTAATTATATTTGTTGATTGAAAACAATTTCTTTTAGCTAGATTTTAAAACAATAATTTTAGTGAAATATATTTTGGAATGTATTTTATTTAATTCAGCAACTTGATTATAACAACATGTGCCTCGCCTCTGTTAAATTCCTTTTTCAAATGTCTTATAGTGGTATGGAGGCAACTTGGGGTTCTCAAGGTATATACCTATTGAATATGAGCTCTGGAAGGTTCTACCAAGATAGCCTTCTACCAAGGCTTTGGAGAGGCTCATGAAATGATTCAGATGATTAGTTTTTTTGCCACCACAATTCAGTGAAGATCATCTCCTAAGGCAAAGAAAGGTTGTGAACAATGTTGGTTTTACACCAGCAAAATCACAGATCCTTGAAATATTCAAGCATGTGCCTAGCACTTCTGATTAATTTTTTTTCTCACAGATGTATTTGTGTATTGGGGATTAGAGTAGTTTTCCCCAGCATGCATTTGTTGTGCATTCTCCTTTAGATTTATCTTTTGTTTAGGTTTAAAGTGCTTGATTAACTGGTTAAGGTTGACTTCTGTAGTTGCATCATAGCAATTACAATTAAGCAATCTACTAATATACTGAATGTAATTTGATGACTTGTGACATAGGGGGCATACCTTTCTGTAATATTCTTCTGAAATGTAATCTGACAAAATTGTAAAGAAATCAGATTTTGAAAAATTGTGTTTTGAATGTGCATCAAGAATTTACTTCTTAAATTTTAAAAATTTCTTAAATTTACTATTTAAAGAAAACCAGAAGTGAAAAGTTTGTTGAGGCAGAGAATCCTTTCTTAATGCAGATGACTCATAAGCTAATATTTCTGTTTTATAAGTTTGAAATATCTGATTTTCTTCAAGTAGAACACATATTTTGTTATTATCCTGTCAAGGAACATTAAAATTGGGAATTTATAGAAACAAAGTATAAGTAAAATGGGCAGTTTTGAATAAATGTGCAATTTTGCACTGCTTTCTGGGCATTTATCTTAACATTAAGTTTTCTGGCTTCATGTGTAATATAGATACAATCTCATAGTACTAAATTTGATATTGGTGAGCTTTTTTGGTAGAGTGAGCTGCTGAAGTTAGATTTTTTTTTTTTAATTATAAGCTTAAAGTAAATGAATATCCTCTCTACCCCTGACTAAATCATAACTTAACCGTGTGTACAGGCATACCTTGCATAAAATTGTGTCCTAATAATACTGTTTTATAATAACGATAATATATTACAATTAAATTCAACTGCTAATTATCCATGCATAATACATCTGTAACATTGTTCCTTTGGATTGATTAATAATAAAATTATTTCATTTGTTCGCATTTTTTGAGAACCACGAAAGGATGTTAATGGGGAGGTATGCCTGGAATCTGTTGCCTTAGTTTTATATGGGAATCTCTTTTTGCTTTGGTAATTATTTTATTTTTTGCTATAGCTACAGTATAGATTAATGCCTTTACATATTTTATTGTTTTATAAAAGAAATAATGTTTCTTTTTTCCTCCTCATCTCTATGCACATGCTTCCTGTCTACGATTTACTTACTTCTGCTTATTGCAAGATCAAGCAGGTTGGTGTGATTGATTTGCACTCCACATGGTACAGTTATTGATCTTGTAAAGGACTTGTTCAAGTTTTTTTTTTTTAATTGAGAAGAAATTACTGAGAATAATTTATTTTGGCAAGGTAAGTATTTGATATTTTAATTTTTTTCAGGGAGAACTTAAATCTTTTTTTAAGCTTTTGATTTCTAAATTCTTAACTCAATTTTTACATTATAAATGCAGATATTATTACCTCCAGCCATCTTTCCATTTTTCCTAGGTAAGGAGGGAGTAAAACTAACTCAGTTAATATTAATTTTTATTTCCATTTTCAGTTCAGTTGAATAAACATTTAAGTAAGTGCCTACTATATGTAAGGCTTCACTCCAAGTGCTGAAGATATAAAGACATAATGAAATAGTCCCTGCATTTAGGCGTTTCACATTTTGTTAGAATGAAATTTTTGTCCTTCTTTTGTCAACCTAAATAAATAAGGGATAGGAACTGTACATGTGAGTTGATTAATAGAGGGAATCCTACATAAGAAAACTCCTTCACCTAATGTAAGTTGGCACCTTCTTTACAACATATTGTCTTAGAAAGTGCCCCTCCCCGCAAAAAAACTCTCTTTATTCTAATACTGTCCAATGTAGATTAGCATAGGACTTTTGATAACCAAATCTAAAATTTTTTAAATGCTTCCTGACCTAAAACAGTATGATGCTTGTAAAAATTCATGCAGGAAGATGATCAAAACTCTTCCTTCTTTGCTTGAGAATTAATGATTTAAATTTTGACACTTACATTAACATTGACTGTAGTAACACATTATTAAAAAGGGACTTTTTAAAAAAAAATGGTAAATACATAAAATTCCTTGATAAAAATGTTACACAGAGCACAGTATAACTCAAGTTCGCACCATCTGAATATGTAATTGAGCAAATTACCTGGATGATTCAGATTTACCCATGAAATTCATGTAATAATGATATTTAATCTGAATTGCCAAGATAATTTTTTCCCTTTGATGGCAGGCACTTACTGGAATATGAAGAAGTTATTAAAGTTTTTTCCCCTTACTTTTCTTCCCCTGGAATACATTTTACTTTCTCTAGTTACAAATTTAAATGTTTTTGATATGTTTTGAGCCAGGACTGCCCTTGCTACCATTGATCAGTCTTGGGATGTATTTCTCCTCTTTGTTGTCTGGGCATACACTGAATTTTTCTTTAAAGCTTGCCTTGAAATAATCACAAAACTGAATTTTGGAAGTAAAATCAAGTGTACCCACATATTTTTCAAACTAATTTTTGTTTTGTGCTCAGCTTATATTTATGATATAAACATATCTGTATGATTTATATCTGTTTTACATATTTCATTTTGTATTTGCATAAATTATATGATTTATAATTTATTTTTTATCATAGGAGAACAAATACCCAACAAACTTAGTAAAGTTAATACATTCCCAAACAATGGTTATATTACTCCCTTTTTACCATTAATAATCTGCCTTATTATAATATTCTTTATATCAATTAACACAAATTTCATCTAATTCAAATTTTAGTCTTCCTTTCTATGTTAATACTCTGCTTTGCAACTCTTTCACCATCCTTGTTCCTAAGAAAAAGGTAATATAAACATTGAAGTCCTTGAAAAACATTCTTTGGAATTAGGAGTTACTTTATAAAAAGAAAATGAGTTTTTAGCTGTTTGGAATTCATAAAGTAAAGTTAAGGTGACTGGGCCAAAGAGGTCAACAGAGCTCACTTCTTCATTTTAACTTCTGGACTGCAATTAATCACACCACACCAGAGCATAAATGATTGGATCAAAACTATTATTTAATTTCTTATTCATCCTCTTTGTGCTATTGCTCAGTAGAATTTCTTTTTGAGCTGTATGAAATGTAGAAATAGATTGTCATCTTTGTTTTAAATTTTTATATTGAATGCTAAGCTCCTTTTCTCCCTTGGAGACTAAAGATCTCCTTTAAACTTCCTTGAAGAAACCAGAGAAAATGTGTGTTTAGAGACACATAGTCCCCCTGTACAATTATGTTTCACTTGTCTTCTCTATAGTATTTTTTCCTTTTTACAGCGGAAATGATTGACTCCGGGTAAGGAGGTCAACTGTTTAATGTCTATAAATTCTACCTGCTTACCCCTTTCTTTCTGTGGAACTTTAGGCAGAAATCAGTAATAGTAAGCATTTAGGAGTGTCAAGTCTATGAAATCAATTCTATGAAAAATTGTACTATTTCTCTGAAGGAAAGGATATGTCAAAAGTTATGTTACTAGAATTGGATTTTCTTGTATTCATTTTCACTAGTAACTTTCTTTCTTTTTAGTTTTTTTTTTTTAAATTAAAAGGTATATTTTCATTCTAGTTCTTTCATATAGAGCATTGCATTTGGAGTCAGAGCACACCTGGATTTGATTTCAGGTTTTGCTCTTAATTGTCATTGTTACCTCAGGCAAGTCATTTATGCTTCTTGGGCCTCAGTTTCCTCTTATAAATGAAGAGATTGAACTCTAACACTCTTGAAGAGCCTTTGGAACTTTAAATCTTATGATCCTATGTTTTTTATGCTAATATTTTATATTTGTCATTTAGAAGGCCTAATAATAATAGTAGTAACATATTTATATAGCACTTTTGATTTAATGCACTTTAATAATAATTCTTATTTGTTTCTTATAACAACACTATGCGGTAGGTAGTTCAAGAATTATCATTCCTGCTTTAATGATGGTGAAACTGAAAGTCATAGTGGTTAAAAAGTAACTAGACCAGGATTAGAACCAAAATCTTGTGATTCCAAGTCTATTGCTCTTTCCGTTACACCATTCTGTCTATCTGGTAAGTTTATCCATGTTTCTAAATTTGTCATGTTAATAAGTCACAGTAACTGTGAATGTATGCACATGTAGGCCACATGAACAGTAGAAGCACGTAGTAGAATCTTATAACCTCAAAGTTGGAAGGGGGCATTAGAGGTCATCTAGTCCAGTTCATAACAGGAATCCCCTTTGTATCATCTGACAATTAGTCATCTGACTTTTGCTTGAAGACATCCAGTGAGAATATACATATACATCTTATGTATATTATATTATGCTGTATCCTAGGGGGAAGTACAAAGTTTAGATAAAACATAGTCTCTACTCATAAAAAGTTATGTTCTCTAAATTCCAAATCCAATATTCTTTTAACTATATTTTACTGCCTCTGTTTTCTCTTTTTCTTCTTTCTTTTCTCTTATTAGGGCCTATCTCATCTTAACCATATATAATACTGTCTTCATCGAAAACTTATTCCATATTTCAAATAGCTAACTTAACATAAAAACATTTGTAATAACCCATTAGTAAGTTGGAGGTAATCATTAATATAAAATTTATTCACCATAAGCCATCTTAAAATATATATTGTACATATAAAGAAAATTTTACATTTTTATTAAACAAGTTTAGTTGATAGTAAAAAAAAGTTTAAAAATAGTTATAAAAACTAACTAGTTCTTATATTGATTTACATTGAAAATATAACTTTTAACAAGAACAAGTATTTGAGTTGGATATTTAAGTTATGTGCTCTGGCTAAATTAAGAAATTGCTTGGATTTTTTCCTTGTGCTAAGAAAAGGAATTAAAGGGCATGTAGCGTCCATGTTTGGGGCATTTATTGGATCCATATAATTGTATAAATTATTCTTTTTGCTTTTTATCTGTTTTCTTAACCCTATTGCATGATGGGTCTATCTTGCCTCTTTTTTTCCTTGGATGATTTTGGCTTATTGCCTCCTTGAATTTGGTGACTGCTTCAAAAAGGCTATTCTGGGCACTTGTGATATAGAAAATGAAGTATAATTATCCAGTTGGTAAATATTATTTTTTTAAACTGAGGAACATTTCACCATATTATTTTACAACCTTCTCCTTTCTCTTACTTTAGTGATAATCATGTTTAAATATAACTCACATAGGTAAAAAGAAGGTTTCCCCAGATAAGATGGTTGAAATGCAAGCAAAGATTGATGAGGAGAGGAAAGCACTTGAAACCAAACTTGATATGGAAGAAGAAGAAAGAAATAAAGCCAGAGCTGAACTGGAAAAAAGAGAGAAAGATCTTCTTAAAGCCCAGTGAGTATTAAGATCTGCTGTAATTAAAGTCTCAAATGAGATAATGTATGTTAGGCAGTTTGAAAACCTTAAAATTCTATATAAATGTCATTAACAGTAGTTTGTAATCTGGTTTAAACAAGAAAATTTGATCCCAATTAAAAATTTTATTTATCCAACTTCAGTTTCTGTTTTTTTGGAATGGAATAGTTTCATACAGATATTTAAGAATACCATTATATGTGATAAATTCAAAAGTAATTTGTTTTCATTTGTCTATGGGGAAAACATTGGTGTTACGTGTAAAATCAGTTTCATAATGGCTTTGTTTGCCACTGTTAGCGAGACACAGACTTAATACATTTTTTGAAATTATATGTTTTTTCATTCAGCAGAAATCTACCCTCTCATACTTCCCACGCCCAACAAGCCCCATTATAAACATATGTAGTCAATCAAAACAAATTTCCACATTAACCATGTCCAAAAGAAATTATCTCGTTTTTTCACTTCTGAGCCTTTCACACTCTCTATCAAGAGATGAGTAGTATGTTTCAACATCAGTCCTCTTGGAATTGTGGCTGATCATTATAAGCTGCTATAAATAATTTTGTACGTATGGGTCCTTTTCCTCTTTCTTTGATCTCTTTGGGATGTAGACCTGGTAGTGGTATTGCTGAGTCAAGGGACATAGTTTCAAATTACTTTCCAGAATGGCTGAACCAGTTCACAGTTCTTCCAGTAGTACATTGCTGTACTTGTTTTTTCTCGCAGCCTCTTTAGCATTTGTCATTTTCTGTTTTTGTCAACTATATCAAACTGGTGAGTATGAGATGGCACCAACCTTACTTTTTAATTTGCATTTCTCTAATTATTCTTGATTTAGAGCATTTTTTCATATGGATATGGATAGCTTTGATTTCTTCCTCTAAAAATTTCCTGTTCATATCCTTTGACCATTTATTAATTGAGGTTTGGTTCTTATAAATTTCAGTCCGTTCCCTAGATATCTTAGAAATGAGACTTTTATCAGAGAAACTTGCAGCAAAGACTTTCCCCCCATTTACCTGCTTCTCTTCTAATTGGTTTTATTTGTGTAAAACCTTTTTAATTTTATGTAATCCTAATTATCCATTTTGCCTCCTGTGATCCTCTTTATCTCTTATTTGGCTATGAATTCTTTCCTTATCCTTAGATTTAACAGTTATTTTCTTACTTGCTTCTCTCATTTATTTATGATATCACCCTTTATGTCTTAAGTTATATATCCATTTGGAGTTTATCTTGATATAGAGTGCTAGATGTTGGCCTATATCTAGTTTCTAGTCCAGATGATTTTGGTGAATGCTGCTTTTTAATATAGTTTGAAATTGGGAAGTGCTATTAGCAAAACCTTTCTAACTGGTTTCCCTTTCTCAAACTCTCTCCCCATTGTAGTCCATCTTCCATTCAGCTACTAAAGTGATTTTCCTAAAGATTAGGTCTGACCATGTCACTCCTTTTTCTTTTTCTCTCACTCAGTAAACTCCGATGCCTCCTTACTGCCTCTAGGATTAAACATAAAGCCCTGTTTGGAATTTAAAGCTCTTCACAACTTGGTCCCTTCTTACCATTTTAGTCTTGTTACATATTATTCTCCTCCACAGACTCTCCACAGACCATCCAGCTCTGTTGGCCTGTTTTTTTCTTCCTCATCCAGTGGTCCATCTCCTGTGACCGTGCCTTTGCAATGGCTGTGTTCTGCGCCCACAGTTCTGTTCTTCCTCACCTCAACCTCTTGGCTTCCTACAAGACTTAGCTTAAATCCTATTTTGTGCAGAAGCCTTTCCCAGCACCCTCAACCCCTAATGCCTTCCCCTCTGAGATTATTTCACATCTACTTAGTGTATATCTTGCATGTATGTAGTTATTATGTGTTGCCTCCCATGTTAGAATTCAAACTCCTTGGGGCCAGTGAAGGAGAGATTAAAGTTGCATGTGAGGGAAGATTTTATTTTGCTGGTTCAAGGTCTTGGTGGTGGTAGCAGGGAATCAAGGGACTTATAGATAAAGGGCATAAAGAAATTAGTTTTATTGAATAGGGTTATCTCTTCTGTGACTACAGGTAAGAGGATGAGAATGGGTTGTGATTCACTGACGTTTGATTGAATGGAAAAAGGCAAGGGAGATGAAGGAGCTCAATAATTAATATTCCAATTTTGAGACTCTCTGTTTTAGTTTTTAAATTTAGTAAATCTTCATGGGTTTAAATTTTTTTTTACTGGAAATCATAAATGTCAGAATAGCAGGTATTGCACTATATATTGTATTCTTATCTTAATAAACAGACAAGAACATCAGTCACTTTTGGAAAAATTATCTGCACTAGAGAAGAAGGTGATTGTTGGAGGTGTTGACTTGTTGGCCAAGGCTGAGGAGCAAGAGAAACTTCTGGAGGAATCCAATATGGAACTAGAAGAAAGAAGGAAAAGAGCAGAACAACTTCGAAGAGAGCTTGAGGAAAAAGAGGTAATGGAGACTTTTTATTCATGGTTGGATAGTTTGCTTAGCAGGGAGCTTTTTCGATGAAGAACTGAGTATGTTAAATTTTAAAGCATATGTATAGATCTCATTCAAAAATGATAATTGGCAGGTAGTTTTATAATTTTTGTCATTCCTTATTGACAAAGAATATTTTCTGAACTTGAGCAATTTTTGCCTTAGCAAGAACGCCTGGATATTGAAGAGAAATATACTAGTTTACAGGAAGAAGCTCAGGGAAAGACCAAGAAGTTGAAGAAAGTTTGGACAATGCTAATGGCTGCCAAGTCAGAGGTCAGTATCTAAAAATAACATGTAAAAATTGTTATTGGGGTTTTTTTTTGTTTTGTTTTTATATTGTCTAAATTTACACCTATGACAAAAGTTGTTCTGGAGTCCATTAACTTCATGGTGCAAAAAACCAATCAGAGATGCAAAAAGAAGTTAACTGCAGTTAATTCACTCAGAGTGAGACACTTTCCATCAAAAGTCTATGAGCATGTGTATCTGTTATAATTCAGTAAGTGGCATGTATAGCATTCTACCATTCAAGACTACTTGAGGCAAAGAGGGTAGGGAAAGAGGAGACTCCTTGTTGGTCGTGTAGAGGATGCTTATTACTAGTTACAAAGGAAAGAATGTATCTTTATTAGCATAGTCGTTCCCAAGATAAAGAGAAGAAGTAGACCTCTTCCAAGTCTTCTTTTTTCAGTCATAAAGCAATTAGAAACATCCTGATGCAGATTTCCTGCAGTACCTGCTGAGACAACAAACAGCAAAATGGTCAATTTTAACAGACCACTCTTAGCTCATAAAAATCTTTTAACATTCCTGTATCATTCCTCCTTTCACCTCTCAGACAGCCATCTCTTTTTGTTATAAGGAATTTTTTTTAAATCGGCACAACCAATCAGTGCATCAAATAGAAATAATATTAATGAAATGTAACTTTTTCTTTTTTATAACCCCTTTATTTATGTGGTACTAGTTTATATAAGGGAATCAAAAAGTGTTCCTTTAGTTTTAAGGAACAAAATAATTTTTCCAGCTCTTTTTATTGTTGAAGTTAACTTATTTTTTAAAAAATTACTCATTAAAGTGTAATT
Organism: Vombatus ursinus; assembly: GCF_900497805.2. Taxonomy (NCBI): domain Eukaryota; kingdom Metazoa; phylum Chordata; class Mammalia; order Diprotodontia; family Vombatidae; genus Vombatus; species Vombatus ursinus. Next base: position 16,147,674 of record NW_020947062.1, read on the forward strand.
GTTACCTTCTGTGTTAGCTTAAAAATGTTTATTCTGATTTCCTTGACTTGTTTTTATGGAAAAAAGCTTTTGTAGAAGTGGTAAGGTCGCAAAAAAGTTAGAATTGTTCTTTGCTATGAAATAGGACTGATTTTACAATTTGTTTACAATATTTTCATGACTATAGATGGCAGATCTTCAACAGGAACATCAGAGGGAAATTGAAGGTCTTCTGGAAAATATTAGACAGCTTAGCAGGGAACTTCGACTTCAGATGCTTATTATTGACAACTTTATTCCTCAGGATTATCAGGTAAGTAGTGAGGGTGTCTATAATTTTTTTTTAGTTCATTTAAAACATTTATTAAGCACCTCCTTTATGAAAAGCATTGTGTTAGGCAGTGGAGAAAGATTAAAAAAAATTTAAGACTGGCATTATTCTGCTCTCTTGAACCTCATAACCTATTAGATATACAAATAATTTTTATATAAAATATAGTAATATTATAATTGGTGACCTCCATAGAAGATGTCTCTATTATAAGTCATCTTTTGTTTTAACAGCTGTCATTCCCACCACCCTTTATCAGATAATTAGCACACTATCAGCTTCCTCAACAGGTCAGGCCTTTAATGACCCCCTTACCAGGCATTTCAGTTGTTTTTAAGTAGTTTTTTTTTGTGCATTATTTGACTCTTGTACCCAAGGGAAATAGCTACTTCGTTAAGGTAATACTTTGAAGTAGGGAAATCCCTGAATGTGATGAATTCGGTACAGATTTGCTGAATGCCAGTATGACTAAATTATGATTGTAATTATAAAGTGCCCCTGACTATTCTCTATGCCTACATGCCTGGGGACATAGGCAGTCAAGAACTGATTTAACTGTATTATTAGCCAAAAAAAAAAAAAAGCTTCCAGAAATCCTTATTTGTGATTTCTGAATGACAAAAGATTTTGAACTAAGATTCACTAAAACACTATGAACTACATTCCAGATTGATTCAGTATCTGGTCACATATTCAAACATTAGTTAGATTTTCCTACACAGGAAAAGCTTTACATAGTATGGCTAGGTTTACTCAAGTCATTTCCCAAATGGCAAAATATGAGACCAAAGAATAAAAATAAAAGTTTAACATTTTCATTGTTTTTGATTATAAAGAATTTTTTTAAATGAAGCTTAAATTTTCAGTTGGACTCGTACTTCAGCATAATCTTCTTTGTGATACTGATATTTTTAAGGAAAATTGGCTTTGTTTGACCACCATAGCCACTCCACTTCAGCTTATAGCATCTTTTCTCCTGAGTGCATTGCCCTTCTACTTTGTCAGTTTGTGAACGTGGTGCTTCCTTCATATTACCGCAATGTGTTCTGCATGTTTAGGGGACATTTGCCCCGTTGGTGGCAGAGTTGTCAGAACCTAATGGAGGTTGTTCAGTCTTGATAGAAGTGATATGTAAAACGTTACTCTTTGGTTTGGGGACTAAAAAGAGCATACAAGGAAGAACTATTAGAAATCAGTCATCATTTATTAAGTACTTATACTTAAGACAGACACTCTCGTAGGCTCTGAGGATATAAAGACAAAAGGGAAACAGTCTCTGCCCTCAAGGAGCTTACAGTCTTTCAGAAGAGATGTATACTTAAATATTTACAAAATAGATTCAAAATAAAAAACGTAATTTTCTGGGAGAGGCACTGTCAGCTTTGGTGATAAGAAAAGACTACATGTAACAGGTGGTACTGGCGATGAGCTTTAACAGAAGTGAAAGTATTCTATAAGGGATCAGAGATGAGTAAGGAATACATCCTGAGCATGGGGGACAGCTCTGTAGAGAGGCTATTTGTGAGAAACAGCAAGAATGCCAACTGACTAGAACATAAAATGTAGGAAAGGGAGTAATAAAGTTAGGTTGAAGCCAGGCTTTGAAGGGCTTTAACTGAGAGACACAGAAGATTGTTTTTGATCCTAGATGAACTAGGGAGCAATCTTTGTTTATTGAGTAGGAGAATGACATGATCAGACTTTTGCTTTAGGAATATTTGGCAGTGAGATGGATGATGGAATGGACGAGAGGGAGAAATTTGGGGGCGAGAAGACCAATTAGGAGGCTGTTACAGTAGTCTAGACAGGAGATGATGAAGTCCTAAACCATAATTGTGGCCTTGTAAGTAGAGAAAAAGGAATGGATGCAAGAGATGTTGTGAAGGTAGAAATGACATGTCATCTAATTAGCTGTCAGGTTGAGGGAGAGTGAGAAGACAAGGATGACTCCAAGGTTGTTGTCTTAATACAGACTCAATGTTCAGGAGATATCAAAGCCCAGTATAAGGAGATGTGGAGCCTGCAATAAGACAGTAAAGCAAGCTAGATTTATTGAGGATAGATACTCTTAAAACAAAAGGCTGTCAGGGAGAATGATGGGAAAAGATCCATTGGGACCACAGGTGGAATTGGGTTTCCCGCTGGAACATAGAAGGAATGGGCTATCCCTTCTCAGTAAAGTCTAGTGGGTTTTTATCCTGAGTCTAGCAAAACCATACCTTAGGAGAAAGGAGCAAGGAGCCTGGACCTGGGGACTGGTGCTGATTCATGTTGGTTGGGGGAGGAAAGATTCCTGGGGAATTGGAGGCTAGTTGATATTCAAACTAACATCTGGGAAAAGGAGCTAGTCCAGGGTGGGGAACCTGTGGCCTTGAGGCCACATGTGGCTCTCTAGGTCTTCAAAGGCAGCCCTTTGATGGAATCCAGACTTCACAGAACAAATCCCTTTAATAGAAGGATTTGTTCTGTAAGACTTGGACTCAGTCAAAAGGCTGCACCCAAGGACCTGGAAGACCACATGTGGCCTTGAGGCCACAGGTTCCTTACCTAGTCTTACACTCCAGTGGGGTGATTCATCTTCCCTGTTGGGTTTTTGAGCTTTCCAGGTGACTTTTTCATTTTGCAGGTCTGGGGAGTTGTGGATCTGGATGACTAGAAAGATGGTAGTACAGTAGATATGGGAAAGTTAGGAAGTAGCATGGGTTTTGGGGAAAGATAAAATGTTCTCTTTTGGACATGCTGAGTTTGATTTGCTTACAGGATATCCAGTGGGAAATGCTTGGTGTGATATGGACTGGACCTTTAAATGTATAGATCTGGAGAATCATCTGCATAGAAGTGATAATTAATCACTTGGCCGCTGATGAGGACAGTGTGAGAGGGAGAGAGAGTGGAGAGAGGTATAAGTAGAAGGGGATAGAGAGAAAGAGGAAAGGAGAAGTGGAGAGAAGAGGGCCCAGGACAGAACTTTGGAGTATACGCATGGTTAGAGAGCAGGATATGGATGATGATACAGTAACATTTATGATTGTCAGTTGTAGGTGTTTTTGTTGTTTTTTTTTTTTTAAACTAAGATAGGCATATAGTTCATTCAGGAGAGATTTATTAAATCTCCTCTGTATACAAAACACTGTTTTAAGGAGAGAGAAAAAAAATTAAATAACGTATCATCCATAGGGAGATAAGACAAAACACGTGGTATCTATAGTATACTATATTAAGTATATTAGAGTTACAAAACAAATTGCTACATGTAATCCAAGGAAGGTTTTTATAGACTGGGTAGATCAGGGAAAGTTTCATGGAAAAGGTAATATTTGAGTTAGATTTTAAGGAATAAATAAGAATTCATCCAGAGATGATGTGAAAGGAGGACATTCTAGCCATAGAAAACAGCATAAGCAAAGGGAGAGAGATGGGAACGTGTGTGTTTGGGAGACAGAGAATAGTCTGACTAGAGCATCAATTGTGTTGAAGAGTGATATCAGATAGAGTGGTGAATCACCGAATGGTGCAGGGCCTTAAATTTTAGGCAGAGGATTTTGAATTTACTCAGAAGGCAGTAAGGAATCATGGAAAATTTTTAGGCAGAGGAGTGATACATAAAAAAAGACTGTCCTGTGGCAGAATGTACTTTCATGAAAATGACACTGTGTATTTCTTGGAGAAGTTAGATTTTAGTCATGCTATACACTGGGACCTTATTCCCAATTGCTGCTAGTTAGAACTATTATGGATCAATAAAGCAGCTGATAAATTTTTTTTTACAAGAGATTATCCTCTTTATCTATATGAAGGTCAGATTAAAGTGAGGTTAGGCATACTTGTTAGGAGACTTTTATAGTCCCAGCAGATGGCAATGAGGGTCAGTATTAGAAGGGTTGCAGTGGGATTAGAGAGAGAGAAGAATGTGAGAGGTTGCTGAGGCAGAATCTATAAGACTTGGTATCTGATGGGAAGTGAGTGAAGGAAGAATCAAATTTGATGCCTAGGTTTCAAAGATGGGAGAATTGTGGTGTCTTATGCAGAAATAGGGTCAAAAGTAGAAGCAGGCTCAGGGACAAAGATAATAAACTCAGTTTTAGACTCTGCATTTGAGGTACCTGTGATAAATCTGGGTAAAGATGTGTTGTAAACATTGGGAAATGTGGGTCTGACTCCCAAAAGGAGAGACTAGGTTGGAAAATTACACATTTGGTGTAATCCTCTGCATTGTAGTAGTAATTAGTTGAAGCTGTGTGAATGAAGGACATTGCCAACAGAGGTGCAAAAGGAGAAGAGAAGAATGACAAGGACAGACTTAGGGGTACTTAACCTGAGATCTACAGACTCCCCCTGTGACATATTTGAGGACCCAGGAACTTAAATGGGAAAACATATCTTTATTTCAATGTAGTTTGTTTCCTTTGTAATCCTGCATATTTCATTTTATGCATTTGTGCATTTAAAAAACATTTTGAGAAGGGGACCACATAGGTTTCATCATACTATCAAAGAAGTCTATGAAACAAAAAAGTTGGGGACACCCACATTAAAGAGCTATGAAAAACTGGAGAAATAATGAAGAAAGGAAAGAAGGAAGGAAGGAAACAAGCATTTATGTGCCTACTATGCGGCAGGTACTATGCTAAATGCTTTACAGATATTATCTCATTATTATCTCATTTAATTTTTGCAACTCTTGGAGATAGGTGCTATTATAGGTGAGGAAACTGAGGGAGACAGCAGTTAAGTAACTTGTCCAGAGTCACACAGCTGGTAAGTGTCCAAGGCTCCATTTGAACCTAGGTTTTCCTGGCTGCCAGCCCAGTGCTGTCTGCTTTGTCACTTAGTTGCCTCAAACCAGGGGAGTGTCCTGGAGGGGTTATTAACAGTGACAAATGCTGCAGGATGGTCAAAAAGGAATGAGAATTGAAAACAGGCTGTTAAATTTAGTGGTTAGGACAAGAGTTCTTAACCTGGATTTCAACATAATTTATTTCCTTTACAATCCTATGTGTTTTAAGCATTTAAAAACATTCTGAAAAAAGAGTTCATAGGTTTCAGCATACTGCCAAAGGAATCCATGACACACACAAAAAAAGTTAAAAATCTCTGGCTTAGAATGTCATGAGTTAACTATGAGAGAACAGTTTCAGTAGAGTAGTAATGGGAACAAAAGCCAGAAAACAAGAGAGTCCATTTAGGGAAGAAGGAGGGGGGAATTGAAATGATTGTGATACAAACATAAAGGGCATCAATAAGATGTATTTTAAAAATTAAAACAGAATCCTAACTTCTTGGCCTATAAACATTAACTCATAGCACAAATGAAAGAACTTCTATTCTTATTGAAGGATCTTTCCATGTAGTATTAACCTAAAATCAGGAACCAGTATTACATGTAATAGGGATAAATTAAAGCCTTTCCAATAAGATCAAGGGTAGAGCAAGAGTGTCCATTGTCACCACTACTTTTTCATAAAGTACCAGAAATACTTGCTATAGCAGTAAGAGAAGAAAAATAAATCAAGGAAATAAGCCTAGGCAAAGAGAAAACAAAATTACTGCTTTTTGCAGGTGATATGATAGTTTATGTAGAGAACCTTAGAGAGTCAACTAAAGATCAATTGAAATAACTTCATCGGAATTGCCAGATATAAAATAAACTATTTCTAAGTATTTCTCTATATTGCCAACAAAATCCAGCAGAAAGAGAGATGGAGAAATTCCATTTAAAATAACTAAGGCCATATAATTACTTGGAAGTCTACCTACCAAAATACATATGGGAACTATATAGGTATAACCACAAAAGAATCTTTAAGGAAATACAGATTCTAAATAATTGGAGAAATATTTATTATTCATGGATAGGCTGAGCCAATATATTAAATATGACAATACTACTTAATTTATTCATTCAGTGCCATTCCAGTCAAACTCCCAAAGGATTACTTTTTAGAGGTAGAAGAAAAAAAATAAAATACATCTAGTGGAGCAAAAGGTCAAGCATCTCAGTGAAAATAATGAAAAAAAAAATGGGCAGGAAGGGGACCGAGCAGTGCCAGTTCTCAAACTGTCCTAAAAAGCAGTAATTATCAAATGATTTGCTACTGGAACAGATTAGATCCTAGTTTTCGATAAAACCAAAGACTTGATCTATTTGGGTAAAGACTTACTTGCTGTCATTGACAGTACTGACATTGGCAAAACCTCATTCTGGAAACATTCTCACCTTGGTTTCAATCCTTCCATCCTGAATCTCTTATTTCTAAGGTCTTCTTCTCCTGCCTTTTCATGAGCTCTTCTTGACCTCTGAGGTGGATGTTCATTCAGAACATTCTGTCTTTGCCACCTCTAAGTGCAGGCTCTCTTGACAATATGTTTCCTACCTCTTCAAGGATCACCTTTATGTAAATAGTTCCCAAATCCATTTCTTCAGTTCTGCCATTCACCATTCCAGTCCCATATCCAGCAGTACCCATGGATTGTCCCACCAGTACCTGACATTCAGCCTGTCTTTTACAAAAATTTACCTTGTTTTGCTTCTCCTAACTTGGTTGTATGTGTTAGTGCACCACCATTCGCAATGTCATGTATTCAAGATAACTTGGTGTTATGTTAGCAAGTCCTTTGCATTCTGATCTATCCCCTTCTTTCTCTTCCCACTGCTTCCATTACACATAACCCCTCATTACCACCCATCTGCACAGTTGCTTTACTTCCAGTGCCTCCAGACTGTTGTTGGCGCCACTGCCAGACATATCTTCTACAAATAGACATTAGAGATAGGATCTTGTCATTAAACTGCTCAGACCCTTCTGTGGTTCCTTATTGCCTAAAAATGCTTTTTCCGGGTATTCAAGGCCCTCTATAATCAGATGCCTTCCTAATTTGGAGCTTTATTTCACACTTTTCCTTTCCACCTGTTCTTCACCCTGGCCAAACTGGAATATATAGTTTCCCACCTGACTGAATTTATTGTTTCCTCCTCTTTGCTTGCATTTTGCTCTTTACCCGGGATCTCAAACCATTCTCTCATTTCTAACTAATCCTTGCTTAGTTTCTGAAGTCCAAGCCATCCTCTAAAGCCCAGCTTAAATGCTGCCTTTCTAGAAAATTTCCGTAAGGCCCTGTTGTCTGTAATGGTCTTTATTCCCTGTCACATGGCTTTTTGTTGCACTCACCATTTCTTTTGTGTGTTCTAATTATTTGGTTGTCTCTACCAGACTCTCAGGTCTAAAAGAGCAGGGACCCTGTTTTAGCCAAACTTTGTATCTTCCCTAGTACCTTGCATATGGTACTTAATTAAATCAGTGCATTTGCAAGTCAAGACAGCACTTCCCTGATGTCACAGTTGTCTTTGAGAACAAAGGACAAACAACAACTTAATGTTTGTTGAAGTGCTGATCCCTTGTCATATTTATAATCTTTCATCTTTTTTTAAAGTTCGATTTTTGAAGAAAACATTGAAAATAAAACATTTTGAGGACTGTTTTCTTGAAAATAATCATGAAAGGTACAGATGAAACCAACCCTTTTCCCCCATAAACTTAAAAAAAAAATGTTGTTTAACATTATAAGTAAAATATCTTTACATCTTTTCAAAGGAAATGATTGAAAATTATGTTCACTGGAATGAAGACATTGGAGAATGGCAGTTAGTAAGTATACCTTTACAAGCATTAATCTTAGAATGCTTTAGAATAATCTGTTATTTTTGTCTTAGTCCCATGTTTGCTAATTAATACTTTTCTTTTTATTCAAGAAATGTGTTGCCTACACAGGAAATAATATGAGGAAGCAGACTCCAGTACCTGATAAAAAGGAGAAAGATGTAAGCATTTGGTTGCTTTTGCAGCTACCTCTGTTGCTTTAAGAATGTGGTTTATTGGGGCAGCTAGGTGGTGCAGTGCACAGAGCACCGGCCCTGAAGTCAGGACGACCTAAGTTCAAATCCGGCCTCAGACCAAACAGTTGACACTTACTAGCTGTGTGACCCTGGGCAAGTTACTTAACCCCAATTGCCTAAAAAAAATAAATAAAAAAGAATATGGTTTATTACATCATTCAGACAGCCATTTGGCCATACTGCCTTTCACCCAGGAATGGAGGCCTTTTGTGTTGTTTGTAGTTGTGGTAGGGGGAATCCTCAGGGGTAATAGTTACCATAGTCAAGGGCACAGGGGCAATTAGTGTGTCTCAGTGACTTGACTTTATTCCTCTTATCTCTACCTGTAGACAGAGGATCATGGGACTGTTTTGGAATCTGAAATGTCTATGATGATTTTTTTTTCATTGCTGCTTTGGTCTAAGGCCAACAGGGAAATGCAGCAGTGATAGAGGGAAGATTTTGTTATTTCTAAAGAAATGTGTAGCTCCTCAGGGCTTTTTTTATTTTTTGCCCCCCGAGCACTTGGTGATCACTCTTTATTCACTAGGCTTTGGATAAGAATGTCAAATTGCTTGTGTAGCAGACATCTATTTGAATTACTTTTTTAGTGACTTTTATAGAGTTTGATATTTTAAGCAAAAAAGTACATTTATGGGAATGGCATTAAAAATGTTCTATGTTTGTTTCTTTTACTTAGCCCTTTGAAGTGGACCTTTCTCATGTTTATTTAGCTTATACTGAGGAAAGCCTGAGACAGTCTTTGATGAAATTAGAGAGGCCACGCACTTCAAAGGGAAAATCAAGGCCCAAAACTGGAAGAAGGTAAGAATATTGTTAAATCTTATAAATCCTGAGCTTGAGCTATTCTAGTCATTAAGACACACATTTTATTTTTATTTCTGTTAATACAATCATGATCTTGGCTGAGACTTTAAGGATCTCATTTGAAAATTAGTTTCTTTAAGAAACATTGCATTGATTTTTCTAGCCATAGCTGTACTTTCAAAAGTGTATCTAATCAAAGGACAAAGGGTAGAATTTAAAGGGAGAGTCTTGTGTGTCTTCAAATTTTTCTAGTCCTCTTGAGTTATCTAAGGCTATTGCTTAGTCTCACTTTGTTCTTTGCAAATACCACAAAAACTTTCTGCTCTGTCTTAGTCTCAAAATCTTTTGAGTCATGAGAACTAACTAGTCACTAATCTCTTCTGGTGAGATGCCTCTTTTTCTAAATAAGCTATTCAGGAGAGGTATTTCCCAAGAGACCACCATGAAAGCCTTCATCTAATAGTCTTCCCATTTTCTGTCAGCTTAGGGAAACGTCCTTGTTCATACCTATGTATTTTCTCCTTTGAGTTTTCAGCTACATTTGTGTCAGATTGAGATTGTATTAACACCCACATCATCCATCAGCCAACTGGTGTAGAGATAGCTTATCAAGAAAAGGTTGGGCCCCACCCCCCCAGTTAAGCTTTCTTTTTTTTTTTCCTCCAACCCCATGTCCAAAATGGTCCTGGGTTTTGTTTTTTAACATCCTGTAGTGACACTAGCAGGACAGGAAGTGATGAGCTTGATTTTCCAATATTTTGAAAGATAAATATGATTATGCACTTTCATTTTTTGAGAATTGAACTTAATGAAAAGCTAGTTATGAGTACATGTTGAAGAAGTACTAACTTTTATGTATCCTAGACTTAATGGTACTGGATGCCTCTAAGGAATAGAGAAGTAGTGTATTTTTTATTCTAGAACCCTCCCTTCCCTTCCTTCTTCTCCCTCCCTCTCCCCCCACCCAGAATTCAGCTTAGTAAAAGTAATAATTTTAAAGATTATCTGTTACGAAGTATGAAATATATATCACACTGTAGAAATGCTTGTATTTTGGCCTTTTGAGAAAACATTCATTTTCTTCTTGTTTTTCCCTCCAAAACAGAAAGCGTACTGCGAAGCCTGAGACTGTAATTGATTCTTTGCTTCAGTAAACGTTTACAAATCTGAAACCACAATAAAATTAGCATATGTTCCAATGGTTGGCTTAGATATTTAGTTTACCTGAGAATATTGAGGATTTTTCTGTAATTTGATACAGCCAGGGCTATAAAATAATGCCTTACTCTGGAGTAAGAATTAGAAATGATCTTTTGTCCAAATACTGTTATGCTGTATGTGTTATATTAACATAACATGTTCAAACAGTGTAACTAGTAGTTGTTAAATTGTTGTAATGTGCACTACTACTATTTGTTTTGTGCAGGAAAATTTGAAAGACCATATTGCACAGTGACAGTGTTAGATGTGTATTTAAAGTCACGAGCTATTTACCTAATACCTTCATCGAGAGAAACTTAATTTTAAGACATGAAAAAGCTAAATATCATGTCATGTCTTGCACATAGAGACTGGCAGCTTCAAGTATCCTGTGTTGTACTGTTGTGTTTGAATGTGGTAGCTTTCATCTATGATATGGCTCTTTCTGAACACTAAATCTCCTTTTTCACTATTTAAATACTTTCTCATTGCAATGGTAGTATTTGCTGTAGTTAATGTATGAAATGAAGCAACTCATCTAAAGAAAACAAAACACATCTTTATCATGTCAACAAATAATGTACACTGACAATTTACTCCATCCTCCTTTCCAACCTTCCTGTACCTCCATTGTCTTACTGCTCATTTAAATTCAAATGAAACATACATTTTTGTTTGGGCTAATAAAGGTACCAAGCCTATGGATTTATATTTTCAGTGAATTGTCACTAATTTAAGGGTGCCACGTTTTTCACCATAAATAACTACAGATAGAGAAATTACAGGAGATCAAATAAGTTAGTAATTTAAATGACATTGTATTTCCTATGCTGAGATCCCATTTGATGTATGGGTAGGTGAATTGTTATTTTGACTGCATCTGAGTCTTTATTTGATTTTAATTACTCTTTACATTTTGCCTGAAAGAAGAGTTCTCATTCTTCAGAAAACCCTACACACTTAATGAATAAGCAAACTTAACAGAAATTAACCATTGACAAAAGATGTCTATTGAGAGCTTTGCAGATCCAACTGGTGTTGCCTTTGAGTAAGAAACTAAACAAAAACACTCACCTGGAAGATGTTTAGGGGAGAATAACTTCCTTCTCCAGCCTATTCTTCAAGCTGGAGACTTTAATTTCCCTTCTTCAGATTTCCTGTGCTTTGGAAGTGTGGAGCATACAGTTTTACCTCTTCTCACATGGTCATTTGAATGAGGCCATCTCCCTATTTAAAACTGGTTGCTTTTTAGTTATGATTAAAAAAATGTACAAAGTACTGTATTAGAAACTCATTCCTCTAGTGGTTGGTCAGCTACTTACAAAATTGATAGTTACTTTTTTTAAACATTGCACTTCTACTAACCACTAGCATTTTAATTTTTTGTGTGAATTTTTAGACTTAAAGTATTGTTAGCTAATGCTAAACCACCATGGTTCAAATGTCTTAAATCTTCAAAAACCAGTATTTATTAACTTAACATGATTTCAGTAAGCATTTTAGATGTTCATTTATGATTTTTTTAAACTAACTAAAGGGGTGGAAAATTGGTGAGTTACCTCCGAGAAGGAAGAGCACTGTGGTCCTCAAGTGTGATGAGTATAATCTGTGTTCTCTTTGTAGTGTTTGAGATGTTTTAAAATCTTTAATACTTCTTCATGTAGGATATGTGGTTAAAATACTGTGAAGGCTTTAGTTGAATTTGTGTCCTGAAAAACAGTGTTAGTAAGATTCCTTAAAAGTTGACATGTTTGTCAGAGACCTATCAGGCACTGGAGGCCAGCTGGCACTGAGGAGAGAGCAGTAGATCTGGAGTCAGAGGGTGTGGGTTCACAGCTACTAATCACCTTTGTGACCTTGAACAAGCTGTTTGACTCTCTGAGCCTCAGTTTTCTCATCCATCAAATATGGGTGTTGAATTAAGTGGCCCTTTTGGTCCCTTCCACCTCTAAATCTAAGCTTCTGTGAACTCTGGAAATAATTTCTGCAGAGAAATCTTTATTGTCCAGTGGAAGCATAGTTAGTATTTTTTTCCTTTTAAGAATACATTCTTTTTCAGTCTTTAACTCAACGAAAAAATTGTTTGCTATAATAGTATCTTTGATTATAATAGTATAACATACAATAGCTTACATTTATAAAATGCTTTAACGTTCCCAAAGCACTTTATATACATTTTCATTTGGTCCTCAACAACCTTTTGAGGTAGGGAGTATTCGTATTGTTATTCCCATTTTATTGATGAGAAATTTGAGACTCAGAGAGTTAGGCAGTATTTTGCCTGATGTCCCACAAAGCCAGGATTTGAATCCAAGTCTTCTGACTCACAATTCTTTTCACTGCACTAGATTCTACATATGATTACTTTCCGTGTCTTTTTTCCCTCAAGAGTACAACTTAAATCCATAAAAGCGAAACTGTTATATTTTCAGTGATTAAGAAAAATTAAAGTGTTTATGTTAGAACTTTTGTACTAGATGAGCATTAGTTTCATGAGATGTTGACATTAGATTTATTGACCAGGCAAATTTGGAACAACGGAGGGACTGAATTTTGGGCCATTCAGTAGTTATGATAAAGTTTACAGAACTGTTATGCGAACATGAAGTAAACTCATAAGGCTCACTATGTTTAAAATCCACAGGCTGTTTGTAGTGACTTCAGTGATAATTCCATGAAAGTGCACAATACATAGACATTCTTAAACTGAGTGGACTTATCCACTGTATGGATAAACTTGGTCTAAAGTATAAATAATTAGGTTCTCAAGTTACTATTTCTTCTGTTCTCCCTTTGACTTAAAAAGTAATAAGAATTATTTATTGAAAGTAGCATTGACAACATTGATGGGGTGGAGGTTATTAGTTTATAGTTTGTGATTTCATAACCTTTTATTAGGGTATTAAAATATAGTGGCATTCTCCATACTTTTCATAAGTCTCCATTGAATTAAATACTAGTAACTAACTACTAAAACTTCTGAATATGCACACAGAATGTTGTATATTTTTCTCATAATCACAATTGTTAGTTGGCATGTCAGTCAAAACCTTCTGGGTGGGTGGGAGGAGGGATAGTTTTTTATTTTTTACTTCTCCAATAAAAACATTTTCATATTTAAAAATTGGGTTCAATAAAAGCCGTTAGCCTTGAATGTTTTGCTTTTCCTGTGATCCATTTTAGTTTTAATATTTGTTAGGCCTTATCTCTTTTCTTTTGCTTTATAATCTGTTTTTAATAATTTCTCTTTCCCCTGAAATCATGTTTTAGAGAATCACCTCCTCTTCCTTCCAAGGGTGAGTTAAGGAAAGATCTGTTTTCCCATTAGAACTTACTGGTGTTTGGTCAAGTTTTAATGTATGTTTATATTTAATGTTATTTAATTATTCCTGGTTCTAAAATGCTAGAAAAGACATCTCCCTTAGTGCCTTTGATGAATTTACACTGTAGTCTAAATATAAACTTTTAGCACACAATGCTGTTTATGAGCCCTAACTAAATGTTGTACAGTTAGCTTCATTTGTATTATTTCATTAATTTTGAAAGTAACATTTGTTTAATTTTTATGTAAAAGTTTTATTTATGTTGTAAATACCAGTATTATATGTATACTTGCAGCATGTTCATCCTAATGAATAAAAATATTAAGGTTAATGTAGGTCTGATCCTTATCAATTCTTTCTATGCATATTTTTTCCTAGCTTGGATATTTATAGGTATTAGATATTCTTTATGCTTAATATATCATTTTATTGGGGAAGGAAATAAGCATTTATATAGTACCTACTCTGTGCCAGGCGATGTGTTAAGTACTTTACAAATATCTCATTTGAGCCTCACAACAACCCTGCAAGGTAGGTACTATTATTATCCTGATTTTACAGTTGAAGAAACTGAGGCAAACAGAGGTTAAATGGCTTGCTCACAGAGCTAGTAAGTTTCTCAGATTGGATTTGAACTCAGGACTTCCTGACTCCAGGCCCAGTGCTGTGCTACCTAGCTATTCCTAGAACAGTAGTGGTCTAGGAAAAGGGGCCAGAATCATTTTAAATCCAGAAGTTCTTACTGGTTGTTGAACTTCAAAAAAAAAATTGTTCAGAAAATTATACTTTAAATATCCATTGTATTCACAGCTCTGTCATACAACAGTACTTTGAGAGGATTTTTCTTCAAGATTGCTAGCTTTTCATTCACAGATTCTAATATCCCATAATATATTTTATTTGTAGGATTTTTTCATCTTTGAAAAAATCAGTGTGCTTGCAAGCGATTAGCCAAGTAACTTTATGGCCCAGATAAGCCTGAACATCTAATAGACATGTTGTCTTTTTTTTTTTTTAAAGGCAATTGGGGTTAAGTGACTTGCCCAGGGTCACACAGCTAGTAGGTGTCAAGTGTTTGGTCTGAGGCGGGATTTGAACTCAGGTCCTCCTGACTTCAGGGCCGGTGTTCTATCCACTGCACCACCTAGGTGCCCCCATGTTGTCTTTTTGTAGGTCAAACTTTTCAAATGGGCCTGCTTAAAATATTTGTCAGTTTCACCGACATTCCCCTAGTCTTTTATGTTCAAAACCTTGTTTTTGATTCATCACTCCTAACATTTTTCACATCTAGCTACTGCTAAGCCTTATTGATTGACACATTTCCCTTCCGTTTTATTCCATCTTGGTATAATAGGCCTTTTAACAAATTTTTCCAACTCTACATTCTTCTTCCCTGTTCTCTCCCTGACCACCCCAATTCCATCCTTCATACTGTAGTTCTAGAGTAGCTTGCTTATGCATAGATGTAGTCATCTCATGCTGAACAAAATCCTTGGCTGGTTCCCTAGTCACTAAATAAACTCCAAACTCCTTTCTCTGGTGTACACTACATGCATCAGATTACTCTCTTTTCCAAACATACGCTGCCATGTTGCCTGTGGTTATGCTGTTCCTTATGCTTGGAACACTCCTCCTCACCCTTTTCAGTGGAAATTCCCCAATAGATAACCTCATCCATAAAGGATTCCCTTGATCCTTCATTGATCTTTTCTATTGGGTACCTCAAGTAATACTTCATTTTGCACCTCAGAGGGTAGTCATCATACATTATTTTGTATCATAGCTATTTGTATATATTATTTTCCCACCAGACTACAAGTTCATGAAAACATATCTGTACTTTCTATCTCTCCTGGGGCTATGTCCTGTTTGGTTACTTAACAAATGTTTATTGAACTTAATATGAAAAGTTAAAGAGTAACAAAATAAGTTAGGTTATTACTATTATTGAATTCACTGAAGTCAGTGAGTTCATCTTATTTTTGAAAAGCCTTGTTAAAAAACAAAATAAAACTTTAGACTACTAAACTTCTAGAAGTGTTGTGTATGCAAAGGGCTATTCTCAGAACCATTTAAATGAGCCTTCATTCTACTTTTTCGTGCTTACTACCATAAGTGAAATTTCATGTAGACTTAGAACCTGGAAACACAAAGAACTGCCCTAATTCATACAAGACAGTAAGTGAGCTGTGATTTATAATTATAAAAAGAAGTAGCACATTGAGGTCAGGTTCTAAACCTAAAATTTTTTTAGAGTTTTTTTATACTAACACGTTTGGTAAAAATTATTTGAACTTATGACGTTAAGTTGTTCCATTCTCAAAGGCAGATATTCAGTCCTGCTTTGGAAGCTAAATAAGTGAATGTGTGGGAAAATGAATCTGAAAAGGCTACTTCAAAAAAAGCTAGTTTCCTCTTAGCATCTGCTAGGCTTCCTGTGACCCAATCTTCATTTCTTTTATCAATGTTATCTGAACATCATATTGTCATACTCAAAACATGTATGACTTTGAATTTCTTTAATAAAGATCAGTTACTCCCACTTTTGGAGGTTGGAAAAATTTTAGTCTTTAATTGGAGACAACTTGCATTTGTGTAGAAAGGTGCTTAACTGAGACTTTACAACTAATAAAATGTTTATCAAAGTTGATAAAAATCTTAGCAAGAGGATATTGCCTAACCGAAAAATACAAGCTGTATTACAAAATAGTCATGGGGACTTTGCTTTCTATTCCATTGTAGGTAAATGAGGGTTGAGCCTGTAATGATTCGCCCAGTACCCAGTTGTGTGTATTGTAATTGCATCCTTTTTATTATCAGCAAAAAAGTTGATTTGTGGTGGTTAGTAGAACTGTTAGGCTGAAGGTGAAAACATTATAATGAATCAAAAGTTGATTACTTTCCTCTGAACCTCTATAGTACTTAGAGTTGATGCCATTACAATCTAGCACCTCATTACGTTGCCATCTTGTATTCTGTAGTCAGCTTGTCTCCCCAACAAAACCATAAACTTCCTGAAGTCAAATATCATGTCTTAATGCATTTCTACCTTGCTGAAGGTATTCAGTGTATTTTTGTTAATCAAAATTCCGGGACAATGGTTTGACTCATCCAGAAAACTGAGACAAAAAGAAATGATTATAAGAAAGAACAAAGGAGGTGAGCTAGAGAAGGTGGGTAAAGCATTTCCATTCAGCCTTAAGTTCTTCATTTGAATGGGGAAAATCCTCTTTGCTTGCTTAGATTTAAGTTCAGGGGATCCACGATGTTCCTTTGGTGATATCTTCCCTTATTTAAACTTTGCATTTTAGTCAATTTGCCTTCTCCCTTCTTTTCTAAATGAAATAATGTATACAAAATACTTAGTGATCTTTAAAGCACTAGACAGACTTCAGGTGTTATTTTCGTGATATTTCTATGTTGTCCTTCCTCTTCTATGCCCCAACTCCATTGCCCATTTCCTAACAGGTCCTGAACACCCCCCTCTCTCTGGTAAATACGGACTCCCGCTGGAGGTACTCAGAGCCCCACTCCACTCCAATCCTTGGGTTCACTATCCCTTTCCCATTTATATGTTGTTATTTACAGGTTATCTTACCCAACTAGACTGTATGCTCCTTGAGGGCAGGAACTGTTTTTTGTTTAGGATCTCCATCACTGAGCACCATGCCTGGCACATAGTAAGTGTTTAATAAATGCTTGTTGACTGATTGACATCGCTGTGCACTCTGCTTAGATGAACAGAGAATCACTGACTGCAGTCCTGGTAAGATGGTGAACCTTGTCATTTCTCTCTAAGGTCCACTGTGCCTTAACATCTGCTCTGATGCTATGCATTCTGGATCCCTTGTGTTGCCACCTAGCCCATTTTTTGTCATATTCCCTACCACTGTCCCCTAAGGAACTCTGGGCTCGTCCATCTGTCCCTTCAGTTGAACCCTTCTGTGTGTGTTGTCTCCTCTAACGTCAGTATCAGCCCTTCTCCATTTGTATCACCACTGTGCAGTGCTTGGCACATAGTAAACACTTAATAAGTACTTTCTAGTTTTATTCAGTTATTTTTGCTTTAAGGGTTTTCTTCTCCCACTCCCCATGTCTTAGCTGGGTAAAACAGGGGTTTTTCTTCTGTGTTGTGGATGCTATTGGCAGTCAGATGAAGCCTATGAAACCCTTCTCAGAATAATGTTTTTTCATGTTTGTTTTTTGAGAGGCAATCAGGGTTTAGTGACTTGCCTAGGGTCACACAGTAAGTGTCTGAGGGCACATTTGAACTCAGGTTCTCCTGACTCCAGGGTTGGTGCTCTATTTACTGTGCCATTTAGCTGCCCTTAGAATAATGCTTTTAAATGCATAAAGTAAAATACAGAAGATTAAATTAAAAACCAGTTCTGTTGAAGTAGTTATAAAAGTATTTTTTTTAAAAAACAAGTTCATAGACCCCAGTTTAAAAAAAAGACAACAACCTTGGCTTAATAGCAGCCTAAAAGCCACCTCCTTCCTGAAGTTTTCCCTGGTTCCCCTCTCTGCTATTTTCCTTCCTTTGAGCCACCGTAATATTTTTCAATTCTTATGGCATTTTATTTTGCCTTTTTACTGTGGTTACTCACTGTAAAATCCTTGAGGTTAGGGACTTATTCTTATCTTTTTATCTTGCTTAGTACCTTACACATAGCCTGTAAATTAAATTTGTTTACTTATTAGTGTGGATATTCCCTCCACTAGTGTAAATTGCAGCCCTCCCACACCTCATCCTGTAAGATTCTTGTTTTTGGTTTTTGTTGCGCTAGGCAATGGGATTAAGTGACTTGTCCAGGGTCACACAGCTAGTAAGTGTCAGGTGTTTGGTCTGAGGCCGCATTTGAACTCAGGTCCTCCTGAATCCAGGGCCAGTGCTCTATCCACTGCACCACCTAGCTGACCTAATCCTTGTTTGTGTTTTTTCCTAAATCTGACAATTATAAGCCCTCCTTCTAATAGGATTAGGAGACCCCAGAGATGGTGACCCGAGAAAATGAACAATGAAGACCCAAGACCGCTACAGTCTCTGGATGAACTATTTTGTTCTAGCTAACTAGCACTGTGTGTTTTGACATCTGTTATGGTTATTTGTGAAACAAGTCTTATCATCCCCCAATAGATAATGAGGTCCACTCAATGCCAAACTTTGTGTCTCCTTCCCAGTGCCCTAGTGCTCTGCAGCACCTAGAGGCAGCTAGATTGCACAGTGGTTAGAGTGGGCCTGAAGTCGGGAAGACTGCAGTTGAAATCTAGTCTCAGACCCTGACCATGTGACCTTGGGCAAGTCACTTAAATCTGTTTGCCTCAGTTTCTTCAACTGTAAAAAAGGGATAATAATAGCACCTACCTCCTCAGGTTGTTGTAAGGATCAATTGATATAATATTTGTAAAGTGCTTGGCATGGTGCCTGGCACACAACAGGTGCTTAATAAATGCTTGTTTCTTTCCTTCCTTCCCATACTGATTCTTAAGTGGTTGACAGAGGAATTGAAGAATTAGAAGAAAAAAACAACACTTTCATGTGAACTTTCTCATTCTGGTCCTAAGAGGATGGCTTTCTCAATTCCTGGTTGCATAATCACTTGCCAGGCTGATCTTTTGTGGTTAAAGGGTTAGTTTCAGTTCTTTTTTTTAATTGTTTTTATTTTTCCCCTTCCCCTAACTTTTGGAGGGCTAATTATTCCTCTTTTTAAAAAATACTATGATTTTATTACTTACACTGGTGGCATTTCGTTCAAAATTACACCTAAGTGTTTTGCAGATGTTACAAATTAGTTTTGAATTGGGCCTTGTGGTTATAGGAGTATGTGGAGTAAGAAACCATTTGCCTGTTGTAACTCAAGGTGAAAAAAGAGCCCTGATATTAGACCTATTTTTTTTCTTATGAAAGTGTACTTAAACAAACAAGTTTCTAATGACTTGGCATCCCTTGAATTCATTGATGTCAGTCCTCTCAGAGATTTATTCCTATGCCAGACTCTTTGATGGTTACACTATCTTGTAAACAGTTTCTAATTTTATCTGTTTTATTTCCTCAACTAGATTTTAACCTCCTTAAAGGCAGGGACTGTCATAGACATTTTTTTTTTTTTGGTCCATCATAGCACCTAACCCAATCCTAGATCCATAATAGGCACTTCAGTAATTACTTGTTGAATTATTTCTCAAAGAAATGGAAACCCTTGACTCCATTTGCCAAATAAAAATAGCTAATACTGATGAAAATGAAATATCAATCTTAATATATACTTTAATGATACATTATAAATATATAAATATATTTAAAATATATAACTATTAGAAACTTATAAATTAAAATTTATTCTCTAAAACTGTGTGCTTTTTGAAAATATCTTCTGATTGATGGTTTTTAGTTTGCTCAGGAAATCTTGCAATTTAGTGATCTTGGTTTCATTCACAGGACATTTGGTCTGTAAAGGGAAACATTATATATCAGCTTATATCATTATTCTATTCTTGCCAGTATCTCTGTTTACTTGGGGAAAAACTTATTTTCTGCCCCTGCCTTTTGGACCCCCCATGGTATCTCCCTTAAAGCTACAAGTAGAGGTGTTCCAGGTTATTACAAATTCATTTTAGTTGAGCGTCATGTCTCTGCTAGTGGAATAGCAGGAGGCCATTTGCTTGTGTTTCGTACCAACAATTTTGTCTGCTGAAAATGACTCTCATATTTACATCAAACATATAAAACAGCTGATTGGCTATGATTTAATATACCATGTCTAACAATGGCAAATAAAATCGTGTATACAGGACATTTTGAAGGGTAACTTTAAACCCCTCTCATATTCATATATACTTCACAGGTACCTCCATTAATATTCCAAGAAATATGCTATTGAGAATGTGAGTGACTTGTCCTGTTAACCTATAAAAGCCTGAGGGAAAAATGCATGGATGGTCGGGAGAACCTATGGAATAGCAGTAACATAAAGAGTCAGGCATTTTAGAGCAAAAGAGACCTCAGAGGTCATCTGCCCCCTGCCTCCTAACTTTACACATGAGGAAAATGACTTGTCTATAATAAGGAAATGACTTGCCTAAGGTCACAGTAATATATGGAAAATATTTAGATGGTCCTTCTGAAAGTAGTGATGTGTTCTCAGACTAAATGATGAAGGTGGGCGGCAAAAGTGCCATCACTGACCTGATTCACTAAGTGCATTAGGTTCCTAAGCATGTTGCTTAGCTTAGGGAATGGGCAGCTGATGGAGACCTGTTGGAGCACAGTGACAGCTCTGCATAATGTTTCAAAGTCATTCATTGTCTAGAAAGAGAAATAGTTGTCACAGAAGCCCATATGCTCTCTCTCTGTCTCCTCTGTCTTTCTGTCTCTATCTTTGCCTGTCTTTGTCTCTCTGTCTCTCCCCCCCCCTTCTTCCCCCCCAGGCAGGATTTGTTTTCAGACCATATTTCATATATCTTTAAGGAAGACAAGTGGAGAATGAAAGTCTGCTAAACCAAACATCAAGTATGTTTTGACTGCCTAAAGTCTCCATCTCTTACACATACACAGAGGAGTGTCCAAAGTTTTTAGGATAAAAATAGAGTTAAAGGATTGTATATACTAAATGAAAAAAAATGCTTTAAGGGGGAACTTTAAAAAATCATTTTCCTTAAATATTGTTAGATTTATGTCACCCCAAGGATACACACACCATCTTGGTAGAGTGAGGTGAAGATCTATTAGCCAAAAATCACTTTGATCTTTAGTTTAGCTTGTCCAAATCTGGAGCCTTCTGTTTCTGTAATTAGAAGGTAGGAGTCTCAGAACTTCACCATCACCATGTCATGGAGAAACTGGCATTAAAGAACACTACTTCAAATGATGTTAAGGAAAGCAGCTTTAAGTATAGGCCAGACAGTGTGGAATATGACCACCCATGGGGTCCAACATTAGTCATATATCATATTTTGATTAAACCTGGGCTCCTGGAGTCTCATTTCAGAGCCAAAATAATTCACATCTGTATCTGGTGATTTTGTTCTTGAGCCTCCCTTAGCACTGCCATTCTGTCATCAGTGCTATCAATGTTAGCCTCAACAAATGGAAATCTTCTGAATTTGAAAAGCAGCTCTCTGATGGACTGGAGTTTCTCCACTGTGAATCCTTTCAAAAGGATGGATGTATTAGTTCCATTTGGTGACAAATCCTGTTGTATGTTGAATGAGTATCTCCGAATCAAAAGCGACCTCAAAGCTCACCTAGTCCAGCTTTGCACTTTAACATGCATCCTTTTGAGGCACACCCATGCTGAGTTGTCATCCAACAGTCTCTGAAGACCTCCCATGAAGGGGGAACCCCCAGAGCAAAACATTCTTCTTTTGAATAGCTCTAATTTTGCTTATCTCAAACCTAAATTCACCATTTCACAAATTTAGTCATGACTTGCTTTCTAATTTGCTTATTTCACTTCTTTTGAATTCCAGGGAAGGCTATGACTTCTAGGTCCTCAAGTCAAGTTAGTAAGCAATTATTAAGTATTTCCTATGTGCCAGGCAAGGTATTAAATATTGGAGATACAAAGAAAGGCAAAATATACAGTCCCTGCCTTCAGGTAGCTCACAATCTGATTTAGGAGACAAGCAGCAAACAAATATGTACAAATAAATAGGGAATAACCAAGCGAAGGCACTAGAATTAAGAGGGCTTGGGAAAGGCTTCCAGTAGAAGGTGGGATTTTATCTAGGACTTAACACCTCTCCTCAGACCATAATCATCTTCCCCACTGGTAACCTAGACTGCACCAGGGTTCCTAGGCTCTGATAAGTTAGCTTTTGCTGTATTTCACCAGGATGCAGGCCTCGGTGTCACTTGTTGGCCTCCTCTGTGTCATGGCCCCACAGGTACCCCAGTTATGTGCTGTCTTTCCCCAGAATGTAAGCTTCTTGAGAGGACTGCCTTGCTTACGTGCTTTTGTGTCCCCACTACTTAGCACAGTGTCTGGTGTACAGTAAACATTTACTAAATCTGTCTACTCATTTCTCTACCTATTTATCTATTGTAACACTATGAATTGTACCTCCTATTAGACGAGCTGTTGTTCTTTACAAATCACTACTTTCCACAGAAATCAGATACCCGAGATTATATCAACATGTACTCACCATGACCAGCTGAGAGCATGATGACTCCTTAGGAAACAATTTTGGAGTACTGGAATTCTTGATACACACAAACACACACACACACACAAATCCAAAAATTGGATTATTTAAAGATATTCCTTAGGAATATTAAAAAAAAACACTTTATCCTACAAATATTGCCTTTCTTGGATACAATGAGGTATTTTGCTTTCTTTGAAATAAACTTTTTGTTCCAGAAATTAATCCAATTTAAAAGAAGACAAAAATAAGACAAGGATGAATGAAAAAATACTCTGGAATTCTTTTATTTTTATTTTTATTTTTTTTTTTGCTTTTTGGTGAGGCAATTGGGATTAAGTTACTTACACAGCTAGTAAGTGTCAAGTGTCTGAGACCGGAGTTGAACTTGGGTCCTCATGACTCCAAGGCCACAGCTCTATCCACTCTACCACCTAGCTGCCCCTACACTGGAATTCTTTTAGAAGATGTCCAGCAACTTAGGGGCTGTTAAAGAGAGGGATCTCCAAACTGGCTATCCCAAAAAATGAGAACAGTACACTGAGGTTGGAGGGTGGAGTTATGAGTTACAGCCACTATGTGAGTGGACCCGCCAAAGTCAGTAAATTCTTATCTCATATGTAGTTGGAAGAGAAGTGATAGAGTGGTGGTGTCAAATTCAAAGAGAAACAGGGGCCATTAAACCATACATGAGGAATACTGTGAGTCACATATTGACTTAGAAAACCACGTATTAACATTATGCTTTATCATATTTTTGTTTTGTTAAATGTTTCCCAATTAGATTTTAATCTGGGTTGGGCAACTTAGTGGTCTGCATGTGGCCCATCCCTGCTATAGAAGCTTATATGGAACCACTCTAAGATCTGATATCATGTATGAGATTTAAAATCATGAATAATTTACAGTTGCTTCACTGACACACTTTTAAAATATTTACTGTATGCTAGGCCCTATTTCCAGAAAAGAGAAGAATGCAAAATTAAATTTGAGACATAGTTCTTACTCTCAAAGAGCTTCTCTTCTAGTGGGAGAAATGAGAGGCACAAATTATCACCATGGTGGAAAGTATCTGTTTTATAAGTTAAGTATGTACTTAGATATACAAGTTTATCATTGGATTGGAATGGAAGCATGCTGAGCGCATAAAAGGGGTTCTAAGCAAAGGGTGCTCAAATACAATAGTCAATTAATATTTTCCTACTTTTAAACCTTTGATTTCAAAAAAATGCTGACTTGAGCTCACTGTTTACAGTGGCATGGTAAGAAGGCTGGCTGGGGTCAGGAAGATCTGTGTTCAAATACTTCCTTGAACACGTGACCATGGACAAGTTGCTTAACTGTGCAGTGCCCCAAACTATTAAGTTATATGCTTAATAGTCTCTCAAACTATTAAGTTATAGACAATTGACTGATCAGTATCAGTAAAGAGAGTTTGATACTCTTTACTGAGAGTTCTTACTCTTTAGGGTGGACTAAATATATGCATATACACATATATTTTCCCCTACTTCCACATAATGCCCTAAATTTGCACTATGCTATTTATTTTTATTCCTTAGAAAATAACAATTTATTTGTATAAATCTAACAATCCAGCAGGGAGAAATTATAACTTCCTTTCTCGAATGGATTGTCTGTCCACTGCCTGCCACACTTGAGTTATATCTCCATATTGACAGACAGTTTGTATGGTATGATCCTAAAACATTCTTTTGCCCTTAAGTGATGGTACCTGGTCCCTCAAATTTGCTTCTCTACTTTTCCCCTGATTTTCACCTCTTCATAGAATTTTTTTTTCTGACTACCCAAGATAAAATCTCAATTGGCCTAATTTTTAAACCCCATATACCAGAAGTGGGGAACCTGCCTCATACCTGTGAGAGTCCTCCACAGCTCATATGTACTGAGAATGATAGGGAAAGGGTGAGATGCTATTCATCTTTCAAAGCATCATTATAAATGTTGTTATGCCATGTTCACAATAACCCTGTGCCATAGTAGGGCTGGTTTCATTCCTGTTTTAGAAATGAATAAACAAAGAGGTGAGGTGACTCACTAAAGGCCACAGGTTAATGGCAGAACTTAGATTCAAACGAGGTTGTTTTGTTTCTAGCGCAGGTCAATCATATCATGTTTTCTACCTTGTCATGTAAAAAGAAGATGAATTGGATATCTGTCATACAGTTTACATAAGTCTATTTCAATGCCTCAGTATCACCATTTGGAAGCTACAGATAGGATGCTCTTGGCTTCAATTAGACAAGTTCTAGAATTTTGTTCCTTATCTTTTTTTGTGATGTTGTTTAGAAGAAGGGACTTAGAAAGCAACTTTCAACTGCCAGAGCTGGGTAGAGGGACCTGGTCTTAGCAAGTTTTGTTTTGTTTTCCTGCATTGGTCCAGTCACAGTTGAACTCTGATCAAGAGAAGCCCAATGGAAATAAGTGCTATGAAGTCACTAAACATTGATATCATAAAACAAAACATTTTTCTTACAACAACCTTGTGAAGTAGTCAATACAACTACTATCTCCATTTTAGAGATGAGAAAAGTGGGTCTTGAGAAGTTGTGAATTGCCCCAAGATCACATAACTAGCAAGTAAATGTCAGAACCAGAATTTGAACCCAAGCTATCTGACTCTAAACCCAATGTTTTTTCAAAGCTCAAGTTATGGATTGGATATATATATATGTATGTGTATATGTATATATGTATGCACATATATACATATGCACATATATACATATGTGTGTATGGACATACATTTATATATACATATATGTATAGATATATATACATATACATATATATATAGTTACTGTGTAATGCCTTCAAATTACAGTTGAGAAGAAAGTATCAGTACTAGTGCTGTCTAATCATAGGTAATCCTGCCTCAGGGCTCTAAATGGTCTGGCCACCATTCAGGAACACATAGAAAACAAGCAGTCAAATAAGAAACGATGGTAAATTGAGACTTTTGGGCTTTCAGTCTTGGTCATGTTTCCATGAAAACAGGAACTGAAGAGCACAAAACTATTGATACAACTGTAGTGTTTGTCAGAGAAAATTCACTATCAGATGTTAAATCTGTGTCCTCCCACTATAGACGAAGGGGGATTAAGGAGACCACTTTGCACTGCTAAAATGATGGATTTTTAAGATTCTCGTTTTTTCCGTAAAGCTTTCAGAATGTTTTACCAAGACAATTAAAGCCCTAATTCTTGCTCAAGTCAGCTTTGATATAAATGTATTGTTAGATGACCAGAGAGGAAAGAGGAAAAGTGAGAATCTGTCAGTAACATTTCTATTACTACAGACCATTGCTTAGCTAAAGGGAAAGTTCTCTTAACCCCTAACATAATTATCTGCCTCTATTGGTAGAGTTTTGTCTTTGAAAAATTGACAGAAACATCTCAAGTACATTCTATTTGTACTTTGAACAGAATCTGAATTATGATGGATTTCCCTGATCATTCCCCAAAATAATCAAGATAAGAAATAACAAAACCTGTTTGTGAATAAAACTAAATGTCAATATTCTCTTTTACTGGGTAAGAATATCCCCTTTTTCCAAAGGCAGATTCTTCACAATTCATTTGTTGCGTATCTTTACAAGAGATTCTTGGCTGGATACTCTAACTCCAGTATACAGTAGTCTTACCTCTGTATCCTCAAAGATGTCCGGCACTTCCATCTCAAAGCAGGGAAACTAGCAAAGCAGAGAGAAAGAAAGTCATTGAATTACAGAAAGAAAAACATTGAACTACAGGAATCCCCACTTATTCTTTTAAGAAACATTTTTTAAAAACTACTCTGGCTAGGCAAAAGGAAGCAACTTTTAGCTTTTTATCTTTTACTGCTTTAATTGCCAGAAGTGTCCATTGTCTTCTCTAGAAGCTGTTGGATTTTCTAAGTAATACAAGAATCACCAGTATTCACTCAGACACCGATAAGAGATGATGCCCAATAGCCATTGCCTAAGTACCTTTTTCACAGTAAGAGAGTTTGCAATGTGGATGATCTCTCTGATAGAGGGTTGACAGGTCCTTCTCCGTCCTTGAACAGCATCACTGGTACATGTTAACAGGCAGAACAAAGTTGGTATCAGTTGGAATGTGAGACCCATGCTCAGATCTCTATCAACAAAGTGGCAACCGTTGATCATTAATTTACCAAGAGAAGCTAGCAGTGTGACTCTGCCCTGAGGTGTCTGTATTTATAGATTCAAAATTGCTGAAAGGAAAGGAAAGAGGGTTATTTTGTAAATTTAAAAAATCATCGGCATCTGATTATCCATCACTTCCAGGAGAGGTAGTGCCTCATAGAAAAAGGTAAAATTTTCCTGTGAAATCAGACCAATAGGAAAATGAAACCTTTTAAAAATCAACAACAAAGTTCCAGTGTAGGAAATTGCACCATATTCTGCTCTATAGATTAATCTTTCTTCTCAGCCTGGGGCTGCTATCAGCTTTTCACTTTGCATAGGAGGAGGAGGAGGCCACAGGTGTCCAAAAGTTTGTTTCAATGCAACTATGTAACCTCCTGAGAAAAGCTACATAGTAATAGCAGGAAAGTTTGACTGATACAACCTTTAGGCATGTTTCTTACTGATGGAAGGAGCACCTCTATAAGCCTGTTGCTGCCAGTGAGACTTTCCCACTTCAGAAAGATAAGAATTCATGTACTTGGGTACCTGCTTTGTCCCAATTTCCAGGGAACTTCTTCCCTGGCACTGAATGGATCCTTCCTGGACTCCAGCCTTAAAACTACCACTGATTTCAGGCATCAGCAATCTCAGGAGTGAGTACCTTATCAATGGATGCAGAGATGAAAGTCCTCATCTGGAGAGAGAAACCTCTATAAAAAAATGATTCATTTATTTTTCATTCATTCGACCATTATCCAGTTGACATCCAAGCCAGACATTGGTCTCCTGGCTGCACCATGAATAAGACACTCCACATCTTGGCTCTGGGCCAGTGTTGGGAGGTACAGAGAAGTGGAATGACTTGCCTGAGGTCCAAACCATGTCCATGTACCAACAATGTCCCCCATGCCTGGAATGCTCTCCCTCCTCTGTTCCCACTATTGACCTCCCTGGCCCAATCTCCTACTGAAAGCCTTCCCTCACCCCTCATTATTCCAGTGCTTGCCCTCTTTTAATTATTTCTTATTCCTGTGTATGACTTGCTTTGTATATATTTGTTTGCATGTAATTTCTTCCATTAAATCATAAGCTCCTTGAGGGCAGGGACTGTTTTTTAAATCTTTTGGTAATCCCAGCACTTAACACAGTGCCTGGAACATAGTAGGTGCTCAATAAATGTTTATTGAATGAATGAATTATTGAGTACCAACTGTGTGCAGAACGCCATTGTTCAGTTCTTCAGTAGCGTCCAAATCTTCATGACCCTGCAGACCATAGCACACCAATACTGTCCATGGGAGTTGCTTTTTTTTTTTTTTTTTTTGGCGAGGCAATTGGGGTTAAGTGACTTGCCCAGGGTCACACAGCTAGTGAGTGTTATGTGTCTGAGGCTGAATTTGAACCCAGGTCCTCCTGACTCCAAGGCTGGAGCTCCATCTACTGTGTCACCTAGCTGCCCCTATGGGATTTTCTTGACAAAAATACTGGAGTGGTTTGATATTTCCTTCTCCAGTGGATTAAGGCAAACAGAGGTTGAGTGACTTGCTCAGGGTCGCATAGCTAGTAAGTGTGTAAGGCCAGATTGAATTCAGGTCTTTTGACTCCAAGCCCAGAGGTCTCTTCACTGAGCCACCCAACTGCCTTCTGTGCCATGCTAAGAGCCAAAGCATTGCTTAGCATTTTTGTATTTGCCTAACACCTTTGTTCTGAAATATTCCTAGTATTTGATGGACAGAATTCTTTTTCAGGTATCTGGAAAATGTTCCCGTCAGGTACTGGATCTTTCAGGTCAAAGCAACTGAAACTCAGAGACATTTTTCATGTCATACAGGTTTTCATCCCCATCAGCTGAGCTGAGCTCATTTTTTTCATTGCAAAATTTTGGAGTTAGATTTCCTAATTTTCAGTACAGGTCACATGCTACCACATCACACCTGAGGAAGTGCAGACATTGATTTAAAACTTCTGTTTTGTGTAGATTCTTTTTTTTTTTAGGCAATTGGGGTTAAATGACTTGCCCAGGGTCACACAACTACTAAGTGTCAAGTGTTTGGTCTGAGGCCGGATTTGAACTCAGGTCCTCTTGACTTCAGGGCCAGTGCTCTATCCACTGAACCACCTAGCTGCACCTGTGTAGATTCTTTTCAAGACATTTTTATAGAGGCAGAAAAGGTTTCTAGCATAATAACAATCTCTAACATTTATGTCATGCTCTAAATTTTCCAAAGCACTTTACATACATTTTTTATCTCATTTAATTTTCACAGCATCCCTGAGAGGTAGGAATGCTAGGTATTATTGTCCTCATATTACAGATGAGGAAACTAAGGCACAGAGAAGTTTAAGGCCTTCTTTGTGGTCCCACAGGGAGTGTGAGGAGCACGGGTTGTGCCCAGGTCTTGTCATATTTCATGGTCAGTTTTTTTTTTAAATATAACATTCTGATTCTCAAGAATCAGTCCCTTTTTTCAGTTAATACAATTGAGGCTGCTAGTCTTGGGGAGAGAAAGTTGGAAGATGAGTGATTGTCTCCACCAAAAACAGGACAAGGAATAAAGTTCAATTATGGAGCAAGGGGTTTGAGTTAGACATTACAAAGAAGACAGTCATGACCAAGTCTGATGGAAAAGAGAACAGATTTCTTTTTGAAAAGGTCTGAGTTCAATTCTGACTACAGATAGCAATAGATTAGAGATTTCTTGTCATTATTGCCAGGATCTGGCCTTTACACATAATTTGCTCAGCTTTATAGAAAGTTTATGACACCCCTTCTCTAAATACAATCTCTGTCTTCTCCCTTTTCCTGTATCTGTCTCTCTGTTTCTCTTCCTTTGCCTGTCTCTATCTCTTTCTGTCTCTGTGTCTCTGTGTGTGTCTCTCTCACAAGGTGTGTGTGTGTGTGTGTGTGTGTGTGTGCACATGTCTGTACATTCACATGCACACCCTTATAAACACATACGCTTTTAAAAGTGATGTCTGGACTTTAGGGACTGAGTAAGGAGAGCTCAGACAGCTTTTTTTTTTCTTAGTGAGAGGGCTGCTAAAAGAGTAGTTATAGTAGAGAATAGGAGAGCCTAGGGGTCAGTGTAACTAACAGTAGGACAGCTCAGTAATTTTATAGATGGAGAAGCTGAAGCTGAAAAGAGGAAAGTTTTTCGACCTTAGGTAATTTCTTCTACCTGTCTAGACATCAATTTCATCATCTGGGAAATGAAGGACATATTCTAGGTGAGTAAGAAGCATATGGAATAAGGAATAGAGTGCTGGACTCGGAGTCAGCAGGGCCTGGGTTCAAATCTCATCTTTAACACTAATGGCATGACTGAGCAATGCATATAACTTCTCTGGGCCTCAGTTTCCTTATCTGAAAAATAAGGGGGTTGAACTAGATTGCCTCCATTGGCCCATCCAGCTGTAGATCTATGACCCTCTGATCATCTGTAGAGATCACCTGATCTCTACAGACTCTTCTAGTTCTGACATTTTATAATTCTAAAAACTGAGGTATTCCTGCAGGCAAAGATTGACCCCCCAAACCAGCAGAATAACTCCAAAGCATAGCTGTCTGAAAAAGAATGATTTCTGTGATCTCTTTCTTAGACCAAGATGAGATGTCTGAGCTTCTAAAGGTTGGTGTTATGAAAGCAGATTACCCCAATTTTTCCAACATGAAAAAGAAATATTCTTACGTTCACAGAAAGCTGGCTGCTGAATTTTCAATGCAAGTCCTATAGAGAATGCATTTCAGATATATCAGATCAGCAGTTTCCCTGCTTTGTTTTGATTTATTCTTTCTCAGTTCTTTTTTGCCTTTGTTAATCAATGAGAGCAGCAGTAATTTTAAAGTAGGGAGTAATACCACCAGGTCCTATTTGAATAGCACTCCTTTGCAAAATAAACACATTCTCTCATTTGATCCTCACAACAACCCTAAGAGGCAAGGCAAGGATTTGAAACCCTATTTTGTAGATGAGGAGAAGAGAATGAAAAATGGCTTGCCCAAGGTCACTTAGTCAACTTAGTAGTGGTGGAGTTTGAACTAAGCTCCCCTGACTCCCAATCCAGGACATTTCCCACAGTCCCAGGTTTCCTCCCAGAAACAGAAGAAGACCATTTTCTCTGAGTCTAGAAAGGAGGAAAAGTTATATGGGGAGAAGGAAACAGGGAGAGGAATTAAGCTGAAGGAAAGAAGCAAGCTCAATTGAAGAGAGGGAGAAGAAGGAGCCCAAGGATCAACTTGATTAGGGAAGGGACCCAATGTCTTTTCTTCTCTTCCCTCAGTCAACTAACTAGCAGATGTTAAGTATAGCTCCAGAGTTGTCAATGAATGCACAATCCAATGACTTTTCCACAGTCATCATCCTCTTTGAATTTTCTGCAACCTTTGACACTGTTGATCATTCTCTCCTTCTTGATACTCTCTTCCCTCTAGGGTTTCAGGACACCCCTCTCTCCTGGTTCTCTTCCTACCTATCTGACCACTCCTTCTCATTTCCTTTGCTAGATCTTCATCTACATTATGCCTGCTAACAGTGGGGATTTCCCCAAGGTTCTATACTGGGCCCTCTTCTCTCTATATACTATTTCTTTTGGTGATCTCATCATCTCCTATGGTTTCAATGATCATCTCTATGCAGATGACTCTCAAATCCACTTGGCCAACGCTTACCTCTTTCCTGACCTCCAGTTTCACATCTCTAATTGCCTATTCAGTATCTCAAATTGGATAACCCATAGACATCTTAAAATAAACCTGTCTCAAACTGAACTCATTATTTCTCTCCCTAAACCTCCCTTCTTTCTAACTTTTCCTATTACGGTTGAGAGCACCACCATCCTTCCAGTCCTCCAAGCTTACAATCTAAGAGTCATCCTCAACTAGTCAATTTCCAGTCCAGTTGTTTCCACTTCCGTACCATCTCTTGCATATGCCCCCTTCTCTCCTCTGACACTGCTACGCCTTGGTTCAGGCCCTTTAATAAGGTAATCCTCATGTCTGCACTTTGTGATATTCTACTGATTGGTTTCACTACCTCAAGTCTCTTCTCACTTCAGTCCATCCTCCACTCAGCTGCCAGACTGATCTTCAAGTCTGACCATACCATTTCCCTATCTTCCTCCTATTCAGTAAACTCCAGTGGCTCCCTATTACCTCCAAGATCAAATATAAAATCCCTATTTGGAGTGCAGAGCTCTTCATAACCTGACCCTTCCTACCCTTTCAGTTTTCTTATAACTCTCCCCTCCTCAACATGCTCTATAATCCAGTGCCACTGGCCTCCTTATTGTTTCTTGTACATGATGCTCCATCTCCTAACTCTGGGCATATTCTCTGGCTGTCCCTCATGCCTGGAATGATCTCCCTCCTCGTCTCTGCCTCCTGGCTTCCCTGGTTTCCTTCAGATCTCAGCTTAAGTGTCACTTCTGCAAGAAGCCTTTCCTAGTCTTCCTCAATCTTCATGCCTTCCCTCTGAGATTATCCTCAATTTATCCTGTCTAAATCTTATTCATAATAGTTGTTTGCATGTCATCCTTTATACTGTCTGCTCCTTGAGAGCAGAGACTGGGTTGTTTTTTTTTGTTTTTGTTTTTGTTTTCTTTTTTGCCTTTCTTTGTATCCACAGCTCAGTGCCAGGCAATGAATAAACCCTAGTTGACTGACTGCCTTTTTTTAGAGGGATATTGAATGTTTTTATTTTTCAAATTTCCCCATCTGTAAAAAGGAGAGTTAGATTAGATGATCTCTAAGTCTTCTCTAGTTTCATGATCCTATAATTCTAAAACCATGGCACAAAGGACCCAGGTGATTTTGTAGGACATCACACTTATCTTGGCTGCCCTACAAGAAGTCTACAAAAACCTTTCCATCAAACAACAAAAGAACTGTCATGAGCTCCATACTTGTAGGCACATTGGCTCCAATGAACATATCAAAGGAAAATGCTATTAAAGGAATATAAAAATAACAGCTATCTGTTCTGCAAACAGACAAATCACAACCATTTGAACTTCTACCACATCCCATACTCAATACTTAAAGAAATTAATTCAGACTATTCACTGAAAGGTCAGATCCTGAAGCTGAAGCTTAAATATATTGGCCACATAATAAGAAGAGGAGACTCATTGGAAAAGACTCTGATGTTGGGAAAGATTGAAGACAAAAGGAGAAGGGGATGGCAGAGGGTGAGATGGATAGAGAGCGTCATGGAAACAACAAATATGAGCTTGAACAAACTTCAGGGGATAGTGGAGGATAGAAGGGCCTGGCATGTCCATGGGGTCATGAATGATTAGACAAAACTGAACAACAAACCATAGTCTTCTCATGTCCCATCCCCCATGAATATTACTTTGAGTCTCTGGATAAAGAATCTTTCCACAACAGGGGCTACTACCATCAAGTCGACTGTATTGCCATGAATCAGTGTAATCATTCTATTGGCTAGCTTGCCTGCCACTGTCCAATCAGCACCTGCCCAACTGATGCTGCCCTTTCCAGACACCCAATACTTTTCTTGGGTATGCTTATGCTAGCAGAGGAAAACTGACTGCTTTTCCTGATCCAGGGATGATTATATTTTTTCAGCAGGATATAACCCAAATCTATCCAGGGTTCATGTAATTCAAACAAGGTGGGACCCTAACCAGTCAGGGCTCATTCTGTAGACATCTATGCAGTTGTTTATCAGAAGAGAGATTTCCTGCCTTGTCTCATGTCCTGACCTAACATAAAATGGTAACAGCCTTTGATCTGTGCTAAGAGAACATTGGTCTAATTTTGAAATAATACATGCCAAAAGACTGTAAGGATGATAAGCTGTCTTTCTCATAAGATTTGTTGAGATTTGTTGTTTCCCTCCTGGCCTAGAGTTCAGCCCATTAGAAGGCAGAGTAGTACAGGGAAATGTGTACAGTAGTGTGAGAGGTCCTGGATTAAAATCCAGCATCTGACACTCACTATTTGTGTGACTTTAACCGCTCTGGGCCTCAGTTTCCTTATCTGTAAATGAGGGGGTTGTACTAGAAGGTACATTCTAATTCTAGATCTATAATCAGATAAGATATTTGGATTACAGTTTTAGACCCTGTATGACCAGTGGTTTGACAGAAAGATTTCTGAAGGCTTCCCTCAGGAGCAAGTCACTTATTTACGAGGGAAGCTATTTTGCATAGTAGATAACTAGCCTTAGAGCCAGGAAACCCGGGGTTCAAACCCCACCTCTGATACATACAGGCTGTGTGTCCTTGGGCAAATCACTTAACCTCTCAGTGCTCTAGGCAGCTCTCTTAAAACTTAATTTGTTTGTTTTACATGATTGCACATGTATAACCTATATCTAATTGCTTACCATCTCAGGGAGGAGGGAAGGGGAGGGAGGGATAGAATTTGGAAGTCAATACCTAAAAAAAATGTTAAAACAATTCTTTTAACATGCAATTGAGGGAAAAATAAAATATATATTTAAAAAAAGACTTAATTTGTAGACTAAGCTCCTTCTTGGGAGCTCTCTAACAGAAAATAAAATCTCAGGTACAGTTCCTAGCCTTATCTTTATCATTTTCACATAGTCTGATGACTACAGCTCTTCGCATTCAGGTCTGGGAGTCTGAATAAAGAAATCCAGAAGGAAAAAAAAAAGATAATCAGGGCAGGGGGTGACAAAAATTTGCTTGTACAGCCACACAGATTCTGTTGTTATCTTGTCAAAGCTCTGCCTTTCCTCTAGTCCACTCCCTGTGGTAATCCCCATCTGTTCCAGTAGGGCTCCATGCTTTACTTCTTTATTAGGGTGCCAGTAAGACCCTAACTGAGTCACAGCCCAGCACTCAATACATTTAGTCTCAGATGATTCAGATGTCAGTGATGATGGTTCTTGGGTTTATTCCACAGGGGTGGACAAGGCCAGAGTCGTTGCTAAAATTAATCTTGATATGTGCATCACCTCTTATACAATGGAGTGGCGGGGGGAGGTTGAGGGGGTTGACAGGGCTTTTGAGAGAATCACTTTCCATAACAGGAGGCAGTGGAAGGAAACAAAGAGAGAGCTCTCAGAAAATGAAGTCGTAAGTAGAAAAAATTACTTCTGGGATTTCAAGCAGCTTCATCATGGGTCCTGCCTAACTGCTGAGAAATCAGTCGATCTGGGAAAGTTTGTGGAAAACCAGCCACAAGCGATTGGGTCATTTGCCCCATGGTTCTGGGTGGAGAAATGAGATCAAGATAACAGACTTAGCTACTTTTATTTTCATATCAGAAGCAGAGAACAGGTAGAGTCACAAAACACTGGGCCACAGCTCCTTCCTGACTCAGAAAGGAGTCCTCAAAGGGCCGGGGAGCAGATAAGAAGCTAGTGATCTGTTCGTTAGCCAGGGAACCATAATTCCTCGGTGGCCTGTCTCTGGCTGAGGCAAGAGCCTTTCTTGCCAGGGAATCAGTTGAAGGTGTGAGGGAATCTCTATTTTTGCCACGTGTATTTTGCCAAAAATTAACAAAATATATTTAACATGACAAATGAGTGACAAAGTTTCCCCAGTGATCAGACTGATGATAAGCTGATAGAATTGATAAGTATTTTAGCTCCATTTTCAGAAAACTAACCGTTACTTGTGCTACTCAGTCAGATGGAAACAAGAACCTCAGGGTGTGAGATCTCCTCTGAAGGGTTCTTTTTTCTTTCTTTTTCTTTTTTTGAGCTACTCAATGTGGCTGGCCCATAGAATCAGAGGCAAAATGTTGTTTAGAGCTTTTTTATGAAACTGCTAGTGCCTGAGCCAGCAAACAGAGGTGTTTGGTGAAGAGTTCACCGGAAACTCACTCATGCTCTCGCTTCTCACCCAAGACCTTTTTCTGGCTTCCAGTGTAGGCTGCCCAGGGAAGAGGAAGCCCTCTTAGATGCCCTCTCCCGGCCTTCCCACTGCTAGCTCCTTTCCTCCCTCCTCCATGTCCTGGGCTCTCTTCCTGCCTGTGTCCATGCCACACTTCGGGTTTACCTTGAGCGGGAGATGGGAATTTAGTCATGTGGACTGGAAGAAGATACCCAGGTGATGAAGGGTGGTTAGACTAGGCCTTTTTGCCTAGCGGATGGGAGATATGTAGATAGAGAGGAACTGATTAATATCCATGAATCCAGCACCTGACTCCAAAGGGATTTTGTCAATGCCCATGTTTAGTTTTATCTGATCTACTTAAGTTTGGTATATTCGAAAGAGGTTCCTGCACCCAGCTGACATGGGCCCCATCAGCTGCAAGCCCTCTGGGATGGGGCCATCGGTCTGGATAGAGCTGGTCTTCTAGGACCGTGCATCACTTCATCTCTGTCTGCCAAGGGAGAGACACATCTGGGCTACCCTACCCAGATATCCACAAAAACCTTTCCAAAACCCCCAAAGGCAGGCAGGAACTTTTCACTTGAAAGCATTTCACGTCTCACTTTATTCCCTATCCTGAGCTGTCCTCCTGATTCCAGAGCATAGCCTGAAGGTTTTAAGCCTTTTGCTTCCAGAATTTATGCCCTGATCTCCACCCCACCCCCATTGGTGACAGCCTCTAGTTCTGGCAGATCTCAGTCATGGTTTACTTCCTTCTCTACCCTCTGGCCATCTTCTGGTCTCATTGCTGTCCTCCTACCAGGGAAGTGTTGAACATATAATTGGCTTCAATAGGCTCTGGAGAGCCCACTGTTAAATTTTCAGTGGGAACATTTATACCTCCGAAATGAGCAAACACCAGACCTTATTTATTGTTTTATTGATTGCCTAAACTTAATAAAGTCTTGGAGAAAATGTTAATAAATGTAGATTAACCTTAAAGTATGTTGTATGTTTGCAGAACATATTGTTAAAGTGGCACACCTCTGACTACTACTCTCATTCCCCCTGTTCTTTCAATTCTGGGACCATGATCAAGTCAGCTCTGCCATTGTTCCTGGAAGAAATGTGTCAGTCAGCTCCCCAGTGGCCACACTCCCCACCCTAGAAATTTTTTGGGTCAAAGTGCCACTCTCTGGCCACCATCCACCTGTGTACTGTTTCATTCTTACAGAGGTTTCCAAACTTATTTGACCTACAGCCCCCTTTAAAAAAACTACTCAGTGCCCCCCTGGGGTTAGGTTAGGTTAACCCTTATTTTTATTCAACACCCCCCAATTGTACCAAGGCTACTACCGCTCCCCCCCACCCTTGATCATTGCAGTGCCCTTCCGGGTGGGGCAGTATCGCCCACTTTGGGAACCTATGATTTTTATTTATATAAGGTCCTGGAGGAGGGAGTGTGTGGCCAAAAAAATTCTTCTGCATTTATGTTCCTCAGCACTTAGTACAGGGCTTGACAAATAGTAAACACTTAACAAATGTTTATTAATTCTTGACCATGAGTACTTAACAAAAGAAATATTTTTGGTTTTTGTTTTGTTTTTGTTTTGAACATAGTTTCACATTAGTCATGATGTAAAGAAGAATTAGAACTAATGGGAAGAACCACAAGAAAGAAGAAATAAAACAAAACAACAAAAGAAAAGGAGAGCAAATAGTATGCTTTGAACTGTATTCAGTCTCCAAAGTTCTTTCTCTGGATATGGATAGTATTTTTCATCTTGAGTCTTTTGGAGTTGTCTTATATTCTTGTATTGCTGAGATGAGCTAAGTCTGTCAAGGTCAGTCATTGTACAATGTGGCTATTACTGTGTACAATGTTCTCCTGGTTCTGCTCACTTCACTCAGCATCAGTCCATACAAGTCTTTCCAGGTTTTTCTGAAGTCTGCTTGCTCATCATTTCTTATAGCACAATAGTATTCCATTACATTCATATACCACAACTTGTTCAACCATTCTCTAATTGATGGGCATCCCCTCAATTTCCATTCTTTGCCACCACAGAAAGAGCTGCTACAAATATTTTTGTACATGTGGGTCCTTTTCCCATTTTAAGGATCTCTTTGGGATATAGCCCTAGAAGTGCTATTGCTGGGTCAAAGTGCATGCACAGTTTTATAGCCCTTTGGGCATCGTTCCAAATTGCTCTCCAGAATGGTTGGAACCATTCACAACTCCACTTCATTAGTGTTCCAATTTTCCTACATCTTCTCCAACATTTATCATTTTCCTGTTTTGTCATATCAGCCAATCTGATAGGTTTGATACAGTACCTCAGAGTTGTTTTGATTTGCATTTCTCTAATCAATAGTGAGAAAATGTTTTCAAAAGAATGGAAAAGCAATAACTAACGTGTTCTGCAAATCGGCAAATCACAGCTACCATTAAATTGCTGCCATTTCCCATAATCTCCTTGTGTCTCCAGTGAATATGGAGATTCTCCAATTCCCCTATAACCTCTGAATGAAGAATCTTTCCATTCCATGGTCTTCTGTGATCCACAGACTACTCCCACAGAATCCACCAAAGACATAGGTGGTACCATCAACTGGTATAAACATTCTACTGCCTTGTTTCTCCTTTCTGACTATATCCATAGATGCCCTATAGGCACTAAGCCATCTTTGGGCTCCATAGCTCAGAAGGAATCCTCAGTCTAGTGCCCTGAGTGACTGTTCTATTTCAACCATGGGCTAGTTGTATGCCTTTCATGCAGCTTAAAGTTCCTCTGCCTCCTTTCCATCTTTAGTTCATTTTCTTGCTGAATGTGGTGCCAGCCAGTGGCTGAGGAACCAGGGACATCTAGTGGAAAGACGAGGAAGGGCTATTGTTGGCGTTAAGGGTTAATCTTCTGGCTCAAATCTTCCTTCATAAGGTCATAGGGTTCAACGCTAGATGATGAACTTCGAGGTGATCGAGTGCAACCCTCGAATTTAACAGGTAAAGAAACTGAGGCCCAGAGAGAAGTGACTCACCTAAGATTGCACTGATAGTAAGGGACGGAGCCAGGATTTGTTTCCAGGTTCTCTGACTCCAAAATCATGGTTCTTTCCCTCAGGATTCTCCCCTCTGAGCTCCCACTCTGCAAAAAGTGGTCCTTGGATGCGCAAAAAAAAAAAATTACCACCATTCCCCTTCTCAACCCTTTTTCCTGAAGGATTCACATGGAACTTGATTGCTGGAATTTCTTTTTGGTTTTTTATCTACTATCACTCTCTTCTAGAAATAGCAGAAGGGAAAAAAAGTGAGTGGAGAGAGGGGAATGAATGCTTGAAATGCTTTAGAGGTAGAAACCAGAAGACTTGACAACTTATTGGAGATGGGGGGGAAGGAAAGTGAGCACTGGAGAATAACACTGTGGTTACAAACCTGGTTGACTGGAAGCATGGTTAGTGACCTTTATAGAGAGAAAAAATTTGGAAGTATTTTTTTGGGGGGCAGAACTCAAGCCCTACCTTCTCTGTGAAGCCTTTACTGATGATTGTGATTTCTCCCCATTTCTGACCTCCCATAGCACATATGTCTTTGTTATTGCTTTATGAGGTAACATTATTATTTTTTTTTTACTGCTACATGATCATCTTATGACTACATATGTTGTTTTCCTAACAAGATCATAAGCTCCTTGAGAACAGGGACACTGTCTTTTCTAACATTTTCCACAATGCCTGGGAAAATTCTGGGTATACTTTTCAATTCAGTTCAACATTTATTAAATACCTGCTATGTGCAAGTAAGTTTGCTAATTCTTGAAGAGGCAGCATGGTTCAGTGGAAAGACCTGTGAGGAGTCAGGACCTACCTTTACCAATTAGTTGTCTGTGTGACCTTGGGCTAGTCACTTAACTTTACTGGTGAAGTGGTTAAGGTTCCTCAACTGTAAAATAAGAGGGTTGGATGGTTTCTAGGGTCCCTTCCAGACCTAGATTGATGGGTCTATGATACTATTATCCTAAAATCCCTTTTCCAGTACTACATTCTATAATTCCTTGTGTTATCAAGAACTGAATGACTGAATAATAGCTCCCTTTACTTACAAGTGGTGGCTGGTCTGTAATATGGTTTGGAATGTGATGTGCAAACTAGACACCCACTAAAAAAAGAACCCACTAATAAGAGCAGTAGTGAACATTTTCATTATCATTTTAAGCTCAAATATATACCTTCTTTCTTTTGCTTAACTCTCCTCTGCTCCTGAGAGGGGAGTGGGAAGGGAATACCACCCTTGCAGGAAATATCTACTAAAATCTCATTTTAATGTTTGTCCAGTCCTTCCATCAGAGGCTTCTTTTTCTTCTTTTCTTTTTTTAATTTGTATTTTTTCTTTTTTTTAGTAATTTATTTTGATTTATCAATAATCACTTCCATATGCTTTTGAGTTTTGAATTTTTCTCCCCCTTCCTCCCCACCACCCTCCCCAAGATGGCACATAGTCTGATATAAGCTGTACATTTACATTCCTATTAAACATATTTTCACATTAGTGATATAAGTAAGAATTAGAACCAATAGGAGGAACCATTAGAAAGAGGAAACAAAACTCAACAGAAGAGAAAAAAATAGCAATTCAACTTGCATAGTTCTTTCTTTGGATGTGGAAGCATTTTCCATCACAAGGCCTCTGAGGATGTCTTAGATCCTTGTATTGCCAGGAAGGGTTAAGTTTATCAATATTAGTCATTGCACAAAGTAGCTGTTATTGTATACAATGTTTTCTTGGTTCTGCAGAGGCTTCTTTTTCTCATAAGGGACCCGTATCACTTTGGGAATTCCTCGCTTCTCTGGCTTATCTATTCCCACTCGAGTGTCACCTGGGAATATCAGTGCATAGCATTCCCTTTCAGTATATCCACAATTTCCCCATAAAAAGCCCTCGATCTCACAATGCAAAGAATGAATTTTTTTCACAGCATATGTGGGATGTTTCCTTTGTTGTTTAGTCATTTCAATCTTGTCTGACTCTTTGCCATCCAATTTGGGGTTTTCATGGCAAAGATTCAGAACTGGTTTGCCATTTCTTCCTCCAGCTCAGGAAACTGAGGCAAACGGGGTTAAGTGACTAACCCAGGGTCACATAGCTAGTAAATATCTGAGGCTAGATTTTAACTCAGGAATATGAGTCTTCCTATCTCCATGCCCAGCACTCTATCTGCTGAGGCCCTCAACTGCCAAGGATGTTTCCTACTTGCTTAATGTTTTCCACAGAATGATGAGCTTCCAAGATCCTTCTCTGCCATCTTATTACCTATCTTTCTCGAGGGCCATTGGGCCAGGCCATACAAATCAGCTGCATCAAGAAAGCACTGGAAAACAAAATGGGGTAAGGGACAGTCATTGGTTTCCAGGCAGGTGCTTGTGACAAGTGTGTATATATATATGTGTGTATTTGTGTGAACAAACCTGATAATTTAAAATCTGTGACAAAACTCTTAACTATCAGTGGATAGTGGCTGTGGAGGTTGTTTAGAAGTGAAAGCAGTCATGAAAACCCAAAGTTTTTATTTTAATAGTCTTTACCAGATAGATCTGGTCTAAATGGGGATAAGACTAGTCAGTGCAGGAAGTGTCAGATTTAGGCTACAGGGCCATGTAATCCTTGTGTGCAAAGTTCCCTTCTGATAAAGTGAACACTGGAACTCTTTGGAGGCACAGTCCATTTCTCTGGCTCATTTTCCTCAATTAAATGATCCGTAAACTTTAGGATCTGATCCACCTCCTCTGAGTCACAAGCTCACTTGATCTGTCCATCCTCGCTAGCTAACCACTGGAATCTTTTCCCTTTTGTGGCCAAACTCCCTAAGAAAGTCATCTACAATACATCCCTCCATTTCCTTTCCTCTCACTCTCTTCTCTCTACAATCTGACTTCTGAATTCATCATTTAACCAAAAATATTCTCTCCTTAGTTACCAGTGACCTCTTAATTGTCAGACTGATGGCTTTTTCTCAGTCCTTATCCTTCTCTGCAGCCTTTAACATTGTTGATAACCCTCTGCTCCTCCAAACTCTCTTTCTTTAGGTTTCCATGACTCTATCCTGTTTCTCCTCCTACCTCTCTGAACATTCCTTCTCAATCTCCTTTGCTGGATTTTTGTCCAGGTTACCTGCTAACCATGGATGTTCCATAGGGCTCAGTCCTGGACCCTCTTCTCCCTCTAGACTATTTTGCTTGGTGATCTCATCAGCCCCCATGGGTTCAATGATCATCTCTATGCGATGACTCTCAGATCAGCCTAGCCTTAACCTTTCTCTTCTGACCTCCAGTTTCACATCTCCAACCGCTTATTGAACATTTTGAAATGGATATCTCAAAGTCATCTTAAACCTGATGTCTAAAACTGAACTAATTTTTTTTCCGCTCAAACCCTCCCCTCTCTCAAACTTCCCTATTGCTGTCCAGGGTACTGCTATCCTCCTTGTCACTCAGGCTTGCAATCTGTCATTCTCAACTCCTCATTCTCTTTCCCCATATCCAATCAATCAGTAGGGTCAAGTTGAGTTATTTCCTCTCTTCTATGTGCCCCCTTCTGTCCTCTGACACTGCCACTATCTTGGCACAGGCCCTCAGCCTCTAACACCTGGACAATTGCAGTAGTTTTCTAGTTGGGCTCAGATTCATATAATCTAGCCACTGCTCAGATTTTTACAATCTAGCCAATACCTCACAGGTGCTCAGATTCCTTGAGTCTGCTAATATGGCGGATCTTTAATAAACCTTGTTTTTGGCTGAAAGAAGGCTTGGGTCAAATTCTTTCAGGCAGGACCCATGTGTTCTGTTTTTAGGCTCCCAGCACCCCTAAACCCCTAAACCTCAACATTTTGGTGGCCCTTACAGGGAAACTGCCTAACCCCAAGTTCTTCTCCAGCCAAGACTGAAAGGAGAAGAGAGTTTCACCTTCCCTCCCCCCACCTTTGAATATGCCCTCCCCCCCCTCCCCAGGAAGGAGGAGGAAGCAGCAGCAGCTATAGCGTGGGTCTCACTGGCAATGGCCTCGGGCTCTGGGGCAACCTCTGCCTGGAAGCATCACCCAGGTTCAGCACATCCTGCTCAAGGTAAAGAAGCTGGCCTCTGAACTTGGACTACAGGCCATTCACCTACAGTTGGTAGCAAACAGCAGGTACCAGCCAATGTCACCCCATCATTCCCTGGATGCAGACTGTGCTCGGTTCCAGTTAACCTCCTCTTTGGGACCCCCTCAAGGCAGGGACAGCTCTACACCCCTTGTCAGCAGGAAGCAGTTTCAGAAGCCAAGACCTTCGTGCCTTACCCCAAAAGAATTTGGGTCCCATTTGTTTGAGGGGGAAATGATGAGGGTGGTATCTGGACCCCAGAAAGGAAAAACCCTGGACTTTCCCACATGGCCAAATCTCTTTCTTTGCCTGGGGCTATAATCAACTGGACTTTCATTGTGGCTACATCCAATCTCCTAATTCTCTGTTACCCTTAACCTAGCCTAGCCCTCCACTGTTTTACCTCCCTATGGCCACTTCCCACCTTTAATCCTATCTAGGATCCATTCTCCCTTGGCCACATGGTCCAGATCCCTGGAGTTCCATTACCTCACAGTCCCCACCCCTCCCTCCTCACAAGACTACTTGGCCACTCCTAGATCCCTCCCATAGACTTTCTGTATATAACCTTGTCTCCATTAAGGTGCTCAGATTCTTATAATCTAGCCACTGCTCAGATTTTTACAATCTAGCCAATACCTCATAGGTGCTCAGATTCCTTAAGAGTCTGGCTAATATGGCAGATCTTTAATAAACCTTGTTTTTGGCTGAAAAAGAAATAGTTTTCTAGTTGGTCTCCCTGCCTAATTCTCTCCTTACTTCAATCCCTGCTCCATTCAGCTGTCAGAGTGATCTTCCTACATGTCTGAGTCATCACCCTATTTAATAAACTCAAGTGACTGCATATTACCTCCAAAATTGAATATAAAATCCTCTGTTTTGTATTTAAAGTCCTTCATAACCTAGCCCCCTCCTACCTTTCCAGTCTTCTTATACCTCATCCGCACATATCCCTCCTGTCTTATCCCCACCTACTCTACAATCCAGTGTCACTGGCTTCCTTTACTTTTTTTGGGGGGGGGGAAGGCAATCGGGTTTAAGTGACTGGTCCAGGGTCACACAGCTAGTAAGTGTCTGAGGCTGGATTTGAACTTAGGTCCTCCTGACTCCAGGACTGGTGCTCTATCCACTGCATCTAACCTTGCTGTGTCCCCCTTCTTTGCTGTTCCTTGCATAACGCATTCTTATCTCCTGACTCAGGGCATTTTTATTGGCCACCTCCCATGCCTGGAATGCTCTCCCTCCTCATCTCTGTCTCTGGCTTTCCTGGCTTCCTTCAATCTCAATGAAAATTCTATCTTTTACAAGAAGCCCTTTCTGATCCTGTTTAATATTGGCACCTTCTGCCTGAGATTTCCCTTAATTTATCATATACATATATGTACAAATATACATACACATGTACATGCATATATACATATATATATAATGCACATGCATATTTACTTGTATGTGCTTATGTGTATGCATATGTGTGTGTATAAAACTGTGAACTCCATGACAGCAAGAGACTGTCTTTTGTCTTTTTCTGTAGCACGGTGCCTGGAACAGAGTAGGCTCTTAATAAATGCTTGTTGACTGACCAACTAATTGACAAATTCCCTTTACATGCACTGTTTCAAAATATGTACAATGGTATTTAAGAATTAGGGCAGCTAAGTGGCATAGTGAATAGAGTGCTGGGTCTAGAGTCAGGATCTGGCCTCAGACACTAGGTGTGTGATGCTGGGCAAGTCACTTAACCCAGTTTGCCTCAGTTTCTTCATCTGTAAAATGAGCTGGAGAAGGAAATAGCAAACTACTTTGGTATCTTTGCCAAGAAAACCCCAAATTGGGCAACTAGATGGTGTAATGGATAGAGCTCCAGCCTTGGAGTCAGGAGGACCTGAGTTCAAATCTGGCTGCACACACTTAACCACTTACTAGCTGTGTG
The DNA here is from genome assembly GCF_900497805.2 of Vombatus ursinus. Classification (NCBI taxonomy): domain Eukaryota; kingdom Metazoa; phylum Chordata; class Mammalia; order Diprotodontia; family Vombatidae; genus Vombatus; species Vombatus ursinus. The sequence goes on from NW_020947062.1 coordinate 16,192,382, forward strand.
ACTCTGGGCAAGTCACTTCACCCCATTGCCTCACAAAAAAAAATGAGGTCACAAAGAGTCAGACACAACTGAAAAATGACTAAACAACAACAACAATTTACAGACCAATGGAAACAAATAGGACTTATCTGAGGCCAAAGGAAGTAATAGTAATGCCCAGAAAGTAACTTTCCCCCCAGATACCTGTCCTATCTCAATGACTTACAATATTGTCCTGGGTGGCATTCTAGCAGAGGGTGGTTAGGATTCTCCCCTGCATGTTGGTATTCCCTTCTACAGCTTTTCTGTGGACCTGTACTGAGTTACTTGTTTCTAGCAGTTCTTTTTTAAAAATCATATTTATTACTACCTTTTGATTTTATATTACTAGCATTTCCAAAGTATCCTTCCTTTCTCTTCCTCCCAGAGAGAAATCCAGTATAACAAAGAATTAAAAAAAAACAGGAAAAAAATCCCAACCTGTTCAGCAAAATTAACCAACACGTCAAAAAGTCCAACCTCTGCAGTGTTCCACAGGCACAGGACTTCACTTTTTTTTTTTTTTTGGTGAGGCAATTGGGGTTAAGTGACTTGCCCAGGGTCACACAACTAGTAAGTGTTATGTGTCTGAGGCCAGATTTGAACTCAGGTCCTCCTGACTCCTGGGCCAGTGCTCTATCCACTGTGCCACCTAGCTGCCGCCTAATGCTCCCCTTCTACAAAGAAGGGAGTTGTTTTCTCACTTCTCTTCTTTGTGGTCAAATTTGGTCAATACAATTTCACAGCATTCAATTTCAGTTGTGTGGTTGTTGTTCTTTCCATTTACATCGTCAAAGTCATTGCATATATTGTTTTCTTGGTTCTGCCTCCTTTGTTTTGTGTCAATCCCTATGTGTCTTTCCTGTGCTTCTATGTATTCATTATGTCTTCTAGCACAGTACCACAAAATATTTAGGCAGCCTTCAAACAGTGGGCATCTGTTTTGTTTCCAATTGTTTGCTGCTGCAAAAAGTGCTGCTAAAACATTTTGGTGTGCCTTTCTAGCCTTTCTTTTTATCCTTGACCTCCTATTTGGGGTTTCTTAACTTCATATGTTCTCAACAGGTATCACCAGTCACAATTCTCTATCACTACTTCATATTTTATCCTCTGCTGCTATGCTTCCTGCAGCCCAGCAGGCAGTGGTCATTTTATTTTAGTCCTTTTTTACTCTTTCTAGAAGCTCCACTCCCTACAGTTCTCCTCAGTTCCTAGCAGGTGCATTTCTTGTAGGCACGTTCATTATTCTCTGTTACTTTCCTTATCTGCGTCCTGAAACTCTCTCTTTCTCTGAAGTGTTGCTGTTCTGTGCAGCTCCCAGAAGATGGTGCTAGTTCCCTTTACCAGGGAACCAGCCAACATTCTTGACTCTAGCCTCACAGGGAAAATAATCTTGCTGTGGATTAAAAAACAAGACAAAACACCAAACCTGTGATTTAATTGTGGAGTGACTCCTTGACATACCTCACCTTCTTGGGGAATATTCAACTGGCATTCCAGCCAAGTATTGATCAGAGGAAGGTCTTGAACTCATATCTTCCTAATCTAAGGTTGACATTCTCCATTATACAACATAACTTTTCAATGTTTTACTATGACACAATGTGCCTCTTGTTGTGTTTATAGCACAAAAATATACCTCTAGACCCAAATGTCTCTTTGTTCTGAAACCTTCACTGGCTGCCACAACCCCACGCTTCACACAGAAGATGCCTTTCTGGAGATTCAATTCTAGCTTTCATTCATTCTTCCTCTCCTCTGGTAACTTGAACTTTACCTGGAAACCACCTTGGGATGTAACAGGTGAGCTTTCACCTTAATTTGCCCAGAGTCAACCCTCTACCTCACTTTACAGCCACCATTGCCAAACCATACTATTATTCCCATAACCTGGCATCCTCTCTTTTCACCTCCCTTTTATGTCTTCCTCCAGTAGAATATAAGTTCTTTGAGGGCAGAGGCTGTCTTGCTTAATTGTATTTGTATTCCTAGCAGTGCCTGCCCCTGTTATTAAGTGCTTACTAAATGCATTCTCTCTCTCTCTCTCTCCCTCTCTCTCTCTCTCTCTCTCTCTCTTTCTCTCTCTCTCTCTCTCCCTCTCCCTCTCCCTCTCCCTCCCTCTCCCTCTCCCTTTCCCTCTCCCTCCCTCTCCCTCTCCCCCCTCTTCCTCTCCCTCTCCCTCTCCCTCTCTCTCCCTCTCCACCCCCCTCCCTCCCTCTCTCTTATTCTCTCTCTCTCCTTGCTGTTATTTTTATTCTCTTCTTCCAGTTCCTGGATAGTATGTCTCCCACTTACAATAGCATTTCCCACTGGGTTTAGAGTCTCTGGGAATAATCCACTCTCTCACCTACTCCCTTCTATATTTGTCCTTGGGCAGCTGGTCACTTATTCAAATTGCCTGGTACTATTTTGTAAAATAATTGTCTAATACAGAAACTGTCATCTGAAATAGGGTACCATCTAATCTAGGACACCATTGGGACACTTCAAGGTTATGTGCCATCTTATTAGATGGTAGACTAAACATTTTCTCTGATATTCATGACCTCTCAAACCACTCCAAAACAGAAATTATGAACTGCATGGGACTCCACTAAACTTGATGAAAAGAGCTCAATATCTAGCTGAAGCCAGTTCTGTCCACCTAAAAGTTACTTGGGGTAGAGACTGAGATGCTTTGTAATCCAACTTCCAAGAAAACCACCTTAGAGGGGAGGGAGTCAGAAAGTGAGTATTAAGAGAGAAAAGACAAATTACTAGGGAGAAGAGTTTTGAGGCAAATGGAGAAAAAAAGGTAACCAGGGGAGGGTATTGATCAATGGTGGACTGTACAATTAAGAATGGGGGGGGGCTACTATGGGGGTAGTGTCCTCTCTGACACCTGCAATAATTTACATTGTGCTGGGAGTGAGGCACAGTGGGAAAGGGAGATCATCAGAATACAAGGTAGTGGAAGAAACTCCCTAGTGGGGAGAGCTCAGGATAAATATCATAGAAGTTTTGATTGTATGAGAAATAGAGAAAATAGAGAGAAACTAGATAAATATGAACCAGAAAATGAGGGTCTAGAGGAGGCAAGAAGAGAGGGTAGATAATGAAGAGAGTGAGAGAAATCCTTTTGGGAAAGGGACACCACACACAAAAAAAGGAATTTTGAAAAACTAATGGAGGACTAGTCAAAAGGGAAGAGAGGAAGGGGGAATCTACTTGACTGAGGAGAAAAAAAGGGGAGAAGAATTATATAAGCAGATAAAAGCAGGAAAGAAGAAAGAACTAATAAGAAAAATCCCCAAAGAGAAAGGGGTAAAAAATGAGAGAAAGGGATCAGGGATGAGGGGAAGAAAGCCAGTGAGAATGGGACCACCTTAAAAAAAGATTAAATTAAAATAACTGAAGGAATACAATTTGGGTTTACTGTAGAAGAGGGAAAGAAGACTGCTGGGACCTGTGGCAGCCCCTACTTCAGGGATGTATTCAGATAGATACGATTTGGGATATGGTCCTGATTTCAGGGAGACTATGATTTCCATAGTGGTGGGGAGCAGAAGGAGGGCAACAGCCGGGCATTCATTCCTTCATTATTCTATCACCAAGAAGGATATTAAACTAGAATTATTACTATCTGCTACAATCAGATATTTTCAGTCTACGGATATGATGCTTTGGGGGAGGTTCAGGATGAAAGCCACTTTCTTTGATTGCTCCAGGTGACACACCAGACTGGGAGGGTAATAGTTAGCTTACTCTTGGCCAACTTAGCTCCCTCTATTCAAAGATGTGATATTCAAAAGACAATCAAGTATAGTGAGCAAATCTATCTATCAAATCACATAATTAAATGATATTAGGAAAAGTTATGCAGATTAGTTTAGAAGATGGAATAATACCCAAAAGAAAAGGGGTTCATCAACTCAGGAGTAAAATGGAATTGCAACTCAACCAAATAGTGAAGGATCTCACCCAAGAAGTCTGTTCTTAGCAGTCTCTGGAGGTGAAGGTGCTAGGAATCCAGGTACATGTTGAGGTGCTAGCTTTACCAACTAGCCAGCAGCTCTGGTGGGTCCTACCCATCATTCAAAGGCCACACTTCCTCTCCTGTCCATTATTTCTTCTCTGTTTCTTTCTCTTAACAGTCTCTGAAATACCTCAACCAATTCAAAGTCACATCTCCCTCCACGAATGCTCTGTGCATTGTCACAGGGCTGTCCTTTAGGGAATCACCACAAGCCCACTTTAACAGGCTATATCTGCAAAAGGGAGGATTAAAAGCAGACTTCTTTCAGTGCCATCCACATATCAGGAAGAGAAATATCTGCACTTCCTGCTTCACATAAACAAAAATAAACTTATCTAAATTTCTTTAAGTTTATTCTCTTATTTCTTTTTTCCCTTTTTTAAAAAGATTTTTATTTAAAGTTTTGAGTTCCAAATTCTATTCCCTCCCTCCTTCTTTCTTCTTCCCCCTCCCTGAGACAGTAAGTATTCAGATATAGGTTATACATGTGCAATTATACAAAACATTTCCATATTAGTCATTTTGTACAATATAATAAAGAATAAAAGAAAAAAATGAAAGAAATAAAGTGAAAAACAGCATGCTTCAGTCTATACTTAATCAATATCAGTTCTTTCTCTGGAGGCTAACAGTATGCTTCATCATTAGTCATTTGGGATTGTCTTGGATCATTGTATTGTTGAGACTAGCTAAGTCATTCACAATTCTTCATCAAACAATATTGCTGTTACTGTGTACAATGTTCTCCTGATTCTGTTCACTTCACTCAACATCAGTTCATGTAAGTCTTTCCAGGTTTTTCTGAAATCATCCTGCTTTTCATTTTTTATAGCACAATAATATTCCATTACAATCATATACCACAGCTTGTTTAGCCATTCCCCCCAGTTGATGGACATCCCTTTGATTTCCAATTCTTAGCCACCACAAAAAGAGCTGCTATAAATATTTTTTCTACAAATAGGTCCTTTTTTCCTTTTTTGGACATCTTGAGATATAGACTTAGCAGTGGTGTTGCTGAATCAAAGGGAATGCACAGTTTTATAGACCTCTGGGTATAGTTCCAAATTGCGATCCAGAATGGTTGGATTAGTTCACAACTCCACCAACAGTGCATTAGTGTTCCAATTTTCCCATATCCCCTCTGATAGCCAACATTTTCCTTTTTTGTCATATTAGCCAATCTGATAGGTGTGAAATGGTACCTCAGTATTCTCTTATTTCTAAGAGAAGTTTGGCTAAGTTTCTCTCCAACCCAGCACCCTTTCCAGACTAACTTGTTACTTTCATTGAAGTTATTTTTATCTCTGCCACTCAAACTTAAAAATATTTATTCTATATATCTCCTCCAAGGTTAAAATCTTCAAGAAAATTGTCTACATTCAGTGCCTCCTCTTATCTCACTGTTTTCTAAACCCTCTGCAATCTGGCCTCCATGCTATTCATTCAAATAAACCTATTTGCCAATGATATCTTAATTGCTTAAACTAATTGCCTTTTTGCATTCCTCAATCTTTTACTGGATGCATTTTAAGAAGAGCCCCTGGAAACTTTTTGGAGCACTTCTTAGAGAACATTTTTATTAGCAGGAGGATGAGCACAATGCTAGGTCTGGCTCACCAAAAGACAAAGACTTGCTTGTTGACTGACTGGAAGGAATTGTGTGAAATGCTGATTCAGTAGTCCTGCAAAATCCTTCATGTTTTAATTCCATGTCTCAGTCACTTAGAGGATAACAGTTACTATAAATTATTGATTATTTAAGTCTTATCAATGGATACTTGTGAGTCTTTTTGTTTAGTATTTCTTTTATTATAGAGGAAACAAATAGCCATCTTAAATCTAGTTGATATTGTACATGGAATATCTTTCTACCCTCCAATTTGAGACTCGAGACATGAGCCCAACCTAAGCATTAAGAGATTTTCCCCTGGGGCTTCTGAGGTTGGGGACTAAGGAGCTAAAGTGTGAGAGAAAGAGCCTGACCCTCAAGAACTGAACCCAATATATGTACATGGTTCCAGCACTGAGAAAGGTCCCTAAGTGGAGATAAGGGTGAGTGCTCTAGCTTCAGTTTTATGTGTGATATTGTTGAAAGGATATGGAATGATTTTGAGGTATAAATGAAAAACACTTTCACCTGTAAGACAGTGCTTTATTCTACTGAATAAAATGCTTTTTCATAATCTATAAACAATGACTGCAATGAGATCTTATATTCTCTGCTCTACATCTTTCAGCCATTTGTGAAGTGGCAAAGATGTGTTTCATTGTAAATGTCACTCATGAAAGCTTGTTTGTTTCCTACAAATACTCACATCGAGGATACCTTTAATTCATGCATAAATAACATGTATAAATACAACATAAAAATACAACAAATAATAATAGTATAAGACAAATTATATACTACACAAATATAGTATATAATACATATCTATGATATAATACATAACACATATATAATAAATATATATAATATATAAATATATCTATAATATAATAAAATAAAACATTAAAATATATTGGTGGGTGAAAATGCACAAAGGTTAATAGTTGCTGATATTTTCTTCAGTTGCCTTGTTTTTTGTGTTTTTGGGGTTTTTTTTGGTACAAAAAAGGTCCTAGATTTTTTTCTACACCATCGGTATCTTTCCTTTTTTCAGATGTTTCACATACCAACCCCTTAGCGTTCTTCTAATTATGTCTTTTCCAGTAAGGAGAAGACACCTCTATATACATTTGGTCCAATCCAGTTATTTTTTTCTCTTTAGTACCATATCTAGCTTTCCTATAAGCACATCCATAACTGTAATGTTAGGGTTAACATATCATAGTTCCATAGTCTTTGGTGGGAAAAGCAGCTTGTTATAATAATCTTTATGTATCCTTTCAATTTTCTTTTATTTGTTGTTCTTCTATCCTCATCCTTAAATGACTTGGGATGACTTACTTACTTGGATCCCTTGCCAAACTTTCTTCAAACTGTATTTACCCTATACAGCTTCTCTCTACTTTATGAGAAAATTATTGCTCTTATTGTTCCATACTCTTTATTTATAAAATTTTACTAATAAGTTTACATCTAGTGTTACCTTTGACTGCCATCTCTCTAGACTTATGGAAGCAAATCAAATGTTTTTTAGACTAAGTTGTTTTCTGGGTTCTTCTGTTTTTGTTTTGTTTTATTTTTTGCTATGGCAATAGCAATGAAATTATTATAGAGGTGACGCAGTATAGTGGATAGAGAGCTGACCTCAAAGCCAAAAAGACTTGCATTCAAATCCTGTATTTGATATATAACTGTATGTGATCCTGAGATAGTCACTTAATATCTCAGTGTTCTAAACAGTTCTCCAAGACTATAAATTGGACAGAAAGTGTCACCTGCACTGATTGAAGGAGTTTTCTCACAGCAGAGTTCCCTGTATTGCTGAAATGATAGATCAGTTTCTGTTTCTATTAAATTATTGTAATTGGTGCAAATGCCATTTTTGGTGTCCATTTCCCATTTCTCATTGCTTGTTATTTCTTTAAATAGCTCATGAGTAAGTTGTTTTAATTGTACAACATATCTTTTTCTCATTCTTTTTTCTTCTTGCTTTTTTTGGAGGCTAATTCTGATCTTTTGCCATTTTTTTTGCATCCCTAGCACTTAGCACAATGCCTGGCACATAGCAGATGTTTAGCAAATGTTTATGATTGTTCATTGATTTGTTGTGACAAGTTGGTAGTCTGAATATATACAATTGACTTAGGGACAACTCCCTTCTCACTGAAAGTCTTTTCTTGTCTGCTAATATATGATCCATTTAATTCCTACAGTGCTATTAGATGGTTGTTAGGTCCGGCACTTCTTTTCTCAAAGAAAACGTCTTTGATATAAAAGTGTAGTCCTCAAGTCTTTGGCCATTGTAGCTCCTTTTTAATGAAACATACTTTCCCATAGATTTCTCACTATTTTTGCCTTTTCCCACTTCTATAATGAAGTCACAAAATATGAGTGTTCATATAATTTAGAGAGTCTTATCAAATTCTCCCTAGGATTTCTCTATAGCAGCAACCAGTATTGGTGCATAAACTGCAAGTATTTTCATGGTGGTCTTTTTCACAAATGTTACCATAAAATATGAGATGATCAATTATCTCATGAAAAAAGGCCTTTGGATATATAATAAAATCAACTCCACCAATTCTTTTTTGCCTCTCCAGGGAGTGCTCATGAGCCATCCTTTTATTTACCTCCAACTTCCCTCTTTCTTCTGATTGTATTTACTGCAAGAATGTTCAGATTGATATGATTTAGCTCCTCCAGCAGTATGCCCACTTGTTGGTTTTTGGATAACAATTTCTCACTTAGAGTCAACAATCAAATTAAGGTTTATAGATGGCTTGTGATTCTTAGCACTATCTGCCCTCTTTTCTGCTACTCTGTCTCTGTTACTGCAGGAGTCTTTGCAGCAGGATAGAAGTTGGCATAGTCTATGCTCTGTTAGCCTTCAAGAACACAGGGTTATCTCCATAGCACAATGAGGCATTGGAGTAGGGCACTACAGAGAAATAACCCAGTTCAACAGCCCTGTCATCAAAACATGAAGAGAGGCATAAAATAAGGAGATGCATGCTTGCCAAAAAAAGTTTCTTGTCATAATGATGGAGCTCCAGTGAAGAGTCTGAATTGAAGAAGATTCCCATTGTGGCTGGTGAGGTCCTTTTTGTGGATGACATTGCGTTGGTCGCATTATGCCCCAGAACACTAGAGAGATTCTTGAAAGAAATCTGCAACTACTCAGAAGAGTTTACTCTGACCATCAATATAGGAACAACTGAGTAGATGAAGAATATTTGTTGTCCAGTTTATGGCGTGCATCTAAATGGAAAATCTAGAGAGCTCACCTACCAGTCTGTCTTTCTGGTACAGAGAGTACAGGTAGACAGTGAGTTGGGCACAGAGCTGAACCAGAGGAGGAGAATGGGCTGGATTGCCTTTTGAGAAATTATAAAGCTCCTTAAATGACCCTGTTTTAGCCCAGGTTCATGATGATTCCAAGTGTGATTGAGATCTGGAAGGATTAAGTCATTGAAGATAAAAATGAAGAATAAGAAAGGATAAAAAATGAATGAATGAACATACACACTGTGCTATGTGCTGGGGAATACAAAAATTAAAAAAAAAAAAGCAACACAGCCCCTGTTCTCAAGGGGGCCTGGGAGGAATGTTTGGTCAGGAAAGTCACAGAACCCATGAGTACAGTCATTAAATAATTGATTGAAACAACATGACTATTATGTTTTGCATGACCACACATGTATAACCTATATGAAATTGCTTGCTTTCTCAATGGGCGGTGGGGGAGAAGAAGGCAGAGAATTTGGAACTCAAAAGTTTTAAAAACAAATGCTAAAAATTGTTTTTACATGTAACTGGGGAAAAATTAAATAGTAAATAAACAAAAAAAACAAAAATGATTGAAATATTCTTTCCAGCATTATTATTATTATTATTACTATTATTGATTCCATTATTGTTCCCCAAGCTAAAGATGGAGGTGGGGTGGGGCATAGGGTAGACTGCAGGATGCAGTGAACGTGGCCAGGGAACAGCAACTTGAGAGTCTGGTGACAGCTTGACAATCAGCTCAAGGACCCAGGGAGCTCAATGGAGTTACCTCTTGGGGACAGATGCATTCTATTTCTCATTCTAAGAAAGGCCCATTTATTCTTATGTTTTGGGGTATTTTTTTTTAACAAGACCAAAGCATTCTTATGTATTTCCAAGTACGTGATAATACGTGTAACAAATTATATTGAAAATGTTTATAGTTTAGTGCCTGTTTAGGTGCTTACCGGTCCTCTTTCAAACCCAAAACAATAAAGAAAAGAAAAAGGAAAGAAAAACCATGCCCCACTCCCCTCTTTCCTTGAAGTTTGATATCTGCAAACACCCAGAACATTTGAGGGTCTTTCTACAGGGATTAGAGACTGGACTAGAAGTTGTCACCCCTTCACCCTCAAGTGAGAAATCAAATTGCCCTTGGTGAAAACTCTCCCCTGATTTTTAGTATTCAGGATAATACAATGAAAAGTTCGGAAAAAACACCTCCAAGTTTCCTTTTCCATACAAGGCACACTGAATGTCTCCAGGAATCCTTTTCACTTATAAAGTAATCAAAGTGGAAGGCCAGACAAAATTTTCCTCTGGGACCTTTTAGCATGTTGTTGTTTGGCTGTTTTCAGTTGCATTAGACTCTTCATGGCCTCTTTTGGGATGTTTTTTGGTGAAGACACTAGAGTACTTTGCCATTTCCTTCTCTAGCACATTTTATAGATGAAGAAACTGGCAGAGTTAAATGATTTGTCCAGGTCACACAGCTAAGAAGTGTCTGAGGCTGGATTTGAACTCGGATCTTCCTGACTGTAGACCCAGCACTTTATCCATTGTGTGCACCCAAAATTTCCTGTTTTGGGGTATTTTTTAAAAAACTTAAATGAATGCCACATTGCATTTTGAAATAGACTCTAATTGCCTCCTCTACCATTTACCTCTTCTACCAACCCTGAGCAGTCGCAGGTTTCCCAGCACAAGCTCTGAGCACAAGCTCCCAGCACAGAGAGTCAATCTTCTATTAAATATGGATAATTATGCATCGAGGATGAATATGGGCTATGTATGCAGCTTTTAAAAAATTTTTTTAAATGCCATTATAAAGTTTTTTTTTTTGGTGACTTCATTCTAAATATACAGAACACAAACTGGTGCCTGCTCAATTTATGAGGCACCAGCCAGATTACCTTATGTTGTCTTAAAATGGAGAAAGTATCTCAGAGGTATACAATACCACATAAAATGACATTTTTGCTGGGTGGGTAAGGGAGTAGGATGGAATAGTAATTATCACCAACACGTAAGACTCTATCCAATCTATTGTCATTTATATACATATTTTATTTTCCCAATTACATGTGAAAATAATTTTCAACATCCATTTTAAAAATTGAATGCCAAATTCTTTCCCTTTTTCCCCACCCCCCATTGAGAAGGCAAGCAATTTGATATAGGTTTTATACATGCATAGTCATGCAAAACATATTTCCTTATTAGTCATGTTTAAAAAACAGGCCAAAATAAAAATCCAAGAAAAATAAAGTTTAAAAAAATACACTTTGATCTGTATTCACATTTATATACATTTTGATAATTTAGAAAAAGAGAATTATCACTTAGGCCAATCCGAGTAAGTTTGACAGAATATAATCTCAATCCCATTGGTTGGGGACTGTCTCCTCAATAGTGGAAATGAATGCTCTGCATGAGGGGGTGACAGGGCACGGTGGAATTGTTGAAAGGGGATCTTCCATCTTCTCACTGGAATCTGGAAGACAGAGGGGCCCATACTCAAACCTCAGAAGAGAATTGAAGAGCTCTCATCTCTCCTCTCTCAAGAGCTCAGCCAAGCCTTTCACCCCTCAGGCAGGGGAAGGGATTCATCTCCACAAATGAGAGAGTCCCCTATCAATGGGCTTTGGGCTGGGGTTACATACTTTTTTAAAGGATGTGGCTAGATGTCTCTAATTGCACTGTTGTTTATTCATTTTAGAAGTACTTGAAACAAGTGAAATGACACACTATCTTCAGAAAACACAACTCACACTGAATTAAAGAGAAATAATGTGCTTCCTGATTCATTTTTCTAATCCGCTTCTGTCTGCAAAGGAATAAACTAATTACTTTCAAAAACAAAATTTTTCTCCACCATCCTCCCAACCGCACCCCTACACACATTAAAAAAAAAGAGTTGGGAAAAAAAGGATGATCTTTTTTTTTTCCTTTCCTCTATTAACAATGCTGATTCAGGTAAATCCCATGAATTACAGTTTCTGTGAATGTTCATGTTAAACTGTTTTTTTCCTTCCTTTTTTTCTTTCTCTGTGTATATGCTGGATTCATTTGGCATAGATTGAACCATGTAATTGGTGTGCACACCATGGTGAAGACAGTGAGCTTCTCAAACATAGAACAACCAGTTTTCCCTGAGGGGCAGGCCCTCCACTCATTCATGATGAAGTTTTGGCTTTTGAGCCTTCAGCTACTACTGGAATGTTTTCTTCCAGGAAGAATCCTGACTGGGGGCAGCCCCAGTCAGAGATGGTAGCATCTCTCTGCTCTACTTAGTGTTTGCTGTAAATTATAATGGCAGAGGGTTTATGGCTATGCATCTTAATTACTGCTTTCCCAATAAGGGTTGAACTAAAGGAGGCTAAAAAGGGAACAAGGAAGTGTCCTTCCAGATCAAAAGAAGGCTTGGAATTGAAGCACAAGGCAAAATTTCAGAAAATCCACTCTTTGGTACTGAGAGAAATTATTATTAATAACTACTGATTTGGGGAGATTCAGAGTTCCCTCTTTTCTATTTTCAAGACCTCAGTCTCTAAACGTCAAGCTAAACTTCTCCTCTATCTGGCTCAACCCAACTCTACTAGGAATCTCTAGTCTCAGGTGAATTCCATTCAATCAAGCTTGGGTGGAGACAGATCCTTTTGTCTAGATAGCTCAAAGCTGGGGGTGTTCTGAGTATAGAGATAGTTTCCCTGTCTAAGGGTGACAAGATGCCATTTTCAGCCCCTCATTTTAATATAGCTCACCTCCTATTGGGTTAAGCAATCAGAGTCAATTGCCACTCCTCTTCCAAAAGAACATATAAGCTCTGAACCCACCCCCATAATTGTCTTTGGTCTAAAAGAGATGGGCAAATGACCCTCCTTTCACTAATAATGTAATGACCTTATTAATAAAATCATTAAATTAACCAGAAAGTATGTCTCTTGGAATTATTTTAATCACCACAGTACCATGTTCTGGACTATTTGCTTAGCCTAGGAGGCAAAGTCTGGTGCAAGATCTGCATGTTCCAGCATCTCTTCAGATTCTTGATACTACTCCTCAAGGATGTATGGGGTGTTCAGGAAGGACTGCATGTCTGGTGTGAGGGCTTGCCACGCCCCTTTCAGAGCTTCTCATCCACCTTTAGCATCCAACTGTCACCCCTGATTCCAAGAAGCTGTAGCATGCACAGCAGCCACACCCTGGTAAACCTCAGTAGTTGGGCTAAACTGACAGCCCTCAAGCCTGTCAGTGAGTTAGGGGGGTGTCTACCCCAAGCATGTGAAAACTTCCCTGGGTAGAATGGGTAGAGTGTTCCAACAGCTATGAAAGGGGCTGAAGCAGGTGTTATGGGATGCTTAGAACTTGGTCAGACATTGAAGATGACATGGTCATCCGCTGCACCCCAGGCTATCACCAATTGTCTTGACTTTTGACTTGGCATGGAATCAGGGTTAAGTGACTTGCCCAGGGTCACACAGCTAGTAATTCTGAGGTCAGACTTGAACTCAGGTCCTCCTGACTCCAGGGCCAGTGCTCTATCCATTGCACCACCTAGCTGCCCAGCTGCCACTGGACTTTGATGACTCTGGAAAAATCCAAGGACTTTGTGCAACTCTGCCTCACTTGAATCCACTTCACCTGTGAGTCAAGACATTGGTGATGTCATCGGTCCGTTTTGAAAATGAAGAATGAACAACAGCGATTACTCCTCACCAGTATGGCCCCTGATGGCTAGGCCACCCTGGTCACAAAAGAAGGGGAACTCTCTGCTCTCTGCCAGCCAGGCCTAACTTTTGAAATGATGATCCATCAAGAAATAGATCCTTGGATATTCTCTGCATCTGAACAAATAATCTGATAAGGATATGGTGGCTCTGAGAAATTAGCTGAGTTACATTCATAAATAGCTAGTGTAAATGAAGTTCTAATAGAAACTGCTAGGGGGCACAGTAACAAGAGCACTGGGCCTGAAGTCAGGAAGACCTGAGTTGAAATTTGCCCTCAGAGATTTACTAGCTGTGTGAGCCAGGGCAAGTCCTTAACCTCCATTTGCCTTGGCTTCCTTGGAATGTAAAATGGGATTAATGATAATTAGCCCCTATGTCCCAGAATTATGTGAAGATCAAATGAGATAATTTTTGTAAAGTGCTTAGTACAGTTCCTGACACATAGTAGGCACTTAATAAATGCTTATTTTTTTTTAATAGCAGCTCTTTTTGGGTTGGCAAAGAATTGGAAACTGAAGAGATGCCCATCAATTGGGGGTTGGCTGAAGAAGTTGTGGTATATGATTGTGATGGAATACTGTTGTACTATAAGAAATAATGAACAGGATGGGTTTCAGAAAAACCTGGGAAGACTTATATGAACTGATGCAAAGCAAGGTGAGCATAGCCAGGAGATCATTGCACACAGTAATAGCAATATTGTACGATGATCATCTGGGAATGACTTAGCTATTCTCAGCAATACAACAATCCAAGACAATTCTTAAGGACTTAAGATGAAAAATGCTACCCATCTCCAGAGAAAGAAATGATGAAGTCTGAATGCAGACTGAAGCATACTTTGTTACTTTCTTTATTTTTCATCTTTTCTTTTCTCTGGTCTGTTTTCTCTTTTGCAATGTGCCTAATACGGAAATATGTGCTGCATGACTGCATATGTATAATCTATATCAAAGTGCTTGCCTTCTCAAGGATGTGGAGAGGGGAGGGCAGAGGGAGAGAGAGAATATAGAACTCAACAATTATTTTTAAAAATGTTAAATGTTGTTAATAAAAGTTGTTTTTACATGTAATTGAGAAAAAATTAAATAAAAACATTCTTTGAAAAAAATTGAGAAAAATGCTTATGTCTTTCCTTCCTATGTGTAGACCCAGATAGAGCAGAATACTATATAATCCTGTTCTAAGCTCAACAGAAATCAGAATTCCTAAGCCTACCCAGTAGGCACACCATACTATCTTATTCTTCACTTATCCCACATACTGTTGACATGTGCCTTTGGTAGAATATATAGCTGTAAGCAGAGCAAACGGTATTAAAAGAGGCATGATAATGCTTCAATGATGTCACAACTTTATGGTCCATCCCTTCAAGTTTATTAGTATTTCTAGAGAAAAAAAAAGGTGGCTGCCTCCACAGAAAACCTTCTGCCTTTCTTTCTCCTCAATCCCACCATGTTTTTTCAGTTAATGAAAGAAAGATGAATGAAGTCTCTGTGATGCTGGTATTTGGATCATCCCTGTAAATCTCCCTTTGTGATTTCCCCAACCTCTGTTATCACAGATCAGTCACTCTGGTGTATGTGGCAGCTACCCCAGCTCCAGCTTTCCTGATCTCCAGATGTACAATATGGCCTCATCAGCCCCTAAGAACCCAAGGCTGAGGAAGAATAAACAACACCCAGGAAAGGTCCCAAGCTTCCCATGAAAACAACAACTCATCTTTTTAATACCAACATTCTATAGGTGTTGCTATATGACAGCAAGATGTGGAATATATGTTTCTGAAGAATTAAAAATGAGAAAAAAAAGAATTAAAAATGAATATAACCCTGAGAGAAATGGAGAGGCACATAGAGGGTTTGAGCAGAACAGAACATCTAACCAACGAGGAGCTTCAAAGTAGAACAGGGTCAAGAGATATCATCAGAGAAATAATAGTAATAGCTAACATTTGTAAAGCACTAACTTTGTGTCAGGCACTGGGCTAAGCTCCTTTTGATTTTTATCTCCTTTGATTTTCATGACAACCCTGGGAGGTAGGTGCTGTGATCCCCATTTTACAGATGAGGAAACTGAGGCAAACAGAGGCAAAGTGACTTGCCCAGGGTCAGACAGCTAATAAATGTCTAAGATGGGATTTGAACTCAGGTCTTCCTGGCTCCAGTACAAAAAGACAAAATGTGCTGGGTGAGATGGAAATAGGACAGGTGGACAGTCCAAGTGCTCCATTGATACCTTCACAAAGTAAAACACTGGAGAACAGATTGGAGGTGGTGGATAAGTGTTGCCCATATCACAGATCCATTTGAGTTTTTGAATAGATGTGTTCCACAATATATGTGGTCCATTGTGAGATGAGAAAATGTGTGTATGAATTGCAGATTTGTGAACTAAATCACTCTAAAGGCACTTAGGAAATCTGTCAGGAGGAACCCGTCAGCAGGAATCAGAGTGTGTTCTCTCCTCTCCCCACCACTGGGCACGACCACCCTAGAAATGGAGCCTCAGGATTAAAAGGAGCCACTGAAATCCAGAATAGGCAGCCTTAGGTTAGAACTGGATGTAGCAGCATCACACAGTCCTCTGAATCTGGTATAGTACATGTTGTGCGTGGGCTGTCTGGTAGCACAAGTTACACCCTGTCAAAACAAGACAGCCCCTTGTGAAAACCCCAATTTACCACAACAAAGACATCAAGGGAGAAAGACTCAGATGCCTTCCCACCATCAGCTAGCCTCTCCACCTACACTCTGTCCACATATTGTTATCACTACCATGTCAATGTAGAGGCGTTGTGCAGGAGGAACCCAGGGAGGCCCGTCTGAGTCTCTCTGGTGTCTTATTAGTCAGATACTACATTCCCTTGATGAGCTTCTGCTTTGATAAGAGTTTACTATATGTTAGGCACTGGGGATGCAAATACAAACAAAAAGAATGATGGCCTCTGCCCTGGAGGAGCTTATTCTGATGGGAAAAGACAACAAATACATAAAAGGGAACCAAATTGGGGGGGGGATGAAGGTACCTGGTTCTAGGGCATGGTTTTTAAGTACAGAAGTCAAGAGCATGGTTGGGAAGAGAATGAAGGCTGGCTCAGGAGCCTCAACAAAATGGAGGCCCCAGAAGGAACTCGTCAAGGAGAGAAGGGGACTGGCCTTGCAGAGGGAGAGTCCAGGAGTGGTTGGATGAGAAAGCTGCAGGAGTGGTTGGATGTTCCAAGGTGGGGAGGCCCAGGTGCTGAGGGAAGTCCCAGGAGGCAACAGCAGAATCTGGTTTTAAAGTCCAGAAGTCAGAAATAGAGCTGGGAGGGACTACAAGGAAAAGCAAAAAACGCTCCCTGACCTAAAGGAGCTCACATTCTAATGGGAGAAACAACATGTAAACAGACAACTACGTACAAATAAGATTTATGAGTGATAACTAGAGATAATCTCAGAGAGAATATGGTCACCCAGCTACTGAGTATCATTGAAAGAGTTCAAACTCACATTTTATTGATTTCAAGTCTAATATTCTATCCAAAGGTATTATGGGAACAGCCCAGGGGAATTTTCATGTGTGAAGTCTCTGTGATGCTGGTATTTTGATCATCCCTGTAAATCTCCATATCTACCTCCATACGCAACAGTATCCCATTTTTTCTTTTTTTAGGGAAAGCTTTGTCATAGACAGATCTGTGTTATTAAAAAAAAAAGACTGTTTTAGGCAGGCCTTTGTTGTAAGAAAGTCTGTATTATAAGGACTCTATGTTATAAACAGGGCATTATTATAGGGAAGACTATATTATAGATGTGGTTATGTTGTGATGGTTATACAAAAACACCTATTATGGGTACTAAGTCAGAGAGACGTCTTAATTTTAAAAAGTGAATAGATCCTCATTGTTTTAACCATGATGTGAATTAGAACTAAAATATGGCTATGGAAAGGTATAGCTTATTTAGAAGGATCAGAATAAATTAATGGAAAAGACTGATAGAAAAAATAGATATGTATGTATACATACATGTTTTTATTCACACCCTTTGTTTTTATATCATCTACATTTCTCACTTTGTCCCTTCTCCTACCCCCTGCCAAAGAGCCATCTGGAAAGGATTAATTTAGACCCCCACTTTATCTAGAACCCTGGTTAACTTCCAATTATTATTCAGTTGAGTTTGATTCCACAGGGGAAGTTATTATTACTGTTGTACTTGTCAATCTAGTGAATCTACTTGCTTGACCAATGCCTGATGAGTAAATGAGCAAGCCCAGTGTGGCAAGAGGGTGACTTTATGGCATGGAATGTCCTCCAGCTATTTTTTGGTTGTACCTCCACTCTCTTCACCCTTTGCTAGGGAAAGGGCCCTATGATACTTGGCCAACAGGTCCTATGAGTACTTGACCAATGGGTGACCCTCTCTGGAGCTGCCTGCAAAGCTATTCCCTCATCTATTGCCCAACATGAAGCCAATGAAAGACCATCAGCTCTGTTCATGTTTGGATATGCTCTACCAGCTAATCTATTACAAACATGAGCTGCAGATTCTTCTGGAAGGTCAAGATATACATTTATCAACCAATGAGACTATATGTTTTACTTTGCTTCTTCTGTATCCTCTGGGTATCAAGCATTATAAAACTAAGGCTGTAAGAAAAGGGGACACCTCAGATCATGAGAAAGATCTGAGGTCCATTTCATTAGAGGGGGCCATGGACCCTGTAATAAAATTCTGTTGGCTCAGAGCTCTGCTTCAGTTTCTTTTACTGTAGTTTGGTCAAGCCTGGACCCCGAATATACTTTGTAGTCACTTTGTAAGTCACTTTGTATCAGTTCACATAATACTTCCCATGCTTTTTTGTATTCCTTATATTCATTGTTTCTTAGAGCAGTCATGTAACATTACTTTCATGTGCCACAGTTTGTTTAGCCATTCCCCAACTGATGGGCACGAACTTTGTTTCCAGTTCTTTGCTACAACAAAAACTTTCACTATTTCTTTTTTGCAAGGGGCAGGGCAAGCCAACTGGGGTTAAAGTGACTTGCCCAAGGTCACGCAGCTAGTAAGTGTCAAGTGTCTGGGGCTGGATTTGAACTCAACTCCTCCTGACTTCAGGGCCAGTGCTCTATCCATTGAGCCACCTAACTGACCCAAACTTTTGCTATTTCAATGCAGTGCAATTCAATAAGTATCTATTAAGTGCATTGTGCCAGGTACTATAAATATTTGGTTGCATATGGGGTTGCTTTTTTGGTCACTGACTTTCTAATAGTATATGCATTGGAATCTCTGGATCAAAGGATTCAGTAGACATCTTAGTCACTCTCTTCACAAAATTCTAAATTGCTCTCAGAATGGTTGGACCAATTTTAATGTCTACCAACACATTCTCTCTGACATTAGTATTATCATTTTTTGTTATATTTGTCCATTTTTTGGGTGTGAAATGAAACCTCAGAATTGTTTTGTGCTCCTCTTATTAATGATTTGGAGCATTCTTCCATATGATTGTTAATAGTTTGCTATTCTTTTGAGAGCTGTTTGTTATCTTTTGATCTGTTCTCCATTGGAGAATAGCTTTTGGTCTTCTATATTTTTGTTAATTGACAGAAGCATTATATCTTAGAAGCTATTAACAAAGGCAACTATGTGGTGCCGTGGATAGAGCCCTGGTTATGTTGTTCTATTTGGACATGGTTATGTTGTGGTGGTCTAAGCCCAAATCTGGCTTCAGACACTCACTAGCAGTGTGATCCTGGGCGAATCACTTAAGCTCTGTTTGGCTCCATCTCCTTACCTGCAAAATGGAGACAATGGTATTACCTGCATCTCAGGGTTGTTGGGAAAATAAAATAAGTTAATATTTGTAAAGCATTTTATAAACCTTAAAGTGCTACATAAATGCTAGCTATTGTTATTGTTAGGGCAGTGAGGTGGCAAAGTGGATAGAATGGCAAGTCTGGAGACAGGGCTGAGTTCAAATCTGGCCTCAGACTATTATTATTAGCTATGTGACCCTGGGCAAATCACTTAACCCTGTTTGCCTCAGTTTCCTCGTCTGTAAAATGAGCTGGAGAAAGAAATGGCGTGCCACTCTAGTATCTTCACCAAGAAAATCCCCAATGGGGTCACGAAGAGTCAAACAATAACAATTGTTATTGTTATCATCATCATCATCATCATCATCATCATCATATGAAGAAATCTAGGGAAATGAAGAATTCTGTTAAAGAAAAAGGCTTGAAAGATCACAGACCATAACAGCTCTCTCATGACAAAGAGCTAAAAATAGCACCAGATTGAATAATGATCAACAAATCCAAGGATAAATTAGAGTAAGCAGCTCTATTCAGTTGAAGGTTTCACAAAAAGACAGCCATAAGCCTAGAGGATACCTCCATAAGGGAAACCAGTGTGAACTCAGGTGAACTAGCTGAAAGCCTGAAGTTCTGCATTCATAGGGTAGGGAAAAGACTTGAGTGAGTGGAGGGCAAAGACCCAGGGGTGTTTGAAACCCAAAGTTCTCTGACTGCTTCAGGGCCAGAAGCCAGCAGTAATTCTGACTGGGATTCCCCTGAAGGACTGGAAGTCTGTAGCAATCTGACCTGAGATGCTCCAGAGGGTCTTGAAAACTGTAATGCCCTGATTCTACATGACCCAGAAAGGCCTGACACCCACCAGAACTTTACTCTCAGCATTGATACATCAGAGCAGGTAGATAAAAAAGCAGAAGCATAGGTAGTCAAGGTCAAGAACGAATAGGACCTGACTATCCTATCTGAGAGTGTGGGGTAGAGTGTATCCTGATTGTAGCACAAAGTTTTAAGTCAGGATGAGGTTGGTGGGTTGTATGAGTAAACAGAAGAAGACACCAAACACTGTGAAAAATATTACTGGTTAAGAAATGCCCAAGAGAAACAGAACAAAAGAGTTACTGTAAAACAACTAAAAGCAGATCTTCACAGGAAAAAAAAAAGGCTTGGCCACAAGGTCTACCCGACTTGATTTAACCTGGAAGAAATGAAATGAGAGATTTTAAAAATAAAATTATAAGTGAAATAAAAGTACAGGAAGAAATAATTGGAAGGAGACTAAATAGCTTAGGATAGAAGATAGAAAACCAAATCATGGACTCCTAAAAAATAAAATAGAGCAAACACTTCAGTGATTAAATTAAAATTGAGCAAATATCATGAGACAACAAAAAAATATTAGAGCAAAAAGACTGAACAATGGAAGAAAATAATAAATATCTATTATTTTTCAGAAAAGACAACTGACCTGGAAAAGAAATCAAGGAGAGTTAATTGAAGAATTATGTAGCTGGACATGGTGGTGCATGCCTATAATCCCTGCTGCTAGGGAGGGGGAGGCTGGTAGATCACTAAAGCTTAGGACAGGAGTGGATAATCTGGGGCCTCGAGGCCACATGTGGCCTCGAGGCCCCAGGTTTTACACCCCTAGTTGGGATTTCAGTTAATCTGAGGTCTACACTAAGTCCAGTACCAGTAAGACAAATCCCAGGATCAGAGGACCACCTGGCTGTCTAAGGAAGGATAATACAGCCTAGGTGGAAAAAATAGAGCAGGTTTTATAACATCTGTGCTGATCAGTGTTGGGATCAGGCCCACAAATAGCCACTACATTTCTGGTTTTGGATAGCTAGGGAAACAGTCTCAACAACAACAAAAAAATCACTGTACTTCCTTAAAAACATGACCGAACAGAATACCTGGATCCACATTTCAAGAGATCATAAATGAAAACTGTCTAACTCTATTAGAACCAAAGTGAAAAGAGAAAGAATGCACTGATTAACACATGAAAGAAACCCCAAAATGAAACGTTTATCCAGGAGTGTCATACCTGGAATCCTGTGATTCTAGGTCAAAGAAAAAAATCTCGCAGACAGTAAGAAAGAATCACATACTGAGGAACCACAGTCAGAATGACACAAAACTTGACAGCTACTACTCTAATGGAGGGGGGAAATCTTAGAATATAATATGCCAAAAAAACAAGGGACAAAGGCTTACAACAAAGAATATTTTACTCTTCAAAACTGAAGATAATCCTACAGAGAAAGAAAAAAAACCTTTAAGGGACTCTCAAGCATTTCTGATGAAAAGACCTGGGCTAAGAGGACACAAATGCAAACACAGGATTCAAAAGAAACCAACACACTTTTTTGTTTGTTTTTTTCTTGGAGGCAATAGAGGTTAAGTGACTTGCCCAGGGTCACATAATTACAGTAAGTGTCTGAAGCAGGATTTGAACTCATGTCCTTCTGACTTGAGGATCAGTATACTTTCCACTGCACTGCCTAGCTGCCCCTTTTGAGAGAAACAAGAAAGGTAAATATATTTGTGTAATTGGGGAAGGGGTGGGGCTTAAACAATGATGAAATGTTTACTATATTCTAATAAGGGGAAGAGATATAAGTGTCCCTTCAAAACCCTAATGCCTTCAGGGGTCATAATAATACAAACAGAGGGTTTTAAGAGAGGAAAGAGAAAGGAAGGAAAAAGGAGTACTCTAGGGAAGAAATGAGAAAGAAGGGACGTGTGGAACTTACTGTTTCTCATAATTAGGGGGCACAATAGGAAGAA
This sequence comes from Vombatus ursinus, assembly GCF_900497805.2. Taxonomy (NCBI): domain Eukaryota; kingdom Metazoa; phylum Chordata; class Mammalia; order Diprotodontia; family Vombatidae; genus Vombatus; species Vombatus ursinus. Next base: position 16,214,623 of record NW_020947062.1, read on the forward strand.
TATACCAGCATGAAGAAAGAGGGGTAGAGAAAGTGGGCAGCCCTTATTAAAGGAATAGTTTGTGACCGTTTAGAATGGGAAGCAGTGATCAATAAGATCAATAATAGTTTCATCTACAACAGGTTATGTCTAACTTCCTTTTCTTTTTCTCTTTCGTTCTTTCTACAAACTACCTAGAGTATTATAGGGTATGTTATAGCTGGATTATAGTAGCAAAATATATGGCACAATCTTTCATGTTAATTTTGTGAAGAAGATGGAAAGTAATGGATTAGATGACAGTGTAGCACTTTCTCTGTTAACTTCCCTAACTTACTCACACTTGCAGGTAAGATTTTCAGGGGGTCAAATGACTATTCCCAAGGTTCTAGGGGTAACTCTGTGGAGTGGATATTCTTCTTCCTGTAGCTAATGAGCCCCTACTGGTGATCTTCCCATTAACAATTAGCTAGTATATTAACTAGCATTTAGCAACAGCAGTTACTAAGATGATACAGTAAAAACAGTTGGTATAAAATATTCTCCCCCACAAACAAACAAACAGATTTGAGATGTATCTTCCTACAAATACACACAGACTCTGTGAAGGGACAAACTTAAAATATGATGGTAGTGCAACACAGATAAGATACATGTGTGGCAAAAGGTAACTCTAGCTTACTGTCTTTCATGGCATGAAAGTCTTTTCTCTTTTTCATCTACAGTCATCCTGACCTGTGTGTTGCCACTGGACTCAAATGACCCTAGAGGAGAGAGTGAGGGTGATGACTTTACACAGTCTTGCCTCACTTAAATCCAATTCACTTGCAAGTCAAAACATCACCTTCTTGATGTCATTGGTCCTCTTCAAGAATGAAGGACAAACAGCAATCTGTGAGAAGTAGTAGCTGCCCCACTGGGGACTCAACTGTCCAGTTCCAGTTGAGCAATGATCCTTCCTTCCTTCCTTCCTTCCTTCCTTCCTTCCTTCCTTCCTTCCTTCCTTCCT
>NW_020947062.1:16215620-16218355 GCF_900497805.2 Vombatus ursinus
CCTTCCTTCCTTCCTTCCTTCCTTCCTTCCTTCCTTCCTTCCTTCCTCCATCCCTTTCTCCTGTCCCTTTGTTCACATGCGGAATCATACCCTTATATGTGGGTGTTCTGTCCAAAGGAATATAAATTTTGATCACTGAAACTTCACAAGATATCTTGGGGTTTGGTGGCTAGATTTTTTTTTCCTCTTCCCTACTTATTTATGCTATCATTTTAAAAAACTGGGACAATTAGCTCTTTTGTCCCATGTAGTTTCACTTGGGATTTCTTGAAATAGAGCTCTGAAAAACCAGGCTTTCATAAAGCCCATTGGGATTCAAATGAAGTTACTTGACCATGCCTTAAACCCAAATCACTCTGGCTCTCAATAATTGGCCAATAACTGGTCCTAGTCCAAGCCTCACTTGGTCATTGTTTGAGTTTTGATGGCTTAGAGTGAGTGTAAATAGTAATTGTTTCTGTTGTGACCAGAAACACTAAGGTTCTTCCCCTCCCAGATTGATTTTTTTTTTACTAGGTAAAAGAGGCCATTCTTTGCCTCATTTCTTACCTAGCCTTAATCACAGAATGGATGTTGCCTCAGACAAACTGAGACCTGGGACAGGCCTTAGCTTAAAAAGGTCAAGAGCTCTTACTGCATTTGGGGTCATTTCCAGTCATCCTGACCTATGTCTTGCCACTGGACCTCAGATGACTTTGGAGGAGAGAGTGAGGCTGATGACTTTGCACAGCCCAGCCTCACTTAAATCCAATTCATTTGCAAGTCAAGACATCACACTCCTGGTATCACTGGTCCTCTTGGAGAATGAAGGACAAACAACAACAGAATCTTAACATTTACTTATCAGTGTGGCTTCTGTGCTAGGTAATTTACTCTAATGCTGGGCTGGGCCAGTTCCTTAAAAGGCATAGCATTTGTGCTGAATGGATCATTCTGGTGCTAAGCTGCTCCCTTCCTCCTTCCCTGGATGACTGAGTTTCTGCATCTCTATATGTTAGTTGTGTCTCTGTGCTCCTGAATAGCTACATTGTCTACTAATCTAGGCTTTATTATGATATGGTCCATGAGAGGCGGAGGATAGAAAACCCCATCTTTTCCCCTTATCCAGGAGCTATTCAGTATCAGGAATTTGGTTTTTCCTCTACTTCTGTCTTCAAATCTCAAACTGCCAAACTATAAACTGGAACTCATCCACCACTGAACTGGCTTGCTGTTTTCACACAAAAGGCCAAAGGAGAGAGATTCTTTCAGCAAATCACACTGGTCCCTTCTTGACTCTATTAGGGAGGAATTTGCACCTGAGAAAGTGTCCAGGGCATAAACTAATGTTGTTTACACATTAAAACTAACAATGTATGATTATATTGCTATTTAAAGTTGTAAGACAAAGATCCAAGACAATTCTGAAGGACTTATGATGAAAGGTGCTGTCCATCTCCAGAGAAAGAACTTATGGAGTCAAAGGTACTTATTTTTTACTTTCTTTATTTTTCTTTTTTTCTTTTAATCTGTTTTTTTCTTTCACAGCATGACTTACATGGAAATGGATTTTGCATGACTACAACCAAGCCTGAAATTAGAGCAGACCTGGATTCAACGAGGGCCCGGTCCTTAAAGCAGCTTGCATTTGTCCTTCCTGGTGGGTTCTGTAGAGCATGTTCAGCCATTTATTGGCCTGCTTCCAATCTGATCACATATGGAGGCTTCACGAGCCTGCTTCTGGTTGTGAGTGACTGAAAGGCTGGTGTTCGGTGGTGATGAAAGGTCTCCTGATTGGCTGGTGAGCTGAAGGATCTTGATGCTGAGGGGTGCTGAGCCAGACCTGAATTAGCATATATATGCTCACATGTATATCAACCTGTTCCTCCAACTGCTCTTTGTGTTCTTTCTTCATGGAAGTGACAAAGGCAAGACATGCCGTCAATTGCCTTACCTGTGAGTACGTGGCGCCTCTATTTCTTTCATGTTTATTCTTTCCTGATCTTAGATGAGTAAGTATTCTGAGATAGGAGTGTGCATGTGCCCAATGAGACTAAGGGATCCACCGATGTCACCAGAGGTCCAACTAGCAGCTATAGCCTGTAGGACCAGGCCCCAAGACCAGTGAGGACCCAACATAATACCTCAGAGAATTTTTTGACCTACCTTGGCAGCAGCATGAACAGTTAGCTGAAACACTGTAGCACGCAAAGAGTCAGCTCAGTTGAGCAAGGGAGTAACTCATGCATTGCCAACACTACCTTAAAGCAAACAGTATATATTCCAAGAAAGGAAAAAAAGATTCCTAAGTCCAAGAGTCTCAAGGTACCCTATGGCTCTTCAAGTTCCACACCATGTGTGCCTCTACTATCTTGGTGTTTTAAGCCCACTCTCCTCAGAGACTGTGTGTATGTGTGTGTATGTGAATGTGTGTGTATGAACATGTGTATATGTGAGTGTGTGTGTATGTGAATATGTGTGTATGTATATGTGAATGTATGTGTGAGTGCTTGTATGTGAATGTGTGTATATGTGTATATGAGTGTGTGTGTGAGTGTGTATGTGAATATGTGTATATGTGAGCGTGTGTATGAATGTTTGTGTGAGTGTGTGTATAAATGTGTGTTTGTGTGCATATGTGTGTATATGAGTGTGTATATGTAAATGTGTGTGAGTGTGTGTATATGTGAGTATATGTGTGAGTGTGTGTATGTGAATGTGTGTAGGTGTGAGCATGTGTATGAATGTGTGTATGA
>NW_020947062.1:16218365-16222026 GCF_900497805.2 Vombatus ursinus
GTGTATATGTGAATGTGTGTAAATATGTGTATATGTGAATGTGTGTATGAATGTGTGTATATGTGTGTATGTGCACACATGTTTGTATATGCAGAGGGGAAAATGTGTCTCCAGTTTGGGTGATGTTTTGTAATTCCTGTCCTCATTATATCTTCTCAATATATACTCTCTTGTAAGAGCTAATGGATGCTAACTGGTTGATCAATATTGGGATCATCTTGGATGGGGCCTCATGAGTGACATTACTAAAAACCCCAACCCCTCTGGCTTGCTCCCTAGAATTCTGAGGGGGGAAATTTTAGTCAGACAACTGACTGAAAGGTGGAAAGAACAAAAAATGTCATTGTGTTTATTGTTGATTACACAAAAGCATTTACATGCTTTAAAGTTCTTGTCCAGCAGGTGTCTCTTAGGGATATGTTTTATTCTTTTTTTTTTTTTTTTGCTGAACCTATGATTTCATTGTTGTAGGAATTTCCAGTGAGAAAACTCCTAACAATGCCTTCTCTGCTAAAATTTAGTTTTAGAATGTTGCCTAGAGCACAGAGAGGTTAAGTCACTTGCCCAAAGCTACACAACCGGATCTGAGAACTGGAATCTTGGCAGCAGGTTAGTGACTAAAGGCCATGCTGTTGAGATCATACAGTTCCCTGATAGATATGATCACAGAGATAACCCTGTATAATGATGATCTATCAACATCAAGCAAGGAATATGTAAGAAGGGGTTCTTCAAAGAGATGTCAGCAAAAGCTGAAGGTCAGTGGGGGCAAAAAAATATAAACAAAGAATTGTAAAGGGAATACTGTCGGATGCAAAGTAGACAACCCTCCATCCCAGCCCCTCTCTGCCAAAGAAAAAATGTCTAAGGCTAGAATAGCTCAATTGCATATGAAGAGGACAGAGAGACAAGGAACTTACCTCCAGGGGGCAGACTAAAGTCATACCTCTGGTATGATGGTAAATGAGAAGTCACTTATCTACATAAGAGTCCCAAAGGAATGTGGAACAGACGTGATGATTGGAAGAAGCGATACAAGGACACCCTCAAAGTCTCTCTTAAGAACTTTGGAATTGGGGCAGCTAGGTGGCGCAGTGGTTAGAGCACCAGCCCTGAAGTCAGGAGGACCTGAGTTCAAATCAGGCCTCAGACTAAACACTTGACACTTACTAGCTGTGTGACCCTAAGCAAGTCACTTAACCCCAACTGCTCAAGCAAAAAAAAAAACCACTTTGGAATCGATTGTGTAACAGGGGAGACACTGGCACAGGACTGCTCAGCATGGCGTGCCCTCATCAGACGAGCTGTGCTCTACGAGCAAAGCAGAATTGAAATAGCTCCAGAGAAACACAGGATATGCAAACTTAGATAATCCACCCCAAATGTTCACACGGACTATTTGTGCCCGACCCGTGGTAGAACATTTCAAGTTCATATTGGTCTGATCAGCCACAGTCAGACACACCGAAACTTGATTCTAGCAGAGTGATGTCATTTTGGTTCTCTTCGAAAATGAAGGACAACAACCAACCAAAATGAGAAGCCACTTATCTACATAAGATTCCCAGAGGGATGTGGAACAGACCATTTGAAACTAATCACCCTAAGGCAAGATGGAGTGGAGTGGCTTCCAAAGGCAAGGGGCTGAGGTTCTAAGGGACTCAGGGGACAGAGACTTCTGCTGATTCTAAACTAAGGGCTGTCGCCCTACCTAGAAGATCTCTGTAGCACTCTGGTTAAAAAGAACACACTATGCAGTCAAGACAGTAGCTGAAGGAAGAAAAGAGGACAGTGGTTCATTAAAGAGCAAGCTCAAGTAGTCTAGCAGGTCAACCCATCCAGCAGAAAAGCTGTGTCCTAAGAAAAATCCAGCAACTGAACAACCCCAGCCTGGCAGTACACAAGCCTGGGGAGGAACCAGCACAGGAGAAATCCCAGCTAAGCTGTGGAGTAACTCATTCATTACTTCAGTAAATGTTGTGAGGACCTTCCAGAGAGAGAAAGGATGTTGAGGCCCAGCATTTCCAGAGTTCTGAGTTGCTTTGCCCATGTGTGCTCCCCATACATGTGCCTCACTATTGTGCTCACTCTTTCTCCCATGGACTCCATGTATTTTTGTGGAAGAGTATGTCCCTGATGTTGGGGAAAATACTTTGTATCTATATTTCTGACTGTGTCATTTGAATAAATGCCTTTGCTAAATAAAATAAAACCAAAACCAAAACTGGATCTACAGGCTGATTATTAAGGAGAAGCACACCAGTTGGGGCTCATGAGCTAGTGTTAGGAGAACAGCCACCTATAGGGATACCTCTAGAACCTTGTAGTAGCCAAACTCCTTCTCTGGGGATACAATTTGCCGGTACCAGTGTGAACCCTAAGGGGAGCATTATACATAAAATGGGAAATATATGTTCATCAAAGGTATGTTTTTTTTTCTGTTATAGGCACAGTCCAAATGGAAAAGAGATTTCGTATAGGTGGTGATGTCCTCTAGATTATCTTATTTGCAGATAATATTGTATTGAGTGCATCAAGCCTTTAGAATTCTACTGGACTTCAATAAAATTAATGACAAGTCAGAGAAGATCACTCTAATTATCTATTCAGGAAAAACTAAATGGATAAAGATTGTTTATTGTGCAGACTATCATATCCACTCAATGAGCAGTCCATTAAGTTAATCCATCAATATATCTATCTTAGACAGACACTGCAAATGAATAATGAAGTGGGCCCAAGATTGAATAGGAGGAAGAGAATAGGTTGGATTACATTTGGGAAATTTCAGTGATTAAAAAAAAAAAATTCCAACCTGTCCAAATTAAAACAAACCACAAAACCTTTCTGACATCAATATTTCCTCAGTGATGCAATATAGCTTCAAAGTATCAAACATCACAGTCTTGGAAGAAGCAAAACTTCATGTGACCCAAAGGGCAATAGAGAGATGCAATTTGGGTGTAAATAACCCATAGCATATTACCAGGAATGACTTGTGTGGAAAAAATGTAAAAGTTTTCTTCTAAGAAGTTCATGATTGGAGAATGAGAAGAACCCAATAATGTATTAAAAGTGAAGGTTAATAGGTGGACAGCCTAAGTGAGTCTCTGGTGCCCACAGAATACTTAAAAGATTGATTTGTGAGAAAATCCAGGAACTAAAGCATAATGGCTTTCATGAAGATCAATGGAGAGAGAAACAGAAACAATTTTGTCATCAGATCAAACTAATCACCTGGACAAAGAGAAAATAGATGAGTTCAGGAAACAATAAATCACAGATTTGTCTCAGAAGCATAGAGGACTTCAATTATCCAGACATAGGCAGGCTGGAACTCTTTCTCAAAAGCAGAGATTTGCCCTAATGATGTCATTCTTTTATGGCAGTGGTGGAGAGATGTGGTGAGCAGGGTTGTTCAGTCACTATTGTCTGAACCCCAAACCAATCTATGATTGACTCATTATCCAATTTGGTTTCTCAGTATAAAACTCCTCCTCTGCTTTGGGAAGTTGTGTAAAATGAATTGTAATTTCCCTCATCTTTTTTTTTTTTGTTGTTGTTGTTCTGAGCTCTCAATCAAAGAGAGCACTTTGGTAAAACACCACAGCTCTTTCTTCTTCTTCTTCTTCTTCTTCTTCTTCTTCTTCTTCTTCTTCTT
>NW_020947062.1:16222036-16426282 GCF_900497805.2 Vombatus ursinus
TCTTCTTCTTCTTCTTCTTCTTCTTCTTCTTCTTCTTCTTCTTCTTCCTATTCTTCCTCTTCTTCTTCTTCTTCTTCCTATTCTTCTTCTTCCTCTTCCTATTCTTCTTCCTCTTCTTCTTCTTCTCTCTGTCTCTCTCTCTCTCTGTCTCTCTGTCTCTCTGTCTCTCTGTCTCTCTGTCTCTGTCTCTCTCTCTCCCCACCCCCCCGCTCCTAAGGGGTTCCCCCCCTCAAATTGCCTCTTCTCAACTAAATTTCCAGTAGGGACACCCAGACTAGCAAATGTTAATGCTCTTCATAAAGATAAAAACAACCATCTAAACCCAAAAAGATAAAAAGGCATTCCTGTGCCCAGAGGGAAAGATTTCAGGTTTCTATGACAGAGTCCTAGTGGGGAAAGGAGATACAGAACTACCACCTTGGGGTCTCTATTCAGTGGTTTGGGAAAGGTTTCCACAAAACAACATTTGTTCTGACACTTCTTGATTGGTCCAAACTACAGCCTCAACCCCAGAGTTACCTCTTTTGGTCAGCCGCCTCTTCCCACATTTCCCCTTCTCCAGCTTGATGAATTTTCTTCATATCTATCTTTGAGTTGAGGGAATTGTGGAAATTGAGTGAACCACACAGACTCTGTCTTGTGACTTAATTCTGGAGCTACCCCAGTTCCTTTTCTATTCAATTATGGAGCTAGTCCAATTTCTATCTCGTGAGAAAATTTTACTCACTTATAGGAATCGTGACAAAATTTTACTGCATTGTTTGAATTTCACCCTGTATGGCTAAGAACTGGACTACCTGCTACTTAGAGACCCTTAACTAAGGATCTAGGTTATGCTGACCAGAAACCCAGTCAGCTCTGAAGATTGATGCAATGAGTTTTCTCACAATTCTACATCTCAAGCAACTCATATGTCTTATCTGAAAATTGGCCCCATACTGATCAGTCTGTTACTGCTTCCTTGTTCCTTGATTGAATACAGACACTTGGAGGAGTGGGACACCTTTTTCTGATTTCAGGCAATTGCACCTGTTTGCTCTACCTCTTCCCAACTTGGTTTTTACATTACAGATACTAGTTCTTGGTTTTATTTAGATTGTATTTATGATATTGAGAAAAGATCCATTAATTCCTATGCTTTCTAGAGATTTTAAACTAAACAGGTGTTTTATTTTGTCAAAAGTTTTTTTTTTGCTTCTATTGATGTTATCATGCAATTTTGTTGTTTTATTGTTAAGATGGTGTATTATATTTATAATTTCCCTAATATTGAACCAATCCAAATTCCTAGCATATAAGTGTAAAATCTTTTTAATATGTTGCTGTAGGATCTTTGCCAAGATTTTGTTAAATATTTTGCATCAATATTCATTGATATTAATCTACAGTTTTATTTCTCTGCTTTAACTCTTCCTGGTTTAGGTATCAGGACCATATTTATCTCATAGAAGGAGTTTGAGAAAATGTCATATTTCTCAATTTTTGTTAACAACTTAGGTAAAACTGTAGTTAATAGTTCTCTAAATGTTTGATAGTCAGTCAATAGACCTCTATGAAGCACCTAGTATGTGCCAGGCATTGTGCTAAGCACTGTGGGTACAAAGAAAGGGGAAAGTCTCTGCCCTCTAAGAGTTCACAATCTAATAGAATTCATAAAAAAAGAATTCATCCTTAATTTCACTGGTCCTAGGATTTCTTTTTCTTTGAAAATGTATTTGTAGTTTGTTTAATTTCTCTTTCTGTGATTGTTTTATTTAAATTATCTATGTCTTGTTCTGAGCCCTGAATTTTTTATTTTTATAAATATTTATCCATTTAATCCACTAAATTAGTACTTTGCTTGAAAAATTGGACAAAATATTTTCTTATATTTCCTTTTATTTGTTCTTCATTTGTTATGATTTCTTTTATTTTTCATTTAAGTACTTAGATGCTATGCCATTTAACATACATGTTAATACTGATATCATCTATAGTACCTTTAAGCATAATGTATTTTTTTCTGCTTATCTCTTTGAACCATGTCTGTTTTTACTGTTGCCTTGTCTGAAATCATGATTGCTAGGGCTCCCTCTCCCTCACTATTTTTTTTAGTTAGCCAGAAGGATAACAATTTCTGTTCTAGCTCCTCATTTTGGGCAGCTTGGTGGTATAGTAGCTAGAGCACAAGGCCTGAAGTCAGGAAGACTCATCTCCCTAAGTTCAAATCCAGCCTCAGACACTTAAATAGCTGTGTACCTCTGGGCAAATCATTTAACCCTGTTTGCTTCAGTTTTCTTATCTGTTGAATGAACTGGAGAAAGAAATGAAATGAAAGTTATCTCTATGTGAATTTTTGTTACAAATTTATTTCTTGAAAGCAAGATATTGTTGGATTCTGCTTCCCTCCTGTGTTTTATAGGTTAGTTCATTCCATTCACATTCACAGTTAATATTGCTAATTGTATATTTCCTTCTATAATATTCTCTTGCATTTCTTTCCTACATTTGCCTCCCCTTTTACACAGAAGAAGTCAGTGGTGGAAGAAAAAGAATGTGATCAACACTAGAAATCTGTAACTGAAGTGGTCTGATCTCACTGTTATCCCTTCCTCTCTTCACCATTCTAGGTTGTTATCACTGGGTCTTTTTCTGGTTATTATCTTCCTTTATCACTGCTTATGACTATTCCTTCCCTGATTCTACATTCCCTCTTAAACCTCTCTCAGCTGCTTTTTTTTCACTGTTAAATTTAGTGTATTCCTACAATAAACTCTTCCCATTTGTATGTTAGACTCTACTTTACTTGGTTTAAATGAGTGAGGTTCATGAGATATCTTCTCCTCCCACTCCTCTTCAATATTTGTCTACTTTTCTCCCTAATTATGCAAAAATAGCAAGTTCCCCCTATTTCTTTCTCATTTCTTCCCTAGTGTATTCTTATTTCCCTCTTAGACCATTTGTAATACCATTAGGGAGATAATTTAATGTGTTCTGAAAGGAAGGGAATGGCCCAGCCCTGTGACCTGGTGACAGAAATATTTTCCATACCCTTCCCCTTAGCATGAAACAAAAGAGCAAGTGTGAGATTAGTGGCCTTGGTCATTTGAACTTTTCCAAGATCCCCTGAGAATTCCATGAACTTTGTGGCTCTCCGTGGAGAATTTCTCCACAAGCAAACGAGTTTTGTTTGGTAATCTTCCCATATTGTTTGTGAATGGCTTCTTTGGTCTATGTGGACTTGCTCTCTGTTTAGAGTTAGACCAATCATTGGCATAAAATTATCTCTAGACAAATGGCTGGGCAGATGCTTCAAGATATTCCATTGAGCTACCATAGAAGAAATTATTTGGATCAAGGCTTGGATGGGACCAGGAACAATGGGTAGAAACTGCAAAGAGGTAAATTCAAGTTTGATGTCAGGAAAGTTCCCTAATAATCAAAGCTTTCGGGGCAGCCAGGTGTCACAGAGGATAGAGCACTGGCACTGGAGACAGGAGGACCTAAGTTAAAATCCGGCCTCAGACATATAACACTCACTAGCTGTGTGACTCTGGGCAAGTCACTAAACCCCAATTGCCTCAAAAAAATGAAAAAATAAAACAGCATGAAAGTGGAATGGATTGGTTGCCTTCACCGGGCCCCTCCTCACTGGTGGTCTTCCAAAAGACACTGTGTTACCACTCGTCAAGTATGTTGAAGTGATAATTCCTTCTGGAGTATAGGGTGGATTAGATGGTTGTCGAGATCTCTTCCAATTCTAAAATTCAGTGATTCAGTGATCTCCAGGAAGATCTCTACCATGTAGGGGAAAGGAGGACATAGACAAGAATCACACTGAATGAGAAGGCATGGATAAGTCTTGATCTGTCCTGTTGGATAAAGTACCCAGCATCCAGGAAGTCCCAGATCCATTGAAGTTGGAAGTGTTGAAAATAAAAAATAATGATTGTTAATTATTTATACACTTTAACATTGGCAATATGTATTGTCTCGTGTCAACCCTACAATGTAGGCAGTACAGTTATTATCTCCATGTTACACATGAGGAAACTGATCTCAAGCAAGTTGAAGTGACTTGTCCAGGGTCACACAGCTAGTGAATGTCAGAGGTGGCATTTGAACCTAGGCCTTTCTGACTCCAAGCACTTTATTCATTAGATAGCATTTAAAAGTTTATGTCACAAGGAGAACTTAATTGGGAGGTGCTTTGTTAGAGAGTTATGTTATTGGAAGATATGTTATAAAGTACCTATCTTATGAAAAGGACTTTGTTATGAGGAAGGTTGTATCACCCATTGGCAAGGTTTACATTACCGAGAGGACTGTTTTTATGAAGAATGAAGTTATGGGGGAAATCATTCTTTTAAAGAGAGATGGAAATAATATATCCTGCTTGGATAAGATTTGTCAAAGATCTTATACTCAGGACTTTTCCCCCTGGATTTTTCTCCTTCTTCCTCCATGCCTCCATCCTTGGGTGGCCCTTTCCATTTTTCTCCCTTTCATTTTGGGGGTGGGTTGTTTCTGAGGGCCTCCCGCAGTGGCTCTCCTCTCCAGGTCACCCTTACATCCTCCTTCCCTCCCAGGTTCCCCTCCCAGCATGTGAAGTCCTCGAGGCTCTGGTGACCTCAGATTGAAAGTCCCTTATATAAAACACACACACACATTCAACCTTGCAAGGGTTCTTTTTTTCTGAGGTTTCATTTCATTTGTTTATTTTATTTCTAGTTTCACACAGGCAACAAAATAACTGATTAACTAAAACCTCTTATTTATATTACAAATTGTGTTCTTGGCTGTCCCACTATATATTATAAACTCTGCAGTAATATAGATTAATAATAAACTTATTTTAAATACATGGAAGAAAAATAAATTATCATTTTGCTGTAATGTCATGTAACAGTTTGGGAGGCAGAAAAGCCAGTCACAGTCTAATTAATCACCCTCTTCTTCCGCCCTTTCTCTTCCTCCTGGCTTTGGTTGGCCCCACCTGACTCAGCGGACACAGTGAGGTAGCAGGTTTTGAAATACAGTACTGTATAGACATATGTCAGGGACCACAAATGTCCACTGGTTTTAGTGCCCATATGCTGAGTCTTCACCTCTCTGTCTAGGCCTACCGAAATAGCCCCTATCTCCAAGACATGAAAGAATAACTGCTTTAAATAACACAAAATAATAAATAAGACAAGAAGAAATGTCACTAAGTTGCTCTCTTAGACCTAAAGAGCAACAGGGTCCTGTCAGAAAAGTGTCCCCTCCTCCTGGACTGCCCAGTTAGGAGAGGGTAGTGCTGGGTAATGCTGCCAAATCAAACAAGAAATGCATATCTTTTTTGTTTTGGTTTTTGTTTTTCCAAGCCACAGAAGTCTAAACTCCTCCAACCCAGGCTGGGGGCTGGCCAGGGCTCTTGGTTGTCAAGTCCAGAGCAGCCGGAAGCTGTGCCTTAGATGGTAGTGGGGAGGTCTAGACGGGAGCAGGGCTGAGGCTCAGTAAGCTTCACAGGAACCCCTTCTTTGAGAAAGAAAGAAGCCCTTTGGAGACCTGAGAGCAAAGTGTAATTTGAATTCAGTTTTCCTGAGATGGGGCAGTGCAGGCTGAGGGCTAAGCTAAGCAAATCTCTCTTCCCCTCCCCCTCCCCTTCATATCCCTTCCCCTCCCCCACTGAGAAATGTGCCTAAAGTGAAAGTTAGTCTGTAGGATGAATCTTCATAGCTTCCATCTGGAGATGTGGGCTTGGGCTCTCATTCTTTAGTAAAGTTTCCCAGACTTGGTTTCAATATTCCATCTCTATTATTCTTCAACAAAAAATTGTATAGGTCCTTCAGAAACCTACTCAGCTGGATCTTGGTGTCTTGAACCTCGAGGCAGTTTTCCTGAAAGAAAGAAAAATCTCCCTTTAGTGACAGTTCAAGAATGACATCCCTCTGGCTGGAGGAGCCTGGAAGCCACCACCCCCCCAACAGCCTCCCAGTCTGATGTAGGCCCTTCTGGAGAGTCTGGGTATATCAGGTGGGTATGGCCAGGGAGTCTTCCTGGAGCCCTGGGCAGGGGCCTAACACAAAGTGTGTTTTGGATACTGGAAAGTAGTCCAAGGAAGTGAGGCAGACCCCTAGGAATAATGCCATGGGATGGACAAACTTACATTGCTACTGCTGTTGCCCAGAAGAAACTGCATGTTTCTCTTAAGTGGTTCGATTTTTGGGCAGTTGGTAATGTTATTTAGGACTTCCAATGCTGCACAAGGCTGTGGAGGAAAGAGGCCCAGATGATATGAAGCTCTTTGATACCTGGAATTCAGACCCTGATTTTCTTGACTTTGCTTTTCTTAAGCAGCAAGGGCAGCCCCTTGGGGTCACCATCTCTGAGGGGAAAGGGGGCTATCCTCCAAAGGGCAAGTGGACACAGCATAATCAGCCCCTTGGGCACCCTCCTGGATCATTATGATGACCAACTTTAGGACAATTCATCCCATTTCCTTGGAACTGGGAGGAGAACGGCCCTGAGTGCTTATGGCTGAGGAAAGCTTGGTTTATAAAGAAAAGAGTTGAGGAGAGAGAGGGAGGGGGAGGGGGGAGAGGGGGAGAAAGAAAGAAAGGGAGGGAGAAAGAGAGAGGAAGGAAGGGAGGGAAGGAGGGAGAAAGGGAGGGAGGGGGAGAGTGAGAGAGTGAGAGAGAGAAAGAGAGAGAGAGAGAGAGAGAGAGAGAGACTCTGCCAAGGATCCCCTTAGTAAAACAGATGGGATATACAATACAGGGTTTTTCAGCCTCAGCAGAAGGAATTTGGTAAATAAGAGGAGCTAAGACATCAGGTAAAACCCAGAGCTTTTAAACTGTAAATTCTGGAGGGGAGGAAAGTCAGCCCAGGGGAACAGTCTAGGGATACTCTGGTTATTATTGGTGGCAGTATTTCATCTGTCTCTCTTACCTTTTCCTTTCTAAAGTTGACTTGCCACACCATACTTGAATTGCAGGATAGCTGAGGAAACAAAACAGAATTCTTATTAGGAGATACCCTGAAACAGGGCTCAGCCTCTTTTGCCCCTTGACCAAGGCATCCTGTGTCAACAGTGTGACTGACCCTTACCCCCAGCTCCATGCAATTGGTCTCCTTGCTAGGGGAGGTGGGGAAATGACTCTTCTTTGGCCTCTTAGTGTCTGTCTAAATGCCCCTTTTGTCAGTGCTCCCACCACTACCTGCACCCACCCCTTCCCACCCCTCACCCCCTGCCATAGAAAGAATATAAACTTTGGAGTCAAAAACCTAGCTGGAAGGCCTTGGCTCAGTTACTCTGTAGCTCTATAACCTTGAGCAAGTTACATCCCACCTTTGGGCATTAGTTGCCTCGGCTGTAAAATGAGAGGTTTGGATAAGATGAGCTTTAAAGCTTAGGAACCTAAGATCCTGGACTTCACATTCCAGGCCTATTGAAATCCCCTTCTATCTCTCCCCAGCTGGCCCCAAGGGCAGTCAGTTGATCTTTTCCAGTGTAAGTAGTGGAACCTAAAAAATCAGTAAATACTCATATACTGTGGCTACAGTTTGTTTTGGGAACCTAAATGAATTCCCAGTTCATTCTCTCAGAGTTTAAAGTTTACTTCTACTGGATCAGCTGATTGAGTGAAAGGGGTGATTGCTTACAGCAGAACTAACATGTTAAAGATAATGCCCCAAGCATGGGGTTTTGTCTGTGGTTGGTACTTTTTATCCATAGGTAATATTGACCTGGCCCCATTCCTGGTGGAGCTTCTTCTCCCAGTAACCCAACCATGTCAAGCCAGGCTGCCTATTCTAAACCCCATGAGTCTCAGAACACATCCCACCCTCCACCACAAATATATTGCCCTGATCACAGGATGATCACAGACCCCTCTCCACACACTCACCTGTTTTGGGTTTGTATTTAGAGAATGAAGCTGTGAGATGACTTCTTTCATGGTATCGTTTTTGTGGATAGGACTGGAAGAGACATAGCCTTCCAGGCAGGTCAAAAGTATGATCCCTTTCACCCACAGAGCCATGCCTATCCCAACCTCCATCCTGATCTTTGTGACTTGGTAGAGGAAGGGAAATGTCTTCTGAAGCTGGAACTGTGGTGTCCCCTCTCTAGCAGTGACTTTTATAGGCAGAGGTAGTGACATGTGACCTCTGCCTCCATTCTGACAACTGGCAGAGAGAATCTAGAAACCACATCTTTTTTTTTTTCAAATAAAAATCATTTATCTTGATTTTACTCTGCGGAAAATCCAGCGTCCCATAAAGGAAAAGGTTTGATTTCTTACGGAAGTATTAGAAAGAGGTATTTCAAGAAAAAGTTTCCATGGCTGACACTTACTTTTTTCCAGACTTGGGTGCCTAGGAGCAAATACCTCATTAGGGGATATGACTGAAAGGCCACTTTGGAGGGGTGACTTGCCTGTTCTCAGGGCAGTTGGATGTCATCATTAGCTACTTCCTTGTTCCATTGATGTCAACATTGTCTGCCCCTTCTAAGCTGTTGTCACTTTGACCTTCTCATACTCCTTCTGAATTAACCTCCCATGATCTTCAGATATTGATGCTCATGCATTGTACAGTGTCCATGGAAGGATGCTGATGAAGCTCATATCACAGAGCCACACATCTGAAAAGACTTGGGAAGTCATTTGGTACAGAACTGTTCCCCTGCCCCAACTCCTCTGTCACTAACCTGTACCCCTTCTTTGGGTTGGAAGTATATAAGCTAGGTGGCACAGTGGATCAAGTGCTGGGCCTGGAGTTAGGAAGATTCATCTTTCTGAGTTCAAATCTGGCCTCAGACACTTCCTAGCTGCGTGACCCTGGGCAAGTCACTTAACCCTGTTTGCCTCAGTTTCCTCATCTGTAAAATGAGCTGGAAAAGGAAATGGCAAACCAGTACCCTTGTCAAGAAAACACCAAATGGTGTCATGAAGAGTTGGGCATTATCTTTAACATTTAGTTCTGCTGTAACTGAACAACAGCTGAAAAGCTATTTCAAGGGGAGGAGACTTTTTCCTGTTTGAGGGAGATTCCACAGCCTTGTCAAGGAACTCTTCATTATTCTTAAACCTAACTCCTCTCTTTCACTGTAAAGTTAACTCCTGCCTTACAAGACCTAGAAAAAAGGTGGAGACAGCTTCTGCACATATGGTGCCAAAGCCTTGGTCTAGGAGTCAGGATCCTGGGTCCTAGACCCAGTTTTTCAGTGACTGCATCTTTCTGGGCCTCGGTCTCCCCATCAGCAAAATGAGAGGATTTGGGCTAGAGGGTTTCTGAGTCCCTTCTAGCTCTTACATTCTGTAGTTCTCTGAGGATCCTGCCAGATCCTATGATCATAGATTTAGGGCTGGAAAGGAACTTAGAGGTTCTCTTGTCCAATCCCTTTCCCCCATTTTACAAATGAGAAAACAGAGGCCTAGTGAGGTCTCAGAGCTAATAATTATCTGAGGTCTTCCATGTTCATTAGTACCTAAGCCCCAAATATTTATTTACATTCAAGTTACTTTCAGTTCACCTCCAAGACCCTGCTACATTTTCTGTATTTGCATAATAATAAGAGAAGTCTCAGTAATCTTTGCCCATCAGCCTCCTCAGTCATTAATTGATCAGCTTACGATAAATTCTTCCTGTTGAATCTATGAATATAAATGTGTGTGTAGACACCTCAACCTTCTTTTTATCTTCCTTCATTTTCATATTTGTCCTTTGAAAACTTCCCCTGAGTAGCCCTCTGAAGATATTTGCGTATTTTGTGCTGATTTCAAGGTTTCTGTCCTCAACCTTCTCTACCTCTTATTGTTAGGGTTTTGACAGTCACACGCTTCTTCCTCAGCTTGCTATCCTGTCCACTCATCACCACCTCCTCAACATCTGCATAGAGTTGGGCTTTTTCCCACCCGGGACAGTCTCTTTTGGCAATGGGAAAGGAACATGAATCTCAGTGGATCCCAAGATAGTCTCTCTCTGAAGCCCTAACTAAGATGGGACAACCAGGGCCTTGTTGTCTCAGTTTTCAAGAAATACGGGGATACCAAAATTGAGAGGACACTTGTCAACCATCAGAACTGTAGAAATCACTGAGCTTAGCATCTTGTTAGCAAGAATAATTGATTAAAATTGGAAACTCCCTGCTGGCCAGCTTCCTCCCTTTCCTTTCATAGCACCCCAGATGAGCTCCTCCCTGGCCTAGCCCTGCCCCTAAGCTCTACCAGTTGAGGCCTCAGCAACAGCCTTTTGGTGGATAACCCAAGATCTCTTCTCACCTCCTTCCCCAACAACTGAATTTATCTTAACAAGTTGATCTGAAGGTACCTTTCATGCTGCTTGACCAACACAAAAAAAATAGCTAGTTATGACTTTGCTTTCCTCTGAAGGCTGGATAGCCTGGGACCAGAGAAAGGGAGGGCACAGGTCAATAGCAAGGGAAAGAAGGGTGTTTATTGCTTCCTCTATTGAACTTTTCTTCTCCCCAAGAAGGTTTGGGAAGTGGTTTGATAGATAGTTGGTAACATGAAAGATCCTTAAGTAATGGACTTCCTTGTCATCAGTGCCTTTCATTGTTGAGTAAGAGAATCCACAACTGGAAGAAATTTTAACTTTATGCAGCATGTCTAGCATGATCCAGTGGAAAGAATTCTGGATTTAAAGTCAAAGGATTTGAATCCTGGGTTTGAATCCCACCTCTGCCATTCTGTACCTCTGTGACCCTGGGCAGATCACTACATGGCTCTTAGCCTCTGTTTCCTCATCTGTAAAATGAGGCCATTGGACTACATGACCTCTAAGGTCTCTTTTAAGTTCACATGAATGGAACATTGGTAGTCTCTTCTTTGGGCACAGAGCCTGAGAGACTAAGGAAACATCCCAACTGAAATAGGAATAGCTTACCTTCATAGAAAGTTTTATGATTTACAGAGTACTTTACTCACCACAACCTTGAGGTTGTATCATTGTTCCCATCATAGAGTTGGAGACTCTAAGAATTTAACTGGTTTTCCAAGAGTCTTCCAGTACGTAAAAGAATCAAGACTCAAGCTCGCTAAACCTCAGAATTGGAAAGGATTATCTATCTAGGTCAGTGATGTCAAACCCCATTAGAAATGGGGCCACTAAATCTACATAAGGATCCCTGAAGGTAGACTTAGAAAACCACATATTAACATGATCCATATTCAACTGCATTTTTATCTATTTTGTTAAATATTTCCCAATTACATTTTAATCTAGTTCTTCTGTACTAGGGCAGTGTGTTTGACACCTCTGATCTAGGTGACCCTTCCCCTATACCTAAACAGGAATCCTCTTTACAATATCTTCAGCCACAGTGGTATATGAATTACTTGGGACGAGCAATAATTGCTAACATGGTTTCACTTTGTGAAAGCAATGTGTGTGCACATTGCTATGTTGTGCATATGCATGCCTCTGCTGACACTAAGCTGACTCAGAAGTCTGGTTAGCCTGTATTTAGTTAGTGCTCTGCAGTTCAGTGCTGGATTTTGTGCCATAACCATGCATTTGCTGTGTCATTAATTCTATACTTTCAAAGAATGGATGTTATTCTAAGAAGTCTTTTTTTTAAAAGTTGTCATTCTTTTTGTGGGTTCTGCTGCTTTAGAATTTGTTTAGAGCCATTTTTTATACGTATTTGGAAGTGTTTGGGGGAGAGCTCAAGCAAGTCACTGCTTTTACTCCAAGAGTTGTCATTCTTAAGGAGCACATTTCAGTGACTGGTAGAGATATCAAAGTGGCTAATTGGTATAGGGACGTCAAGCCAAATAGCATCAGACTCACCAAAGCAGAAAGGAAGGTATGTTGAAAAGGAAAAAATAATGCCAAGACCTAACACACTTTTGCTGCAAAAGTCTCATTAATCTTTTTTTCTTTTTTTTTAGGCTAGGCAAACGGGGTTAAGTGACTTGCCCAGGGTCACACAGCTAGTAAGTGTTATGTGTCTGAGGCCGGATTTGAACTCAGATCCTCCTGAATCCAGGGCCGGTGCTCTATCCACTGCACCACCTCATTGCCCCTAAAAGTCTCATTAATCTTCAGAAAACAAGCAAAGACCTTCAGCAAGACCTGGCAGCTAAGAGTTTGTGATTGATTTCTCCACAGTGTGGTTCTAGCATAGGCTTCTTGAAGTTGGAAGAAGGAGCTAGCTTCTCAGAGAGACCTGATATTATGTTTCGAGGCTCCAGGAGAGACCATGCAGCATGCAGAAACATTTGTAACTGGCTATAGTCAACTAACCAGCTGGGTAATAGGAGGCTTCGTGATTGGCTGCGGAGGCATTTGAAGAGTTTCAGTTGGCTTTCCATCTTTCTTCACCACATTTTCTTCCATTGTGCTCTTGGGGAACCTCCATGATTCCTCTGTTTATGGTGGAGACAATGCTCTAAGTGGGGAGGCCTTGAGGCTTCTCCCTGCTGAGACCATGTCACTCTGTGAAAGGGTCTTGGTTCTTGGTTTCTATGTTTGTTCTTTGCTGTTTTCAGGTGAAGGAGGTTAGTGTGGAGGTCAGGAGAGGGAGCCACAGGAATCCAGAGTCAGAGTTCAGGTAGCACTTTGTTGAGGTCACAAGGGACAAGGAATGACCCTCACGAGTAGCTTTCAAGGACCCAGGCCAGGCTAGTTGAGACAAAGATTCATCTGGCAGTTATGTTGCATCTAGAAGTAAAATTGCTGGGTTATATAGGAACTTTGTTAAGCATGAGTGCATTCCACCTGCTTCCCTTCCCCTAGCCTGTGGTGATGCAGGGGAGAGTATGTCTCTGAGGTATTGGGAAGATCAATTGTACTTTTCTTCTTGCCACATCTTTGAATAATTTAAATACCTCTTTGTAAAACCTAATTGATATCAAGTGGTTAAATGGAACTAAGGTACTAGTTGCTAGCACTTAACAATGCTTGAGTAGGTATGGGGGAAATATAGCCAGAAGGTGACTCAGTAGATAGAGTGCTGGCCTGGAATCAGCTGGCTTGAGTTCAAATCCTGCCTCTGACACTTATTAGCTGTGTGGCACTGGACAAGTCACTTAACCTGTCTGATTTAGTTTCCTCATCTGTAAAATAGAGATAATAACGGCACTCATCTCCCAGGGTTTGATGAATGACAGTTGTTTGTGAGGACCAAACGAGACATTATTTGTGAGAAGCATTTAGTATAGTGTCTGGCATACAATAGACATTATATAAATGCCTGTTGCCTTCTCCTTTTCCCAGTGGGGGCTAGTGTCATGGTATCAGAGGAGAGAGAATTTCAGACATCTCAGGGTACCCCTCTGATCCCTGGGGGGCAGGTGGAGCAGACCCAGCTCTGGGAAAGTGAGCATCTTTGCTTCAGTTACTATGAAAAAAATGTTTGTTGAGGGCAAGACAATACAAAAACCGGAGTACTGAAATTTGTAAAAAGGGAATTTTTTGAAGATTTTCTTTTTCATTCAAAGGCTATACTTAAATCATTGTCAGAAGTGCAGGATTTGGGTCTCTTTATTAGACTGTAAAACAGATACCCCCAAAATATTTGGGGTATTTTTATTTTACTTTCAGTGGTCCTAGAAATCTTGTCTCCACTGAAGAAATGATGAACTCTGATTATTATTCTGGAAATCCTTAAAGAGAGGTGGATATTCCAACATAGCCTTGCATCATACCACATGTCACAAAGGGTTAATTTTTTTTTGTTTCTACAATTTTTTGTTGTAGGAATTTGCCTGATTTAAACTCCTTTGAAAATCTAATATAAAGAAGGCTAGACTTGGAAAAATGCAGTTTTCATGAAGGGTACACTTAATATCCAATGTAATGTGTGCTTTCCTGATGAATTAAGTAATTGTGTCAAATTTTTGTGAACTCAATGACAAATCATGTAAAACAACTGATTGCAACAAAAGCAGGACATATTATATATAAAATGCTTTTTAAAGCTCTAATAAGCTGTAAGACTTTGCCCCAGGGCACTATATTTAAAGGTTGCCGAAAACAATTGTAATCCTTTAGAATAAAGGAAACAGAGTCCACCATCTAGTTAGCAAGAAGAGTTAATTAAATGGGAAAGATAATGGTGAGTCCTTTCCCTGCCTGGTCAGTATTGGCCTCACTGATGTATTAGGATTTCTGCCTTCTTACCCCACTTCCATCCCAGCTGAGGATCCGAGATGCTACTTGTCTTGGGTGCAAACATTTCTACTTACAGCTCTCTCTGGTACTAGAATGGACTGAAAAAAAGAGGAGAGAGAAAAAAGAAAATGATAATGATAGCTCCTGCTAAAAGATAAAGGAAATTGAAATGTAGTGAGAGGTAGACTACAAAATATACTGTAGTAACTATACATCTTAATTCAGATGTGTGGTTAACGGGGTTACCCCTGCATTGTAGTAGAGATATGTGGGCAGGGGACTTTTGGGGGTGAGACAGAGGGATGAGAGAGGGAGGGCCTGGATGGGATGATGCCTGCATACTTTGTAGGAAAGGAGGATGTGAAAGGTCCTATGTGGCTTTGGGAACATTAAGTTGGTGTGCATGCATCCAGAACACGTTACTCCTGTGACTGAGCAAAATCATATGGAACAATCCAGTGACTTCGAAAATTTTCATCTTTTTAGTTTTATAGAACTTTTTAAAAAATTTTATTCATACTTGATTGAAAGGAATGGCTCTTGTGGATGGGGAGAACTATAGTGGCAAATATGAATTATATAAAAACAAAAGATATCAATAAAAATTTATCTTAAATAATCACAAAAAATAAACCATGACATGCATTGCAGTTTGACCCCCCCCTCAAAAAAAAAGTTTTCAGCTCTTAAATTACCCTGCAGTCCCAATACTCTATGAGATGTGAAGACCCTTGTTCAAAGACAGGATTGCAGACTAACTCCTGTTGATCTTTCTTCTACATGAATCCTTCCAAATACTTGAAGATAGCTATTGTGTCCCTTCTGAATCTTCACTTTTACAAGGTGTTTCCCCCAGTTCCTTCAACCCCCAGTTCTTGAATGGCATGGTATCCAACCTCCTAGACATCCTGATCATTCTCTGCAAGGCCTTTGGTTTGTCAATATCCTTCTTAAATTGTGATACCTAGAACCAAGGAACTAAACAGAATGTCCCAGGTGTATTCTGACCTTGCTGGATATAGCAGAATTACCACATTTCTTGTTCTAGAAACTATGTGTCTCTTAAGATTATATCAGTTTTTTTGGCTGCCATATCAAGGTTCATGCTGAGATTGCAATCCTCCAGTTCCTCATAAGAATTGTTATGTAGCCATGTAGCCCCATCCTGTACCATTTGACTATACCATTGAGAGCAGGTGCTGTCATTTGCCTTTCTTTGTATCCCCAGAGCTTAGCACGGTGTCTGGAACACAGGATGTATTTAATAAATGTTGACTGTACTGAGAGGTTGATTTTTTTTTTATAAAACTAAAGTGTATTATATCACATTTTAAAATGTGGTGTGATAATGAGATATGAGAGTTTTTAAATTTCATCTTAGCATACATTTCATCTTTGAGATAGTATATTATAGCAGAAACAGAACTAGATTTGGAGCCAGATCAGGGTTCAAATCCCAGCTCTGCTACTTTTGTCAAATACATGTTCTTGGGGGCAAGCAACTTAATTTCTCTGAATCTATAAATCTCTCCTTTGCAAAAATAAAAGAATGGGATAAGATGGCTTCTAAGATTTCATCCAGCCTGGCCCATTACTCTACCCCATTATCTGCAAATTTCATGAGCCCATCAACTGTGTCTTTACTTAGTCACTGATAAAAATGTTGAAAATACATGGCCAAGGACAGATCTTTGTAGAATTCTGCTATAGTTGTTGTTCAGTCATTTCAGTCATATCCAATTCTTCATGACCCCATTTAGGGTTTTCTTGGTAAAGATACTGGAATGGTTTGCCATTTCCTTTTCCAGTTCATTTTACAGATGAGAAAACTGAGGCAAACAGGGTTAAGTGACTTGCTCAGGGTCAACCAGCTAGTGTCTGAGGCTGCATTTGAACTCTGGTCTTCCTGACTTCAGGGCCAGCTCTCTATCCACTGAGCCACCTAGCTGCCAATTAATGTCTAATCTTTGGGTTTAATTACTGAACCCATTATGAATCCTTCTAACTGTACTATAATATAACCCACATATTCCTCCATTTTGTCCATGGGGATGATATAAAAGACTTTGTCATGTGTTGCTGAAATGTAGGTTTA
The DNA here is from genome assembly GCF_900497805.2 of Vombatus ursinus. NCBI lineage: Eukaryota > Metazoa > Chordata > Mammalia > Diprotodontia > Vombatidae > Vombatus > Vombatus ursinus. The sequence continues at coordinate 16,238,235 of NW_020947062.1, forward strand.
CTTCATCTATAATATTCTCCTACTCTATCAACCTAGTAATCTTGTTTAAAAAAAAAATAGTTTAGCATTACCTGCTTTTTCCCCTCTTTTTGTGTATACATTTTACTTTGATACAAAACACTTCCCAACAAACTCCCCACAAAAGCCACCTACAAAGTACATTCCCTGAAGATAGTGAAGCAGAACTGCCTGATACAGCATGACTGTGAGGGACCGTACACGTCATTTTCCAGTCCAGTTGTATAGCTTGCAGATTGTTAACAGAAAGGAAGGATGTTTGCTGTAACTCTGATAGTATGTTACCACCGCTGCCTGTTGTATGCGACCTGAGTTTCGCTGCCTCCTTGTCTTGTCTTTACTTATGTTATGACATTTACATTGCTTTCTTTGTTCTGTATCATTTCATACAAGTCTTCCCATGGTTCTTTGAATTCTTCCTATCCATTATTCTTACAGCCCAGTAACATTCCATTGTATACACACACTATAATTGGGTCAGCCATTCCCTGCTTTGGGCATGTGTATTTTGTTTCCAGGTTTTTTCCTTTTTTTCTTTTGGCAAATGATAGTGCTGTTATGGAATAGAATAGAATGTAAAAGCATTTATTAAACACACTATATGCCAAGTACTATGCTAAGCTCTAGTGATACAAACAAAAAAAAAATAAGTTCCTGCTCTCAAGGAGATCACTTTCTAATTATAGGAGATAACACATATAGGAGGGTTCGACTGCAGGGCCCAGTAGACCTTAGGTCTACTTAGGTAGGTAAGGCCCAGTAGACCTTAGGGAGTAATGATAGGGCAGATGGTGAGGTGGCCCACCATCTTACTGGAAGAATTGTACTTGGTTACTCTCTACTCAGCCAAGCAGTGTGAGCCATATCTTTGACCAACAACTATTAGAAAGGGAATTTGGTCCCAAGGGTTGGAATGGAGCAGAGTTACCTCCACTAAGGGTAAGGATAAAGTATGGGAAAGGATTAGCATCCGATCTGGATGGGTGGCCAGCACTGGGTGGGAACTAGGGAACAGGACTTGGGATAGGGAAGGGGAAAACTCCCCAAAATCCTTTCCTTCTGGATCCTGGAGAGTTTGCTGGGCTCTAGGCAGCTATGAGAAGGTGGGGGTGGGTGGGGATTCTCCATCAGGTTCCCTATGGTGCCCACTTTAGCTGGGTGCTCAGACCATTCACTGGGATCTATGAATATTTTGGTCTTTTCTTTCTGTAAATAAGTTTTTTGTAAACTCAGCAATGGGATCTCTAGATTAAAAAGGTATGAATGATTTTATAAACTTTTCTCATATGACTGATTCCAAATTGTTTTCCTGAATATTTGAACCAGATCACAGCTCTACCAGTGGTAGTGTATCTTTATTCCTACAACCCTTGCAGTAAGAAGTTTTCCTAGCTTTGTTAACTTGATGGACATAATTTGAACTTCTCTGATTGTTCATGATTTTTAACAGTTTTATCTCATGGAAGATAGTTTTTCCTTCTCTTTTTAAAAACTATTTATTGATATCTTTTTGTCACTTGTCTATCTTTAAGCTACACTGACTCATAGTAATCACCACTTCTATTCCTAGGTAAATGTTCATGAGTTATCCTTTTAATAATACATTCTAGAGCACATAGGAAAAATCTTTGCAGTAAATTTCTCTGATAAAGGTCTCATTTCCAAGATATATATTGGGAAGTTATTCAAATTTATAAGAATAGGAGCAGTTGATAAGTGATCAAAAGATATGAACAGGCAGTTTTTAGAGGAAGAAATCCAAATAAAAATGCTTCAAATCACTGATAATTAGAGAAATGAAAATTAAAACAACTCTGAGGTTCCATTTCACACTGATTGGATTGGCAAAATAGGCCAAAAAAAATGACAAATGCTGGAGGGGTTGTGGGAAAAACAAGTTATACTATTGCACTCTTGATAAAGAAGTAACTTGGTCTTCCCATTCTGAAAAGCAATTTGGAACTATGCCCCCAAAGTTAATAAACTGCATATCCTTTGACCTAGAGATACCCCTAATAGCCTATACTCCCAAGAAATCAAAGAAAGAGGGAAAGATCTTTATTGTACAAAACTATTTATAGGAGCTCTTTTCGTGGTGACACAGAACTGTAAACTAAGAAGGGGGACATCAGTTGGTGGATGGATGAACACATTATAGTATATGAATGTAGGAGTACTATTGTATCATAAGAAATGATGAAGAGGACAATTTCAGATAAACCTGAGAAGACTTGTATGAATTGATGCATAGTGAAGAGAACAGAACCAGGAGAATAATTTATATAACAACAACACTATTGCATAGACAAACAATTCTGAAATATTTAAGAACTCTAATCAATCCAATGACCAACCATGATTCTAGAGAAACAACGATGAAGCATAATACCCACCTCCCGACAGAAGGATGATGGAATCAGGGTGCAGACTGAGAATTATATTTTGGACAAAACCAATGGAGGAACTTGTTTTACTTTATTATTTATATAAGGGTTTAATTTTTCTTTTTCCTTTTCCAATGGGAGAGGGCATAAGGAAAGGAGAGAAAACAAACTGTTGTTCATTGAAAAAATAATTAAATGGATTTTAGAATTTACCAAAAATAGACTCAAGCTCTTTGGCTTTTTGTTTGAAGACCACATTGTCTTCCACTTTTTGAACATTTGCCCTTCCTCAGGTTTGAGGCACTTTTCACTCTCCATGATTTTTAAATGATTGCCAAGAGCTGCTCAGTATCACCATCACCAGTTTTTTTTCTCCTTGGTGACTTGACTTGTAATGGTGCTGCTAAGCACTCTCTTACCATTTGTTCACTTATCTTGGGCTTCAATTCCCTGGTGACCACTTTTTATTCTAAACTTCTCAGTCTAAAATTCATTCTTCTTGGTAGAGAAAATAGAAGCACATCAGAATTGAGTAGTTCTGCTTCCACTACATCATCTCTCATTCTTGCTCTAACCCCAGGTTCTACCCTTGTATCTAAAGAATATATCTAAAGAAAAATCCCTTTTTGTCATTGTCATCCTTAGCATCTCTAGTATCATTTGTTGATGGTTTTCACTCATTCTGTGCTTTAGTATTGTTGACACCATTCTTATAGGACCATGCTACTCATTTATCTTTAATCGCACACCCTTGTCTGCATAAGTTCTGTGTGTTCACATATATTTCATTTTATAACATTCGCTTTTTTTCCTCAAAAGAACAATTTGTTTATATCTTTGGAATTCCATTCCTAAGAATTTCCCATTATTATTGGACCAACTTTCCTTATAGATCATTACTTCATGTCATGGATAGACTCTAGAGGTACCATTCAGCTGAAGCTTCAGGGCTGGTGACCTGTACCATTTCCTGGCCTTTGCCTAGTCATTTTGATTTGCTCAGGTTCAGTTCTGGGGAAACCTAATTTCTCAACTCAGAAAACAGCCTCCTCATTCTCATATTTATTGGCCAGTCAACTCCACCTCAGCTACTCTTGTGAAAGTGGCTAATTTTGGCTCTAGTCTAGAGTCTTTACACACACAGAAAGGGAAAAGGTAGCCAATACAGAATGTGAATCATGTATAGCACAGATTATTTATTCCCTCACAGAAAGCAATGATCATCATAAGAAAATCCCAGCTTGCCTTAACAAAATGATTTAAATGAGTTTAAATATCTTAACTCATTACTATTTCTCCATTCCCCCACCCCAATCTTTGGTTTGCTCACCGTGGAACTCTCTCCACCTCTGGAACCCCTCCTCTGATTGGTGGGTTCCTGTCTGGAACAGCTATTGAAGGAACTTCCTGGGCCATCCACGCTCACTTTTCTCCTGGCTCTGCTCTTGATTCTTTGGACTTTTTTATCCATCTTCTGAGTACTCCCTCTCTGTACCTCTAGTTTTCCAGATCCAACAGATATCTGTTGTCTTCCCCCATTACAATGTGAGCTCCCTGAGGGTTGAGACAGTCTTTTTAGGGTGGTGTTTGTATTCCCAGTGCTTAGCACAGTGCCTGGTTCACAATAAGCACTTAAAAAATGCTTTCTCTATCGATTTGTTATTTCCAGTTAGCTGAGTGGCTAATATTCAAGCCTCAGTGATACATAAACCATTCACCACCACACCACCCCCCAGACTGCTAATTAGCCATCTTACATTTCAGCTCGATTGGCACTGTCCAACCAACCAATGAGCTTGATTGCTTCTTTCTGATGCCAACTTTTCCCTGGATGCCAGCTCTCTCCTGCTGCTGCTTATTAAGTTTCTTCTCACTGATGTTCCAGTGCCAAGGAAGAGGAAGACATCAGTGACAGTGAATGTAGAAATATGGAGGCAGGAGAAGAACTGTCATGAGAGGACCAAAAGAGTTAGTTGGATTGAATATTGCATGAAGGCAGAAAAGCATAAGAAGACTGGAACAGTAGGAAAAGGCTAGGTTCTGAGAAGAGTTTTAAATGCCAAACCAAGGACTCTAATATTTGATTCGGCCTGGAGTTTTAGGATAATCACACATCATTGTGAATATATTGTAATCACGTAGTTAGCATTCCCTAGTCATTTTGCATATATGACCTCTGCCTCCCCAGACAGGTTGAGATGAGGGCAATGATCATGTTAACAAATGGTTGACATTTGCTGGGGATAATAATAGGGCCCGCCTCACAAGGACCAAATGAGACAATGTATGTAAAGTGCTTTGTAAACCTTAAAGCACTATATTGATACCAGTTATCAGAATCATTAATATTATAACACCTTTCGTCTTTCTTATGACATATCCAAACCAAGCATATATATATATCTATGCTCATTGAGGCTGGGTAAACCTCAGTGGAATGAACTAAGGATAAATTTTTCCTCAATTAATTTAATAAATAACTCTAAATAATTTAAGCTAATAAATGGCTTGCTCAGGAGATGCCCAGAGATTTAGCCTCTCTCTCTCTCTCTCTCTCTCTCTCTCTCTCTCTCTCTCTCTCTCCTTCTCTAAAGTTGCAACATTTTTGTGGTCTACTCATTGAGCCCAGCAATTGCTTCAGATGGATGAAGAATGTGATGTGGAGTTGAGATCTGACCTTCCTGTGCTGTTCTTGATTCTGCTGGAAGGAGGTGGATGAGGGGGCAGCAAAAATTCCCACTAGACTCACTTTTTGCGGGCACTGACCATGGACTTAAACAGAGGGGGGAGGGGCACTTCCAGACTGGGATGAACAATCTCCTGCCTACTCATTTTGCAAGGCTTCCCAACTGACTCACAAGGCTAGGGATACAACCCTATTGGCCATGATTCAAAGCAACCAGGCAGGTCAGGCATTTGAGGACTCTACCAACACAAATCATCAGCCTTGAACCTTCTGGTCACCTGTCTTCATCATCAGACCTGCCTGTTACTCTACCTTCACCTGCCCCTAATGGGAATCATACTCCTACCCACTCCTACTCTCTCTTATCCCTGTGACAACAACCCTCAGTTGTCAAAAATCAAACCTCCTCTCCAGCCTCAGATGTCCATTCTCACATTCTCATCCCCCTCAACTGTATAACCTCTACAAAGCCCTACTCCAGAACTACCCACTCCTTCCCCTGTGCCCTCTGGCTCATGGAGTTCCATCCTGCCCCGTCTCCTTTTGTCATCCTAGGGGATTTCCACACACATCGATGCTCCCTCAAACACCCTAACTTTCCAGTTTCTCAATCTATTCAATTCCCATGACCTACTCCTCCACTGTACCTCAACTACTCACAGAGATGGTCATGTCATTGATCTTGACATATCCACAAGTATTCCACATCTATGTTTAAAGAACTGTACATTTTCTTTGCCTGATTACAATATTTTACACCTATAAGAGATACCTTGGGGGCACACTCTCCCCTATACTACCTTGCTCTCAGGGGAGAGTGGGTTCAGATGGAGCACAGTTTTCACAAAGCATTAGTCCTACTAAGTTCACTTCCAGATGCAGCATGACTTCTGGATGTATCTTCATCTGTTACCATTGGGCTGAATCCCAAAGGTTGTTCCTGAGGGTACCAGTGCTGGGATGAGTGCTACAAAACCAAGAGTAGACCTTATTCCAGGACTCCCAGATAGTTGGACTTCTGGACTTTTGGATGCCCAGGTGGTCAGATGGCTCATTCTCTTTTCAAAACTCACAAGATTGTGGTTTCCAGGTCATTCTCCTTCACCTAAACAAAAGAATCAGCACCAAGGCAGGCAAAGTACTACTGCCCATATTCACAGGGCCATGTGTTGGCCTCAGAGAGAGAGGGTACAAGACCTCTCCCCTCATTCAGCATTGTCTCTCAGTGGACACTATCAGTAGTGTCCAAATTAAAAGCAGAGGTCCAACCAACTACAGCCAAACTAATAGGCTAATGTCTATCAGGTGGTTAGCAGAATAGGACCAATTACAGAATTTCTATGCCTGCTACAAAATTTCTCCAAGACATTTGTACCACATGTCATCACGGTTCTCATGGAAACAGATTGTAGCTACTTCCACAAGGAAAGTTGCATCACCTTAGCGTGCTAATATAGTTTGTGCATGCTCATAGGGACTGACTCATTGATTAGTTCCACATTGCACTTCTCTGAAAAAAAAATGAGGCCATTCAAAGAGATCTCCCTCTGTTCCCTTCCTTATCTTACATCCCTTTGATATTGTCCCTTACTATCTTCTCCTTTACTCCAGTCTCTGATGAGGGGCCCTTATGACTGCCAAGGCAACCCCTTGACATATACCCTTAATCCTATCCCCCCCTGTCTCCCACAGCAGATTGCTCCCTCCCCCATCATCACCAGTCTTTCAAATCTTCACTCTCTCCCTATCTAATGGCTCCCTTCCCACTACCATCCAGCATGCTCATTCTTTAAAAAATCCTCTCTAAGTAAGCAGAACCAAGAGAACGTTGTACACAATAACAGCCACGTTGTGCGATGACTAATATTGATAAACTAAACCCTTCCCAGCACTACAATACAGCAATACAATACAATAAGACATCTCCAAAGGCCTCGTGATGGAAAATGCATCCAAAGAAAGAACTAAGGAGTTTGAATGCAGATCGAAGCATATTATTTGCTATTTTTTTTCGTTCTATTGAGTTTTGTTTCCTCTTTCTGGTGGTTCCTCCTATTGGTTCTAATTCTTACTTACAACATCACTAATGTGAAAATGTTTAATAGGAATGTATATGTATAGCCTATATCAGATTGTGCGCTGTCTTGGGGAGGGTGGTGCGGAGGAAGGGAGAGAAAAATTTTAAACTCAAAAGCATGTGGAAGTGATTGTTGATAAATCAAAATAAATAAATAAAAAATCCTCACTGGATCCTATCATGCCCACCAGCAATCGTCCTATATCTCTTATCCCTTTCTCATCTAAAATCTTTGAAAAAGCCATCTACACTAGATGTCTCTACTTCCTCTCTTCTCACTCTGTGTTAAACCCTCTGTATTCTGGATTTTGGTCTCATTCAACAGGAATTGCTCTTTCTAAAGTTACCAATAGTCTCTTAATTACCAAATCTAATGATCTCTTCTTAATCCTCATCCTTCCTAACTTCTCTTAGCATTTGATACTATTGGCCACTTTCTCAGGCTGGATACTTTCTCCTTTCTAGCTTTTCAGGATTCTGCTCTCTCTTGTCTGATCTCATCTGTCTGATCCTTCTCAGGCTCTTTTGCTGGATCTTTATCTGTGTCATGCCCATTAACAATGGGCATCTCCCCAAGACTCTGTCCTGGGCCTTCTTCTCTTCTCCTTCTATATTCTTTCATTTAGTGATCTCATCAGTTCCTTTGGGTTCAATGATCTTTTCTAAGCAGATAATCCCAAGATTCTATTTATCTAGCCCTACTACCACTCCTGAAATCTAGTCCCACATTACCAACTACTTGTTGGACACTTAAGCATGCAACATGTTTAAAACAGAACTCATTATCTTTACCCCTTTGACTCTTCTAAATTTCTATCACTATTGAAGGAACCACCATCCATCCAGTTGGGGTATGGCTAAATCCAGGTCAGCAACCTTGGTGTCATCCTCCACTACTCTGTCTAGCCCTTCCTACAATCCAAAGAGCTGCAAAATATTATAACCCCAATATCTCTTCCCATGACCTCTTTCTCTACTCACATGTGTACCACTATAGTTCAGGCCCTGATCATCTATCACTTGGATTAATGTAACAGCCTCTTGATAGATCTTCCTCAAAATGCTTCCAAGGTCTCCCCATTCTAATATATCCTCCTCCACTCAGCTGCCAAAGTGATTTTCCTAAGACTTAGGTCTGACCGTGGTAAACTCCACTGGCTCCTTATTACACTGAGGATCAAATATAAAGTTGTTTGTTTAGTATTTCATTTTCTTCACAACCTGCCCCTTCCTACCTTACTAATCTTCTGACATTATACTTCTTTCTACGTACTAGACAATCCAGTTACATGGGCCCACTTGCTGCTCCTCACACACAATCTGACACTTGATCTCCCCTCCCTATGCATTTGTATTGGCTGTACCCCCTTCCTAGAATGCCCTCCTTCCTAATCTCTCTGAAAATTCCTGGCTTCCCTTCAGATTCAGCTCCAAGGCCATCTCTTCCAGGAGGCCATTCCTGGTCCCCCAGCTTCTTTAAGGTTATCTTTCTTCTATTTTGTCCTTATATGTTTGGATTTATGTATATTGTCTCTCCAATTAGTATGAAAGGTCTGTGACAGCAGGGACTAATTTTGCTTTTTTTTTTTAAAATTCCTATAGCTTACCACAGTGCCTGGCACATTGTAAACACTTAATAAGGGCTTGTTGATTGATTAACTTCTTACTTGCTAAATCTGATGACTTTTTCTTAATCCTCCCTGCCTTTGATATTCCTGAAGCTTTTAACACAATTAAGGGATCATCCCTTCCTAGTGGATATTCTCTGACTGGGTAGAGTCTTCTGGTTCACCTTCAATCTTTCCAGTTGCTTTCTGTCTCCTTTTCCTGATTCCCCATCTTTCCCTTCACCTCCCCATCTTTCCCTTCACCTCCTCAATGTGCTTCTAAGGATTTATCCTTGAGTCGCTTCTCTCTCTCCACTGTACCCTTTTCAATGTTATCCACACATGCACCTTCAGCTGTCTTCTCTGTGAAAATGACCTCTGGCATATATCTCATCTTGACCTCTTTTCTGAGTTCCAGACCCTCATGAGAGGCAGCAGGGAACAGTGGAAAAGAACACTGGCTTTGGGATCAGAGGACTTGAGTTCAAAGTTCAAATCCCAAACTCTGTCACTCACTACCTGTGTGGCCCAGAGGAAGTTATTTAATCTCCCTGGGCCAGTTTCCTCTCCTACAAAATGAGGGGAATTTCTTAAGCCCATTGGACAGCCTCAGGGTCCCTTTCAGCTCTAAATCTATGACCTTATGGGCTCCAAGTAGGCATAAGTCATGCCCACTTGGATGTCCCATTGGCATTTCCAATTTAACAAGTCCAAAACCAAACTTAGAGTCTTCCCCCACCTGTTCTTTCCCCCTGCTGTTCTGTCTGACTTCATTCTGCTGGCTGTGCAACCCTTCTCCTCGTCTCCCACATCTGAAACTTCAGAGTTAGGTTTTCCTCTTCCCTCTCCATCACCTCTCATAATCAATCAGTCCCCAAACTTTGTTGATTTCATTGCCAACATCTCTTACATCTCTTCTTTCTCTCCATTTAAATGGCCTCCACTTTGACATTTGCCTTCATTGTCACCTTTCTCACTATTGCAAAAGCCTTCTTGCAGGTCTTCCTGTTTCCACTTTGCTCTCTTTTCAATTCGTCTCTTATACTGCTATCAAAGTAAAACCTCTAGCACATAGGTATGCTTAGGTCACTAAAATCTTAGGTCTCAAAAATCTTTAGTGGCTCTCTATTTAGTAAAGTTCAAAATCTTTTGCATGGCATTCAAGGCCCTTCATAATCTGGTACCACCTTCTCTTTCCAAGGTTTTTCTTTTTATATTATTATCTTCTCTTCCCTTGGAGAGTGTTGGAAAAAGACCATACATGGTTGTTTTTATTAAAATTTTTGAAAAGTAAATAAAAAATTTTTCAATGAACAAAAATCTATTCTCTCTCTCCAACCACCACCATTTGAAAAAAAGAAAATAAAAGCAAAATTTTTGTAGCAAATATGCATAGTCAAGCAAAAGAAATCCACCCATTGTTTATGTCCAAAAAAATATGCCTCAATCTTGCACCCTGAGTCCATCACCTCTGGAATCATGGCTGGTCATTGCATTGATCAGAATTCTCCAGTCTTTCAAAGTTGCTTGTCTTTATAATAGCGTTGTTATTTTATAACTACTTGCAACTAATGCTCTGCATTAGTTCATACAAATTCATCTTTCTTTGTAGCACAATAGCATTCCATCACATTTATATACCATAATGTGTTCAACCATTCTCCAGCTGATGAGCAGCCCCTTAGTTTCCAGTGGCTTCCTATTGCCTCCGGGAGCAAATACAAAATGTTCCCATTGGCATATAAAGCCCTTTATAACCTAGCTCCCTCCTGCCTTTCCAGTCTTCTTATTACACTTACTCCCTAAACAAACTTTTCAATCTAGTGACACTTGTCTCCTAACAGTTCTGCAAACAAGACACTCCCACCTCTTGGCTCCAGGAATTCTCTCTCGCTGTCTATCCAGCCTGAAATACTCTCCCTCCTTCACCAGACCACTCACATCCCTGGTTTCCTTTAAGTCTCAACTAAAATCTCATCTTCTACAGGAAGCCTGTCCCAACTCCCCTTAATTTCAGTGCATTTCCTCTTTTAATTATTTCCTATTTATCCTGTATATAGCTTGCTTTGTATAGATTTGTTTGCATATTATTCCCCCCTCCCCCATTAGATTGTAAACCCCTTGAGAGCAGGGACTATCTTTTACCTCTTTTTGTATCCCCAACACTTACCACAGTGCCTGGACATATTAGGCACTTAACGAATGTTTATTAAATTGAATTCCTTGTAACCACAAAAAGAGCTGCTATAAATAGTTTTGTACATATGGGTCCTTTTCCTCCTTTTCTCATTTCTTTAGAGTACAGGCCTTATAGGAGTATTGCTGGGTCAAAGTAACTTTCGGGTTTTTTTTTTTCTTTTGCAAAAATTTGCATTTTTTGCTAAATTGCTTTCTAGAATGCCCGGACCAATTCACAGTTCCTCCAACAGTGCTTTAATGTACCTGTTTTCCCACAGCCCCTCAGCATTTGTCTTTGTCAATTTTGTTAATCTGATGGGTGTAGGGTAGAACCTCAGAGATGCTTTGATTTCTGTGAATAACTCTTTTAAGAGAGGCATCATGGAATGGTGGAAAGTTTACTGGGTTGGCAGTTATAAAAGACTAGGGTTCAAATCCCTCTCTGCTACTTACTGCCCGTGTGACACTGGACAAATCTCTTAACTTCTTTATTCCTTAGCCATTCAGCTATAAAATGAGGTTGGAGAAGATGACCTCTAACGTCTCTTCCAGCTCTGAATCTGTGATCCCACGTACAAATGGTCTAAATATACATGTTCTTATCACAGTTTGCTTCATCTCTGCTGATCCCAGCACAGCCTTCATATACTCTATGCTCTAGGTCAGGCTTTAAGGCTCAGGTAGCCTTCTAAATCCTTAAGTGTGGCCTTTTGACTGAATCCAAATTTTACAGAACAAATCCCCTTAACAAAGGTTCTGGAGTGATTTGCCATTTGCTTCTACAGTTCATTTTACAGATGAGGAAACTGAGGCAAACAAGGTTAAGTGACTTGCCCAGGGTCACACAGCTAGTATCTGAGGCCAGATTTAAACTCAGGTCTTCCTGATTCTAGGGTTGGCACTTTATCCATGGAGTCACCTAGTTACCCATTATATCATATGATATTGCATTGATTGTATTACACTGTACTTTACTGTACTGAATTGTACTGTATTGCATTGTGTTACTCTATCAAAAACTCCCTTGGAAAATTTTTTCATATATTGGATTTGAACACAATTCCTGGGGGAAGGTAACAAGTACAAAACCTACATAAGCTTGATATCAAAACAATCCATTTTAATTCAATTCACTAAGCATTTATCAAGTGCTTGCAATGAGCAAGGTCCCCTTGCAAAGCTCTGGGGATACAAAGACGGAAATGAAACAATCCCCTGCCCTCAATCTATCAAGCAAAGGTTCTTGTGTGGGACTTCCCTGGCCCGTGGGGCTGAGTTCCACGCCCACACTTGTGGGCTGAAGCTCTGAGGGTTATCACTGACCAGCAAAGGAGTAGGTAGAACCTACTGAGAAGTTGATGTTTTGACTAGATAAAGAAGAAAAATGAGTAATGGCACAGCTGGGATTTATGTCACTTGAGAGATGAAACAAGATACCCTTGATTTTATCAGTTCTAACCTGTGGGATTATTTATTAATTACCTCTCTAGTACCTTCCACACAAGTCCTACTCTGATGCCTCACTGCGGCATGGAGGTGAACCAGGGTCGTGGAAGGTCAGCAGAGGCTCTGGCAATCTGCCACAGTGGAGAGGCTTTAGTGCCCATCCCAGTGTGCCGTCTGAAGATATTAGGCCAGCTAAGTATGAAACAGGGCAGCTAGGTGGCACAGTAGATAGTGAACTGGGCCTGCAGTCAGGAAGAGCTGAGTTCAAATCTGGCCTCAGACACTTACTAGCTGTGCGGCTCTGGGCAAGTCACTTAACTCCATTTGCCTCAGTTCTTCATCTGTAAAATGGGGACACACTGGACAAAGAAATGGCAAACCACTCCACAGTCTCTTTGCCAAGAAAACCCCATGGACAATTCCATGGGGTCACAAGGAATCAGATATGACTACACAACTGAACAACAAAGTTTGAAATATACTGAGCCATATTTGTAAAAAGTGCTTAGCACACAGTAGGCACTATATAAATGCTTACTTCCTTCTCTCCTCCCCTAAGTATAGAATAGCTCAGCACCAGTAGTTTGGCTAGTGACCAATAACATGGTTGGACATTTTTGCTTAAAATAAAATCAGAAGATTCCAACTAAATGGTCAGAAAGTTCAGGTTCTTCCTGAAAAATCAAATAAAGTAGACAGATCTAGAGAATATCAAATGATTAAAAACATCACAGACAGTACTGCAAAAGAAGGCAATTGAGAGGACCTCAATAACTAATGTTTCATATGCCTACCTTCTCGTTTCTATTAAGTTTTTATGAGAATGGGTCTTAAGGATGAGAGGAATTTGGGGAGGGGGAGGGGACTAGGGTGACAGAAGGAATTTTGTGGACTACTACTGACTTCAGATTTAAAGCAGCCCTCCAATTATAGACATAAGCACATCAGGGCATATTTCTGGGGATGTCTTCGCAGGATGGAGAAAAGGTAGCAGATATAAGAGTTTCATATATTGGGGGAATCTAATCAAAAGAACAATTTCCTCTGATCGATTTGGCAACTTCTCTGGAGAGCTGGCATTTCTAGAGCCAGTTGAGGGGAGAGGAACATATTAATCAGCTACTGGAGGCAGAAGATTCCAGGTCTGTTTATTTTCTGGTTCATCCTTCCCTGCAGGCCTTCAGACGTGGTAGTTGTTTGTCCTTGGTTTTCAAGAACCAAGGACATCACAAGGTCGTCTGGATTCTTGCATGAACTGGATTTAAGTCCAGCAGAGTGGCATAAAGTTGTCAGCCTCGCTCTCTCAGTCATAAAAGTCCAGTGGCAAGACAAACATAAGGATGACCGGCGACGGCCTGGGATGAGGTGGATGACCTTGGTGTCTTTGATGTCTTACCAAGCTCTAAACGCTCCACAGCACCTACTTCAGCCGACCTCATGGCCACTGGTTCTCATCTGCCCATTCCACTGGGGGAAATCTTCTCATGCTTGGGATAGACACCTTCCTAACTCACCAACAGTTGCCCTCAACTTGGTTCTTTTACCAGGGTGTGGTCTCTGTGCATACTACAGGTTCTTGGAGCCACAGGTGAGAGTTGAGTGCCAGCTGGACAACAAAGATGGATGGGCAGCCCTGAAAAGGGCTCTGCAGGCCCTCACACCAGAGATGCTAGTCCTTTTTGAACACCCGTACATCCCACACAGTAGTTGCTTAATAAATGTTTGAATTACCAATGGTGATTTGTTTGAAAAAAAAAAGTGGGATAATGGATATCATCCAGTTAAGGTATGATAGGAAAAGGAGGGCCAGTCATGTTGCAAGCATAAAGGAAGACAGATGGACAAGCTGAGGGCTTTATAGTTATCTATGGAATGTTCAATGACAAAGAGAAAGCTCTCCAACACATTGGGTGGATCCTTATTTGTCTTTTTATTGATGGAGACAATCTGGGTTGTGGCTTGCTCAGGGTCACATAGCTAGTATCTGAGGCTGGATTTGAACTAAGGTCCTCCTGACTCCAGGGCTGGTGCTCTATCCAGGGTGGATCCTTTATGGGAAATTTATTGGAGGACATGGACAAGAATCTCAAGATTTACGTTGGAAGGGCCCTCAGAGGCTTTCTAGTCAAATAACCAGAATTCCCAATAAATGGTCATCAAGAGTAAAAGCCAGGCTGGCAATTTTTTTGTTTTTTTTTTTTTAATCACAGGGACAATGGGGTTAAGGGGTGGGGCATAATGAAGGTGCATGGCATCTCCAGACCCATTCCTTAGGGAGATTATCTTGGCAGCTGTGTGGAAGATGAACTGAATAAGGAGAGACAGAAACCAGGGGCAGAGATGAGCAGTTTATTACAATAATTCTGGCAATAAAGAGGTGCTGGCATGGTTTCCCCTGAGAAGAAGAGAAGAGTTTGGATTTTAAATACCGTGGGATTTGAACTTGAAGGACTTAGCCAATGATTGGATACAAAAAAGAATGAAAGATGACTCGAAGGTTATAAAACTGAGTGACTAGGATAGTGGGCCTGATAGAAATAGGAAAATTTGGAGGAGCAGCAGGCTTGGGGTGGGGAGAGGGGAAATAATGAGAACCAATTTGGACATGTTGAGTTTGAGATGTTAGTGGGACATCCAGGTGAAGATGTCCAGTAGGCAACTGATGATGCAATACTGGAGTTCTAGGTTTGCACATGTATTTTATCAAGTCACATGCATAGGGATAATTGACCTCCTAAGATGGGGCAAGATCACTTACGGATATGAGATGAGGGCTGAGGACAGAGTTATGGTAACCCCTCTGCTTAGGGACCTAGAAATGTGTGATTGCAGATAGGCTGAAAAAACAAACTAATCAGCTGGGAAGAAGAAAAGCCAGGCGTGTGACACATGCCAAAGGAAGAGAGAATATTTAGGAGAGTGTGGTTAGATCTACTCCATTCATGGCCCATTGGTTTGGAATCTCAGTCCTCTATTTATCAGTTTCTTCTTCATAATAAGAACATTTTTGGATTTGATCAGTTCTTACAAAAAAAATTCATTAGGAACATTTTAAAAAATACAGTGTGTACAAGTGGTAAGTTTATACCATTTTAGTTTCTTTTTATCATCAGCTAGTATGGCGCTTCCACATACAGAAATCCATACCTCCTTTATCCTTTAGGTGTGTCATCTCATCCCTGAGAGAAATATCAATCAGGGATGCCAGGTAATCACATAGCGGGTTTTTACCTTCGGTGTGGGTATCCAGGAATGAAAGCATTCTAAGACTCTAATCTGGTTATGACTCTGTGGTATACTTATTTCTGAAATGTGCATCCAGACTACTGACTCAGAAACCTGGCTGGTAGATAAATGGAAGTCCCCACTGAGGACTCCTAACCACATCACCTTTACCCTACATGTCCCCATGTCACCAGGCCAAGGACTTTGCTAGCACTAGGCCTAGTGTGAGCTGAAATGCTTGTACCCACGCCAGGAAGCAAATGTCAGAAAGCTTAATTCTCTGCCCCCTCCATCCATTCAGGAAAACTAGGTCAGAAGCACTTGAAAAGTATTTTCTCTCAAAATCAGAAATAGGGAAGTGAGGAAAGAAGGGTAGCTTTTGGGATAAAGAGGAATTCCATTTTGGACATGTTTAATTTTAGACGTTTCTAAGATAACTAGAAATGCCCATTGGGTGTTAGTGATGTGAGACTGGAGCTCAGGAGAGAAAAGGGCTGGATATAGAATCTGATTCATCATCATTTTAATAGCTTGCATTTATACATAACTTTAAGGTTTACACTTTACATACATTACCTTACTTGGTAGAATGCAAGCAGTTTAAGACCAAGGAGTTGTACTTTCTGTCTTGGGATCCTAGCACTTGGCACAATGCTTGGCACACAGTGTTTAATAAATGTTTGCTGAATGATACAACCCTGTGAGATGTGCTATTGTTATCTGTGTATTAGAGATGAGGAAGCCGAGTACCAGAGTGGTTGCCCTCATCAAAAAGCTAGTAAATATATGAGATACGACTCAAACCCAGGCCTTCCTGACCCCAGATTCACCACTCTATCCTTTATGCTATGAATCGTTTCATTTGCCTAGAGATGACAACTAAACCCAGAGGACCTTATGAGATCACCGAGAAGCTGGAGAGAAAACAAAAGGGCCTAGGACAGAGTTGTGGGGTCCCATCCTTGGTTAAGGATGATCTAGAAAAAGAGACTGAGGAGCTGCTACCCAGGCAGGAAAACCAAGTGAGAGTCCCAGCCCAAATACTCAGGGAGAAGTAGTGATCAGTGTTAAAGATAGCCCGTTAGAAGGATGAGGCCTGAGATGTGTTGGTATTCCTCTGTCCATGGCACCCCCCAGATCAACAGGCCTGAAATGTGGCCGCTTTGCCGTGGTGGAGGTGGAGGCAGCGTAGGCGGTAAGGGTGTTGCTGTCATTGAGACTTGATTTTGCAGGTGTGAGAAGCTGCCAGTAACTGGTTAAGAAATGAAAATCCTCCCACAGATATTTTGTTTCTAGGAATTTTTTAACAGGCAAATGATGAATTAAAGTTCAAAATGATGGCATTTTCTTTAAATGAAGTAATTTCCTCCTGTCAAAGGATATATTGGCCACAGAATTAACCCAAAAGATGCTTAGCTGGTAGCTGCCACCCCTTACAGGATCATAGAGAGGCTGAAGGCGTGTCAGAGACCACCGGTTCCAAACCTCTCATTCTCCAGAGGAAAGTGAGGCCCAAGGTAGGTTAAAGAATCTGCTTTAGGTCACACAGGTGAGCCTCAGTCTTGTACATCCTGCTGGGCATCTTGGAATTGGGTTCACAAGTGAGGTGAATCTGGTAGGGACCTGTAAGTCACCTTTTGACAATTGGCCCCAAATACCCTTCTTAAAAGGGTTTTGAAGTTAATCCTCTCCCCAGCTATTATTATTGTGTTTGTTCTACAAATAGCTTCATGTTTTCCCAAAGAGAAAGGGATGAAAAGATAAGGGCAGGTCTCTTCAACATTTCTGACTCCTGGCCAAGAAATAAGGCTGCTTACAGGTAATCTGTTCAATTCAACAAGTATTCAGTAAGTACATACTGTATGCAGAATACCATGATGGGCATTGGGAAGATAAGAAGTGACATTTGAGTTGGGCAGAGTTGGACAGAAATTCAACAAGAAATTAGAGGGTAAAGATGGTTGAGAATCCTGTCTTTGCTTTTTACTACTTGTGTGACTCAGGGAGTCACCTGATCTTTCTGGTTTTGTTTCCTCAACCATAAAATGAGGGAATTAAGACCAGGTGATGCTTTAAGATTTCTTCCAACTCTAAGTCCTATACATATGCAATGTTTGCCTAAAGTAAATTACCCAACATTAATCATCCTCATTTTTTTGCTATAAAACCACATTTGCGCACTTCTCTTAGAGACACCTCCAATGGTCTAATGAAATCTTGTCTAGAGGTTAGGGTTGATTTTGATAGCAGCTAGAAGGGGGAAAAAGCCCCTAGAGGATCCTTTAATCTGGTTCCAGGAGACCACAGTTTCTTAACCTTTTTTGGCAGTGGATGAGGCCTATGAACCCCTTCTCAGAATGTTTTTAACTACATAAAAACACAAAGGAAATTAATTGTATCAAAATGTAATTATCAAATAGTTTAAAAAAAAACAAAACAACAAATTCACAGACCCCCAAGTTAACAAGCCCTGCACTAGACCCTGAATAGTGTTTTCTAAATAACACACATCTTAGTTATTTCCTGCCACGTAGTAATTAGCAGAAGGGGGGTAGCTGAGGTGCCCATAATAGTTCTTCCTCTGGTTTTCACTATAAGTGAAGAGGAAATGCATCTTAATCAGTTGGAATCAACTAATGAAGTTATGTTTTTGATAACATTAAATTATATAATTTTAGTTGCTCAGGACTATTCTAGTCTACTAAACTATCGCTGATCTTGCCTACCAGTTGGGTACCTCCCAAGAGGGAAGTTCTTTTCTTGGGTAACCTACAGAATACAGGATGGTTTCTACTTCCTGCCAACAACAATGCAATTCTCCTCTAGGTCCCTTTGAACACCCATTATGGAGCTATACATGTACATGCAGATAACAGATACATATCTGAAAGAGCACAGAGACTCCCAGTTCAGAAAACAGTTCAGCAAACTTGCAACAACTCCATAGCACTTGGTTATTTTCAAAGCACTTTTGTACATAATGATTTTAATTCAAGAAACAAACACCAAGAGAGGTGAGCAGGATGGATACTTCAGAACTCCCACTTTACTCATGAGGAAACTGAGACTCAGAGAGGGGAAGGCACTTAGCTAAGGTCACACAGAAAGTAACTGGCAGAACTGCGATCAGAAGCTCCCAGGGGATGGCTTTACCCTACATTCTACTGTATCTACTGGGTCTAAAATCCCAGTGAGGTATTAAAAAAATTAGGAAACAAGACAAATACCATTTAAAATTAAACTTGTCATTTTTATTACACTCAAACTACACAGAAATGTTCAGAAGCTCAGGCCTAGGCTGCTTGAGGCAACTAGCAGGTTCTTGTCATTCCTGCTCATCAAAAAACAGTGCTTCCATTGCAGAGACACTCTCAAAGGGAGAGTTACTTAGAAAGACTTTAATGAACGTAAGAGCCCAGGGAGCTGACACTGCATTTGATTATCTCTGAGCACTGGTCAATGTTCTTTCTAATCCTGTAGAATTTCTCCACATACTCAGAACGACCCAAAAGCTCCACAAAGTCTTCATCGTGGGTGATCACAAGAAGCTGGAAGTTGCGCTGCTGGGAACGACTTTTTATTATTCTGGAACAAAATATTTACAACGAGTTACTGAAGGTACAAGAATCCTTTCTCCACAGTATGTCCTGCATACCCAGGAAGGCTCTTCCTTGCTAAGCCAAGTCAATAATGTCCCCCCTCAGACCGTTAATAGCCTTTTCCTTAACTCTCTACAATCCATGTTATGAGATATTACACGTGGGTGCCTCGTTCTGCTACTGGAATGTGACCTCTTTGAGGTCAGGGAATCAAATAGCAAGATTCTGAATAAATATTTGTTGTGTTGTACAGATCTGAGTAATAACTTTATGTCGTTCACAAAGTGTACCAGTGTGAATGATGTAATCATCATTCCCAACTAGTGTCTCTCAGTCTCTCCTGTTGGAAAGAAAGATGGGGGCCCCAGCCTCTAAGAGCCAGGTAATAGCCGAGATGAGGAAAAGGGAACATTTTGAAGTCTGTTGCTAAATCAGGATCACAGACTTATAGCTCATTTTACAATACAGGAAACAGGCCTAGAGCAGTTCAGGTGAGTTGCCCAAGGTCACAGAGATCTAAGTGTTAGGACCAAGATATAAACCCAGGTCCCCTGACTCCAAATTTACTAAGTCACACTGCCTCAAAAATCTGGCAGCTCCACTTGAATTCCAATTGCCCACAACAAAGTGGAGTTACTTAGTCATGAACTCCAGAAGTTCTGGCCCAGAAATTTCTAACCATTCTGAAGAGGTTAGGAGGCAGGAAAGAGACATTTAAATATCCAGCTTCATTTAACTCATAGCTTGGTCTCACTCATTCTCCTTGCTTCGGGAATTTCCCAGACTTGTCTGCTTTTTTTCTCTGGTGATGTTAAAAACAAAATTACAGATGATGGATGGGGGAATAACACAAGCTGTCCCCAAAGTTTTCTTAGGAGTTGGGCCTACTTAGAAATGAGTCCCAACCAGTTATCAGATGCATCTACACAGAAGATAGGTGAGTGGGCGGGTTGGGAAAATTTTTATACTTCTTTGTGGGGAGAAGCTGAACACATGGGTTAAGAAGCTTGCTGAGGTTTAGTGGGGCAACATGAAGTTTCAGAAAAATGCTAACCCATGTCACAGAAAGAGGTCTGAGTGGTGGCTGTCTTAGTCTAGAATACTGCACCCAAACACAGCCAGCACAAAACATGACAAATGGTGAGAGGATGGAGAAAGTTCTATCAATGACTATTCAGCAACTTGGAAGCACATCAATTGTCTTACCCTGTATGTCCCTAAAACATGGAGCTGTAGGCTAAGAGGAGATGCCCTGTCAAACACATACAACATCACCATTGGGAGAAGTGCAGGTAAAGACAATGACTACCTTTTGGGATGGATGTATTTCTAAAACACACATGAATAATATAACATACCCAGTATACATCTGAATATATGAAAAACAAGTTCTGCCCTCACCCCTCACAACACAAGTGACAAAAACGGTAACAATTTCATAATCTCTACTTAATATTACCATTTAAAGTTATGCTAATTCTGAAGCTGTGGTTGTCCACTGGATATACCATTAGATGCCATAAATGAATTATTGCTTATTTTCATTTTTCATCATAACCTTTTTTAAAATGGAAAAATATGTTTATTTTTGAGTATGTATGGTATTTCCACTGAAATTCTACTCTGATGCCTTATCCAGGGGCCAGCGGGGCACAAGTTCTAGTCTGGCAGATCCCACTGACCTGAGCAGGCCTTGCTAACTGCAGAGCTTCCTCACCACACATGCCACAGGATGATCAAATTTGTGACCACAACAACTCTCAGAGACCATTTACCAAGTTAAAGAGGGGCTATGATCTGCTGTGGGACAGAGTAACCATATCTATGAAATTACAGATCCTTGAAATATTAAAATATTTACAACCCCTATTGCCTCACCAAACCAAGAATTTCATTTCAAAATAAGGACTACGTATTTATAATTCCATTCATCTGACACAGAAAATACTTCAGCTCCCAACTTGGTAGAAACTGTAAAGCCTGTCTATTAAAGAGTATACTGTTAAATAAGGAAGGACAAAGGTTGTGTGTATGTCTTTGTGTTTGTCCACATTTCTCCCATTGACAGATATCTGGCTAAAGTGATCCAACTTTTTAATATTAAACACCATTCAGGTAAAATCAGCCCATCTTGGGACTATACAGTAGTGCATTCTACACTTTCCCATGGACATCCCCATGCAAAGAAATTCAATTCCATTCCATTCACCTAATATATTAAAATGCTAATTGGGTTCAAGTTAAGGCACCACAGGGTAATGGACAGTTGGGATGACCTGGGATCTCCATTTCTCTGATCCATCCTTGCTGTGTGTCACTAGGCAAGTCACCTAACCCCTCAGCAACCTAGGCAATTCTCTTAGACTCCAAGTTGTAGAGAAGTGGCTGATCTGCACTGATCAAGGGAAATTCCTCACTGCGAACTCCCTAATGCAATTAGGAAGGTCAGGACCAAAGAAGAAGAGTGGTGCTACTGTTCTGGGGACATACAACAAACAGTCCTTGCTTTCAAGGGACATAACATCTACAGGGAAGGAGGAGGAACAGACAGCATAACACCAATAAGTCTGTGGAAAAGTGGGGAGGGGAAGAGCACCAACCACAAGGAGTAAGAGGCTCTGAGGCAATCCTGGAAAGAAGACAAGATAAGGTCTGAAGGTCTAGGTAAGAAGCCAGGGTATGGTGGGGCAACCAATCTTGTTGATTCTGCTTCCATCAAGCCTCTCCTAGCACCCTCTTTCCTCTGCTCCCACACCCACCACTCTAACCCATCTCACCTGGAGGAGCGCCAGAGCTCCCTACTCATGTCTCTGCCCCCCAGCCCTAATTCACACCCATCTCTCATTATTGCTGTCCCCACCCTCAACACTCCCCCTTCAGTCTCAGGACAGGTGGGCTTTCCTGATCTCCCCAGCTGATGGCCAACGGCTCTTACTCTCCTTGATTCTTCTTATAGGGACAGAAATAAGGAACAAAACAGGGAACTCTTTGACAAGGAAACTCCCTCTATTGCTGTAGGGCAGCCTTTTTGATGTAAGTGATAGTTATAAGAGTTGCTCAGAGCACTTAGAGGCAAAATAACTTGCCCGGCCAGGGTCATGCAGCCTTTTTGTGCTAGAGCCAGGACTTGAACCCAGGTCTTCCTTCTGGCTCTGAGGTCACTTCTCTATCCATTATGCCACATCGCCTCTCATTTTCCTTGTACTATACTGATTTGTGCTTATGCTGCATTCCCCCAGTAGAACTAACATAAGAAGAGGAAAACTGAAGACAAAGAGAGCAGAGCACCTTGCACATAACAGGTGTTTGGTCTGAGGACAGGGGTCAGGGTGGAAAAGATGACCAAATGGTCAAGCAAACCCATTTAGAAAAGGAGAGTGTGGGGCAGGTAGGTGTACAGTGGATAGAGCATGCAGTGGATAGAGTGGATAGGCCCTATAGTCAGGAGGACCTGAGTTCAAATCTGGCCTGAGACACTTCCTAGTTGTGTGACCCTGGGCAAGTCACTTAACTTCGACTGCCTCAAAAATACAAACAAAAAAAAAAACCTGGGGAGACTTAGTAAATTGCTGTAGAATGAAGCAGAACCTGGGGAACAATTATACAATGACTACAAAACTGTAAAGGAAAAGAACATTAAAAGATTTAAGAACTTTATCTAGAAGACTGATTATGAAACATAGCCCATCTCTTGACAAAGAGGTCAAGATGGAATACAGGTGCGCAATGAAACATATACTTTCATACATAACCAATGTATGAATTTTTTTTTTCTGCTTGACTATACTTAATTGTTACAAGGAACAGTTTTTAACCTTTTTTTTTTTTGGTGGGGTGGGAATTAGAGAATAGAGATGCAAAGAAAAAGAAAGGAACATCAATGAAACATTTTAAAATACACAGAAGAGTAGAAAGAAATTCAGAAGGGAACACAAATAAGCAAGGCAGTATTGTTATTATTATGTTAAATTTAATATATACTTTAAAACTAAAGCTGCATATAATAGATTCCCATTTTGATATACAATCCTCCTTTTCTGTGTGTACAAATACGTTCATGTTTTCTGATATTGGTCAAACTCATAAGGAAAAAAAAAGAAAAGAAACAGAGAAAAAAAAAAACGCA
Organism: Vombatus ursinus; assembly: GCF_900497805.2. Taxonomy (NCBI): domain Eukaryota; kingdom Metazoa; phylum Chordata; class Mammalia; order Diprotodontia; family Vombatidae; genus Vombatus; species Vombatus ursinus. Next base: position 16,261,581 of record NW_020947062.1, read on the forward strand.
GCCTCTTTCTTGATGATGGCCTAATGTGTTGCCGTTAAGAAAAACATTAGCTGAATATATTTTTTAAGATTTCCAACAGTCAAACCTTTATATTGAAATGAATCAAATTCTTCATGAAGCCTATGTACAGTTTTCACTCAAAGCTTATTTTAAATGAGAACTTACCTTTCCTGATGTTATTTAAAAGTTATTGCTATAAAGTTACCACTGTCCCCTCCCAGTGTTAATAAACACTTACTCCACCAGGGCATGTGCAAGAGATTCAATGTTTTCTCTATCGAGGTTTGTTGTAGGTTCATCCAAGGCAAGAATGCCACAGTTCAAACAGAAGGTTTCTGCGAGGGCCAAGCGAATGATAAGAGAAGCAAGCACCTGAGGGAAAATCAATGGCAGTTAAAGTTGAGTCTGTGAGGTGTAAAGAAAGCCCCCAGAAGAAAAAGGTACTGGAATTTGAGCCTACAAGACAGACTCCTGCATTTTCAGCCTCAAGGAAATGTCACAAATGTCATTCCCAACCAAAGGGCCTTAGATGGTGACAGACCTCAACCAACATTCTGGATAAGTCAAAGTTCACAAGAACAGTATTCCAGTGAGGAGGATATACTGAGAATCTAATATACCAGAGAGGTAGGGTGATATAATGGAGAAAGCCAGCCTTGGAGCTAGGAGTACCTGGGTCGAAATCTTGTGTCTGATATCTACTGGTTGAGTAGTTCTGGACAAGTCACTTAATTCCTCAGTGATCTCCAGCAACCTCTAGGTTGCAGGACACTGGCTATACACCTCAGCGGAGAAAGTTTCCTCATTAGGAGTTCCCTACATCAATGAAATCATAGGTCCAGACAAAAAACAAGAAACCAAAGGAACTCCAAAACAAAACAAAATTGTGAAAAAAGCAAATGCTAAACATAATGCTAAGCCTCCCAAGATAAGGGTAAGATAAAAATAGTAGCTAATGGGAACCCACAAGCAGGTTCTTTTTAAGATCCTCTTGACCAGTGGTGTCAAACTCAAGTAGAAACTGGCCAATAAACTGTATATTAGGATCCCTGCAACCACATAATTGACTCAGAAAACCACATATTAACATTATCTATGTTCCATGTATTTTTATCAATTTTGTAAAATATTTCCCAATTATATATCAATCTAATTCAGGCTGCATAGCAGTGTTGTGGGTTGCATGCAGCTTTGGGCATTTGATATCTCTGCTCTAGACAATGGGGAGCCATTGAAAGATCTTTACTAAGGACAGTGACATGATCCTATTCACTAGAGGTAAAGGACTTGCCCAAAGCTACCCAGCTGTTGCTGCAGCTAAGCCACAAGCTCTGATGACTTGTCCAGTGCTCCTTCCACCATAGTAGACTGTCACTCAAGCTATATCTAACCACTAGCAAAACTCCTATTACATCACTCATTTCTGTTTCTCAATTTCCCTAAGAGTAGTTACTAAAAAACATCACTGAAATGTATGAGATAAAACAGATAAAAAAGCTCTTAAATCTGGAAGGGTCACTACATTTTCTTCACCCTAGCAGTCAGCAGTCTGCTTTGATGAAATACACAGTCTCTGGGTTAGAAAGGACTCTCTTAGTTCATAGTTATTTCTGATGGTAGCTCCTATTACTATTTTTCCTAGAGAACTGCTGTAGTTGTCCACTCCTCTTCACTTCCTTGGGAGATGGGGCTTCATTTATTTATAGCCATATTCCTGCCTTATTAGGAGGTTAGGGCAAATATTTCCAACTGCCCTTTAGCTGGAAACGTGTAGCTTCTTGATGAAGGCCCAACACAAACAGTGACTGAACTTGGCTGACATAAATGAGCAGTTATCTAGCTGAATGTATAAGTCTGATGACTTCATAGCCAATCTGAATAGAAGAGATGAAAATCCAGGTAAAAGTGTTTCTGATTTTGCTTCCATAAACCTATCTTTTATTTGTAAAAGTAAAAATATCAGATCAGAATTATTTTGCACTTAAATGTAAGGAGGAATTGGTTGTTGTAAGCTTCGGATAAAATTAGAAGTTTTCAAGCATCCAGTTGTTCATTTCCAGAGTTAAACCTCAATTCTTCTTCAGCTAAACTGAAAATGCAGAACACCTTTCCTGTTCTCAGAAGCTGTCTAAAGAAGGGAAGTTTATAAGCATTTATAAGCCAAAGTTCAGGACTTTTTACGAAAATAAAAACTCAGCCAATGTAGACAATAATCTCTGGATGTTTAAAAATTCTCTTAATAAAGGCTGAACACAAGCCACATGATCCAATGCTCTGCCAGACGGCAGAATTATATCTAAGTTGTAACATGTGGAAAGACTTCATAACTTCTCTGGGGAATCTATTTGCACATATATCCAGGAAGGTAAGCAGGCAAATTCCATTATATATACATACTACAGGCAACCATATGTCCTGGATTTTCCTAGACAGTTCCAAATTCAAGAAAGGAAAATAGGGTTCTAATGAGGTGAGGTAAAGGAACAACCATGATTTGGGAGTCAGAAAATATGATCACCACAGCCATGTGCATGTGTCTAGGAAGCTTGATAATTTCTCCCAGTGCATTTTAAACCATTTCTCATGCTGTCCTCAGCAAAGGGAAAAGGTTATTTTCTCTCTTTAAAGATTAAAAAAAAATTATAGTAGTATGTTACTATTCCAATTCAGGCAGAGACCAAGTATTTTAAATTCCAATTCTTCCAATAAAGTAGCATCACAGGTGCTACTTTATTGCCCTTTAACCTTTTACTTCTCTTTTACATTCTTTAATATTTGCCACTTCTCTCTTAAATGGTAGCTACTTGAACTGAACCCAGTGATGTACTCTATGCCAGATCCAATGATCACAATGCAGCCCTAACCTCTGAATTTCCATATGACTTCTCCCAGATATGCAAGCTAGTGCCTAACTCAGGCACCATGGAATTCATGCTAGAAGCAGAATCAATTATACCTTAACCTTACGGATAATTTTGTTAGGTCTTTAAGGGATGGTATTTATAGTTACCTCACCAAATGTGGGTGAAGCCGATGTACTGGAGACATCGTCTGCAAGTCTGAAGATTCAAATATGCCAGTGAGCACTCCTACTTTTTCAAAAGTTTCCTAAACCAGTAACAACCTCTAGAGATATAGTGAAGAGAAATGAGAAGATATAGTGGCAACAGGCACTAGACTTGGAGTTAAGAGGCATCAAATCCTAACTTGCATGTAGCCCTCTCAGTCTCAGTTTCCTCATCTGCAAAATGAAGGGCTTGGCCCTCATGGCCTTTAGGGTCCTTTGCGATTCTAACACTTTGAACTCATGATCTAATTCCCTTGCATGTCTATCTTGTAAACTTTTTTTGGTTACTGCTACTCATAATAGAGTTTTCAGTATCTTATGGCAGTTCACTTATGACTTGCTCCATTTCCTCGTCTGACTATTAACATGATAATTTCTTGTTTTTGTTGGTTTGTTTATTTTATATTTTTGCAGATGTTCATCCATTTCCATTGATGACAGGGTTAGAATCCCAGAAGATCTTGACAGTCTAGAGCACTGGACTAAGAGGCAGGAAAATTTAAAAAACAAAACAAAACAAAACAAAAGAAACAACCACAATGTGACTTCAGCTAATGAATGCACTAATGAAGGCACAAGTTTCTGGGGAGAAAGTGACAGCTCACATCTGGAGTGCTTTATTTAGTGCTCTATTCTGGGCATCCTAGTTTAAGAGGCTATTGATAAGAGCAAACAGGATGGTGAAAGGCCTTGAGTCCACATCATAAAGAAAACAGGTTAAAACCAATGGGGAGGTCTGTATCCCAAAAGAGACAAAAAAACAAAAAAGAAAAGGACCTACATGTACAAAATATTTATGGAAGCTCTTTTTTGAGGGTAAAGAATTAAAAATTGGGGGATGCCCATCAATTGGGGAATGGCTGAACAAACTGTGGTATGTGATTATGATGGAATCCTATCGTACTATAAGAAATGATAAGCAGGATGCTCTCAGAAAAACCTGGAAAGACTTGCATGGGCTGATGCAAAGTGAAATGTACTGTGTACAAAGTAACAGCATTATTGTTAGATGATCAGCTGTGAATGACTTAGCTATTCTCAGCAACACAATGATCCAAGACAACTCTGAAAGACTTATGATGAAAAATGTTATCCATCCCCAAGAAAGAACTGATGGTGTCTGAATACAGATTGAAGCATAATTTTTTTTTTTACTTTATTTTTCTTGAGTTTTTTTTTTGCCTATGTTTTCTTTCACAACATGACTATTACAGATATGTTTTGCATGACTACACATGTATAACTATATTGAATTGCTTGCTTTCTCAATGGGGAGGGGTGGAGAAGAAGGAAGGGAGAGAATTTGGAACTCAAAGTTTTAAAAATAAATGTTAAAAATCGTTTTTACACATAACTGGGGGAAAATAAAATATTAAATAAATTTAAAAAAACAACAACAACCAAAAAACCCCAAAAACCTATGGGGAGGTTTAGCCTGGAGAAGAGATGACTCAGAGGGATATCAGAGTTGTCTTCAAGTATCTGAAAGGAAGTCATGTGGAAGAGGGATTTGAGGTGTTCTGTTTGGTCCCAGAGGGCAGCACCAGGAACAATGGAGGTTTGGTGTCAAGAACACCAACAATTAGAGCTATTCCAAAATGACGTGTGCTCTCTCAGGAGGGGAGTGTTTCCCCTTCAGTGAAGGTCTTCAAGCAAAGGGCTGGCACTGGGGATGTCATGGGAGAGATTCCTTTCAGATATGGCCTGGACTGAGGCTGCTGAGGTCTCTTCCAACTCTAAAATTCTGTGATTCTGGGAATTCTCAGTTTTGCGAGCATTTAAATTTTGCAAATTGCTTTACATACATTATCTCCCTTGATTCTCACAACCCTGTAAGAGAGATATTATTATTATCCCCATTTTATGGGCAAGAAAACTAAGACTCAAAGAGTTTAAACAACCTGACCAGGGTCACCCAGACGGCATCAGAGGGGAGAGTAAAATCCAGATTTCTCCTGCCTCCAAGTCCTATGCTCCTACCACTCATACTACCTACCCTCTCTAGATCGGAATTTAGATTTCTCATCTTTGCTTGGAAAGAATCACAATTTCCCTTTCCCCCCTTTTACTCTATCTTTATATGTAACTGCTAAAACAATTCTATATACCTACCTTTTGCCCAGCACTGCACCGTCCTCGCATATCCAAGGCTGTATCTCCTTTTATCATTACTACTCTATAGTTGTAATTCCTCCTTTTGTCAGAAGCTGATACGTTTTCATCTGTATCAGACCGAATTTCTATGTATTCAATATCTGATATAGTAAGAAAAGAGTTTGAGAGAAAAAAAAAGAATGTTTTTCTTGAAGAGAATATTAAGCAGTATGGGAATTATCTAAAATAACAGTAGCTCCCTAGACCTCTAGGATCAAATATAAGCGCCTCTGTTTAGTTTTTAAGGCCATTCACTCCCTGACCCCAGCCTAACTTTCTAGCTTCACTGAACATTATTCCCTTCCTGCACTGATACACCAAATTTGCCTTCTCTGTTCCATGCATGTGATATGCCATCATTCCTTGTCTCAGTACCTTTGAACAGGCTGCCCTCATGCCTGGAATGGAATGCCCTCCTCACCCCCAGTACACAGAATCCCTCTCTTCCTTCAAGATACAGCTCAGGCAACATCTTCTACATGAAGCCTTTCTGCCTTCCCAAAATACCTTGTTTGTTTCGTTTACGTCCACATATGGTTAAAGATGTACTTGTCTTCCCCATTAGGACATAAGCTCCTTGTGTGAAACTATTGCTTCATGCTTTGTATTTATATCTTCAGAGGCTACCTTTTGCCTGGCACACAGTATGCACTTGGTTGATTGAAAAAATTCCTGATTGATTTTAGACAGGTTAGATGACAAATGATGTAATTAGTTTTAAGTAGCATTATTAAAGTGGCACTCCATGTCAAGTTCAAAATAAAACATTTTTATGCTTCTCTTAAAATATGGAGCTGAATCTTTTTAAAACTGATTGCCAAAGTCAGGAAGTAGTAGTCACAAGATACCAAAAATAAGGTCAGGGAATGGGGCGCCCTTTTTGCCCTAAGTTCCACTATCAATTTACTCATGATGGCTTTCTCCTTATCTGAGTTAAGCTTATCCATATCTACATTCTTCAAAAGAAATTGAACCCAAACCCTTTTTTCCTATTACAGCTCGGGCTAATTGTTATTTGCATCATAGCCAAATTATGTAAAATCTGACCAGGTTGTGAACAGAAAATTTTGCCTTATCTTCTTGGTAGAGGATCATACCAAGATAAGAAGTCTTATGAATTCTCAGAAAGAAAGTCAGTGGGAAAGTCAGAAGTAATAATGGAAAGGGAGTGATAAAGAAGACGCAACAGGAGAGGAGTAGCAATGAAGGAACAGGGCCAGTCCAAAGCCATGGAAAATGAAGAGCCTCCAAAATAGTTCATCTTAAATGTTATATAATATAGATACGACTTTTCACTTTAGCTGGAGTGTCAATAGTGCCAGAAATGGCACAGGAGTGTGGGAAAGACAACAGGAAGTTTGGATGAAACTCAGGGAATGGTTAGAGTAAAGCTGTTAATTGTGGAATAAGACTCCTGATAAAGAGTATTAACTGAATAATCACCTTGGCCTCGGTAGGTACTTCGCCAGAGATCACGAATAATTTTATTGATTTCTTCCATTTTCATGCTATGAAACTTCATTATTGCACTGAGAAAAGAAAATAATTTGCCAGTAAAAAAAAATTAATATCATGAAACTCTCATTATAAAACAGCTACATCAATTTTATTTCATTCATTTATTTATTTATTTCATTTCATTCATATTAGAAGTCTCCCCTCATTCCAAGAAATCTTAAATTGGTCAGCTTTGTTCCAGGGACCAGTGAATCAGCTAAGAAACTAATTTTATTAAGTCGCTTCTTTGGTGTACATTATAAACATTTTACAAAGTATATTTATTCCTTTAAAAAGTTTACCTAAGTTGTGATAAGTTGTTGGAGGAAAAGAGAAAGGTGTCTGATAAACTTCTCCCACTTACCACTGGTGTAAAGTACAATAACTGCTTGTTGAACAGTCTTTCTAGGGTTGGAACCAGGTCAGGAGGAACTAAGACATAGCTAATTCTAATTCACAGGCCAAGTCCCTGAGTTATCAGTCTCTATTACCATATACTGAAGCTAAGCAAAGAAGGACAGAAATCATACCATAGTTCATCTTGTATTTAAGAGTCTCAGGACAACAGCTCTCATAACTTCTCCAAACTAGAGTCTAGGCTGTTGGGGCTCCTGCAGGGATCTCTGCCTTACTGTCACCAGTAGGTGAGGGATCTCTAATTTTCAAATCATTAACATGGAGAAGACCACCACTTAACATAAAGCAGATCATCTGCCTATTCTGCTAACTAAGCAAAGGGAACAATTATTAAAAAGAGTAAAGTGTTATGATAGCGTCAGGATTTCACATACTGACAGAAGCACAAAGGAGAAATTTCCTTAAGGGCAGAAGAAGCTGACTGACATGCAGTGGTACAAGTCAGGCTTCCAGGGGTTGTTCCTGGAGTCCCCAGCTCTGCTGCCTTCCCCTCTTCACTTAGATAAAACCTACATAGCTTCAGTTTTTGTTTTTTTGGTTTTTATCCCTAACGTTCTGGTCTGGGTCTTTTAAATTTTTTGTCATTTGGACAACCTGGTCAAGCTGAGAAGTTGTGATACAGAAGAGATGATACTGTTTAGAGGATGAAGGTGTTTCAGATGCCAAAAAGTAAACCTCAAACATCTGTATAGCTAATCCCAAATATCACATGCTATTCAGTTGTGATAAATATTCCCCATTTGTGTTAAGGCACATCTTCTCAATTTCATTTGGTAACTGATAGGTTTTCAACTCAAAAGAAAGGAAAAGATAACTACAAAACTGAAAGTGATGTGACTGGTTGCAATGAAACTTTCCAACTACATGTCACCTTTCAACAAAAGATCCTCAGGTTTCTTTGGACAACTTAAGAATTTTACAAATATTACACACTATCGTGCCCCAAAGGCAGACAATACTCTCAGGGTAAAATGTAGACCAAGGATGTGAGGCGGACCTTACTTCCATAGCAGGTTTCTTATCTGATTGCACAAAAATGAAACTTAACTTTATGCTACTTACTTCGGCAAAATCATTTCATGATCTTTTGATTCACCAGCAAAAGAAACAAGAAATGACTCAACATAAAATACATTTTAAATATTATCAGATGAAGGATTATAATGCAAATTATAAAAAGAACTGGAAAAAAAAGCAAATGACTAAAACCCACACTCAGCTTGTTGATGAGGATGTCATCTGTTGCCTTATAATCACCCACGTTTTCTTACTTGTGGGGAGAAAAGTTTTTTTTGGGGGGGATGGGACAATCATGAAAAGGGACTTCCTATACCTTTTATACCATGAATCTAATATTTTAAAATACAAATTAATTCATTCAAACTTTAAAAACAAATCTACTTCAGCTAACACTGAAACTCAATTTATACATGGTAGAAATAAAATCCTTCTGTTCCCCTCTCATTCTTACCATGGATATGAAATGTTACAGACTTCAACATTAGAATAGGGGTGGGGGAAGAAGGGAGAGGCACTGATTTTTTGCACTTGAAGCTGCTTGGAGATGAGATTATTTAATAATCAGATAGATTCCAAAGAGAATCTCAGAGATCTAGTGAGGCCTGGTATGACTTAAATACTTGAAAAAATGTTGTGAAGTCTTAAAGAAAAACCTACAATTCAGAACAATACTGTATTAGCAGAAGTAAACTGGCTATACAACTCAATCACTTTATTTACTGAGTGAGTGTAAGACTGGAATTGAAGATGAGGGGAAAACAGGTGAATAAGACATATTCACTTCCCTGGGGGATTTTACATAGTCTAACAGGAATGAGAAGATGAACTCACAGATACCTATAATACCAGGCAGAAAGCAAAGTACAGGAAGGGTATATAGAATGCTATGATTGCTTAGAAGGAAAGATCACACTAAAGCTAAGGGGTAGCAGGGGGGAGGAGGTTTCCTAACTAACTTGTTCAACATATTCATTAGAGAGTGGCATGCAGGATCAGCTAGAAGATAGAGGTACTACTTAGGTTAGTGTTATAAACTGGGGAAAGGCTAACAATAAAATAACAGCAATAGTTGCCATTTATATAACATCTGATGGTCACAAAGTGTTTTACATAATCTCACTTGACCATCAACAATTCAATGAAGAAGATAATGCAAATATTATCATCCCTATTTTGGAGATGGGGAAACTGGTGAAGTGACTTAATGCACTCCTAAAGCTATGAAGTCAGAGCCAGCATCCAAAGCTGCATCTTCTGCGCCCAAATATACTGCTGTTTCATATTGTATGATGATCAACCGTGAAAGATTTAGCTATTCTCAGCAATACAATGATACAAAGATCTTATGATGAAAAATGCTATCTACCTGTAGGGAAAGAAATGATGAACTCTAAATGCAGACTGAAGCATTCTTTTAAAACTTTCTTTATTATCCTTGTCTTTTTTGGTCTCTGTTGTCTGTTGCAATATGGCTAATGTGGAAATGTTTTACATGACTGCACACATACAAATTATATCAAATTGCCTACCTTCTCAAGGGGAGGAAGGGAGGGTGAGAATTTGGAACTCAATTTTTAAAAATGAGTATTAAAAATATTTTGTTTACATGTAATTGAGAAAAAAAAATAAACAACATAAAAAAGTATATGGCTGTTTACACCACATCACGCCACCTCTTAGGATGGTGGGCATGGTCACAGGGAATGGTGAGATGGTGGGAATCATCTCAAGCAAGGAGGGATCACATCTCCCTGCAGAGACCAATGTTTTTCACATTTCTATAATATAATACTTTCCTAAGTCCTTAAATGTGTGTTAAATTCAAGGCACTATGCTAGTATTATAAGTCTTCTTCCTTTTCCAATTCCTAGGCAAGCTATGCTTGTTTGAAACAAGGAGTCTAGTGATTATTCAGGCTATACCGGCTCCCTGAAACATTTATATATTTCATTGACAATACAAAAAGGGCTATATCAAATAGTTAACTTTAACAAGCAGATATGGAAAAAAATGTGGAAAGAAATTTATTTCCTTCGGTGAGTTAGCCAGTCAACAAACATTTATTGCTTACTATGTGCTAGGCAGTGTCTTAATTGCTGGGAATATAAATGCAGATATAAGTAGGTCCTGACCTCAAGGTCACATTCTAATGGAAAAGGTATGTAAAGAGATATATTTGGAGTAGATGGAAAGTAATCTAAAAGAAAAAGGCATTAGCAAATGTGGGGACAGGCCACCTAAAGAAGGATGGATTTGAGCTAAGTCTTGATGGAAGTCAGGAAAAGCAGGAGGTATAACCTCGGAGAGAAAGCATTCTAAACTGAGAAAAGCTAGTGAAAGGGAATGGAGGGAGGAGATGGAGTGTCATCTCCAGGGAACTAGTAAGTAGGACAATGTCAATGGATCATGGAGTACCTGCAAGGAATAAAATATAAGAATGGAAAGGTGGGAAGGGGCCAGGTTGTGAAGAGCTTTACATATCAAAGACAAGAATTTATACGTAATCCTTCAGGTAACAGGAGACAACTGAAGTTTATGTAACAGGGGAGTGATATGGTCAGACTGATGCTTTAAAAAAAAATCACTTTCACAGCTGAGTGATGATAGATTAGAGAGGGGAGTCATATGAAGCAGAGAAACCAGTGAGAAGGCTAACAGTCCAGATGTGAAGTGATGAAGGCCCATATCAGGGTGGTTGCTGTGTGAGTGAGGAGAAAGGCCTATATACAAGAATGGTTGTAAAGATAGAACAACAAGATTTGGTAAAGGATTAGACATCTATTGGATGAGTGAGAATAAAGAGGTGAGAATGACACTAAGGTAACAAAGCAGGGTGTCTGGGAGGATGGAGGGTATCCTTGACACCTAATAGGAAAAGCTGGGAAAAGAAGAGTTTGGATAAAAAGATAAGGTGTTCTGTTTTGGACAGGATGATTTGAGATACCTGTAGTTTACTCAGTTCAAAATGTCCAAAAGTCAGTTGGTGGTAAGTAACTGGACTCAGGAAACAGACTAGAACTGGATGTATAAATCTAGGAGTCATCCACATAGAGAAGAAAATTGAATTCACGCAAGTGGATGAACTAAAAAAAGCAGAAACAGTAGTATATGAATGTAATGGAATACTATTGTTTCATAAGAAATGATGAGCAGGTAGACTTCAGAAAACCTGGAAAGACTGAGATAGTATAGAGAAAAAAGAGAGCACTTGTGAACACCCACAGATAGTGGGCAAAACATAGATGAAAAATTAATAAAGGAGACTGAGGAGGACAGGTAGAAAGAGAAGCAAGTGAGAAGCATTAGGAAAATCTAGAGAGGAGAGTGTAGCAAAACATTGTCTTAGAGATATTATAACACTCAGAGGTTTAAAAACACATGTCATCATAGTGTAGGTAACAGGATTATAGAACTAGATCCAGAAGGGTCCTTAGTGGCCACTCAGTCCAGTAAATTTTAGAGGTAAAGAAGCTGAGCCCCAGAGAGGTTTCGTAATTTCCCAAGGTCATTGAGGTAATTCATGTCAGAGATAAGCTGTGAGACCAGGTCCTCTGGCTCAAATCCCGCAAAGAGGTCAAGAAAGGTCAAGACTGAGAAAAGGCTCTGAGATTTGGTGATTAAGAAATCACTGGTGATTTTGGAGACAGCAGTTTCAGTTAATGATGTCTAGGCATCATTCATTTATTCACAAACATGTATGAAAGACCCATCCTGTGCAAAGTATAGTGCTAGAGACTGGAGAGATAAATTAGGTAAGAAATTCATGAAGTTTACAGTAAGAGGATAGTACATAAATACAAACAGTTATGATAAACAACATTACATGATTAGTGCACTAGAGAACTGCAAAATAAAGTGCTATGCAAGGTCAAAGAGTGAAGGTCACTCTTAAAGGGTTGTTGCTTGTCCTCTATCTGGTATATGTAGGGCCCTTCCTATCTTGTCCTACAAAAACTTGTGAGACAGAAAAGAAAATTTGCTCTTTTATTAGTACGCCAATTTCAGGCTGAATATTAACTGATACACTACAGACCCCAAAGGCGAGGGGGGAAATGGACACAATGCAATGGATTTTCCTTACATATACATTTAGACTTCAGATTCTCTGACCACTGGTTATACTTAGTCTCAGTGATTTTTCTGATGATTACTAATAACAGATACTAATCAGCTTTTCTTAAAAATGCAAAGCTAATTTCCTGCGTTACCTTAAATAAACACACAAACGCAACACTACACTGAATTCAAGCTTAACTTTCTAAGAGGGAAAAAAGGTTAACTGGGGCCATGTTTTCTTGAGGAGAGAAAAGCTGCATTCAGTGTTTGCAGGAAAACTTGTATAAAAAGGGGCTGCTGAGTTCCCTTCAGCTCAGTCTAGCAATCGGTCACTGAGTTCTTACAATGGACATGGCATAGCAAGGCTTATAAATATGAGTATAAATCTCTGTCATCAGGAACTTTCAGCTTAAAATGAAGGATAAAGATAAGTGTACAAATAATTGTAATACAATGTACAATACAGTCAAGTCGCACAAGAAGGGTACAAAACAAGGTAATAGGCTCAGAAAGGGGAGTGGGATCACATCTAGACAGGGTGGATGAAAGAGACCTTGAAGAATGGGTAAGATTTCAAGAGGAGAACATGAGGGGGTGGAAGAGGTGGGGAAGAAGGATAGAAAGGAATGGGCATTTTTGGAAGAGGAAAGAGCATTGTGGAAAGGTGCAGAAGGCAAAGAAGTGCATAAATGAATGGTAGTTTGATCTGAATGTAGGAGAGTAAGGTAAAACAGGTGGGACTAATTATAGAGGGACCCTGGAATGCTGAAGTAAGCAATTTGAACTTTATCCTTTTGGTCAACTGGGACTCACTGAAGTTTTCTGAGCAGAACATTGACCTTTACCCTTTTTCCAATGTTAAAAACCTTAGTATTATCTTTAATTCTTTCCTCATCTCACTTCTCTTATCCAACCATTTACTAGGCCCTATCATATCTACTTAAGGTCTCTCATCTCAACCATCTGAGGAGCCTCCTAAGAGGTCTCACTACTTTCAATTTCCTTCTCTTTCCAATCCATCCAACAGATTACTGCCACACCTCATTCTTACTCATTCCACATCACAAATCAGTTGCCAAGTCTTGTCATTGCTATTTCCACAACACATCATGTGTCCATCCCTTTCTCTGCACTCACATAAACAACACCCCTTCAGGTCAGACCCTTATCACCTCTCACCTGGACTACTGAAAAACAGTGTCCTCATCAGTCTCCTTACTTTGAATCTTCCCTCACACCAATCCATCTTCCACACACTTACCAAAGTGATTTTCCTAAATCACAGATCTGACCTGGGCCCTCCTTTACTAAAACTCTACTGGCTCCTTATTACCTCTAGGAACAAATATACATGCCTTAGTTTATTTTTTTAAAGCTCTTCACAACCTAGCCCCAAACCTACCTTTCCGGCCTTTTTAGATATCATTTCCCTTCACACACTCCATGATCCAACCAAATTGACTTTCTTAGTGTTCCTCATACACAACACTCCATCTCCTGTCTCTCTGCCCAGGAAAAACAAGAATCCAGGTACACATTGTGAAATATGAACTGAGTTAAATGCCTGGAACTGCAAAACAGGACTAGCCTCTGTGAGGAAGAGGCTAGTCAGGAAAAGCTTTGCAGCACCAAGACTCATTCTCTTTCTTCTTTTAAGCTATTAAGTTTTCATCTTCACTAGGCATCAATGAACAGCATCTTTTCCTTAGAATTCCTCCTTCACTGATGAACCTAACATCTCTCTAGTTTTTTTTTCTCTTGCTCTTCCAACACATTGTCTTAGGGATATTCTAACATTCAGAGGTTTAAAAACACATGTCAACATAGTGTAGGTAACAGGATTATAGAACTAGATCCAGAATGGTCCTTAGTGGCCACTCAGTCCAATAAATTTTAGAGGTAAAGAAGCTGAGCCCCAGAGAGGTTCCGTAATTTCCCAAGGTCATTGAGGTAATTCATGTCAGAGATAAACTGTGAAGCCAGGTCCTCTGGCTCCAAATCGCTGCTCTTTCTACCATAATGTATTGCCTCTCCAACACATTTTGAACTAAATAGTTCTACATCTTAAAATGTTGATCAGGGAAGCTAGGTGGCGCAGTGGATAGAGCATTGACCCTGGAGTCAGGAGGACCTGAGTTCAAATCCAACCTCAGACATGTAATACTTACTAGCTGTGTGACTCTGGGCAAGTCACTTAACCCTAACTGCCTCTCCAAAAAAAAAACAAATGTTGATCAATCAACTTTTAAAAGATTATTTTATAAGTCAGGTCCCATTACAACAAAAACTCTTAGGCTAAGAGCCCTTTTATTTCAAATCACAGTCAAGACAACAAACTATCAAAATAAAACACCTGGTCAGTCCCTTTGAGGTTTCTAAGACTAAATATGACCCATATGAAGTATCTGGGCACTTATCCACAACTTTTCTATGACAGTGGCTCTGTAACTCCAAAGGCCCATCCATGTGCAACCATCTCATGACTTCATGTGCCCTGTAGAGTCTGAGCAACACTATTTTGTGGTTTGTTTTTCTCCCATATCTATTCCCCTTTAAATCCTAAAGTACAGAAAACCTATTAGTATAGTTCTTTAAGCTGAGACCCTATTGATAAAGTTCTCACTTTATGTAAATTTGTATTATGCAAGTTCAACTTTACAAACAGAGTTCTGAAAGAAATCAATATTCCAAAAAAACACCTATGTTAACTTTACTGAACCAAATTGTGTGTTGTTTCTCTCCACTCCTGCCCCTCAGCTAGGTGCTCTAAGGCTTGCTCCCCTCCCTCCACCAAACCCCTCCAACTGAAAGCAGAACAGATGCCAGGAATGGCTGCTGACAGCTAGGGGGCTTGGCCTGAGATGTCCAGTGCCACGAGAACTTGACCATGTTCCATCCACATGGCCCACTGTTTGTCCCCAGCTTCTGTATGTTGCCCATCCTCTTCTGTCTATGTCCATTTCTAACCCATTCTTTTTGGTTCCTGGTGAACCTCTCACGTGGCTGGCCCTGGCCCTGTGTGTTCCTCCTGCTCTAGCTTCTGTGTCTTCAGCCCCCATGTGTCCTTGAACTATGTCTCTCCTGCTCCCTCCACAAGTACTCAGGACCCTTCCTATATCCTTTTCTCCCTCCCTTCCTCACATCCGAAGGCAAATTTGTATTAAAGTAAAAGTCTCTCTACTTAGAGATGTGTGGAATAATCCACTTATGTAAAGCAAGAACTGCCTGTAGTTCATGCACAGGTAAAGATGTAAATCTCTATAGAATTAATAAAAAGAACAGAATAATTGGAGACTGTGTATTCTCTGATGTAAATGAGAATCAGGTCTATAACATGACACTTACTGGTCCAATGCCTTGTAATAAATGTCGAGGTCCTTGTTCACAAGTTCTGTTGTTCTCATCACAATCATCATTTCTCTGTACTTTTCCTCAGCACTAGAAAACTGAGGTTCCCGCAGTTCTCTCTTAAAATGAAGAATTTCTTCCTCGTAGCCTTTTTGTCGTCCTAATGCTAAACTGTGATTTCTTTTTAACATTTCTATTTTTTCTTCCAAAGTCTGATATTCACTGTAAAGGAAGAAAAAATTAAAACTGCATTGAAGACTGCTGTGTGATTCACAATAGCTTCCAGTGAAAAACCTCACAGTTCAATCTGATGAGTCTTTAGTAAGCATCTCCTCTGTAAAAAGCACTAAGCTAGGGCTAGGGATGTGCAAACAAGAATAAAACAGTCTCTGATCTAGAGGAACATACAGTTCACTGAAAGTATCTGACACACAGACACATAACTGGGGTACAAAGAAAGCTGAAGAGGAAGAAAGCCTTAATACAGGAGATTGGGGAAGGCTTCATGAAGAAGGGGGCACCTGTATTAACTTTTAAAAGAAAGACAAGGATTCTGATGGGTGGACATGAGGAAGGATTGAATCTTAGAAATGAGGGGTGGCTTGTGGTACTGTTTGGAAACAGGAGATAGAGGGTCAATTTTGGTCAACAGCTGCTAGTACAGCTTCACAGAGTCACAGAATGCCAAGTGATGGGAGGGACTTCCAAGAATATCTGGTCTAGCCCATACTCTCTGTGGTACAACATGGCTGACACAGTGTGGTGTGTCTGTTCCTATCTGTTGTAGCTATTATGTATATACCCTGGGGGGACAGGACCTACCATATCCTCAGGAAATCCATGTTATTTTTGGATAGCATTAGTTGATAGGAATTTTTTCCTTACCTCAAGCCTAAATTTGCCTCTTTGCAACATCTAGCCATTGCCCCTATTTCTGCCCCTGGGACCAAGAAGAACAAGTTTATTCTCTCTTCCATGTAGTAGCCCTTCAAATACTTAGAGCTATTACACAACTCCACCCCCACCAAGTCTTCTCTTCTCCAAGATAAACATCTCCAGTTCCTTCAAATGATCTTTGGATGGACTGAATTCAATGTCTATGACCATACTGACTGCTTCCCCTGGACATATTTCAGCTTACCAAAACCTTTCCTAAAATGTGGCTCCTGGAATGGAACAAAATGCAGACATGATCTTACCAAGGGTAAGATCCACCAAAGGCGAATCAAAGGATTAAACAGGAGGCAATGATCAGAGAAGGAATATCAAAGATCAGGGCCAGGAAGTAGCATTTGTGGGCAATGGAAATCTAAGGTACAACTATCCTTATTGATGGCTGTGGTGGAATGAAGATTAAAGTCATAGGAACTGAGGAGAATGATGACTTGGATGACCAGACTAAGATCATAGATTTAGAGCTGGAAGGGACTTTAGAAGTCATTTAGTCTAACCCTCTCATTTTACAGGGAAGGAAACTCAGGCCCAATGAGGTTAAATGACTTGCCCAATATCACAGAGCTAGTAAGTAGAAGAATCAGAATGTGGCCCCAGGTTCCCTGACCCCAAAATCAGCCGATCAACCTCTCTCCCTCCCTTTGGGAAAATGTAAATCACTTCCAATCACTCCAAGGCACCCCCTGAAGCAAAAATCTACATTAAAAAAAAAAAACCAATGTTTTTACAGTGATTGCTATGAATCATGGAATAAATACCACGATCTTCAAAAAATCAAAATTTCAAGTAAGCCATGGGTCAATGGAAAGATGTAGTCATTCCCCAATTGATAAATGGTCAAAGGATATTAGCAGGCAGCTTTTCAATGAAGAAATCAAAACTATATATAATCATATGAAAAAACGCTCTAAATCATTATTAATAAGAGAAATGAAAATTAAAACAACTTTGAGATATCATCTTACACTTATGAGATTGGCTAAAAAAGGAGATGGAGGGGATTTTGAAGGGGATCCAGAAAAATTAGGACACTAATTCACTGTTGGTGGAACTGTGAACTGATCTAACCATTCTGGAGAGCAATCTGGAATTATGCCCAAAGACTTAAGAAATTGTGCATACCCTTTGACCCTGCAATGCCACTATTAGGTCTGTTTCCCAAGGTGATTAGGGAAAAAAGGAAAAGAACTCATACGTTCTAAAATATTTACAGCAGCTCCTTTAGTGCTGGCAAAGAACTGGAAATTGAGTGGATGCCCATTATTTGGGGAATGGCTAAACAAGTTGTGGTATATGATTGTGATGGAATACTACTGTACTATAAGAAATGATGAACTGGTTGGTTTTAGAAAAATTTTCAGAGTGATATGACCAGAACCAAGAGAATGTTGTATAGACAGTATAGCAATATTGTTCTAAGAACTGTGAATGACTAAGTCATTATGAGTATTATAAACACTCAAATCAACTACAAAGGACCTATGCAGTAAGATGTTATCCACCTCTAGAGAAAGAACTGGCAAACAGAAGTATGTATAATATGGTACCTATGTCTAATGGTGGTCTTCTCTAGTGTGAAGAGAGGAAGGAGGGAGGAAAAAAAAGTGCACAGCAGAGAAAAGAAAACTCAGAAGGAAGCAAAGAAACAATGTGTATTATCTACTACATAGTTTTTCAAAAAAAGTAAACAGTGTGAAATGGAGATTTATGGTTTTGTATTGAATCCTCTTTTTGTACTGTGCTATGTACATGGATTTTTTTTGTCTTTTGTATTTAAGTTCAAAATGAATAAAATTTTTAAAAAAGAAAGACAGTAGATATAAATAAGTTACAGCATTACTATCAACAACTTATCAGCAAGAAATGGCATAAAATATATCATTCAAGACGTTTATGACAGGAAAAGAAGGGGGGTTAGTTATGTAACAAAGGTAAAGAATAAGGGATACATATATAACCTTATATAATCCTCACAACCCATATGCCATCTATAAGATGGGGAACTGAGACTGAGAATCACTTATTATAAGCTAATAAACAACAATCTCTCTCTTAGTTTCCTCTTTCTCTAAAAGGGGGACAAGAGCACTTACCAAACCACAAGGTCACTTGTGACATAGTATGTATTTTACTTACACACATATACACCCATGTATATATATAGCACTTTGCAAAACATTAAGTGACATATCATGTTAACTATTAAGTGACACATAGCTAGTGACTAAGGCAAGTCTTGAATTTAGGTACTCCTAACTTTTATCTACTAAGCCATGGAAATCAATGAGACAAAAACTCCATTTGAGTATTGTGCTCTTAAGTTACATAGAGGGAATGAAATCTATAAATAATTCTACTAAAATGGATCTGAGAACTTGTCAATGTGGGTACTTCCTCCACCGGTATAATCTACCCAGGCTTTCCATCCTGTGTTATTCATGTCAATATTTTTCCGTAAGTTCTCTTGGCACCTATCCAAAATACTGGTGGTGTTCCTTTAGTTCTTTTAATATTTTATGGCTACTACTGTAGCACATAGGCTGCCTATCACTTGTTCTTGCTACCTGAATGGTCCATTTATGCCCACCACATGTCTTTCATACTCCCCTCTGGGCTACATGCAATTCTGATTCTTTGGATATCATAATGTTCATGATTCACAAGTCTACAGCATCACCATAATGATGCTTTTGTGACAGAGAGAGGATTAAGATCACTACAAAATGTCTCAAATGCAATGTAGTAGGACCTTTTTAAAAAAAAATCCAGGGGCAGCTAGGTGGTGCAGTGGATAGAGCACCGGCCCTGAAGTCAGGAGGACCTGAGTTCAAATCTGGCCTCAGACCAAACACTTGACACTTACTAGCTGTGTGACCCTGGGCAAGTCATTTAACTCCAACTGCTTAAAAAAAAAAAAATTCCAGACTTGGTGGTGTATTTATCTTTGGCACCCATTCAAGATCTACATACTAACAGACCAACTCAGTGAGTAATCTGTCCTACTGCATAGCACAACCTGGGTAATATGCACTCTTCACTTTTTTTTAGTGTAAATGTTTAGGCTCATCTCTTTTAAATAACCATGGATCTCAGTGAAGAGGTCCAGTAATGTTCCTGGGCATAAAGTAGTTAGCACAATGCTATTCACGAACAGAAGTATGTGGAAAATCTTGCTATGAGAAAGAATTCTTTGTCTGGCACCTTCCATGACACTGGTGAGCATGTTTCCTTATTTTATGACTTGCTGACACCCAATAGATTAATGAACAATTACTCCATGGTTGAATTCTGTTATGGAATCTTGTATGATTTAAATGAATAGATGGGAGACACAGTGTGTTTGAGGAGAACCTTTATAGTTATATTCTATTCAAATAAGTTAAACACTTTTTTTTGAGTAATCAACAAATAACAAATACAGCATAACCTCATACTCTCTACATCTCTCAGTCAGGTATATAGCTGTGGAGATGCTATCTGCTATAAAAATATCATCTACAAAAGCCCATTTCCTTCTTACTTTTTTTACTGAGGCTATCTTCAATCCATGCATTTAACCATTTTCACGAAATTTTAGAGAGATAAGCATATGAACTGGTAGCTGTTCTGTCTTCTCTCAGCTTTTTTTTTTCCTTTCAAGAACACTGTCCACAATTTTTTCCCATTCTTTTGGAATCTTTTCTCCTTTAAAATATCTTGAAAATCAGGCCAGAAATGCTTTAAAAATTGTGTCGCTTTCAGTATGAATGTCTTCAGAATGCCTTTATTCAGGTTCAGTCACTTCTGACTTGATCTTCTTAAGTGCTACTGCCCCATTTCCTTACAGAGAAACACTGGGTCCAGAAATGATGACAAAGACTGTAATGGAAATGCTGGAACTCGTCCTCTTTGCTGTTCTCTTTCCAGTTTCATCTACAAATGTTATTGGGATGATCTGACCTGACTTAGAAAAACATCATGACAGAGTGGGGAGGGTCCTGGACTTGGAGTCAGGAGTTCTGATTAGGAATCTTGTTTTATCTTGTGTTTTATCACATTTAGTAACTGTGTGACAACAGGCAAGTCTCACTGAAGCTGACAGTCCCTGTGCCACTTCACACATGCAATAAGACCTGGAGCATTCTCTTCCTGATCTCTGCTTTTCAATCCTGAGCTTTCTTCCAGGCTCAGCTCAACCATCACCTCTTACTCTAAGCCTTTTTTGGTGCCTCAGATATTAGGGCTCTTCCTTGTCAACTTAGCTCCTATTTACTTCTCTGTGTACAGGGTTCCACCTTCTTGGTAGAATATAACCTCCCTGAGGGCAAGAACAGTTTCATTTTCCTCTTTGTTTCTAGTGACTAGTACCTACCTATGCAGATTTGTACCTCATCTGTAACGCATAATCTTAGAGAGGTGCCTGGGATAGGGGGGAGGGCTATGTAACACTGAGTGGTTAGTAATTTGCCTACGCTCATACAGCCAAGGTTAGAGCTTGGACTTGAATTTAGGCGTACCTGACTCCAGGCTGACCCTCTAATCACTATACCACACTGCTTTTCTCTTGCACCTAAAGGCATGATCTTTAATAAATATCTTTTTTATTGAATGGAATATTTTAGCTCTTAATTTTAATATGCTTTTCAAAATCCTATTTTATTTAGATTTTCTTTAAAATATACTTTAAATCTAGTTTACTAATTTGTTGAGAATTTATTGCTCCACCCATTTGAAGTTCCTCTTTGTTTGCAGGGTCTTTTCAATTTGGGGCTCTCACCAATAAACTGAGTTCCTTCATGGTTTTTTTTCTCTGCTTCTATTCTCAAGCAAGAGGCTGGGGAGCCAACTCCTCAGCTTGTGCTGATTTTTTGATCTTCCTAGAAATTTTTCCCATAGTTTTTTTTTTTAAACAATGCATACTTTTCTATCAACTCAAGAATTCTTTACAGTTACGTCTATTTAAAATGCATCAAAAGTTTAGTCTAAGTGCTTTGAATTCTGTTTCACTAATAATTTTTAAAGAAATTAAAGAATAAACTTTTAAAAGCTCCTACTTTTTCAGCTGTAAAACCTGCATTTGTCCCATCTCCTTTAAGTGTTGCTTTCTTTCTTCTTCAACCTCTTTCAGTTCCTCATTTCTCTTCCTCAGAGTAAGGTTATCTTGTAGCCACCTTTCCTGCACCTAAAGAGACAGGCAGTAAGTCAGAGTCTATACGTGGCCCACTGATATAGGGCATGTCTAAAGGGGAAATACTATTTTTTCCTTTACTTAAAACTATATTACACACATTAGACTGACAAACGGAACACAAATGACAGCAAGTGGGATTTAGAGTCAGATGATCTTGGTTCAAATCCCAGCCCTGTCACTTAATGTGACCCCAGATGAGTCTCTGGCCTCAGTTTCTTCATTTATAAAATGAGAGGGCTACATTTAATGACTTCTAATGTTCTTTCCAGTTCTAAATCTGTGATCCTATGAAACTAAAGTTGACAATATCCCAATGATAGAGAATCTATGGTCTTTGACTTACTTTAATCTGCTCACTCAACAAATAAACATTTGCTAAACACATGGCAGTGAAAACACCAAACAGGTTTTTACAAGTCCTTAGTGGAAATACTCTAAAGAGCCACAAGATGGCAATACCATGTTATAGGATCAGAGGCCCTCCCAACATATGACAATGCTATATTGCAATGATCACCAACCTCTCCTGGATTCTTTCTCTTCTCTGGGTTATCATGAAATTGCTCTTTCCTGGGTCTCTTTCTACCTATCTGACCACTTTTTTTTAGTCTCTTTTGCTAGATCTTCACCAAAGTCATGACCATTAATCACAGGTGTCTGTTAAGGGTCTGTTCTGAGCCCTATTCTCTATTACTTGGTGATCTCATCAGCTACCATTTCAATTTTTTATTTCTATGCAGATGAATCCTAAATCTACATACCCAGCCTCAGTCTCTCTCCAGAGTTTGAGTTTCACATTATCAACTGTTTTGGATATTTCAAAAAAGACACTAACTACACAGATATCTAAAACTCAACATATCCAAAACAGAATTCAATCTTTCCCCACAAACCTACACTCTTCCAAACTTCCCTATTTCTGTTGGAGATACCACTGAATTCAGTTTTCCAGGTTTGTCATCTCAGTGTTCTACTTGATTCCTCATTCTCCCTCACCCATCAATCATTAAATATAGTGCTCTTGCCATTGGACTCTCTTGCTCCTCAATGAAAATGTTTTTTGTCTCTGGGTGCTGGGGGGTTGGAAGGGAGGGCAGGAAGAGAGAAACAAATAAAAAAATCAGTTCCTATCTAACAGCATGAGAAAATGTACCCAAATATAATTACTGCCTTGTCTTCTAGTTAAATGCCATGTAAATGATGTTTCCTGTTTCTGTATGCTGAATGAATGCATATATTTTTTCCATTTCTTTTCCTATATGTTTTATATTACGTATATCTATTAACAGATTTTCTGTTCCTTATTCTTAGTTTTTAAAAAGTCAACGAGTAAAGTATTTTATATTTCCCCCCAAATAAAGGTTTTACCCATGTAAAAACTGGCAGAAAAAAAAAGGGGACCAATCATCAACACAAATTCTAAGATTTTCTTGGAGAAACAATACCCCAATTTAATGTGTTCCTCTAGCTTTACAGGAAATCTTCCTATGATTCCATGCTATCATGAAGCAAACATTTTTATCTGAAGTTAATGTTAATATCGAGTCTTACACAAGATAAAGCTGGCCATTCTCCCTGCCAAGGCCAATTCCTCCACTTGTGTCCTTGAACTCATCTTCCTTCTAGGACCTTGTCTCAATCATTTCCTTTCTCATCTCTAATCTCTCCTTATTCTACCCTGCTGTCTACAAAAACGCCCAGGTTGTCACCTTAAACTATCACTCTGTATAACTTTTCCCTTTCCCAGCCAAACTTCTAAAGAATTGTCTACATTTGCTACTTTCATGTCCTCAATGTCAGCCTCTTATAATCTGGCTTCCTACACTACTATGCTATTGAAACTGCTCTCTCCCAAGTTATTTATGATATTTTAACTGCTAATATAATGGCTTTTCTCAGTTTTCATTCTACTTGATCTCTTTGTAGTTTCCACAGTCAAGCACCCTTCCCTCATGGTTACTTCTTTGGATTCCGTGATACTGCTTCTTCTTGGTTCTCTCCCTTTGCTAGATCATCTACTATCTTAAACCCACTAAGGTGATTGAGCAACAAGGTTATGTTTGGGGACTGTTCTCTATTTACACTTACACTCTTGGTGATCTCAACAGCTCTTAAGGGTTCAGTTATCATCTCAACACAGATGACTCCCTAAAGAGCTAAACTTAATCACAATCCTAAACTTCATCTTGTCTTTACCAAATGGGCATCTCCACTTGGATATCCCCTAAGCTAGGTGGTACAGTAGATATCACTTAACTGTTTGCCTGTTTCCTCAATTGTAAAAAGGGGATAATAGCACCTACCTCACAGGGTTGTTGTGAAGATCAAATGAGATAACATTTGTAAATTGCTTAGCTAATATTATTATGATGATGATGATAGTTGTTATTATTATTATTGTTGTCAGCATCATCAGAATTTCAAATTTAACATAACCAGAATGGAATTCCCTTAACCCTATCACCATTCCAAACATACCTACTTTTGCTGAGGAATTAGGTACCACTATCAACCCACATGTACAAAAATATTTATAGCAGCTCTTATTGTGGTGGCAAAGAATTGGAAATTGAGGGTATGCCCATTAATTGGGGAACGGCTGAACAAGTTGTGGTATGTGAATGTAATGGAATACTATTGTGCTATAAGAAATGATGAGCAGGCAGACTTCAGAAAAACCTGGAAAGACTTATATGAACTGATGCAGAGTGAAATGTGTAGAACCAGGAGAACATTGTACACAGTAACAACCACACTGTGCAATGACTGACTTTGATAGACTTGTCTCTTCTCAGCAAGGCAAGAATCTAAGACAACTCCAAAAGACTCACAATGGAAAATGCTCTCCACATCTAGAGAAAGAACTATGGAGTCTGAATGCAGATGGAAGCATATTATTTGCTCTCCTTTCCCTATGTTATTTTGCTTTATTGTCTCATTCTCGTGGTTCCTCCCATTAGTTCTAATTGTTCTTTACAACATGACTAATGTGAAAATATGCTTAATATGAATGTATAAGTAGAGCCTATATCAGATTGCACGCCATCTTGAGGGGGGGAGGAAAAGGAGGGGGAGAAAATTTAAAACTCAAAATCTTATGGAAGTGAATGGTGAAAACTAAAAATAAATAAATTAATTATTTAAAAAAAAATAAGGTACCACTATCTTTCTAGTTACCAGTTAACTATGCAACCTCAGAGTCATTTTTTATTTTTCCCTCTCTTTTGCTTTCCATATCCAATCAGTTGCTAGATTTTATCTATTCTATCTCTATAACACCTCTCACATTTATTTCCTTTCCATTTACATAATCACTCCCCTAGTTCAGACTCCCATCATCTTTCACTTGAACTTCTTTAACAGCCTCTTACTACATCTCCTTAAAATCTTCCCTCTCTCCATATCAACCATTTCCATGTCAAATCTGTGCTCAAAAACCTCTGCTGCCTTTAAATACACACACATATGTGTGTATATGTACATATGTATACATACACATATAAAGAGAGAGAGAAAGAGAGAGAATTAAGTAGCCTGGCATCTAAGGCCCTCTACAACCTGGCTTCTATGTCCATTCCTAGACTTGTGTACTACATGTTCTAGATAAACTGGCCTACTAGCTTTTCCCCTAAATTGACATTTCATCTTTTATTTCTGTACCTCTGCAAGACTGTCCTCCACACCTGAAATGCCCTCTTCATCTCTGCCTATTAGAATGATTAGCTTCCTTCAAGGTTTTTAGTTCAGGTGTCTTTCTTTTTGGATCAATCAATCAATCACTTATTAAACATCTTTCTGCCAGGCACTATTTTTCACAAAAACTGAAACGATCCCTACTCTCACGAGGACAGACGTTTAGTGACTCATCCAGAATCACCTAGCCACTGCTTGAAACCAGATTTAAACTCAAGTCTTCCTGCCTCTAGATGTTTTCTAAGGTCTCTTACAGTTCCAAGATTTGATGGTTCTAGCTATTGTCCAACTGTACCAATATTCTACCCAATTTTATATGAGTTAGCAACCAACTTATAAAAGATCAATGATTTAAATGCAAATCTCATTGAATTTCCTATTTAAGTAAGCAATTTCTTCAAAAGTGGCAAATATTTTCATACCTTTCATTGAAACCTATAATAATTAAGCATTCTATTATGCAGTTCACTTGATTTTCATGAATTCATTGAGATATTTTTTTGAGCATTTAAAGATTACAGCAAGGATCCTCTGTAAATTTGACATTTCATCCATATTCAAAGAAATTCCTGGGCTTACAGCCAAGGGAGGTGTAGACAAGGTAACTGGGACAGCTTTCATAGATATATTTACTTGTAGAAGCATTTCCAAAAGAAAGGATAATTTTATCAACTAATTAGCCACATCAAGCATTAAAACATGATAAAACAAATTCAGGGTAGAAGCAGCAGGAACAAGAGACTAATGGGTGTGCACAGAAACCAGTTTTATTTAAAGAAGACTAGCTCTGGAAACACTGGAGTTGGGCTCGAGTCCTGGCTCTGACACTGTCTGTGTGGTCTCAGGAAGTCACATAACTTCCCTTGGTCCCAGTTTCCTTATCTGTAAGATGAGGGGGTTGGACTAGATGGCTTCCCAAATCCCTTCCCCTCCTAGATCTATGATCTTCAGAGATCAATTTTTTGTTCCTGTGGAAAATATTAACTATAAATAAATATCAAGAGAAAAATGATTTGACATAAAGAAGAACTTACTTTACAGCAACTTTTAAGAACATATTTATTGTAGAGAGCTAGTCGAAACCTTCCCATCATTTAAATCACATGATATGGGCCTTACCATTAAGCCTCGAACAACAAAGAATACCTACCTTTTGCATATCTATGTCTTGTCTCATTGTTCCCATTTCCTTACTTATCTTGTCTTTTTGTTTTTCACATTCATTTAGCTGACTTATTACTTTATTGAGTTCAGCTTCTTTTTGCTACCAAAAAAGAGACAGATTTGTAAGTATATGGAAAATTTCATAAGCTTAATCAAATTAATTCTTTTTAGGCTTTAAATTACCATTTTGTAGCTGTCTTTTCCATCTTGAATATAGTTCTCAATGTCTTTCATATAACTAGAGATGTTTTTAACCTTCTCTTTGATATCATTTAACTGTGGAAAGACATTAATTCATTAGTTTAATCCATTTCTAAGCATCATACAGAGATAAGTGCAAAGCATTAAAAAAAGACTTTTTTCTCACAAAATGCTTAACAGCATGTGTGGGCATACACAGTACTGAACTGTAACCAAGCCAGGACTACAAGCTAGGTTTCAACTTGCTGCGTTGCTCTGCATTGGTTATGTCCCAACTCCTCAACCCCTAACCTCATAAAATGGAAAACTTCAACAAGTGACTTGAAGCCCTGTCAACTCCAACAATTCATACTTCTATAAACTGCAAAATCTATACGATGGGTCTATGAGATAATGATTAACACTGCCATTATAACTTTGATCAACTTACATGAAAATATTTTTTCAATGTAAACATCAATTTTTCTCTGCTTTTGGGGACAATGCAGCTCAAAATCATACATCATCCTTTTTAATAAGATTTTATGAACAAGTTCATATCCTAACTTGATGTTATCTTTGTCAACCATCTCTCTCCATTTCTAATTAAGTTAGATATTTGCTCACTAGACGCTTTATAGGCTCTTTTGAATATAAGTCCTTCAGGCCACCAGCAAATTGGGTGGATTCCCCTGTGACAAACTTTTGGGAGAACATAGACAACAATCATACAGGACAGGCAGGCAAGATGGGTTGTCCTCTGCATCAATGGAGGGAAGTGAATCAATAAGATCAGTGATCCATTACAGGATATGTATAAAGAAGACCATTTTGTGACACACTGAAAGATCCATTATTTTAATAGTATGGCTACTCCCAGTCAATCTCTGTTATGAGTCTAGCCTTCCCTAATCTTTTTATCCAGGCTGATTCTTAAACAACATACTTCTGACTTGTTTCCAGGCCTATGTTCAAAGCTTCTCCAGCTTGGTGAGTTAGATCCAACAGAAACTGTGTTTTGCTGTAAAAGTCTTTTAAGAATCCAGGGCCACAAGAGTAGGACTTAGATAAAGAATGGAAGACTCCAAGACAAAAAAACAATCTAAACATAACTATTAGAATCACAGAACGTTAAGTATCAAAAGCATTTCAGAGATCATCTAGTTCAACACTGTCATTTGAAAGAGGAGGAAACTGTTTATGAGCATTCTAAAGTAAAAAGAAATTTCATAAAAACACAGACAATCTGTATAAGTCTTACTTTTTCCTGTACTGCACTGTTACTTGTATTCTTTTTGTTAATTAATTCTTCTTTTTCTTGCTGCAATTTTCCCAGCGTGGCTTCCAAAGGACACAGCTGCTCTTTTGAATCCTAAAAGAAAAAAAAAAAGCACACACATTAAGGAAGAGTGGCTACATATTATCCCATGATCTTTACTATGAAATGTCTCTGGGATGATTCTTAGGGCTATTTTAACATAGCTTTTACAGGCACAGCAGTTTGTGGGTGAGGTGGTATCCTTAGCTTGTACCTTGTTCTTGTTTATATATACAGAACTATAAAGATATTCAGTAATACATTTATCAGGGATCAATGAATATAACAAATAACTCTGATAGTAAATCTAAAAATTTAATTAAAATGGCTCCATCTCTCAAACTGTAACACAATCCCAGAAGCTTAAGAGTTGGAAGCAACCTCAGTCTGAGGGTTCTTAACCTAAGGTGCATGACACTGTTTTATGAAATATTTTGATAAGTGTACTGCAATGTAAGTGGTTTTCTTTGCAATCCCTATGTATTTGTTTTATACATTCAAAAACATCATTCTGAGAAGGGGTCCAATAGGCTTCACTAGACTGTCAAAGGGGTTCACAACATAAAAATAGTTAAGGACTCCGGTCTAATCCAACCCAAGCAGGAATTCCCATCTCTAACAGGTGGTCATCCTGCCTTTACTTAAATAATGGGAAAGTTATTGTCTAATAATGAACTGACTCCATTTTTGACAATTGTTAAGAAGTGATTCTTCATAATGAGCTTAAATTTGCCTCTCAACTCACAGACACTGACCCTACTTCTGCCCTCTCAAGCCAAAATACACTTATACCTTCTTCCACATAATAGACCTTCAAATATTGGAAGACATTTATCATGTTTCCCCTAAAGCAATCTCATTAACTGAAGGGGTAAAACGGAAAAATGAAATAATAATAATCCCCTGTTAGTTTCCAAAGTGTTTTCACACATGTTGTATGTCAACTTATATATTCTTACTTTTATTTCTCGATGTAAGGACTGAACTTCTGTAGACAATTCTACTGTCTGCTCCTCCAGTTGCTGTCGATGTTGCAGATTACTAGATATCTGAAGTTTTTCTGATTTAAGTTCATTTACTGTACTTTTTAGGTGTTGGATTTGTTCTTGCTGGTCCTGTATAAGCTTACGATTCAACTCAATTTTGCTGGAGACTACAATGAAAACACATGCCATCAAAGATGAAATACTGTATCACTCAACATTTACCACCGTAAATCAAAGAAAACTATTAGAAGTCCATTTTCAGCAAAATGTCCTGTCACATTATATATTAATTAATCAATTTAAAAGCATTTATTAAGCAGTTCATATGTGCTAGGTACTAGGGATACAAAAACAAAAATAAGATAGTCCCTATCCTCCAGGAACTTACATTTTATCAGGGACAGCTTGGTGGTGTAGTGGAGAAGCAATGGGCCTGGAGTCAGGGAGATCCAAGTTCAAATTCAGTGACCCTGGGCAAGGTAATTAACTTCTGTTTCCTCAACTGTAAAATGTAGATAATAATAGCATCTACCTCACAGGGCTGTGGTGAGGGTCAAATGAAATCTTATTTGTAAAGTGCCCTATAAGCCATTATTATTATTGTTGTTAGAGACATCATGTACACATGATGAGAGGAGTGAACACATTCCAAGGAATGATGTTATGAATCTGTCTACTCTATAGAGTATGTGAAAGGGCATCACATATAATAAGGCTGGAAACTGGAAATTGGAGTCAGGTTGTAAAGAGCTTTAAGTGCCAAAAAGAAGCCTGCATTAGATCCTAAAGGCCCCCAAAGGGAACCAGTGGAGTTTACTGAGCAGGGAAGAGTCATGATTCAGAATATCATTTTGGCATCCATAGAAGATAGACTGAACCAGTCCAGATGAGAAATAATGAGGATGTGAATTAGGGTGGTGATTATGTGAGGGGACTGATATGGAGCACCAAGACTTGATAAGTCATGGCAGCTAGGTGGCGCAGTGGATAGAGCACCGGCCCTGGAGTCAGGAGGATCTGAGTTCAAAACAAGCCTGAGACACTTGGCACTTACTAGCTGTGTGACCCTACGCAAGTCACTTAACCCTGATTGCTTCACCAAAAAAAAAGTCAGATGATAGAAGTTTCTGTTGGGACAACAAGGATGAATGGGTAAAAGGTGTTTTATATAATAAAAGTCATCATTTTGGAAAGATTGGATTTTCTGTCTTACCTGTATCCAATCTATGCTGTTTTTCTTGCTTTTCTTGGTTTACTTGTTGAACAGTTCGATCCAAATCTACGCCTTGTAGCTTAGCAGCTTGTTGTGCAATTTTTCGCTCAACATCTCTAAGCTCCATCTTAAAAATAATAAAATCATTTCATTAAAAATATTTTGCACAATATAGTGAATGCATTGCTATTTAGAATCTTCAAACAGAACAGGTCTCAAGCTAAGTGTAGGTACTAGAAGTGGGGCAGCACCCGGAAATACCTTCAGTAAAAGGTAGGATTTGAACTGAGTCTTGAAGGAAGCCAAGCAGCAGAGATAGGACGGAGAGCATTTCAGGCATGGGGGACAGACAGTGAAATGGGATGGAGCCAGGAGACAGAGTGTTACGTGCAAAAAATGGCAAGAAGGCCAGTGAAGCTTGATGGTAGGATACGTGGAAGGGAATAAAAAGTAAGAAAACTAGAAAAAAAGGAAGGGGCCAGGTTGTGAAAGGTCATAAAAGTCAAGGAGAATATTTTACAGGGAGCCACTGGAGGGGGATCCAGGGGGTGGGGAAACATGGTCAGACCTCCATTTTAGGGAAATCTAGCAGTTGAGCAGAAAATAGATTAGAGTAAGGAGACACTTGAGAGAGACCAACCAGTAGGCTATTGCAACAGTCAAGCTATGAAAGGATGAGGGCCTGTGTGAGGCTGTGTGAGCAGAGAAAGGGCCATATATAAGAGATGCTGTGAAGGTAGA
The DNA here is from genome assembly GCF_900497805.2 of Vombatus ursinus. Classification (NCBI taxonomy): domain Eukaryota; kingdom Metazoa; phylum Chordata; class Mammalia; order Diprotodontia; family Vombatidae; genus Vombatus; species Vombatus ursinus. Next base: position 16,292,559 of record NW_020947062.1, read on the forward strand.
AATGACAAGACTTGGCAATTGACTGGATATGAGTGTTGACAGAGAATAAGGAACCCAGGATGACACTTAGGTTTCATGCCCAGGTGACTGGGAGGATGGTGGTACCCCAATAGTAATGAAGGAATTAGGACAGGTGGAGGGTTTGAGGAAAAAGATAATGTGTTTGGATATGTGAGTTTGAGATGTCTATGGGATATCCGGTTCAAGATGTCCAAGGGGAAACTGGTGATGTGAGACTGGAGCTCCAGAGACAGACAAGGCCGAGATATAAAGTTCTTAGAATCATCCACATAGAGACTGCACACATGGGAGCTGGCGAGAGGTCAAAAAAGATGAGGATTGAGAAAAGGCCATTAGATTTGGTAATTAAGAGATCACTGAAAACTATGGCAAGAGTAATTTCAGTTGAATGATGAGGTCAGAATGCAGGAGTTTTGAAAAAAGTGAGAGAAGAAAAAGTGAAGGCACCTTTGAGAAAGTCTATGACTTTCTCAAGGAATTGAGCCACAAACAAGTAGATATACAGGTAGAATGACAGTCATACAGTCAGTCCACCTCTAGGCTTTCCACCAAGTTTTTCAGTTTGGTAAAAATTGCCAGAGCTTACACTCTGAGGATATAACTCACAGACCCAGGGTTTACAAGTTTAATTAATTTTTAGGAAATTAAGTTAATAAAACAATAAAAATCTTAGTAAACATAAATGTTTGTATATAAAAATGTAGTTAGGAATGCAAATGACATACAAGAGAAAATATAGAAATGAAAAGGAAGTTGATTAATATTTGCTAACAAATTGAAAGACATTTCATTTTTATACAGGGCAAAACCAAAGACTACAACAATGCAGTTCTGCTTTCTAATTCTGATTTTGATGTACTGCTCACCTTTCCTCTTTAATTTTTGGTTAACTTGCCAAATGCCTAAGCATCACAAACCTCTTATTTTCTAGCAGATTGTTTTAAATTTAAAGATGTCATTTCTTCATCCACAACATTTCATCTTTACTAAAAAAGAATGTAGGACTACCTACATGCCTAACACCATTTGGAGACTATAAAGCTATGGCTATGAGAATAAATAGCAAGTATATTGCACTATAAACTCTTTTATTGAGCTCATGCTATATGCAAAGCTCTGCTGCAAGAAGAGGTCCCCAACAAGACATCTTTATAGTTATATGTAAGACTTTCCTAGCAAAAAGTCAAGAACAAGTTGTATTTCAGTATTTCCATTTAAAATCACACCCTGGACAATTACTAGATGTATGACCCTGGGCAAGTCACTTAATCCCTATCGCCTAGCAAAAACCAAACCAAAACAAAATAAAATAAGAAACCTACAAAAAAAAAATCAAAATAACACCATATTGGCTACGCCTCCTAAAATTTATCTACAATCAGCTGCTGGAAGAGGTCAATGGACTGGATAAGGGAAGTTAAGAACAAGACAAAAAGCTGGTAAGAGTAGATCAAAAGGTTGGCTTGAGGGACCAATGTGCCTGCAAGTTAATGGGTATATGACACTTGATGAGAATGATGGAAACCAGGAAAGGAAAGTATAAAAAATTATACAGAAGTATTATCATGCCCTCCAAAAGGAACTCTACATACCTGTAACCTTTCCATGATAGTAACATCTGTTAAACATGCTTTAGCACTTTCCTCTTCAGGTATTATTGTACCTAAGAGAGTCTCTTGTTCTTCTATTTCACCCTTTAGATGCTGTATGTCCCTGTTCACATTCTGTAGTTTATTCCTCAATTCTGGTATTTCTCTTTCCTTCAAATCAATTATGTTTTGTCTTGATAAAAAAAAAAACAACACACACACACACACAGAGAAAACTCTAAGTAAAAACTCAGTTCAACAATTACCACTTACTAAGTTACGTACTATATACAAGGCATTGTGCTAAATTTCTGTTTTTAATTTTTAAAAGTACATTTTAAGCTGTTATTGATGCCTGTTACTATGGCCATTTCCCAACATATTTCCCCTTCTCACTGAACCCTTCCTTGTGAAAAAGAAAAACAGTAAAGCAAAGCCATCAGACACAACAACCACATCAAACCATATATGCAACATTCTTCCCCTAGAGTTTCCCAACTTTCTTTGGAGGGAGGGACATGGTGTTTCATCATCTTTGGGACCAAGTGATCACTATAGTAAATCAGAATTTGGTTCTTTCAGTGTTGTAGTTGTAGTCATAGTATATACTGTTCTCCTTTTCTGTTTACCTAGTTAGATGTATTTTCAAGTAAAAGGTTTCTAATGAAGCCATGCATAAAAGATATATTGTCAGAGGAGTACTCCAAAGGTTGTATTTCAATCAAGTCAAACCCTTTTGTAATAAACAAAGTGGGATTACTTACTTACTCTCTCTCTCTCATGCACACTACCATATAATCCACATTTTTTGGGCTTAGCCTGTTGTAACACGCCATCTCTGCTCTAGGCACGTGCCTCCATATCTATAATCTTCCATGACAGAATCTTCTATACTGCAAACTTCTACTATGCGGGTCTGATTAGTAGAAGCCTGGTGGCTCCTTGTCCATGACCATCAGAAGCAGGAAACAAATCAGATGACCTGAGCAATCCTTCCCCTCTTTGTAAAACCCCTGGTCTTCCACTGTATCACTAAATATCTCTGTGGTATGGAGATGGGAACCCAGTTGAGCCACATACATCAACTAAATTTGCTTCTTCACAACTTATGCCCATTGTTCCTGATTCTACCTACTGTAGCCAAAATGAAATTAAAGCCTTCTTCCACATGATAGCCCTTCACATACTTGAAACTGTGTCCCTCCTAATATTTCTTCAATCTAAACATTCTCACTTCCTTCAGTACAAAAGGACTAGGCCTTGACACAGCCTCATTAAATGCAGTCTTCAGGCTGAATTAGCTCTCATACTGACCTTACAGTTGAGATACTCAACACCTTCTCAATTAACCCTCAATCACCTCTCTCCTCTGACTGGAGGGCTAGAGGGCAAAGCATTAAACTCCTTCCAAAGCCCTCCTTTACAAAGGGCTCAACAAGTTTCCTGGTAACTCCATTTTCCATCAGCTGCTCTACTTGGCTTCAACTCCAGAGAACACCATGCCTCAGTGTCCAGCACCCCATGGTGGATGCTTCCCCCTACCTCCCAGCTTTTCAGCTTCCTTTTGTATGCTGTCTTCCTCCATTATAAGCCCATGAGGGCAAGGATTGTCTTTGCTTATTTGTATCCCCAGCACTTAGCACAGTGCCTTGCCCATGACAGGTGTTTCAATAATAGTTCACTAAAACTCACAGATCATTTTTAGATAAACTGCTGTCTAGCCACTCCTCTCCAAACTCATACTCATGAAGTTGAGCTTTTGAACTCAAGTAGAAACCTTTACATTTAGAAAGAAGCATGATGTAATAAATAAAAGTACAGGACTGGTCAGAAAGATTTCGGCTGAAAGGTGTATGACCCTGGACAAGCCAAGTAACCTCTCCCAGCCTCAGATTCCATATCTGTAATATGAGAGTCTTTTTATCTGTTGCACTTATCTCTCAGAATTGTTGTGACACTGAAATGATAAAATGTATGTAAAATACTTTACAAACGTCCTTTCTTATTATAATATAGTGATTTAAAATTTGCTAAGTGCTATATATACACAGTAGCTCATTTGAACTTCATAATACCCTATGAGGCAGATACTACAGGTATCATAATCACCAAGCTGAAAAAACCTTCAGGAGTCATTTAGTTCAACCCACATTTGAAAAGGAACCCCTACTACAACATACCTAACCAGCCATGGCAAAATGACCATCCAACCTTTGTCAGATTAGTCTACTACCTTCTAAGGCAACCCATTCCACAACAGATAGCTTTTGAAACTCATCCCCTAGTTTCTGATCTGCCCTCTTTGGGATAAACCAAGTTAAGTAATCCTCCTTTCACATAAAAGCTCTTCAAATACTTGAAGCCATTAAAATGTTTCCCTCTCCTCCCAACTCCTCTCCTCCAAACTAAGCATCCTGGGTCAATCCTCAAATGGCATAGACTCTAGTCCTTTCACCATTGTGATTGTCCTCCTGTGAACTAAACTTTGGCACCCAAAACTGAAGTATATAATACTCTAGCTGTAGTTTGACCCAGGGCTAACTACACAGGGATTATCACTACCTTATTTGTAGAAGCCATTGCTTTCTTAAATGAAACTCAAGATCACATTAGCTTTTTCTTGGTTGCCACCCAAATATGATTGCTGATTTATCCCAAGTTTACCAAAACCCCAAAATCCTTCAGTGCTTAGTATGCCAAACATATGCGTGCCAAAAAGACTATTTCATGGAGAACTTACAGAGGGCAAGCCTTCACATGGTGATCAGAAGAAGTGATATAAAGCCACTCTCAAGATCTCTCTTAGGAACTTTGGAATCGATTGCATGACATGGGAGACACACAGGACTGCCCAGCATCAAAGAAGGGACTGTGCTCTATGAGCAAGCAGAACTGAAATAGCTCAAAAGAAATTCGAGATGTACAAATTTAGAGAATCCACCCCAAATGTTCACATGGACTAATTGATTTAGCCCAACCTGTGGTAGAGCCTTCTGAGCTTGAATTGGTCTGATCAGCCATAGTCAGACTCATTGTAACTTAACTCTAACACAGTGATGCCATTTGGTCCTTTTTGAGAAGAAAGGACAACAAACAACAATGCCTGGCAGAAAGCTTGGGTTGTTTTTTCTTTTTGTAAAAGAATTATTTTTTTTGTCATCATGAACTTGAAAAACACTGACAAACAGGAATACTGCCATATATATAAAACAACATAAAGAGGATTATGTATATGAAACTAAATCTCCTTTACCTACAACTTCAGATAAATTAGTTCCAAACCAATACCACTTGTCTTTCCTTCCAAACCTCCTTCTTTTCTCTTCTGTACATTTTAAAATGCTCCACTGATGTCTTTATGGCATTATTTTTTTAATCATTTTTTTTAATTGGCAAAAATCTACTTTCTTACTTTTCTACCCCTTCTGGAATTGTAACTGCTTATCATACTAATCTGAGTTTCTAAATCTTTCAAAGTTGTTTGACTTTAAATTATTCTCCTGGTTCTGTTCACTTTACTCTTCATCAGTTCATAAAAATTTCCCAAGTTTCTCAAAAACTACGTCTTTTAGTATTTCTTACAGCATAATCTTATTTATGTGATATTTATATACCATAATTTGCTCAGGCATTCTCCAACTGATGGGTATTCCCCTCAGAAGTCAATTCTTTGTCACCACAAAAAGCTTTAAATATATTTGTACATCCTTATTAAAGAGTTTATTTGGTTGAGGACTCCTCCCTTTCTTAATCTACTCTCCCTCTAATTTCCGTTGTTTCCTTCTCCTGTTTCAAGTTTCTGTAGTCAACTGTGTGTGTGTGTCTGTGTGTGTGTGAATGTATGTGTATTATTTCCTCCTTTGATCAGTTCAGATGAAGAGTGAAGTTCAAGTGTTAGCCACTCCTCCAAATCCTTCCTCCTATAGAGGAGTATCTTATATACCCCAATTATGCGAGATAATTTCCCCTTTCTTCTCCCTTTCTATTCTTTCAAGATTATCAAGAAAAGAAAAACATTCTCAGTCTCTCCCAATATAATTAGACTCATAAGGCTAACAAGATTCAGGAGGATAAATATATTATCTCCCCATATTTGAATGTAAGCATTTTATTCTTGTTTAGTCCCATTATCATTATTCATTCATGTTTAACTTTTTCTTTCTCTTGACTCCTGAGTTTGAACTTCAAGGTTTCTATGCAGCTCTGGTCTTTTCAAAAGGCATGCTTGAAAGTCCTCTATTTCATTAAAGATCCATTTTTTTTTCCTCTGAAGACTTTCAGTTTTGCTACATAAATCATTCTTGGTTGTAAGCCTATATCCTTTGCTTTTGGAGTATTATATTCTAAGCTCTCTAAATCCTTTATGGTGGTAACGATGATCCAGACTGTGGCACCTCGGTATATGAATTTTTTCTTTCTGGCCACTTGGACCTGGAAGGCCTGGAATTAGGTTATGACAGGAGTTTATATTTTGGGGCTTCTTTCAATAGGTGACCAGTGAATTATTATTCCAGTTTGTTCTCTGGTTCTAAGAGATTTGGGTAGTTTTCTTTTATGATTTCTTGAAATAAGATGCCTCGGCTCTTTTTTTGTGGGTCATAGCTTTTATGTAATCCAAAGACTCTCAAATTCTCTCTCCTTGTTAGGTTTTCCAGGTTATTTGATTTTGCTATAAGAGACTTTAAATTTTCTTTCATTTTTCAGTCTTTACTTTGTCTTACTATTTCTTGTTGTCTCAGGAAGTCATTGGCTTTTATTTATTACATTCTAATTTTCAGGGAGCTTATTTCTTAGGTAAGGTTTTCTTACTCTTGTGCCAAAGTCCTAATTCTCTTTCCAATTCTTTCTTCCATAGCTCTCGTTTCTTTTCCATTTTTCCTTCTCCTCCATTCTCATTTGGTTTTTAAAATCATTTTAAGCTCTTAAAAAACCCTCAAACTCCTAGCTTCATCTCTTCCAGAAATTCTAGTTGAATCTGTGCCTAAGCTGTGTTCTTCTTTGAGGCTTTTGCTGGCAAATGTTCTGAAGTCACTCTCTTTTTCTGGATTTGCATCTTATCTACCATGCTAAGAGCTTTTTATGGTAGGATTCTTTTTGTTTGTTTGTTTGCTCATTCTAACTTTGGACTTTATATTAGGGCCAAGCTTTGTGTACTTCTTGATGGAATGTCTGGGCTGGTTTTGTTAATGCTTTCTTTAGTTACAGAATAGTGTATTTGGGTACAAGTTGTGTTATTCCAATATCTCAGGGACAGCCCAAGCTGGAGTCCTATAAGCTTTCTGTGTCCTTTCTGTAAACTTTTCCAGGTCTCATCCAGGGCAAGTATGATCACTACTCTGCTAGTCTGAGCTCTGCAAGTTCCTGACCTGGATCTAGGTCTGAGTAACACTCATGTGGGCTTTGTCCCATACTGGAAGTTCCACTAGACTGCTGCTGGACTCAGCCCCTATCAGCCAGTTGGGAAGAAGTACTAGCTCAGAGTGACAGAACTGCAGGGTCCCCTTTGCGCTGGGATTTCTGCCCTGGTTATTCCACTGCAGGCTTCAAATAGGGCTAGGGGCTAGTTTTGAGGTTCTGTTTTGTTTCTGATTTCAGAGCCACATGGCTGCTATTTGTTTCTGAACTTGTTTCTCATTCAATACACAGCCTAGTACCACCCATGTGTCCAGTCCCCTCCTCAGTCTACCCCAGATCTGTGACCCAGAACTAGGCAGTCAGTGACAAAACTGCCAATCTGCACCTATTTCCACTTCCTGCACAAGGCTGAGGTGCTACAGTATGAGTCAGAGACTGTTTCTTGCTCTTGAGCTCAGCCTCAGTCCTCTTTCAGTCCCTGGGTGTTGGATTGGTCTCAGCTGAGTGACTACAACATGCTTTTTGACAGACCCTGTACCCAGTATCTATAAACCTCTCTGTCTGTCACCCCATGCTCACCTGCGTCAAAAAAATGACTCCTTGTGACTTTCTCATGGACTTCCCAATCATGATTTGGTCTGGTGTGTTTTCTAGATCTGTTTGGAGTTTTTTGTTTTATTTTGTTTTGTGGTGGGGTGGAGTCTGTGGGGGGAGACAGGACAGGAACCTTGCTGTATTTCTTTCTGCTATTCTGCCATAGTAAGCTCTTAATAAAAAGCTTGTTAACCTGACTTTTGTTTTGCAAAAATACATCCCCTAGAAACAACTCTGAAGAATTCAGCATAAAAGCTTATCTGTTTCATGACTACTTTAAGAACTTTCCACTAAGAAGGATTTACTTTTGAAAAAATATAATTTCTTTTAACAATAAAAATAACAGCATGAGGCAATGAATGCCAGCCTGTTGAATTCACTAGGATGCCTAATACTTTATTCCGGACAAAAAAAAAAAGAATGACAATATAATTTTTCATCTAACTTTATTTTAGAAAAGACTAGCTAATAAACATTTGGTTTGGATGGATGCATTTTTATAGTTACAGTGCTACCATAAGAAAAATGTTCGGGGTTTTGTTTTTTTTTTACCTTATTGGTTTAAGCTCCATCATTTCATCACGTCTTTTTTCTCTTTTCTTCAGCTCAGATTCTGTTGACTTGAGTTTATCTGGAGCAAGGCGTAGCTTGGATTGCAAATCACTTATCACATCTTGTAGTTCGGCCTCTGTCTGAAAGACTCTTTGACATACAGGGCAACATGACTGGTTTTCATCAGTTAGCTGAGTAATAAACTGGGAGTAAACTGCTGTGGCTCCAGCAAGCATTGCTGTTTTTAAGAAAGGAAAATAATATTTTCTAAATTTGGCATTTTATAAACTGGATTTCATATATCTGAAGAGGAGATATCAAAGTTGTCCTCTTTTCTACAATGATTATGATTCCTTGAATGAACACACTATTTTTTTTTTCCCACTGATATGTTTACTTTTTCCTCCTGTAAGCTGAAGCATACAATTAGTTCAAGACAAAGGCATGTAATAAAATAGCATAGTAAGAAAAGTCAAAATAAAACACTGTCCCCATAAACCTGGGGAACAGGTATATCTCAAAAATACATACACCACACATAGAGAGAATAGGTTTTTTTAGAGATAACATACAATGGTCACACATAAGAGAATATATGTGGCAGAGCACAAACATCGGGTGAATGAATACACTATTAAAAAGCCTCAGCTTCCTCAACTGTATAATAGGGATGATAATAACTGCACTTACCTCACATAGTTGTACTGAAGATCAAATGAGATATTTGTAAAGCATTTAGCACGGGTCCTGGCACATAGTAGGTACTATATAAATGCTTATACCTTTCCCTTCCCCATTAAAAGGACCAAAATTCACTTATTTAAATTTTCTTTTATAAAAGATTCCTAAATATCATTTGCACAAATTACTTTTTTCGATTTAAGGGGAAAAGTATGATAAAAGGAACTCTTAAGAGTATTTTCTAAATGGTCAAAAAAATTATAAATTTTACCTCGTTGTTTAGAAGATTTTTCAATTTCATCCATTAGTTTGTCTAAATCACTTTCAAAATCTTGACTCCCACAAACATCAAATAGTTTGTCTTCATATTTGGACAACTGTTCTTCTTTCTGCTTGAGTTCATTATTGATGTGATTTTTATTTTGTTCTGCCGAAGCTAGTTCTTTACTGAAATAGAAATGGATCTGCTTTTAAAACATGAGCTGTGCTCTTAAAACATGTAAGAAGAGAAACAGAATTAAAATAATTTAAGATACATCGTTAAAAACTGAATCATAATAATTCTCTTTCCACAAAATATATATATACATGTATCAAAGAAAATATGAAAGATCTAAAAGAATATATATATAACTAAGGGAACATTCCTTGATGGGGTGGAGGCTGAACAAGATAGGCAATAATGTGTTAATAAGCATGAAAATTAAAAATGAAGTTAATGACTAAAACTAATATATAGGTAGGTATCTTCAAAGCTTGATAAGCACTTGGTCAGGTTAGCAAGGGACAGATTTAGCACATATGATACAGAAAACAGATCTAGTGAATCAGTCAGTCAATTAACAAATATTTATTGTCTACTACAGTGGTTCTCGTGTCATGGATCCCTTCAGCAGTCTGGTGAAGATTATGGATCCTTTCCCAGAATAATGTTTTTAAGCAACTGAAAGAAATGCTAAATTTCAGTCAGAGGCTAGGGAAAATAAAGATGTAATTTTTTTTTCCATCCAAGTTTAACTCCTGGTCTACTCTGTGCCATTCACTATGCTAGGTGCTGGAGATACAAAGACAAAAATGAAACGGTTCCTCTTCCTAAGGACAATATAGTCATATACAAGTACATAAAGAGTAAACAACCGATCTATAGCTCTTACTAGGCCTAGCTCAAGAAGACCAAAGGATAAAAAGGATCTACATATAAAAAAAATTTGTAGCAGTTCTTTTTGTAGTAGTAAAATAATGAAAATTAGGGGGTATCCATCTATTGGGGAATGTTTAAATAAGTTACAGTATATGAGTGTAAAGAAGGATTAATATAATGTAAGAAATGATTAAATGGATGGTTTCAGAGAAACCCTGGAACACTTGTATTAATCAATGCAGACTGAAGCAAGCAGAAAAGAATAATTTATACAATGTTACTCAAAAACACCAACTTACAAAGACTTTAGAACTCTGATCAATGCAAGGTCCAACTGTGAATCCAGAGGACCAATGATGAAGCCACCTCTTAACAGAGAGGTGACAGACTCAAGATGTGGAATAAGACATATTTTTTCAGACATGGCCAATGTGGCAATTTGTTTCGCTTGACTATGCATATTTTTTACAAGGGCTTCTTTCTTTTCCTTTTTTTTGGGGGGGGGGGGTCCAAAAGAGGAGAGGGGAGGAAAGGTCACTGAGATATCTTTTTTTTTTAAAGCAGAGAACATATAAAGCAGAGAACATATTGAAGGCCAGAAATAAGAACACACATGCTGGATAATTTCAAAAGCTATCAGTTAAATTTATTATATACTTAAAAAGAAGAGCAATACTTATATAATAGAGACCTGCAGTTCCATGTACAATCCTCTTTTTTCTGTTCTAATATATATAGAAATGTCCATTTTATTTGTTTTGGTTTTTTGAGGGGTCAACTTAAGAATAAAAATAAGTTTAATAAATAAATTCAAAATAAAGACAAGGTGTTTCAGGAGGGAGGATATCAGCACCTCGGGGGGAGGGATCAAGAAAGGCTTCATGTAGAAGGTAGTGCTCTAGTTGAGCTTTGAAAGAAGTAAAGGATTCAGAAGGGAGTACATTCTAGGTATATGGGGATAACCAATGCAAAGGCACAGAGATGAGCGATGGAGTGCTATGTGTAAAAAACAAATTTAGCTGGACCATAGTGTGTGTGAATGAGTAATATAAAATGAGTCTAGAAAAGCAGATGGGGCAAGATTGTGAAAAGCTTTAAAAACCAAAAAAGGGTATATAATTTATCGTAAAAGCAACAGGGAGTCACTGAGGATAACATGGTCAGCCCTGCACTGAAGGAAAATCACTCTGGCAGCTATGCAGAGGATGAATTGGAGTGGGTGAGATTTCGATCAGGGAGACTGATTAGCACTCAACTGCAACAGTCCAGGAGAAACAAAGAATTGAGGTAGTAGCTATGTGAACTGGTAGAAATCGTCAGATACAAGAAATGTTGAGAGGGTATAAATATCAAGACTTGACAACTGACTGGATATGTAGGATGAGGAAATCTGAGAAGTCAAGACACCAAGGCTATGAACTTGGGAGACTGGAATCATGATGATCTTCTCAATTAAAACAGGGAAGTTCTGAATAGGGCTGTTTGCGGGTAAAGATAATTTTATTTCGGATATGTTGAGCTTGAGATGTCTACAGGACTTCCAGTTTAAAATGCCCAACAGGTAACTCATGATATGGGACTAGACCTCAGGAGAAAGACTGAGACTGAACACACTCATAGGTGAGTCATCTACACAGAGATGATAAGTCATGGAAGTCGATAAGGTCAGTAAGGGAGAGAGCATAGTAAGAAAGCAGTATAAATGAATAGCCTTGTGATATGTACTCTTAGGGGATATGATGTGGATGATTCAGAAGAGTGAGGAGAAGTCAGGTAGGAAGAGAACCAGGAGAAGGGAGTGTCATATCAAATCACAGAGTATCTAGGAATAAGGTACTGTCAGCAGTGTCAGATGTTACAAAGATCAAGAAAGATGAGGACTGAGAAAAGACCATCAAACTAGACAATTAGAAATCATTGTTAACCTTGGAAAAAGCAGCTTCAGTTGAGTGACAAGACTGGAAACTAGACTGCAAAGTGTTCAGAAGTGAGAGAGAGGAAAGGAAGTAGAAGCAACAAGTGTAAACAGGCTTTTTCTCAGTATGACTGAGAATTTGCCGAAGATACAGAATGAGAGCTTGAAGGAATAGTAGGTCTAGTGAAGTGAATCAACAAGCCAAGTTAGGATGAGAGAAGTCAAGAAGCTGAAACAAAAACGTATCTGGCCTGGGGCAGTTCAAGACTCTCAAAGTTCAGACACAACAATGACCAACTCAATTTTAAAAGAGGCCTAAAAGACTGGTGAGCCTGGCTCCCCTGAGGAAGTAGTTTTGTTTTCCTTGACCAGAGGTGGAATCCTCAAAGTATGAAGAAGGCAGCAGGGAGAGAAGAAGTTCTATATCCTCAGAACATGGAGACTTGAAAGAGTATGAGATCCTTAGAGTTCCTGGGGCCCTTGATATCTGTTTAAGTTTGCTGGAGGCCTCAGGTTAGACATAATAAAAAAATAGCCTATCATAACAATGTGTTCTTAATTTGCCAAAAACAAACAAAAAAACTCATTTATGAGGGACTGGTCACCCATACACACCATAATATACAGCATTTATTAAAAAGTATCCCTCATTTGGATCACAAAAACTAATAATGAAAATATTATGAATCTGATTTTCTTAGTCTCTTAAACAGCTATTCAAGACTTCGTAGGAAAAGTAGAACAAATCATCACTATTTGCTCTATGCAACTCCATATATTCATATAAGTAGATAAACAAGAATACAGGGATAAGAACTAGACCTGTGATTTCATTGGTACAGGAAACTTCCAAGTGAGGAAACTCCTATCAATGCAGGTTGGCAAAACATAGTCTTAAGAGATTTGCCTCTAGCACTGAAAGATTGAGGCACTTGTCCTGGGTCACAGAGCCAGCATACTTCAGAGTCCAAGCTTCAAGGACAGCTCTATCTATCTCACTATGCTGACTGCATTTCAATACATGAATATATACAACTTGCAAAATACAAAAATATCCTATTGAATATGTCAAAACAAGAGTCAACAAGGCATAGTGGGGAGATGCTTGACTAGGAGTCAGGAAGACTTGGGTTCAAATACTGTCATAGACACTAGCTAGCTGACCCTAAGCAAGTCACTCAACAACTTTTCAACTCTAAAGTAAGGATAATAAATGCCTACCTCACAGAGTTGCCATGAGGATGAAACAAGATAAGGGACCTCAAGCACTTGGCAAATCTTAAGATGCTATATGATGCCAACTATTAAAATATGCCATTTTACTGCAATAACTGATTTTAGGAACAATTTTAAAAAACTGGTCCAGTATGAAAAAAAAAAAAGACTCCTACAACAAGTATCAAATGAATAACTACTTACTTAAATTTGGTAAGTCTGTCCCTTGTCTGATTAATTTCTTTAGATTTACTATGAAGCCAGTCTTCAAGTTGCTTTTTGTTGGGAAAATAACCTAACAATGAAGTTAATTCATCATTGTGTCTGGATTTTATTTTTCTTATTTGTTCATCTTTGTCAGCCTATGGAAAAAAAATTTAAGACTATTATTTTTTTAATCCATCTGACCGTTTGGATATGGCAATTATGACACCAAATGAAATATCGTTATCTCAGTTACTAATTGGACTGGACCTGTGATTTCACTGGTACAGGGAACTCCCAAGTGAGGAAACTCCAGCTACCAATACAGGTCGACATCTTCTCTGCAGTTTATAGTCTCCTGAGAATTGCCTATAACATCCTGAAGTAACAGTTTTGTTTTGTTTTGCCCAGGGTGACAGATCACATAGCCAGTATTTGTCAGAAATGGGACATGAACCCAGGTATTCTTGGCTTTGATGCCATCCCTCTATCCGCTACAATACCCTGCCTCATCAGTTACTAATGCCAAACAAAAATTTCAATACTACATAAATTTCACTAGAATTAAGATACAATACTTTTTCTCTGGTCAACATTTCCATTTGGGTTCTCGTCATGGTGTGCAGGTTTAACTGTTCCATCTCCTGGTCTAATTTACGAAGGCTTCTGTCCAGGTCTCCTTTTTCCCTTAGTAGTGCTGGTACTTCTTCTTTCAGTGCTGCTATGTTACTGTTTTCCTCTGCCTTGCCAAGTTCAAGTTCCTAAAGGAAAAAAGCAGCACAAATTTACCTACTGAGCAGTAGCAAATAACAAGACGTTAGAAAGTCCATCAGAAAGCCACTGAGCACCAAAAAAGAGGCAGAAACATCGAGGTTTGACCAAAAACACATTCCATGCCAATTAAGGAGTCTTCTATTGACTCATGGGATGTGAGCAATTGGCCAAAACACATTTAAGGAATGTGCCATATGTATTTTGATGACTATTTCATGAAGAATATTCCCACCAGAAAGAAAATTACTAAGAAAAATAAACCAACAGGTCCAAAAGGAGTGGGGAAAAAAAGAATATTCTTGACATCATCTCCCATCCTGCCCTTTCACCAGTCTCTTACAAAGAGGGACCAGGCCAGCCCTGCCTCCTCTGTCCTTGATACCACTCTCTCCTGTCCTCTGCAGCATACTGCATCAGCAATCATCTCAAGTTTTCATCCTCTCTCTATCTACTAGGTTTTTCACTAATCTCTCCAAACCTGCCAAGATTATTAAAAAGTCTTTACTAGATGCCACCATCCCATCAAGCTATCATCCTCTATCTCTCTTCCTCTACTCAGTCAAACTCCTTGAAAAGAGATGTCTATACTTGCTTCCCTCACCTCCTTTTCTTCCTACTCACTGCTCAACCTTTTGCAAGCCGGCTTCTAAGACCTCATCACTGAACTGAAACTACTTTCTCCAAAGTGACCAACAGTCTCTTAATTGCCAAATTGGATCTTTTCTAAGTCCTCATCTTACTCAAACTATTGGGCACATGTGATACTGCTGACCATTCTTTCCTCCTGGATGCTGTCTCTTCTCTGGATTTTCAGGACGCCACCTTCTCCTGGTCTTCTTCTTACCTGTGTGACAGCTTTTATGTCACTTTTGCCAGCTCATTATCCATATTACATCCCCTAATGGTGGGTGTACACCAAGGTCTTATACGAGACCCTCTTTTCTTCTCTTTACAAGTATCTCTCTCTCTCTCTCTCAGGAACACTATCAGTTCTCCATGGTTTAACAACTCCATGCAGATTACTAAGAGATCTCTATATCTAGTCCCCTCTGTCCCCTGAGCTTCAGTCCCGTGTCACAAACTGCATACTGGAGATTTTAAACTAGATGTCCCGGAAACATTTCAAACTCAACATGTCCAAAACAGAATTCTTCTTCTTTTCCCCTAAATCTTCTCTTCCAAACTTCACTATTTCTATTGAAGATACCACCATTCTTTCAGTCTTCCATGTTTGTAACCTCAGCATTATCTTCAATTCATTATTTGTCTTCACCCCATATCCAATCAGCTGCCACACCTCCACATCTTTTATTTCTTTCCTTCTCTCTACTCACAAGACCATCACCTTAGGTCAGGACCTTATGACCTGTCATCTAGATCAGTGCAAGAAATGACTTTCCTAATTGGTCTCCTTGCTTCAGGTCTCTAATCACTTGAGTTTCTCCTATAAAATGCCCCCAAAGCAATTCCTTTTAAGCACAGACCTGACCATGAAGCCCCTCTACTCAATCAATTCCAGGTACTCCTATTGCCTCCAGGATCAATCATCAGCTCCTCAGTTTAGATTTTAAATCCTTCACAAACTGGCCCCAGAAGTCACTCTCTCCTCACCTCTACTGCACAGGGTCCCTCTCTTCCTTTCAAGATGCACCTGAAGCACCACCTGCTAAAAAATGTTTCCTGATCTCCTTCCCACCAGCTGCCAACATGCTCCTCCCCTGAAACTATTTTGTATTTATCTACACTTATTCATTTTATATATATTATGTGTATACTTAAGTATATTTGTTGTCTCCAATAGGATATAAGGTCACTTAGAACTGTTTCTTTCTTTGTACTAGCATACCGAGTACCTATTTCCTAAAATATAGCCTAACTGAAAACCATTTTTAAAAAACACAAGAAATTATAAGAAATGTGAGGGAAAAGCAGCTATGATCTCCCAACAGTCTGTCCCTGTGTACTTGTGTTTTGATTTTTTGTTAAAAGTTGAAAAACACTGAGAACATCTAAAAGTCTATTACCATAGGCTTAAATAACTGTTCCTTCAGGGGGACTGCAGCTACTCTAAAGGTTTGTATATGGCAGAGTCAGTTGAGTGGAGGGAAGAGCCTCTAGGAAACTCTTCTACAAAGGTATGCAAATTAGTGCTTCTTTACTACCAATGGGCTCTACATTGTCTACCACATTACCATGTTTGTATGTCAACAAATATGATAAAATCTGAGCATGGAGGATGTTAGGTAAGTCATTAGATCTATTCCTTAATTACATTAGACAAACATCTTACGGTTTTTCCTAGTTCCTGGTCCAGTTCAAGAATTCTGTCCGAAGATCCCTCTAGCTCTTGCAGTTCATATTTTACATTTTTCAGCTCAGTCTGTTTCTTATTTTGAATTTCTAATTTCAGTTCAATTATTCTTTCCAGGCCAGTTTTCTTATCCCTTATTTCATCTATCTGTTTTTGTTTCATACTTTCTTTTCTTGCAAAGTCATTCTAAATACAAATATAAAAAAAGCATTAATAATTTTACCATTATGTACTTAGATATGTAAGGGAAATTCATTTATGACTATTAAAATATAAAAATTTTAATCTTTTTTTCTCTTTACAAAAAACAAGTTCCTTTAATGTATATCTCAATAAAAGTTTTAAAATATCTTATAGCCAAGATACACATTATCTTCAAAGATCTCACATTAAATACCACTTAAAGATTAATAACTAGACAAAGCAAAAAGATGAAAAATACCATAGAATGACATATTACAAAATGTTTACCATCATTCGCCTATTAGTTTCTGTTTCTCTTTCTTCTATGTCCTTCACAAGCTTCTGAAAATTTTTAATTTGTCGTTCATTAAATGGTGCTCGCTCATAACCATCTAATTCTAAATGTGTTGCCAAAGACTGTATTAATGAATCTCTAGCTCGGATGTTCTGTTGATGGCGATCTGCTTGTAGCTGTAGACGACCTTTACATAAAATGTACAAAATCATTAACAATTCTATTCATATAAAATTAAGACCTAAGACTTTAATTTTTAATCTTATTCTTTCCAATTACATGTAAAAACAATTTTAACATCAATTTTTTTAAAAGTTGAGTTCCAAATTCTTTCCCTCCTTTGATATGGATTATACATGTGCAGTCATGCAAAACATATTTCCATTTTAGCCATGTCGTACACGACCAAAAAAAACCCCCAAAACCCAAGAAACATATAAAAAGTTAAAAAAAAAAATGCTTTGGGGCAGCTAGGTGGCGCAGTGGATAGAGCTCTGGCTTTGGAGTCAGGAGGACCTGAGTTCAAATCCAACTCAGACACGTAACACTTACTAGCTGTGTGACTCTGGCCAAGTCACTTAATTCTGACTGCCTCATCAAAAAGAAAAAAAAAAAAAGCTTCGATCCTTCTTCAGATTCTGTCAGTTCTTTCTCTAGAGGTGGATAGCATTTTTCATCCTCAGTCCTTCGGAATTATCTTGAATCACTGTCTTGATTAGAGTAGCTAAGGCTAATTTTTAACATTTGATTCCAAAAATACATGATACTGTGGAAAAATACCATGGACAATGCTTTTCAAGAGTGTATGGTTATATTATTTAGACTTTTGGAAGATAAAAAGTATTTTACAAGCATCATCTAGAAGTAGTATATTATAGTGGAGAGAGTGCTGGGCATAATTAAGTTGATTTTAATGTACAGTTGTGTTGCTGTTGTTTTTTTAAATATATAGTCTCCTGATCTCAAATTGTCAAATAAAGTTTTTTATACTCCCTTAAAATACATTTTTTTAATTCCCAAGATGTGTGTTAACAGTACATCAATTGCGATTTCATCAAGAATCTGTGATTTCATGAGTTTATCAGGGTAGGATGAGACTCTCTTACCAACATAGACCGCAACCCTATACAGACTGAAATGTCTAAAAGTCTTAAAGAAGAGATTCTTGTGAATGCAGAATAAAAAAAATTTTCTGTAACCAAATTTCAATGCAATTTGTTTCCTTTCTATACTAAATACTTCATTTTATGCATTTAAAAGCATATTCTGAAGAGTCCATAGGCTGTAGCAGACTGCCAAAAGGGTCCATGAGACACAAAAAAGGTAAAGAACATCTGGCTTAGAGAGTTGCCTAGAGCTCAAAGAAGTTAAATGACCCACCTATGATCACATGACTAGGAGATATCAGAAGTATGATTTGAACCCGAGTCTTGCGGGCTCCAGGTCCAGTACTCCATCTCCTTCCCCACAGCATCTCTCCAGTAATAACACCTACCCACACTAAATACACTGACTCTCACAATGAATAAAACTCAAATAGTCCATTCTACCTTGTTCCACAAGCAGTTCTGATTTTTCATGATTCAGCAGCTTAGACTCTTTATTTGTTCTGTCTAGCTCTCGCTGACAGTCAATCAGTCTCCTTTCCTTTTCTCTCACTGTTCTCTGGTGGTTATGATACAAATCATTTAGCTGTTCATCAGTCCCTTGAAATACCTAGGCAAAACCAGAATAAACAGCTTTAAAATAAAAATGTAAGAGGACATTACCATTACTTTAACCAGCAGTAACTTGTGTATATAGGCTATTATTCTGGGAGGGAAAAAAACCCAAAGCTCCAAACCTCCCTATTACTTATACAAAAAAAAAAATTAACATCAAAATAATTACCTTTTTCAAAAAGAATAGACAATGTCATGGTTTAACACAATAATCTCTTTTATACAAGTTATATTCTAAGGTAGAATAAAATTTCATACAAACCTTCTCCATTTTCTGCTCTAGTTCACTGTTGTCCTTTTCCATTTGCTTCTTTCTACTCTCCAGAGCTTTAATGTCATTGTCAAGCCTCACTATTTTAGAAAGATTCTGTTCAATTTCTTTTAGATGAGTCTGAAAACGAAATAATGCTCTTCATACATGAAACTCACCATAGCTTAATTTGTTCATTTAAAATATTTTAAATGCTCATAGAACTTAATTTCACTGAACACACTGCATTTAAGGATAGCAAAGAAGTTTCTATAGTAGGAAATTTTTAGTTTAGGTGGAGTAAGAATTTTTAAGGAAATCAATCTTTTCACACACCCCACAAAAACAGCAACAGGCATCTCCAGCCCAGCACTAAGACTCAAGAGAAACCAACAGAAAGAGAAATACCCTTTACAAAAGCCACGAAATATATGTGGGCATTAACTTAACACATAAGACATATAAGAGGTCCATATAAAGACAATTTCAAAATGATTTTGACAGAAACTGAGGCAGAACAGATGAAACAAAAGGATATGGACAGATAGATGGTACAGTTAAGAGACTACTGGGCCTGGGGACAAGATGATTTGAATTCAAATCCAGCTTTTCAGATACTAGCTACATGACCCCAGGCAAGTCACCTAATGTCTGGTTTGCCTCAGTTTCCTCATCTGTAAAATGGGGATAATAATATTAACTACCTCACAGGGTTCTTGTGAGGATCAAATGAAATATTTGTAAAATGCTTAATACAGTGCCTGACAAATAGCAGGCATTATATAAAGGCGAGCTATTATCAAATTCCTGTACATCATTAGGTCTAGCAAACATTATACTTGTCTAACTTGCTGATTTAATGCAATACAAATCAAAATACTAAGGTTATAGAATAGTGGTTTGATTTGCAAGGAGTAAGTTCCTTATGTATATCTGTCAAATAAGTAAATAAATGGATTGAATTATGGATAAGAATGACTATCAAAGTACCTTGAACTTTTCAAAGGAGGAATGCTAAAAATGTAAGGTAGCTCAAAGTACTTCGCTCAGAAATGAATGAAAAAGTATTTCTTGAACACTTACCATATGCCAAGCCCTATGATAAGCGCTGAGGACACAAATACAAATACAATTCCTGCCCTCAAGAAGCTTACATTCTAATAGAAGAAAATAACACATATAGGGGAATAGTGACTAAAGAGAGGGATATTTTGGTTTGAAAAATTACAGGGATGGGCTGAGGGAGCCACAGAGGAGTACATCTGTATAACATCATTCCAAAGTCACCAATGATGTCTTCCTCATTGCCAAATCTGATGTATTTTCTTAATCCTCATCTTTCTAGACCTCTCTGTAGCATAAGAAATGGTTGACCACCCTCTACTCTTGCATACCATCTCTCCTCTGTGGGTTACCTGTGCAATGGCTTCTTCTCAATTTCCTTTGCTGATTCATAATCCACATTACTCCCCAGTTACTGTGGGTATACTCCCAAAGCTCTCCCTGGTCTTCCTCTATTCTTTCTCTATCGTCTCTTATTTACATACACCTCAACTGGCTCCCATGGATTTAATTATCATATCTATGCAGATGACTCTCAATCAACCATCTCTAGCCTCTCTTCTGCACTCCAGTCATGCATCTCCAACTGCCTGTTGGACAAATCAAACTGGATGTCACACACCTCAAACTCAACATGTCTAAAATAGAATTATTTTTCACTCCTAAACCATCTCTCCTTCTAAATTTTTCTGCTTATATTGGAAATACCTACCATAGTTCACTCAAGTTCATAATCAATCACTAAGTATTTATTAAGCACCTATGTGTCAGGCACTGTGGATACAAGTACAAAGAATGAAACAATTCCTACTCACATTCTAATGGGAGAGATAAGTACATAAAAAATATAAAACATAAACAACAAGTTAATAAATACTAATACAAAGTTAAATACAAGTGGTTTGGGAGTGAAGGTACTAGTAGTTGAGGGGAGTAAGAAAGGTTTCATGCAGGAAGTGGTATCTGAACTACACCTTAAAGGAAAAGAAAAACTCTATAAAGGGAAGGTAGGGACAGAGTGGATTCCAGGCACGGAGAACAGCCAGTACAAAGGCATAGAGACTTTAGGCAGAGAAAAATTGGTATCTTGTATGAGGAAAAAGAAAAGGCCAGTTTGGATGGATCAGAGTGCAAGAAGGGGAGTACTGTCCTATGAGGTTAGGATCAGTTTATGATGGGCTTTAAAAGTTAAATTAAAGAACTGATATTTTATCCTAGAGGCAAAAGGAAGCCACTGAAGTTAGCTGACTAGGGGAGTCACATGGTCAGACATGCACTTTACGAAAATTTTGGCAGCAAATATGTAGGACATACTAGAGTGCTAAGATACTTGAGGCAGAAGACCAGTAAGTTATCACAATAATATAAGGGAGAGGTGATAAGAGCCTGAACTAAGGTGCAAAATGTATAAAATGGGGAGAAGGGTCCAGATGTGAGAGATAATGTGATGGTAGAAATACCAAGATTTGGGAACTAACTCTATATATGAGACAAGGGAGAGTAAAAAATAAAAGATAATGCTGACATTATAAACTTGACAGACTTCAAGGATTGTGATACCTTTGATAGAAATAAGAAAGTTTGGAAGAGGGGAAGGTTTAGGAAAAAAGATTGTTCTGGATGTGCTAAGTTTGTGGTGTCTTTGAGATATCCAGTTTGAAATGTCCAGTAGGGAACTGATAATGTGGGGCTGAAGATTAGGAGAGACAAAGGACTGGATATAGAGATCTGTGAGTTATCTGCTTAGTTGACAGTTAAACTCATGAGAGCTGATGGAGAGAAGGGGAAGAAGGGAAGAAAGTGAGAGTAAGAGAGAGAGTGAAACAGACAGACAGAGATAGAGAGAAGATACATAACAAAGAGAAGAGGATTTAGTATAGAATCTTGATGAAAATCCACAGTCAGGAGGCATAATATGGTTGATGAAATAGCAAGAGACAGATGAGCCAAGACAAGGAGAAGAACCAGGAAAGAGTAGTGTCACAAAACTCCACCCATATATAATCAGTGTCCAAGTCTCATCATTTCTATCTCCACATTTCCTGCATCCATCCCTTCTGATCTCTCATGCATCCACCAGCCTAGCTGAAGCTCTCATCATCTCTCGATTAAACGATTAGAAGAGTTCCTAATCAGTCTCCCTACCTCCCCCGATCAATCTCATCCTCCACATAGCTGCCAAAGTGATTTTCACAAAATGCTGTTTAGACTACATCACTTCCTTATTCACTACACTGGATATTATCTCTCGGATCAAATATAAACTCCTGTTTAGTTTTTAAAGTCCTTCACAACTTGGTCCCAACCTACCTTTCTAATCTTACATAGAAATCTGTATCCTCCTAAGAGGCAAAAACACCCCAAATAACTGTCTAAAATGACAGACCATGCTGATATTGCACTTTCAAAGCTGAAGTACATATCCTTCCTTTCCATTAATCAAATGGCTTTAGAAGATGACAGGAGGAAGACAGAAGAGATCACTGTCAGCTAAAGCGGTAAAAAAAGGCTTCGTGGAAGAGGCCAGTTCAATTGGATGTGAATGCCTACTGTGTCCATCTACTTAGGTATTACCCTCATTCCATAAGTAGATTACCTTCAATGGTCCAAGTTCATTGTCATAGGACTTGACAAACTCCTTAGAAGATGCTAATTGAGCTTCCTTGCTGACAATCTGATCTCGAATCTCACAAGCTTTTTCCTTATTCTGTTTCAGGTACTTTAGTTCAGTCTGACATTCCTTTACCTGAAGGCTTTGGTTGTGACGCACTGAACGAAGCGTCTCCAAGGCTTTAATATACCTGAAAAAAAGGAATAAAAAAGAACATTATTTTAACATTTTTCTGTTACAGTAGTTAACGGCAGCATAACAACTCTGAATCAAATGAAACATTTTAAAAGCGCTAACAAAATGATTTAAACAGATGCAATTTTACTAATGAACTAAGTATTATATAAAGCTATAAAATGTTACAAACCTTGTTGCTGAAAAGATTTCATCAAATTTCTGTTTCAGGGCTTTCCCTTCACTTAAAGGCCAATTGGAATCTTCTTGATGGCAAAAAATGACATTATTGAGCACAGATTTGGAAACACCAAGGGAACTGATCATCTCTCGGTCAATTTCTGCACACTTAGAGCTGAGGCTGACCTTTTCACCATGCCTATAGATGATGATGAATATCTTAGATTAATTTAATGAATTACAAATTATAAAGTATCTTCACATACATAATTTTATTTTATCCTCACAACAGCCCCGTGACATATGTAGAGCATGTATTACTATCACCTTCATTTTACAGATGAGGAAACTGAGGCTCAATGAGGATAAGTTATCTATCCATGATCAACAAATAGGTGATAAGTCTGAATTTTTTAAAAAAATTAAGTGGATGGGGTCTGCAAACTACATACTGGTGAACTTTATTTCTACTTGTGACAAAATTTTGGAACATATTATTACAGGGATATGAGTACTTAGAAAAGGAAGCACTGATCAAATAGCCATACCAAGTCATGCCAAGTTAACCTCATTTCCTTTTTTGACAGTTACTAGACTGTTAGAATAAGAGAATACAGTAGACACAGTACTTAAGTTTCAGAAAAGTATTTAACAAAGTCTTCCAAATTATCCTTATAGACAAGATGGAGGGAATGTGGATTAGATGAAAATAAAGTTAGGAATATTTGGAAATGCCTGAATTACTTGACCCAGAATGGGTGGATGTCAATTTGAAGTGAGGTCCTCAGGGAAGTACAATAGTCCTATGCTGCTTAACATTTTTATCAGTGACTTGAATAAAGGTATAGAAGATCTGCTTATCAAATTTTCAGAAGATATAAAGCTAGGGGACACAGACAACACAATGGATGATACATTGTGGATGCAAAAATATCTTGACAGGCTCGAACAGGAGTGAGAAACCTGCACATATGGCCTTCTAGGTCCTTGGGTGCAGCCTTTTGACTGAGTCCAAGTTTTACAGAATAAATCCTTTTATCAAGGAGATTTGTTCTGTGAAGTTTAGATTCATTCAGAGGGCAGCACTTGAGGACCCAGAAGGCCACATGTGGCCTCAAGGCTGCTGGTTCCCCACCCCTGGGCTAGAACAACAAGCCACAGCTAATAATATGAACTTTAATAAAGGGAAAGTAAAATTCTACACTAGAGCTTAAAAAATCAACTTCACAAATACAAATGGGAGAGAATAACTATCCTCATATAAAATAAATTCTAGCCAAATTTGACTTATATACATTCCTAGAACTTAGTATGTTTCTTGCATCTGTTTACTTACACATACTGGCCCCTGTATATCCAGAATGCATGTGCTCCTCCTCAATTCTAACTACAGTTATCCCTTCCACATCATGATTTTCCACATTGCGATTTTCTCCATCATAGTTTTGATATATCATGGGTGGGCATAAGAAATTAAATGGGAATTTGGGGGGAGTTTTACAGAAGCTGCAGACAACACGCAAAGGGCAGAAGACAACACGCAAAGGGCAGCAGACAACACGCAAAGGGCAGCAGACAACACAGAACCTATCATCAAATACTTAATCCAAATTTAAAATAAGGTATTATACACACCTCATAAAAGAAAAAGAAAAAAATTCCGACTTCTTTTCTGGTATGCAGGGAAGAACAAAAAATTTTATGCAGATTTTCCAGATCACAGGGGCACCAAGTCCCTCACCCCCATGATGTGGAAGGGATAACTGTATTAGAAACTTTGCTTTCTGCTTTTTCTTTTGCTGTCTCCTCTATAGAGCCTTCTCAATCCCCCCCAAACTCAAAGTGTTCTTTCCATCCTCAATTTTTTCTAGAGTATTGCACCTGGATCTCTTCCATTACCATGTCTCCCTCCTTGTATTATACTAATCTACCTACACATGTGGTAATCTCCCACAACTAGCTGTATGTTAGTGCCTTAAGGACAAGAACTATGCCATATTTTATCTTATCCTTAGGGTCTACAGTATGGCTTAATGGCTACAGACGTAGGCTCAAAGCTAGAAAGACTAGGTGCAAGTTGTACCTCTAATACATACTGGCTGTGTGATCTTAGAAAAATCATTTCCTAGGCAACTCTTTAAAACTCTAAATTACAGAGAACATATCAACCTGCTTTGAGAGAGGAAGTTTCCTCACCCAGGAGTTCTCTATCCAATTAAATCACAGGTCCAGTCCATATCCATATTCTTTATCCCCAGAACTTAGTTCTTTGCAAATAGTACATACTTCACTAAGGTTTAGAAAACAGAATTTAAGAGTATGCTTTAAAATAAAAACAACATATGCCTATTTTTACTCATCGGTCAGCCACTTTTTTTTGAGATGCTGAAAAAATTCCCTCCAAAATGTGTAAAAATTGCTCTATAGTTTAAAAATAACATTTCAATGATAAAGTCAAATAGTTATATATCAGTTTAATAAGGCAGTAATGTAATAGAGCTTAGAATAATGCTTATACTCACTTATTATGTTTCTTATGGTAAAGAATAAGAAGCAAGTTTTTAGATTGACCAGTGAATTATAAGAATGTCTTCTGAAATCAATATAACACTTACTCTAATAAAAAGACAGAGGTTGAAATAGCTAAACTAATTTTCTCAACCGGGTCCTCATCACTTATGGCTATCACTTATTCCTCCCTGACTCCAATGTACTCTCCAAAGTAGTTACTCCAAATCTTTTCTTTTCTCTTCCAGACTCCTCTCCTATCTTTTCCCCCATTCCTCTCAGCAAAAAATCACAATTTCTACTTCACTAACAACATGTAGACCACCCATCGGTAGAAGAATAGCTGAACAAACTGTGGTACACAAATGTAACAATTTATTATGGTAATGTAAGAAATGACAAATCAGAAAAATTCAGAGAAATTTGAGAAGACTTGTATGACTTAAGGCAAAGTGAAGCAAGCCAAATCAGAAAAATTTACACAATGACCACAACATAATGGGAAACAACACTTAAAAACCACCAGAGAAACAATGATGAGGCATGCCTCCTGGGAAAGATAGCATGTAATGACGCATATATTTTTAGAAATGGCCAATATGCTCATTTATTTTCCTTAAGTGTACTTATTTGGTACAGGAGAAGGTTCTATTTGGGGGAAACATTAAAAAAAGAATCCATAAAACATTTTTTTAAAGGAAAATAGAGGCCTTCTATCATTAACTCCCTAAGCTGACCTACTCGAACACCTCCCCCACACCAGCCAGTGTGCTCTTATGATATGCTCCAATCTCTTTTGAAAAAGTAGACTTTATCCTTGCCAAAGCCAACCCCTTTACTTACACTCTTGACTCTAACCTTTTCCATCTTTCTCTAGGAACATTTCTCTCAATCATTTCTGCTTCAACTTCTTTAATTTCTCCTTCGCTACTAGTTCCTTTCCCTTCTACTGGATGTACAATAGACATATTAAACGCAACATATCCAAAATGGAACTCATCATTTCCCCCTGTAAACCGTCCCCCTTCCCTATAACTGTAGTACAGCACCATAATCCCAGTCCTTCAGTCTTGCAACCTAAGAATCACCCTGGACTCCTCAGTATCTCATCCCTACACCCCACTCCCATATCCAATCTGTTGCCAAGGCCTAACAATTTCATCTTCGCAAAATTTCTCAAATACACTTCCTTCTCTCCTCTGACACTGTAACCACTCTAACACAGCCCTTGTCATCTCACACTTGGATTACTGCAATAACCTGCTGGTGGATCTGCCTGCCTCCGTCTGTCTCTGCTCCAATCCATCCTCCACTCAGTCACTAAAGTGATTTTCCTAAAGTGCAGGTCTGATCACATTACTCTCCTACTCAATAAACTCCAGTGGCTTCCCAAAGCCTCCAGGAGCAAAAACAAAATGTTGTGTTTGGTATTCAAAGCCCTTTGTACCCTAACCCTCTCCTACCTTTCTAAGAATACTCCCTTCCATGCACTCTTCAAACCAGAGACACCAGCTTCCTTGCTCATTCACAATCAAGACACTCCATCTCTTGGGCCTAGGCAATTTCTCTGTCTTCCATGCCTGGAACACTCTCCCTCCTCCCCACTGTGATTACTGACCTTCTTGACTTCCTTTAAGTCTCAACTAAAATCCCACCTGCTACAGGAAGCCTTTACTAATCCATCTTAATTCTAGCGCCTTCCTTCTTTTAATTATTTCCTATTTATCCTTTATATAGCTTGTTTGTATATTTTTGTTTGCTTGTTGGTTTTCCCATTAAGATTCCCATATCCCGTAAGCTCCTTGAGGGCAGTGACCATCTTTTGCCTCTTTTTGCATCCCCAGCACTTAGCAAAGTAACTAGCACATAGTAGGTGCTTAATAAATGTCTACTGACTGATTAATTTACTTATCTGTGTATATGTTATATTCCCCCCAATAAAATGTAATCTCCAGGGTGGCAGAGAGCATTTTATGTGTCTTTGTATCCCTAGTGCTTGACTCAGTGTCTTACCCACAATAAAGAAAAAATAATGCTAACATAACAGTTTAAGGTTTATAATGCACTTTACATACATGACCTTACCTGATCCTCATAACAATCCTGTAAGATGTTATGATCAACCACATTTTACAGATGAAGTAAACATGGTAGAAAATTATTAGGAACTTTCCCACAGTCACACAGGTGGTGTAAGTGACATTGATGTGTTGGAGGCAGGATTCAAACCCAGAGCTTGCTGAATCCAAGTCCAGCACTGCTGGCACTATACCAGGCTGCCTACCAGGTGCTTCAAATATCTGCTTACTTTAACTGAATTTCCTATTTACCTTGTTTCTCACCTCAACTACTTGACACAATTGTCCAATGATTTTTTTTTTCAATTCAGCATGTGTTACTCTATGAATTACACCACAGAAGCACAGCAACGTCTCCTAAAGCCTTTAAAGGCACCATTCAGTTTACTACTGTTATATATTAAATGATACCTAAATGTCATGGAAGAATAAACTTCTAAAAGTTCATGAACTCATGCAATGGAAAAATATTCTTCTTGTGAACATAAAATGAAAAGGAAATGGAACATGAAACAAGAACTTACTTTGTTCTAGTAATGACTCCTTCCAGGGTTTTAAATTCTGTCTTTTTGCTTTTCTGAGTACACACCATTGACCTCTGTACAGCTACAAGTTCCCCATTGACATCACGAAACTGTAGACGAATCTGAGCCTTAACATCTGTTTCTTGAGCAATCTTTGATTAAAACCAAAGAAAATAATCAATTTTTCAGAAAAAAATCCATTTCTCCCTTTATACTTTCTGTAATAATACAATATCAATTAAAAGATGTGTGTGCCAGGAAAGACTATTTCAGCTTTAGTTTCTCCCAAATCACAATTATTTAAGCACACACACCTCCCATCAGGTGTCACTTTGTCTTTTCAAAATTTTCACACTGCTCCCTGCCACATAATCGATGATCCAGTTGAACCAAACCCTTTCTTGTCTTTATGTACATTTGCTCAGATTGTTCCACAAGCCTAGAATGTCTTTCTTGCCTTCCTGTTCAATTTAAGCTCATCATTTAAAGCCCAATTCAAATGTCACTAACTTCCCTGTACTCTTTCCACGCACCAGCTCCATCTCCCCTTAAGTAAAGAATTTTTACTCCTTGGATTTCACAGAGTACTTTGTTTATAACTCCTTAGGCATTTATGAAGTTTCTTGCATTATGTTTATCTATGAATAAATCATATATACCTACTAGACTCTAAGTTCTACGAAAGCAAGAAACTTTCTTGCCTAAAGTTTCTAGCTTCCCAGCACCTAGAACAGCTACTCGTTAAAATGTACCAAAAAGCATGACAAAAGCAAGGAGCCAGTTTCCTCCAAAGAGCATCTCCTATCTTTGAGGCCAAAGGCAGAAAATCTTTTTATTTACTAGAGGCCACTAACCCAAAGAAACAAAAAAATTAATTGAAAGATACACGAATGAATTACAAATTGACTTAAGTTTTCTTTTTTAAAGTAGACATAAAACATTTCACTTCTTCACTTTTAAAATTAAGAATTAAGAAAACAAAGTTATTACATAGACACAAAATCTTTAAGGAAAATCTAAGAGAAAGGGTTTCTAATGAGGACAAAGAATCTAGACTTTGGGCAAGTCTTCTGACCTCTCTGAGCATCAGTTCTGTCACCTGTAAATGAGGGAAGTGAACTAGATGAAGTCCCTTCCAGGTCTTTCCATGATGCTTTGAAAATGGCACTTGATCTAAAGAAATCCCACAGATACAAAGGAACTTGTCAACCAACTTAGATTTTTAAAAAGACAAGTACAGAAGATATGAGCAGGGGCAGATAAAAGGAAATCAATATGAAAGCCTGTCACTGTCCTGTAAAAGCACCAAAACTGCTAAAGCTTAGAATGAGCTGGGGCTCTCAAAGAAAAGTGAGGACAATAAAAAGAAGATTATTCTAGCTATCTTGGGGAAAGTAAAGGAAGGCATTCAACTACTACTCTAAGATGGGGCAGTATTTAAGGCAAAGATTGCTAACCTCTTATTTTGCTTTTCTTTACTTTGCTGAGGAAAATTATTTCTGGACTGAAGGGCAGAATAAATATTTCCAAAGAGAATTGAAACTAAGGATGAACAGGAATTAACAGAGAGCCTAATTGCTTTTGATGAGTTCAAGCCAACAAATCCAAACAAATCACATTCACTCATTCATTTAATAAGCATTTATTATATGCCTATTATACGCCAAACAACAAGCTAAGCACAGAGATTTCAAAGATAAACATGAAATAGCACTTGACTCCTAAAAACTTATATTCTACTAGGACCAATAATATATGCATAAGTATATACAAAATAAGCACAAAGTAAATATAAGGTAATTTTAGCTAAAGTAGTGACTAGTGAGGGGAAGGAGAGGGCAGGGAGAAAAGGAAAAACAACTAGGCACTAAAAGTACAGAAACAAAAAAAGAGTCTCTGTCCTCAAGGTGCTTATATCCCAGGAATTAAAAGAATTGGCATATGTGATTGTTGAGTGACTGTCTGTAATCTTTAAAAAAATGATGAAGCACATAAGAGTGATATATCCCAATCTAAAGATAGAAGAGGATAGGATCTTCAAACTACAGGCCAGTGAGCTTGATTAATATTCCTGGCAAAATTCTAGACTGTATTATTAACTTGAATGAACACCTAGAAAAGAAGTGACGATCACAGAGAGCCACAGTGGATTCAATAACCGCAGGTCCAGTCAGACTAATATCACTTGATTTTTTGATAACTTGCATGGGAGGGAAAAGCAGCACACATAGTTTACCTATTTAAATTTCAGCTAAACATGCAATGAAATCTCTCATGCTATCCTTTTAGATAAGAGAGGCAAACAATAGTTAGATGAATTTGGAAGTGGTTAACCAGCTAGACACAAAGAGTCATTGATGGCTTGATATCAATTTGGATGGAGGTTTCCAGGGGATCTGTCCTTAACCCTATGCTGGTTGACATTTTTATCAGACTTGAATAATGTCATGGATGACATGCTTATCAAAAATGTAGATGACATAAAGCTTGAAGGGATAGCTAACATTCTAGATGACATTCATGAACCAAAGACTGAAACCAGTAAGATGAAATTTAATATAAATGTCAATCTTATGCTTAACTCAAAACTTAACTTCATAATTACTATGTGATAGATAAACATAGTCTGAAAAAGATCTGAGGTTTTAGTGGACTGAAAATTCAATGAGTCAGGTGTATGATATAGCAGCACCAAAAATGCATGCTCTAAGGATGCACTGAACAAGGCCTACTGTTTAGGACTAGGGAGGTGATAGTCTTACTGTACTCTATCCTGGACAGACCACAGATGGATTCTTAGATTCAATTATGATGGGAGGACACTGTAACAAGGACACTGGTAAGTAGGTAATCATCCAAGCAAGGACCACTAAGATAGTGAAAGTACTAGAGATCATGCCAACTGAGAAATAGTTGAAAGAACTAGGGATGTGTAGCCTGGAAAAGACAAGTAAAGGAGCTAGTCATGATAGCTCTCTTTTAAGCACAAGGTCTTTGGGGCAGCTTGGTGGCACCGTGGATAGAGCACCAACCCTGGAGTCAGGAGGACCTGAGTTCAAATTTGGCCTCAGACACTTACTAGCTGTGTGACCCTGGCAAGTCACTTAACCTCAATTGCCACCCCCCCAAAAAAGAAAAAAAAGAACAAGGTCTTCCAAAAGTCTTAGTGCGTTTTTAAGACTTTGGGGACACCATGTTTATGAAGGGCTGACACATGGAAAAGGGATTAGATTCATTTTGTTTGGTCCCAGAAAACAGAATTAGGAATAATGGGCAGAATTTGCAAAGAAGCAGATTTAGGCTTGATATAAGATATAAGTTCCTAACAATTACATCTGTCCAAAAGGGAAATGAGATATTTATTTCAGGTTGGCTTAAAGAACTCCCTTGCCAGAAGTCTTCAAGCAAATGTAGGATAATAATTTGTCAAATATGTTGGGGGGGGGAGATTCGTACGGAGGTATAGGTTGAACTTAATGGTTTTAGGATCCCTCTCGACATGAAGATCTTTGTAATTGTTTACCCTAGAAACACATGAAAGAGTGGCACAAGTGAGGTGATTATGACATAAGAGATACAGTCTATTTTCTTCAGAACATGTTATGTTTAAAAGCTGCTCAAATTTCTCTGTTACATTACAACCTGTATTGTAAGTTTTATCACTATTTCTGTTAACATTTTAAAGAACATTTATCAGAAAAATACAAATTACCTTTGCATATATAAATACTCTTCTTACCTTTGGATCATAAACAAATGTATGTCCTTTGGTACCAGGAGGAAAATCTCCAGTAGAAACATACTTCAGACATTCAATGATGGTCTAAATACATGAAAAACAATATATTACATAAGATGAGCTATTCAAAATGAACTTCAGTGTTCTCTTCTGTAAAATGAGTACGTTGAAATAAATGACCTTAAGGTTCATTTTAGCTCTAAAGCTATGATTCTATAATCAAGAGACAACATTTGTAAACACTTGGCACAATGTCTGGAACATAACAGGCACTTGCAAAAATGCTTGATCTCCTCTCCCTTATAATACTGTGACAAAACATTACTCAATTTGTTTATTCCATATACTGCAAAGTCGACTAACAAACACCTACATCACAAAGAACTACTGCAAACATAACTTTACAAATGGAACTATAAGGAACACAAAGAATACAACATATAGTCCCTGTCACTGCACACAGAAGCCACTTAAAAACTATTTGTTGAAAGCATTCTTTCAATTTATTTATAATCTAAATACAAAGTTTAATAATAAAGTTGACTTGAAAAAGGCAATACAAGAAATATCACAAGATAGGTTAAATATGCCAAATGAATGGTATAAACAACAAATACAAGGACACAGTAATATATATTGGTTATGTTGTAGGTAGAGGATTAGTGACAGGAAAGACTGAGAAGGTAAAAGGCAGTTGGGGTCAGACTGTAGATAATCTTATATATGGTATATTTAATGGTATATTTATTAATTTAAGTGGGAAAGACATTTTATCATAATACATAAACTATTCTGAGTGTGGGTGATTGTATCATCACAACCTCTCAAATCCATTCCCAGTCCTTTTCCCTCCCAGGTATCCACAAACTCTGTCTGAACCATTTTAACAACTCTTAACAGGTCTTCCTGTCTTTAGACTCTCCCTTAAAGTACCACTCTCATCATATCACTCTCCGGATCAAATATTTGGTTCCTCACTGTCTACTTACTAGATTAAGTCCAAATACCCTTCTCTAGCATTCAAAGTCCTCTATAATCTGCACCTGATCAGTGTTCCTAGCTTTTCTTTACATTATTTCCTTTCACACACTACAAATTTCAATATAAATTTAATTTGTATTATAATTACTTCTTTATGTCTTATCTCCTCCTATTACCTACCTGACTTCAGGGACTATGTCTTATTCATCTCTGTATCCTCAGTACCTAATAGTCTTTGAAAATAGAAGGTACTTAATTTGTTGAACTAAATTTTTTTGATGGAAGAAAACTATTTTCATAATCACACCAAATTTTTTTTATTTAAACTAGCCCTTTCAATGCCACACAAGTTTAAAAGTTGCTTAACTGAGAACATTTCACATTTAATTCCCCTATATTTTATTTTATTGTATGTTTTTCTACAACATATATATGGATTTCTACTTTATTATCTTTTAAATCATATATTACACGCACCAACAACACCAGGAGTGTGGATGCTAAGCTAAGGAAATAGTACAATGACTTAATAAATATTAAATAAGCAAGTATCAGATCAAAGAAGAGATTGGTTATCTTAATAAATATTTTTCATTCATATATAAGGACCTTTCTTCATAAAACCATGTGACTCAGGTGGGATAAGATCACAGCTAGAGATGAAAGGATCCTCAGAAGCCATCTAAGTCCAATCCCTTTTTTTTTTTAACACATGAGGAAACTGAGGCCTGAGGAAGTTAAATAACTGACTCAAGGTCACACAAGTAGTTTTAGAGGTGGGATCTTAACCAAAGTACTCTGACTGGAGTAAATGCTCTTTCCCTGTATCAAAATACTTAAGAGACAATCTACAAGAAAATCCTTCTAAGTTTCTTCAATGAGTAGACATTCTTATTAAAGTCCAAGAAAATAAATCTTGGATGAATTTTATGTTTTGAAATAACAAAACACTTTAAAAGACTAACACTGCATAATTCATTCTCATTTTGGGATGCTTTTTTTCCAGAATCTAAACCTTTAGATTGGATGGACTGAGATGACCTACCAGTTCCCCCTCCCCATCTTCCCCTTACTCAATAAACTTCAGTGATTTCTTATTGCCTCCAGGAAGAAATACAAAATGCTGTTTGGCCTTCAAAGTCCTTCACATTCCAGCTCCCTCCTACCTTTCCAGTCTTCTTACACCTTACTTCCAGACACTTACTCTTCAACTTAGTAACACTGGTACTCCACCTGTCTGCTCCCAGGCATCCTCTCTGGCTGTTCCCTCATGCCTGGAACACTCTCCCTCTCCCTACTCTGAATACTGACCTCCCTGGCTTCCTTTAAGTCCTCAAAAAAATCCCACCCTTTACAAGAAGCCTTTCCCAATCCCTCTTAATTCTAGTGCCATCTCTCTGCTAATTATTTCCTATTTGTCCTTTATACAGCTTGCTTTGTATACGTGTTTGTATGTTGTTGTCCCCATTAGATTGTAAACTTCTTGACAGTAGGGATTATCTTTTACCTCTTTTTTATCCCCAGCACTTAACAGAGTCTGGCACTCAGTAGATGCTTAATAAATGTTTACTGACTGATCAACTGATCTTATCTGCAGCACAGCATGGAACCAACATTGTTATGGAACTTAAGTGAAAACTGGATGATTTTTGTCCTATAGTCCAATAAGACTTACCGTCTTGCCTGCACCATTAGGTCCAACCAAAATTGTTAGAGGACTGAAGAAAGTGATAATTTGCTTATCCTTGTCCTCTATTCCAAAACTCCTCACACCCATAATGCTCATCTTTTCAATCTTAGACATGTTTCCAATTTTTTTTCTTTTTTCAATATCAATTATTTTGATGACCTAAGACAGAAAAATATTTTATTTTTGGAGCAAACTCCAGCCTCTAGGGATAATTTCTATTGTCCAATACAGTGAACGGGTAATTGCTCTGCTTTGCACTAGGTTCTACTCAGCTGCGGCATCTGTGATTTAAGGTCAAATGGTAGAGGCTCCATCTGGCCTTAGACCAGAAGCCTTGGTGGAACAGATTGCTACATTTTGCCACTCAGACCCAACAACCTTACACCTGAACCTGCAGCTCAGGCAGAGTTTCAGGCTGGGGAAAACTGAAAGGGAATGAGGTGGGAAGCTGAGAGGGAAGAGGGGATGGAGAAAAAGAGAGATAGTACTGGCTGGGGTCTTCTAGGCTGGAGTTGAGGGTTGTGGGCCTGGGGAGCGGAGGGGATGTAGATGGGGAAGGGCTGAGGAAAGAAGGGTTAGGAAGTGGAGCCAGGATATGGCATAGCAGAGGTGACGCTGTGGTGGGGAACACATGGGGAGTGGTCAGGGGTAAGGGGATGGAGAGAGGTGGGGAGGGGATACAGGAGCCCAGAGGGAATGGGAGGTGAGGGAGCCCAGGGGCCACGAAACAACTGCAGGAGAGAGCGCAGCCCCCACAAATGGGGCCCAGCCTAGGACCCCCACCTCCTACCGGCTACCTTCCTAGTGCCTGAGGCGGGGTCGGGGTCAGGGTCCCCTTCACCAAGCTAGCAACTCCGATACCTCCAACCAGACACCTGCGCTTCCCGCTCGCCTCCGCCCCACCCCTTTCCGCCGCGCAGCCCCGCCCTTTCCGGTCTCTCTCTCTCGCAGTCGCGCGTTTGCTTCTTCCCCGCCTCTTCCGGGCCTCGCAGACCGGAAGTCCAAGCTTTTCTCCATCCCCTGGAAGTGGGAAGGACGCCGGAAGCGGAAGCAGCCCGAGTAGGCTAAGCGTTCTCAGCCGCCGAATGGGGGTGACCTAGAGCAGTTTGGGCGGGTATACGTCCGGGGCTCGCTGTGCGTGGGATCCTAGGGATACGGGCAGGACTCCAAGCACACAGGCTTGCCCCAGAGCGGGAAGTGAAGTTGTGAGAGAGACGCAGCCGAAGCCAGATCGTAGTTTGGGGCCCTGCCTCCTCTGGAGGGGGGGTGGCAGAGCCCCGGGCGACGCCTTCCCGCTCTAGGCACAGAGCTTAGAGAAGTGAACTAAACTAGGTTGTAAATGTGCCTCGAGCCAGATTCAGAGCCCACAGGCCCCGGTGACCAACCCTTCATCTCACAGACGAGGAAACTGAGGCAGACGGAGTTGAGGTGCAGTGCCTCGTATGCGGCCTGCGAACACGAGTCCAGCGCTTTCGTCTCTATACTGTGCTGCCTCTCTAGTTAAATACCCATACTGTCGTTTAATGTCTTGACATTTTGAGTAGCCAGGGAAAAGCTGCAAAATTGAACCCTCAAAAAGTTAGGAACAAGTAGTTGATTCTTTTTTTTTTTTACTCAAAATGGATGGGACTTTTTCTACCTCTCTAATGCATCTTCCGTGTGATACTAGGCATTATCTTCGTTTGTGAATTATCTTCCAGCATCATCGTAAACAATGAATTTTCATTTGTTTAGCATAAAGCTGGTCAAATAAACCTTTCTTGTTTCTGACACGGGAAACGTCTTTGTGCATTGAGTGAGGCTATGGTAAGCATACAGAACAAAGGATAAGGACAGGGACTTTGATTTTGTTGGCATAAGGGACTCCTGGCTGAGGAAATTCCCTATACTGATGCATTTTGGCACCTTCTTTGCAATTCTCTGAAGACAGGGACTGCTCTATCTAAACTTTGTCTTTCTCATCCTCAGGGCTTTGCCTCAGGGCTTAAGTGTTTAATAAATATCTAATAAATGAATAGAATGACAGATATTTTTCAGGTTCCCTAGCAACCTACCAAGTCTGCCACTTAAAACCTGTATGGCATTAACCATACAGCCCCAGTTTCTTCATCTGTAAAGTAAGGATGCTGAGAACTTGATAGCCTTGGATGTCTTTTCTCTTTTTAAAGCTATGATCCACGATTACCTGAAAGATTGGACACCTGATAAAATATCAGTAATATAAACTTTCCTCCCTGTGCCAAAAAAGATAGTAGTTGAATTTTCTTACTGCTTTTGTGTGTGTATCTAAAGGTTAATGGAAAGAACATTTAGCCTAGTTTAATTCGTATTAGTAATATGAGTAATGTAATTGAAAAATAGTTCTTTACCTGTACTTAAAATCTGTCTCATGTTCCCATTTTAGTTTCTGCTTTATGTTCTCTATATGAAAGAGGCACCATGTATAGTGGCTAGAACCATCCTCAGAACCAGAAAAACTTGGGTTAAAGCCTTGCCTCTGACAACTACTGGCCTCTCAGTGCTCTAAGCACCTCAGTAAGACTAAGTTGCTAAGAAAGTACCAACTTACATTAGTGGGGGGAATTTTCTTATCTAGAAATTCCATATACCAATGAAATCACAGTCCCTATCCTTATCTATATTCTCACTCAATGCACTAAGATGCTTCTTGTGTTAGAAACAAGAAAAGTCTTTTTGACCTGTTTTATGATGAAAAAAATAAATGTATTGTCAGGTGCAAAGTTAACAAAATTAGCAGAACTGGTTTTCTGAGACACCCAAGGCCACTGGTTTGTTCTTCCTTGGGCTCCTAAGATGAGATGCTTCTTATCAAGAGATGGGAGTCTTATCTCATCCACACATGGATAACTGTCTTGCCAGCCAGCTTCCAGTGTGGACAGTCACACACATACCCTTATCTTATTAAACCAGCTGGGTTATATAATTTCATTCCGAATCACTCTTTTCATGTTCCCTGGCCTGTATGCCCTGATTTGAGTACTAGAAGTAATTTTGGGACTCCTGTGGCTCGCTGCTTAGGATTTCACTAAAATCCACCAGCCCCTATCCCCGGAATCTATGGATTATATAAATGTAACAAGAATGCCCATTATTGTTTAAAAATTCTACCCAAAGAAATTATGACGGGTGGTTTTAGAAAAATGTGGTAAAACCTAAGTTTGCATCAGTTGGTACAAATGAACTGATGACATGAGAAGAACCAGGAGATCATTATTCACAGTAACAGCTTTAAGCCAACCTAATCTGAGTCTCTGAAGTTAACTGAGCCACTCTTCAGTTAACAGACATAGTTACTCACCAGGCATCCATACTTTTAAGTCTTTCCAACTTGATAAAACCTGTCAGAGTTTGCAACCTGTACAAATAACCTTCAAGACTCCAGCATCACCTCCGTGCCATTGTAGCAATGCTATGGAGTTATTATCCCAACTCCCTTTCATGTTGGCAGACTGGCTCCTCAAACCAAGGCTGGCACATCTTCCCTCAGGTAGCTCTGAGGTGCATGGAAGGGTATCTTGCTAATGCTCTAGCTCATGAACTTCCACTGGTATGCCCCCATGATTATCAGTGATAGCAAGTAAATTTAAAAAGCCAGACTCCATTAGTTTTTAGACAGGTATTTACTATGAAGGTATATTAGGGACAGTTGGTATAAAACGTCCCCCAAATGTCTGTTATATATTCTCCCACCAGTACGTGCAGGGGAATCCAGGGGAAGTGGGCAAAGTGGTAACAGCTGCTAGAAGTCCTTTTACTAGAGTCCTCATGATGTTTCCTTTAAGTATGGTGCTGCTTTTCTGCTGGGCTCCAAGGGATTCTTCACTTTCTTTCGTCAGCCTCACATCACCAATTGCCTAAAGTACCTTTCAGACTGGATCTCCTAGACATGCTAAAAATAGAATTATATTTCTCCTTAAACTTTGCCCTCTTCCAAACTTCCCTGTTTCTTTTGAAGGTACTACCATTGTTTTGAGTCTCCTAGGTTTATAACTTTGCCATTATCCTCAACTCCTCACTCTCCCTTACCCCAAATATCCAATCAGTTGCCAAATCTTGCTGTTTCTCTGTTCTCATCTCTCACATCTATCCTCTTCTCTACATGCACACAACCTAGGTTTCCTGTTGTACCTAGAATCAAATATAAACTCCTCTGTTAAACATTTTTTTTCTTTTTAGTGAGGCAATCGGGGTTAAGTGACTTGCCCAGGGTCCCACTGCTAGTAAGGGTCAAGTGTCTGAGTCCGGATTTGAACTCAAGTCCTCCTGACTCCAAGGCCAGAGCTTTATCCACTAAGCCATCTAACTGCCCCCTCTGTTAAACTTTTAAAGCCCTTCACATCCATGTCACAACTATCTTTCTAGCATCTTTGGACATTCCTATCCCTCCCATACTCTTGTGATCCAGCCAAACTGGACTTCTTTCTGTTCTTTACTACTTCCTGTCCCTCTGTCTTTGCACTGGCCATCTCTCACTCCTCTCTTGCATCAGAATCCGTCTTTTCTTTAAAGTCATAGTTCAAGAATCACTTATATGAAGTATTTTCTCGATCCCTTCAACTGCTAGTAACCTCGCTTTCAAATGATCTTGTATTTAGCTGTTTTGTTTTTATTCGTATATCTCATCTTTGCAAGGGCAGCTAGGTGGCATAGTGGATAGAGTGCCAACTCTGGAGTCAGGAGGACCTGAGTTCAAATCTGGCCTCAGATACTTATTAGCTCTGTGACTCTAGGCAAGTCACTTAACCCAGTTTGCCTCAGTTTCCTCATCTGTAAAATGAGTTAGAGAAGGAAATGGTAAACCACTCTAGTATCTTTTGCCCAAATGGGGTCACAAAGAGTCAAACAGGACTAATCAATAAAAAAATTGTCTTTATATTTATTTTGTTTATACTTAATTCTGTCCTTGTTTCATTCCCCCTCCATCTCCCCACACCCGAATTGGAATGTAAGCATAAGAGATTGTTTCCTTCATTTTATTTGTATCTGCAGTTCTTAGCACAGTACCTGGAATATATCAAATATTTAATAAATATTTGTTGATTTACTGATTGATTAGGAACAATCTCTCAAAGTGTCAATCTAAGTCTTAATGTCTGCGTAACAGAGGCTTCATCAGGGAATCTCTGATCAATTGAGGCCCCTCAACCCAGTCAATGAAATTACAGGATGAAAGGGACAGGCAGTTGAAACAATAAAATGTAAGAGTTTACTTTTTAAGTTTGACTTTGTCTTTGAATTTGCCCATTTGCCCCTTGTAAGTGGTTTTCCCTTTTCAGACTTTAATTGACCATTGTAAAGGAAGTATAGGGGCAGCTGGGTGGCATACTGGATAGAGTGCTGGCCCTGGAATCAGGAAGACTCATTTTTGTGAGTTCAAATCTGGCCTCAGTCACTCCTGGCTGTGTGACTCTGGGCAGGTCACTTAAACCTGTTTACCCCAGTTTCCTCATCTGTAAATGAGGTGGTGAAGAAAATGGCAAATCACTCCAGAATCTTTGATAAGAAAACCCCAAATAAAGAGTCAAACACGACTGAACAACAACACAACAAAAAAGGAAGTGTAAAGGAGAGTTTATATTTCCTTACTCTTCTTTAGAAGGTGTGAAGAAATTCATAAATCAATGCGATGGAATGGGTGACTAACCATTGACTGGCTGAAGGATCAGCCACATCCCTGGTGACTTAAAAAACAAGTCTGACGATCAAAAAGAGTTATCTCTGGCAGTCAAGGAGGCCAGTTATAGAGGAAGAACCCAGCTCTTGAGAAGAACTCTGCTCTTCACAATTTCTCTTGTATTTCATCTGGAGTGCAGTAGGAGGAGATTTCTTCTCCTATCTTCTGTCCTCTCGAATTGGTATTGTCATCTTGCAGTAGAAAAACTCGACCAGTAGGAGATGCTGCTTCCTGCAGAAAGCAGGCCTATAGAGGAAAAGAGCAGGCTCAGAGAGCACAGTGCAGTGACCTGTGCAACCATTATACTGTGTTTAGGAATAGCAGTGTAAGAACATCCTTAGAAAAGAAAAAAAAAAAAACTTTAAGCCCTTATAGCATTGATGATGGGTTGCCTTGGTCCCATTGTGTTCCTTACACGTGTGCCTTTCTACTAGTATACTCTATGTGCCATTTTTCCTACTTTTTGTATTTGTGGGACACTGTACCCCTTGTTTATGGGGAGTATATGGTAACAACTGTTATAAACTACTGCTATGTCAATTCAACAAATGCTTTTGCTTTGAGCTAATTATGGCAAATTATGCATGGCAAATTAATATGTGGGGACTTTTTTTAGCTATAGTTTTAGAAGTGTAGTACCATATTTGGTTTCTTTGGTATCTTGAATGTGGAGCAGTCATCCTCCAGGAGACCCAATCTATGAATGAAAGTTGGGAGGTAGAACAGAGGGGCCACTACATTTGCTTCATTAGAACTATTTATGATTTTTATCACTTTCATTGTGTAAATTTAGTCACAGGACTTTTTTCCTCCAGTACTTTAAGGACTGTGTTAAGAGGTCACAGAAAGGAATTTACTTATTACAAACTTAATTTGAAAAACATACAATCATTGTCTGTATTGAAATAGAAATGGTTTCCAAGTACTTCATCCTCTCTCTTCCCATTCCCCTAAGCCACCACAGCACCTTTAGTGATTTGATCTTTTCTTACCAGGAGTCATTTCTGGTAACAGTGCTTAATAGGTTGTCTTTTAAATTTAATTGTTGCCCAAACAGTGGAAGTTTGCCTGTAAATAAAAATGGAAGGGAGAGAAAAGGAGCAGATTCTCCATTAAATGTCTTTCACTAATAGATTATCATTTGGTTCTGAATGGGTTACACTTTCTAAGCTCCCTTTCTCTTTATTACATCTCTGTTGTTGTGACATATATATTCAGTGAGCTCAAACTAAACAAGGTACTATGAGGGATAATTAGTATATTCAATGACAAAATCAAAATCCAAAAACATCTTTACAAGCTGGAATGGTAGTCTGAAGTTTATACCATGAAATTTTAAAGAATAAAGTTCTCCGGGGGCAGCTAGGTGGTGCAGTGGATAGAGCACCGGCCCTGAAGTCAGGAGGACCTGAGTTCAAATCCAGCCTCAGACGAAACACTTGACATGTACTAGCTGTGTGACCTTGGGCAACTCACTTAACCCCAATTGCCTACCAAAAAAAAAAAAAGAATGAAGTTCTCCATATTGATTTTTAAAAATCAATTAAAGGGGGCAGCTAGGTGGCAGAGTGCAGAGAGCACTGGCCCTGGTGTCAGGAGGACCTGAGTTCAAATGTGACCTCAGACATATAACACTTACTAGCTATATGACTCTGGGCAAGTCACTTAACCCCAACTGCCTCGCCAAAAGAAATAAAAATAAAAATCAATTACAAAAGTATAGTATAGGAGAGACATGGTTCACACGTATAATTCCTAGAGGTTTTTAGTGAATTGCATGCCTAATATGATTCAGCAATATGATATGGCAGCCCAAAAAGCTGATAACTTTGTTAGCCTTTAAAAATGTTTTCCAAATGCTATCCACATCCAAAGAAATACCTATGGAGTTTGAATGCAGATTGAAGCATACTATTTGCTCTTTTTTTTCTTCTGTTTTGTTTTGTTTCCTCTTTCTTGTGGTTCCTTCTATTGGTTCTAATTCTTCCTTACAACATGACTAATGTGAAAATATGTTTAATAGGAATGTATATGTATAGCCTATATCAGATTGTGTGCCGTCTTGGGGAGGGTAATGGGGAGAAAGGGGGAGAAAAATTTTAAACTCAAAAGCATATGGAAGTGATTGTTGATAAATCAAAATAAATTAATAAAAAAAATTTTCCAGTTATATGTGAAAGCATTTTAAAATTTTTTTTAAATTTTGAATTCCAAATTCTCCC
The DNA here is from genome assembly GCF_900497805.2 of Vombatus ursinus. NCBI lineage: Eukaryota > Metazoa > Chordata > Mammalia > Diprotodontia > Vombatidae > Vombatus > Vombatus ursinus. The sequence goes on from NW_020947062.1 coordinate 16,334,824, forward strand.
CCTTTCTCCCTTTCAGGGACAAGTATAGTCCTCCAGACTAAGGGTGCCACCCTGTGATTGACTTCTAAAAGAGAAATGCAAAAATGGTTGACAGACAATAGAAGATGAACCTAATCTCTCTCCCAGGGACGTGAGCAATTCTCCAGACTTACAGCTGTCACTTTGTAATTGAGATGCCCCCAGAAAGTAAATGCACTTGGGATTGCTAAACAATCAGATTCCCTACATGTCATTAGATATCTCAGTGTGATGTTAATGGGTATGTCTGCACCTTCCATGGGGAGACATCTTTAAAGATAAAGCAAAGGCCTCATCCTGTGATTTCATCAATTTGACCAACCTCTCTCCTAGTCATATCCCCATTGATGTATACTGTCTAAAGCTAGGGGAAAAGTGATACAAAGTATAGAGCCTCCATACTTTGCCAGGATCAGACCACATCTAGAATATTGTATCTAGTCCAAAATTGTATATTTTAGAAGAGACATTGACAAACTAGAAGGAAACCAGAGGAGGGCAATCAGGATTATAAGGGGACTCAGAAACCATCCCATGCTAAAAATTATTTGAAGATAGTCTAAAGGCGTAGGGGAGGACAAGGAGGTATAATAAATATGGAGACAACTTTAAGGGGACTTCATATATTTGAAGAGCTGTCATATAGAAGAGAGATTGGCCATTATATAATAGAAAACATTGAATTTGTAGTCAGAAAAGACCTTGGTGGGATTCCCAACTTTGACCTTTATTAGAGAAGCATCTTCTATTAAGTTCCCAAGGTAGGAAAGGAAAGCCCAGGTTGCTTCAGCCAATGGGACACAAATAACTGAAAGTTATACAAATGTTTCCTCCTTGGAGTAACTCCTTAAAAGCTGCCTATGACTCTGAGATGTTTGTGGCAGCCTACCTTTCTGTTAAGGTGTGAGAATATTAAATTTCTGAGCCCACGAGAATTATTGGCTTCCTCCCCAACTGCCCAACTCCAGACTGGGCCACTCACCCATAGGTCTGGAAGCCTCAAAATAATGAAAAACTCAAGATTCAATTTGTTCCAGAAGCTTTTCCTGGGCAAGGAATCTGAAAGAGAAACCTCCCCAGGGAAGAGAGAGGAACGTGAAATGAGTTCATTTCCTTTCCTAACTTGAAGAGAAATAATGATTGCTGTCACTGGCAAATATTGATCGGAGCTGGTCTGACCAAGTGGTCATTGGTGGACCCCATACGGGAAGTAAGAGCAACTATCTATCTAACTTATGGGGAAGGTGTGTCTAGAAGAAAGTTTGCATGAGAAAAATCTGAGGGCTTTAGTGGGCTGCAAACTCAACATGTCAACAGGACAACATGGTCCCTTTTCCCCCCACAAAAAAAGTTAACACTATGCTAGGCCACATTGAAAGGCCTAGTATCCGGAACAAGGGAGGTAATAGACCCACTGTACTGTGCCAAGATTAGACCATATACAGAGTACTGTGTTCTATTCCAGATGTAATATTTTAGGAAGGACATTCATAAATTGGGAAGTGTCCACAAGAAGGCAACCATATTAGTGAGAGGCCCTGAAACTCATAAAAGGATTCATAAAAGAAGTGTAGATATTTGGCCTGGAAAAGAAAAGACATAGGGGAGGCCTGATAGCAATCTTCAAATGTTTGAAGGACTATCAAATGAAAAAAGAATGAGACTTTTTGTGCTGGGTTCCAGTGGGTGGAAATTGCAGAGAGCCAGATTCAGCTTCTATGTAAGGAAAAATTTCCTGACAGTAAGAACTATCTAAAAGCAGAATGGGCCATCTTGGAGGTAATGGGTTCCTCCTTACTGAATAAAGGTCTTCAAAGGGAATCTGGGTAACCTCTTGGGAATATTATAGAAGGAATTCCTATACAAGCTATACTAAATGGCTTCTGGGGTGTCTTCCAACTCTGAGATTCTCTGGAGTTCAATAGGACCTATCCTCCTTACAGGGTTGTTGTGAGGAGCAAATGAGATAACATTCTAAAAATGCTATATAAATGTCACCTGTGACTTTTCTGCTGGACTTCAGATGGAAGAACTTGGTCCAAGAGGTGGAGGATGAAATAGACCAGCTCAAAATGAGGAAAAATTTCCTAACAATTGGAGTGTCCAAAAATATACTGCATTGCTTGGTGTAAATAGTTCACCAGAGGCCTTTCAAGCAGAGGCTGGACAACTATTTTCCAGGAATGGTGTAGACAGGATTCATGATTTGAACATGGATTAGACTAGATGACATCTGTAGAGCCTTCCATCTCTATGATTTAACACCATTTCCAAGCTTCCATATTCCTTCCAAACTAGTTTTTAAAAATGCATGTAAAACCAAGCAAAACTAAAACTTGCAGTCAAACAGTTCAATGATAAAAAGGTTTCAGTTCAAGATAATGCTGGAGGATAACATCAATGCCAGTCAGTGCTAGTATTACTTCTAGTGTCATTTCTTAAAAATAGAACAAACCTAAACTAGGTAAAACGGTGGATAGAATGGTGGATTTGGAAAATGAAATTCAAATCTTACCTCAGACATTTACTAGCTTTATGGCCCTGGGCAAGTTGCTTGGCCTCAGTTTTCTCATCTATAAAATGGGAATAATAATAGCACCTGTCTCACAGGGTTGTTGTGAGAGCAAAATGAGATATATGTAAAGCACTTGAGAAACCTTCAGCATTTTACAAGTGCTAGTTATTATTATTTATTATTAATAACATCAAGTTTAATAACATTTAGTTGCCTTTTAACTAGTTTTCTCAAGTCTTGTCCTTTACTGTCTTGGTTGTACTTATTTTCCTCTTGGAATCTATTTGATTTCCTGCATTGGCAGATGTTGCTTTTTGACTGTAGCACCACTTATGACCAAGGACTGTAGGGATAGCGGCTGTCTAAAAGGAATAGTCTACCATTCCTTCATCCTAAAGGAGAGGGAGGAGCTGAAATCTCTCAAGAGACAAGAAGTCAGCAAGCATACTGAGGGGAGGCTGTGAGGAGCCCCAGTGGAACTCCCTTCATCACTGGTCACCCTCAAGAAAGGACGCCACATTCCTAAGAGCTCACTGTTCCCTTTATAAAAACACAATCTCCTCTATTGCTATATAAAGTGCTTCCTAATCTAGCTTCAGTCTACTTTGCCAAATTGATTACACGTTTCTTCTTCTTCTTCTTCTTTTTTTTAGGCAGTTGGGGTTAAGTGACTTGCCCAGGGTCACACAGCTAGTAAGTGTCAAGTGTTTGGTCCAAGGACGGATTTGAACTCAGGTCCTCCTGACTTCAGGGCCTGTGCTCTATCTACTGCGCCACCTAGCTGTCCCCACATTTCTTCTCCTTACGTACACTTTAGGCCATAGCAAACCTTACTTGCTTGCTATTTCCCCATGTTCCATATTCTGAGTCTGCGCCTTTGCCCAGGCTCTACCCCATGCCTGGAATGCTCTCCCTCCTCCCTTCTGCCCCTGGAAACTCCAAGCTCCCTTCAAGACTCAGCTCAAATACCATGTCTTTCAAGAGGCCTTTCCTGATTCCCTTACTTATTAGTATCACACACTGCCCCATCACTATGTATTTGTTTTTAAATCTAGTTGTGTTTATCTGTAAACATGTTGTTTGCCCCTAGTAGAATATCAGCTTCTTGAAGGGACTGTCTCACTATAGTATCCTAAGGGCACTATACCCAATCCATAGCAGGTACTTCATAAATTGATTGATTAGATGATTGAGATATTTCAAATCATTCTGATCTTAAGGAGGCAAACTTCTGTTTTAGGAAGTATAATCAGAGGGGACAAGCTGGTATGAAAGAAGTTTTGGTATGAAAGAGGTGGCATGGAATGATGGACAGACAGCTGTTCTTGGAGCTTAGAAGACTTGGGTTCAAGTCCCCCCCTCCACCCCCGTGATACATGCAGGCTATGAGGTCCTGGACAAGTCACTTAACTTATCAGTGCTCTAGGCAATGCTCTAAGACTATGACATACAGAAAAGGTGCCAGCCAATACCAGTATTGGTAGAGGGAGTTTCCTCAATAGTATTGAAATCACCGGGCTAGTCCCTATCCCTATGAATCATCTTAGTAAAATTAAGAAAGAGTTATATCATTTTATGAGGAGATAAAAGCAAAATAATTAGAGGAGAAATGGAAATATTAAGTTCCATGATGTGCCCCTATTCACAATTCCCTATCAGTAGCAAAGATCACCAGAAATTATTCATTTCCTCAAAGAGAGAGAATAAATTGGTTGGGGATATAGCCCAGTAGTACACACTTTCTTTGCCGGAGATTAACCTTGAGCACTTCAGCATGATGAAAATGCTTGTGTGCCTTCCACTGCTGGCTCTCTGTGCAGGCTATGCTTATGGGACTGCAACAGGAAATGCAGTGAACAGACTGGTCACTGAAACTCTATCGCTAATCACAGCTCACCGAACTTTGCTGATAGGCAATGGGGTAAATTTTCAATTTATTTAACAGATTCTTTTTAAAATGGTGTCATAGTTTTGGTGTTTTGCTTACCATTTATTGTTGATATTAATAATGAAATAACAGAATATTTTAGAGAAAAGTTTTGACAACTACATCTAACAACTAATAATTAAAGCCATTCTATTGTCAGTCACAAGTGCCAAGTAACTCAAAAGATAACCCTGGTATTTGCTTTTATTTTTAGACTCTGAGGATTTCGATACCTGACCCACAAAATGTAAGTGAAATTATGGCCACAGAATAATCATCTGTAAACAAATGTCATATTTATATGATGTAAAACAGCAGTTACTATCTGGAGTTAAGTACTCTGGGCATCTTCTGTATTTTGGTCTCCCTTATGGTTTTAGAATTATGAAGAAGAACTTTCCATTAATTCTTTGTAATTGAGAGGCAGCCTAGGTAATGGAAAGATGACTTGTGTTGGAGTCAGAAGGTCCAAGTTACAGTAACAGTTCTGATACGCACTAGCTGTGTGACCGTGGGCAAATCACTTAACCTCTGAGCCTCAGTTTTCTCATCTATAAATAGAGAAAATATTTGTTTTGTCTACCATAAGGAAAGCATTTTGTAAACCATAAAAATAATATACAAGTGTGATTTTCATTATTAATAGCTGTTTAAGAATAGAATGGTCTGTCTCATGAGATAGTGAGCCCCACCTGTCAGGGATATCACACAGCTAATTCCTTCATGGCATTTGGTCACTTTTAACTCTGAGATTCTCGGGGTGTGTGTGTGTGTGTGTGTGTGTGTGTGTGTGTGTGTGTGACAGAGAGAGAGAGAGAGAGAGAATATGCACATGTACCTTTCTTTGTATCCTTAGTGCTTAGCACAGTATTAATGGTAACTTACTATGGTATAGTCTCTGCTTATAAATACTTGTTGACCAACTGACTGATATTTTTCTAAAGTACTTACCCATGTATTGATTTCCAACAGTCTTAGTGATTTAAAGCTACATGTATTACACACACACACATATATATATATACATCTTAATATAAACGATGACAACTTCATTGAATTAGCCATGTTTAAGTTTGTCATTACATAATTATATTAAAATTGTAAAATGTATATTTCCAGAGGCTATGCGTTAGTTATAATATGAGAAGTGGACCTAGGAAAACTTTGGGGAATTACAAGCATGAGGTCAGTGCCAAAGGAAGCATATATTTTAAAATAAGTATCTACCCTTTGTTTTTTGCTATGCTTCTTTCTAGCATCCACTGTGTATTGAAGAAATTTTCCAGGGAATAGAAACACTGAAGAACCAAACTGCTGAAGACAATGTGGCAGAAAAAATTTTTCAAAACTTGTCTTCTCTAAAAGAATACATAACTGCCAAAGAAGTGAGTTGTAAGGATCGATGATATTTTATGTGATTGTGGTCTGAGAAAGGATAGCCTAACAATACTGTTTGTTCCTTTTTCAGAAACAGTGTGGAGGAGAAAGAAGAAGAGTAGAGCAGTTCTTGGACTACCTGGAAGATTTTCTTCGGATAGTGAACACTGAGTGGAACACTGAGTGGACAGTAGAAAGTTAAGAATGAAAAGGGAGGCTGTGACGGACCGATTTGGGGGAGGTAAATGAACCCTGCCTGGCCGGGATGGAGGATACTTTCGCAGCTCTTCCAAAACAAATGAAATCTTTTGGTTATTAGAAACATTTTATGTGAAACAGAATCTCTTTATTTTTATTTTTATGATACTTTCTTATTTCTTCTTCATATGTTCAAATATTAGTTTTGTCCAGCTGGTTTTTTAGAAAACCCTGGAAAAGAATTGATTCCTCTTAAAAAAATGCTAAATCAAGTGCTACCCAAATGATACCTTCTGACACAGTGTGACTTATTGACTGACAATTTTATCTGCCTGATTTCAGCTATGATGTCTATTTCTATTTGGTACTTTTCTCATAGATTGCACATGCAATGACAGCAACCTTGGCTATGGATTTTGTGGCATTTGTGGCCTCAGGAAATTACATGGTTATACTTTATTTGTTTTGACATGTTTAAATACAGAGCCACTTGGACCCTTCCTGTTTGATTATGGACTTGTTACTCTCTGAGCTCCAGTGTCTTTATGTGCAAAACAATAGGATTGTAATGTAAACTAACAATGATAAAAAGCAGTGCTACATACATAATCACAATGACTAATCTTCCAGATAAGAGATGAGGAAAACTCTTTCTTTAAAGAGGTAGGGGACTATGAGTGTAGCATTTTGAATACACTGTCAGAAGTGACCAATGTATTGATTGTTTTTTGCTTAACTTTATTACAAGAGAAGATTCACTGGCCAGGTGTGAGGGTATAGGTGTGTATAAATATACTCCCCAAAAAAGTGATGAGAAAAAAGCATCAATAAAACTTTTTCTAAATTAGAGGTTTAGACTAAATACTGTGAGCTCCCTCTTCTCCACCTGTTCTTCATATCTAAATCCTTTGATATCACCCCCCCATTTTCTCCTTCTATCCTCCAGTCGCTGGTAGAGAATTGAACCTGTTCCTCACCAAGGCCAATCTCTCTGCTGTCTGGAGTTAAGTACTCTGAGCATCTTCTGTATTTTGTTTCTCCCTTATTGGTTTTAGGATTATGAAGAAGCACTTACTAGTAATTCTTTTTTTTAATTTATTTCATTTTTAATTTATAGAATAAAACAAGCATTTCCATAACATAGTATAATAAAAAAGATGACTGCACATGAAACTGAAAAATTATTATGTACATGTTATTCCTTTTAAATATATAATAAAGTTATTGTGTAAATTTCTTTTTTATTTCCATTTTTTTCTTCTCTTCCTCCCCTGCTCTAATTGAGAGGCCACCTGGTACAGTGGAAAGATCACTTGTCTTACAGTAAGAAGGCTTAATCTCCAGTCCCAACTCTGGATCCCACCCTCTCTAGTTTTTGATCTGTCCCTATTTTCTGGTCCCTTCCCTGCTTTCCACAAACATGTCGAAGTCCTCCTAGCTTTAAAACAAAAACAAAACAAAACAAAACAAAACAAAACAAAAAACTGCCCTTCACCAGATCCTGTCATCTCCTCTAGGTGTCATCCCATATTTCTTCTTTCTTTCTCAGCCAGACTACTAAAGAATCTGTCTGCATTCTTTGCCTCCAGTTTCTTTCTCTTCATGTACTTCTTAGTACTTTGCAATCTAGTTCTGTACCTCAATGCTCAAATCAAAATTATTCTTTACAAAGTTAACAAAGATTTCTTAATGACCAAATATGATGGTCTTTTCTCAGTCCTTGCCTTTCTTGACCATCATCTCTTCTCTAAGTTTTTGTGACACTACCTTTTCCTAGGCCTCGTCCTGTCTGACCACTCATCTGTACTTGTAACTGGGCTTCGTGCATGCCTAGATCACTTAAGACAAGGCATCTATGTGGGAAGAGGCAGGGACTTGCTCGTAGGAGAGACATACTATACTCCCCTACCACATAGGTGGAAGCAGTCTCTTTCCACTGGCTGCATAGCTGGAAGAAGGTGTGTCTTTAAAACTAGCAGACTGGGATAGTATCCTCTCTTTTCTGCAGTGTCCAAAGAATAAAGGTCCTATTCACCTGAAGTTTAGGCAACATGCATTGAGCTGGGTGTGGGGGAAGAACTATCTTCCCCACCTCCCTTTTAGTCACTGTGGCCCCAAGAATCAGGCTTGGCATTTTTGTTGTTTGTCCTTTCCATTTTTAGGTTCAGGAAGCTCAAGCCATGTGGGAGGGAAATTTTGCTCCACTGAATCAATTCGGGATATCCTCAATTCATATCTTTATTGAATATCCACCTTTTGCTATGGTTAAGTAAATATACTTTGGTAACTGTTGTTACTTCTAGCCCTTTCTACATGATCAGTCCATCTTTTTTTACTGGCTCTACATTTCTTCAATGACATTCTAGACACCAATACAGGTAATTCCTCATGTGTAATGTTCACACATACATATCATGTGTTTCTCTATTGTCTTTTGGGAAATTCTCCATTTCAGTTCTGAGATAGTAGTACATGACTCAAAACCATATGAAATCACTGGAAGTTTACTGGTGTTAAAAAGATGAGTCCATAATGAGGTATTAATGTGTTATAAGAAGTGAAAAATATGACAAATACAGAGAAGCATGGAAAGACTCATGAACTGATTCAAAGTGAAGCAAGCAAAACCAGGAAACAATATGCATGCTTACAACAATGTAAATAAGGACAGCAAGAGCAAAATAATAAAAACTGAATGCTATGAAATTATAATGATCAAACTGGGCCCCAAATTAGAGATATGAGAAGGTACCTTCCTCCACTTTTTTTTTGCAGAAGAAAGAGACAATGGGTATGGAATACCACATGTGTCATTTTTTTAAAATGTTGATTGGTTTTGCAGGTGGATTTTTCCTAATTTTTCTCTTTGTTTTAAGTATGTGGTATTTTTGCAGGGATAATGACGGAAAAACAAAATATATCAGTCAAAAACTTTTTTTTAAAGATAGGCCATTGTTTCATGGAGAACTTAGAGTCTTAAAAAACAGCACAATTTTCCAAGGACAATCCAACTCACACTCTTCCAACTGTTGAATTCTGAGCCCAGCTCATTCTTTATTTGCAGTGTCTGTCTAAGGTACTGATGACTAGACTCTATATTTGTATGGGCAATGGACATTCTTTATCCACTTCAACCCTTACTGATGCATATCCATCCTTTTACTCTTTTCTGATTCATTCTCTATCATAGTTTATCCACTCTATGCCAAACCTTTTCTCTTTTTTTGAGCCTCTTATGCCATAAAGTCCCCCTCTTATCAGAGGACGTCATAGTTCATTGAAAAGTTGAGTTCATCCCTCCAGATCTCCCTTTCCTCACTAATGCAACACTTTGAACCATCTTATTATCTCTCCCTCCCTTCACCCTCTTTCCCCATCTTCTCCTTCTTTGCTCTAGGCTTGAAGGAATATGATGATCTTGTGCTTGTGATTGCCTACTCTTCTCAAGTCTTCTTGACACTGGTGTTTGATGACTCTGGAGGAGAGAGTGAGGCTGACGGTTTAGTGCAACTCTGCCTCATTTAAATCCAATTCAAGAGCAAGTCAAGACATCACCCTTGTGATGTCACTGGTCCTCTTCGAAAACAAAGGACGAACAACAATTCTTTTACTTCTATCATCCTGTCATCTCTGGCAGCTTGCCCTTGTGATCATCCCTCTTCTCTTCCAAATATTCAACTTCTCCTTATCTACTTCCTTCATCATCGCCTTTAAATGTGCACAGATCTTCCCTTTTGTTAAAAGCCTTCATCTAAGCTTACCATCCCCTCAATCTATCATCCTATATGTCTCTTCCCTTTCTCAGCCAAACTCCTAGTAAAAAACTGTCTATGCTCTTGGCTCTATTTTTTTCCTTCCACTTACTTCTCAACCTCTTGCAATCTAAATTCTGTCCCTATTACTAGGTCAAAACTTTTGTTGTTCAGTTGTATCTGACTTATCATGACCCCATTTGGAGTTTTCTTGGCAAAGATACTGGAGTGGTTTGCAATTTCCTTCTCCAACTCATTTTACAGATGCGGAAACTGAGGCAAACAGTGTCAAATGACTTGCCCAGGGTCACACCGCTAGAAAGATCATATCTGAATTCAGGTCTTCCTGATTCCAGGCCTGGCACTCTATCCACTTTGCTGCCAGATTAAAACTACTCTTGGAAAATTCACCAAATACCTGTTTATTGATAAAGCCAATAACCTTTTTAGACTTCATTCTTCTTGACCTCTCTATAGCATTTGATACTGTTGACTACCCCCTCTTAATAGAATCTCTCCTCTCTGGGTTTTTGTGACATTGCTCTATCTCTTTTCAATATTTTTCTTCCTGTATGTAAGACTGATCCTTCTCATTTTCCTTTGCAGGATTGTAATTCATGTCACACCCACTATGTATAAGTGGAACCCAAAGCTCTTTCCTGGTCTTCTTTTCTCTATATATACCCTCTCTCTTGTTAACATAATTAACATCTCTATGAAGATAGTTCCCAATCTATATATACAGGCTTTGACTCATTTCTCTCCTGAACTCCTACAGCTCCAACAGTCTGTTTGGTATTTCCATCTGGATATGCCCATAGGCATCTCAAATTCAACACATCCAAAACAAAAGTAATTATCCCCCTAAATCCAGCATTCCTCCTGATTTCCTTATTTCTACTAAAAAATCATTCCTCCAGTCTCCGTTTCACAATTTAAGAATCATGCTCAACTTCTCCCTTACTCACTGTCCTCACATCCAGTCAATTGTCTACTTTTGTTGATCCCACTGCTTCAATATCTTTCACATATGTCCCCTTCTCTTCACTCACATCACAACCACTGTAGTCTATTCCATCATTTCCTCTTGTTTATTCTATTGAAATAGACTCCTAACTGGTCTTCCTCAACTACTCTCTCCCATTCCCAATCCATTCTCATACAGATGCCAAATTGATATTCCTAAAAGATTGATTTGATGGTGTTACTTGCCTGAACAAAAAGCCTCAGTGGTTCCCCATTGCTAACAGCATAGGAGTTCTTAACATAGAGTCTGTGAACTTAAAAAAAATTCTATTTTTAATTAAAAAAATCATTTATTAAGCCCTTACTATGTTCCAGGCACTATGCCAAGCATTGGGGGTACAAAGATGAACAAGTAAGATAAATCCCTGCCTCATACGTTACTATTTCAATATATTTGGTTTCCTTTGTAATCCTATACATTTTACATTATGCATTTAAAAACATTACTCTGAGAAGTCTATAGGCTTTGCTAGTCTGCCAAAAGCTTCCATCTACAAAAAATTGTGAAGAACCTTTGCTGTAGGATAAAATAAAAACTCCTCTATTGGGCATTTTAAGACTTTCACTATCTGGCTCCAGCCTATCTTTTCAGGTTGTTTACATGGTACTCTTCATCTATTCCAGCCTCCAGTCAAATGACCTACACTATTCCCCATGGGCCTCATTTTATTTCCTGCCTCCATATCTTTGCACAGGTTGTTCCACATGCCTGGAATAGTCCCTTCAAGGCTCAGCTCAAGTTCCATCTCCTTCAAGAGGTCTTTCTTGACTTCTCTAGTTGTTATTGCCCAGCCTTAATCACTTAGTGTTACACATACATAAATACACACAATGTCACAAAAGTCAGCAAAGTTTTATGCTATAATAACCAGAAATATAAATCTTACAAACTTAACAAAAAACATAATTTTAAATTTACATAGTTTCATGAATTTTGAATAATATATTTTAAATTTTAATAAAATGGGCCACCCTGTCATTATGTATTACATGGGTAACAGTATGACACTTTCTCAGACTGGTGGACAAGTAGAGGAAATCCTAGACCTCTGGTATATTTTTTTACCCTTAGAAGCTCAAAAACTTATAGCTTAGTCCTTCCTGTCTCCAATACTCTTTCACCTAAGAGCAGGAAATTATAGACACACAGAGACAGAAAAACATTTGTGTCTTGCACAATCCAATACAAGAAATTTGTTCTGTGAAGTTTGGATTCAGTCAAAGGGTCACATTTGAGGACCTAGAGAGCCACATGTGGCCTTGAGGCCCCAGGTTCCCCACCCCTAGACTAAGCAAACTAACTTTGTTCTCCATTTTAATATATATCACAGTAAATGACTTGTAGGGAAGGAGAAGGGGGATTAATATAATGGAAATGAATGTCATGTAAAAATAAAAAGCATCAATTTTTTAAAAACAGAATGTAGGCTCCTTGAAAACAGACTGAATCATTTTTGTACTTGTATCACCAAAGCCTACTACAATACCCAGAACGTGATTGGTGCTTAATGGTTGATCCACTTGGTTTTTGTTGTGTGAATGGTTCAGCCAAACTCTTTTGAATTACCATACATTTAATTTTGGAGGCCCCACAATGCTTTGGAATATGAGGCAATCAGTACAATGTCATCTGTAAATATTTACACATACCACTTTAAATGCAGGAGAAACTGAGAAAGGAGAAGAGTCTGATGAAAAGGATTTTCCCTTACATATAGTTTTAGAATAATGTAGCTATAGGTTTACAAAGTGGAATGATCATATTATTTGCTAAAAGACTAATATGGCTATTGAAGGACAGAATTAAAACTCCTATGCTCGAGCAATTTATTTGGATGAATTAAAAAAAAGACAAACCCAAAAACCCTGAAAGACTATGCCTCCCATTATGGGCTTCTTTCTACTTTCATTAATACCAGTATCTGACACACAGGATCTTGATAATTTTTGGTAAATGTTTGAAAAATATTCTTCTTAGCTGCCAACAAAGACAAATAAACTTCACTTCTTGAGCAGTTTTCTTATGATTATTTTGCCCAATTCTTTACTTGGTGAACTCAGTGACTTGAAGGGAAAAAAACAAACAAACAAACAAAGATGTTCCTTTCAGAACCCTTCTAAGTGTTCTTTCCTGGTCCAAGCCCCAATTGTCTTTGGTCACCAAGAATGATCTCTGCTTCCCAACCCTGGAATGGCACTTATCTTATATATAGCTTGTTTGCAAATAATTATTTGCATGGGATCTTCCAGATTAGATTGTGAAGTCCTTGATGGCAAAAACTTTTCCCTTTCTTTGCAGCCCCACAGCTTAGCACAGTGCCTGGTGGATAGCAGGTGCTTAATAAATGCTCATTGTCTAAGTTATCTGTTACTTCCTTTCTCTCTAACCCCAACAGGTAATTTACAAATAATGAATGCAGCCTCTAAGAATGGAGAAGTCCCTTGATTATGTACATACATCTCTCTCTCTTTCACACACACACACACACAGAGCCACACATATACGTACCTTCTTGTTATTAAACATTTCTGAGGGTGCTGGATTCAAAATCATTAGTTCAGGGGTTAATGTCAAGGATCTTATAAATACAGTGAAAAGGGAGAATGCATGTACCATGGTAGTGGGCATCCTGAAAAAACATGTTTGCTTCATGTTCCTTAAGTACCATAACCCCCAAATGCAAAGTCTGCAGCCCATTAGTCCACTAGAGATGGGGATAATAACAGCCTCAGAATGAAGGGTCTTTCTCAGCAATTGAGGAGGCAGAGAAACCACAGGTACCATTGGAACTGGAACTGTCTCCTAATCCAACATCATCCTCTGTCTTCCACACAAAACCCTCTCCCTAAGAATAAGTTACTCTGCAACAACACTGTGCAATGACCAACTCTGATAGACTTAGCTCTTCTCAGCAATGCAATGCTCTAAGATAATTCCAAAAGACTCATGATGGAAAATGCTATCCACATCCAGAAAAAGAACTACAGAGTCTGAATGCAGATGGAAGCATACCATTTTTCCTTTTTTTGGGGGGTGTCTTTCTTGTGGTTTTTCCCTTTCGTTCTAATTCTTCTTTACAACATGACTAACGTGGAAATGTTTAATATGATTGTACATATATGGCCTATATCAGATTGCATGCCATCTTAGGGAGGGGGGAAAGGAAGGAGGGGGAGAAAATTTAAAACTCAAAATCTTACAAAAGTGAATGTGAAAACTATATATATATATACACACACATATGTAATGTATATATAGACATACATATATGTCTATATATATATATTTTTTTAAAAGAATAAGTTACTCTGAACAACTAAGATCTGACCAAGACCATAATAAACTGCATAAAAAAATTGAACCCTGACCTGGACATGGTTAATTTAAGATACTCATTTTTTGTTATAGCAAGACAAAGCTGATTGATGATGAACACCAAAAGCCTTTGTTATCCTTCCAACAGGATGCCCATAGCACTGGAACCAAACAGTACTCCCCAGGGGGACTGTGCTCATGACAACTGCAGCTGGAGACACAACTAGGAATGATTGTGCCTGGGGCAAGTACCCCAAATCCTGCCCAGGGCAAGTAGTACCAAAGAGCTTACTCTAGTGTAAAGAGTACTGGCATGGAGTCAGAGGAATTGAGTTTAAATACCATTTCTGAGATATTTATCTAACTACTTAACTTCCCTGTGTCTCAGTTTCCTCACCTGTAAAATGCAGGGACTAGGCTAGATGGCTTCTGAGGTCCCTTACTCTCATGCGGGGGTGAGAAGTTGGACACCATGCTGTGGGAAGAGAAAGAGCCTTGAGGATACTTCAAGAATCCCCCTGGAAGGTTGCTCATCCTCCTCCCAACTAGAGGAAAAGGAAGCCATTAAGTAGTATCCTATTCAAGCCAATGTCCCTACCAAATTATAAAGAATAATTACTTAGAAAGAGATTAAGAATGTGATGAACAAGATGGAGGATTAGACATTTTCTCTGAGCCTCACAACCTCTCAAACGTCTATAAAACAGGAATTATACATGAGATAGAGCAATTTCAGCTATCTACATGTTCTAGGACGCCAAGAACCCAAATGAAGAAACAATTCAATGAACTAATGGCAGAGGATACTCACTAGCCCCTAACATGCTCAGTCCCCAGTACTCACGACACTCTAGTAGAAGTCTGTCCTGTACAGTCACATGGTAGGCAGTGACTATGCTACAACAAAACTAAGGCAGAGAACTGAGGGCATTGGAGCAGCACGCGTGTGTGTGTGTGTGTGTGTGTGTGTGTGTGTGTGTGAGAGAGAGAGAGAGAGAGAGAGAGAAAGATAGACAGAGATTCCACTAAACTTGAGGGAAAGAATTCAGAGCTCAGAATCCAGCTGGGTCCAATTCTGTACCCCAAGAAATCACTTGAAGAGGCTAAGGCCTGTAGAATGTGAATTGTTCAATGCAAAAAGAGCCTGAGACAGCTTTTTGAGGTCTAGCTCCTAGGAAAACCACTGTCAAATGGGAAGGTGTTGGAAAGTGAGCAATAGAACATAAGGAGAGGGAAAGACTGAAATTACCAAAGATCTCAGGAGGAAAAAAAAAACAAAACACCTCAGTTAAAGACCTTGAGAATAAGCAGGTAAACTAATCGGGGAGATATTAAGAAAGAAGGAAACATGGACTCCAAATAAGCTAAATGAAGAGAATCTATGAATAAATATTGTTAAGAATCAGTACTCGATGAGGCAGAAAACCGTGTGGGTTCCCAAGAGATTATAGAACCATAGTAGGTTATTGCTGATTTTTTTTAAAAGAGAAATAAGTGTTGTAAAAGCAGAATTTATAGCCTGCACAGCAGAAATAATTGGCAGAATAGAAAAACTTGAATCCATGGTGACAACTTTCATAGCGAAAAACAAAACAGAGAATAAATAATTGGGAATGCAAGTACATAGAATTGAAGAACCATCTGGAAAAAGAGAAGAAAAAGCAGTAACATTAAAAGAAAACACTCTGTATACAAGCAAAGCATATTAATATTGAAGATAGGATGCATAATGATAACTTAAGGATTGTAAGTATCCCAGAAAAATATAACAGGTTAAAAAAATAAAGTGAACATCATAATGCAAGAAGTAATAAAAGAAAACTGCCTAGAACTTTTCAACACTAAAAATAAAGCATGAGTCAAAATCTCATTTTTGCCTCCAGGAAAACAAAACAAAACAAAACAAATTTATGCTACAATCTCTAAGACACATAGCAGTAACATGTAACAATTCCAATGACAAACAACAAATTCTGCAAATGACTTTGAGAGAAGACCTTCAAATATAAAGGAAAGGAAATTTGAGTAACAGAAGACTATTTTTCAACTGCTGGAAGGCACAGGAGGGAAATGTATAATGTGTTTTGAAGAGAAAAGAAGTTCTGGATGGAACCCAAGGAAATATACTCTGCATATCTGAGCCTGATAGCAAATGAAAAAGGGTAGGCAGCCAATTCAAGAGACTTTCAAAGCATCTTCAAAAGAAAACCAGATATGAACAAATTATTTGCTTTCAATACACCTCAGAATAGCTGAACAAGAAAAGTAAACAAATACAGCAGCGGACAACAACGAAATAACAACAGAGATCATGAAAAGATTTCCTTCTAAATGTATGTGAAGAGACAATTAAAACCACAAGACAAATAGAAGAGATGACGGCGACACAGGCCTGACACATTATAGACTAAATCTGACAACACACCACCTACAAGTGATTCAAGGTTTTATGCAGGATTAAATTACAGAATAGGAGAGTGCATGAGATGGGGAAGGGAACAAGAAAATAGAGAGGAATATGTGATTTACCCTAATCAAGTTTAAAGGTTAACAACGAAGGGGAAATAATTTCTGTAGTCTCTCAGGAAGAAGAGGGATTACAAGAGAATGGGAGAAGAGGCAAATAGAAGGATTTTTAAAAGGGCAACAAAATGGGAAAATATTGTCTTAGTGAAGAGAGGAGGTGCCATTGATGAATGTTCTCATGGAAGAAGAGAAACAGTCTATAAAAGGAGATTTGGAGTTTCAGTGAGTATAATTTGCAAAGATTTGGTGTTTACAAAGACCACTCATCCTGCCCGAGCAGAAGGGGAGTCAGAGCCCCTGGGGACAACTGACACTCAAAAAAGTAAGAGAGCAAAGACTCAAGGAGGAGATTTCAAGGCAAATGGGGAAAAATGACCAAGAGGAGGGCAAAAGTTAATAGTGAATGGCACAAACAGGGACATAAGAACATTCATGCAATGAGGTGATATCCTCTCTATAATTTGCAGAAAAACTATATTTTTGTATATTGTATATTTTTGTATATTTTATATATATTTATATGTTGTATATATAGTATATATTTATATAGGTGTATATATATATATACAATATAAATCGTATATTTTTGTATATTGTATATATATATTTTTTCTGTATAACAGAAAAAAAGATGGTGTCCACAAGGCAATAACATAAACACTGCTTAGAAGAAACCCAGAACAGGTATCTTAGAAGTTTTAATTCCATGAGGAATATAGAAACTAAAGGGTTACATAAGTATAAGGACCAGGAATCAAAGAATAAAAGTATAGGATAGACAGAAAAAGAAGATAAATGATGAAGATAATGAGTAAAAGAAATCCTTTTTAGAAAAAGGCACAGAAGTTCTAAAAACTAATAAATGAAACAAGGTGAAGGGGAGGAAAAGAAGGGGAGTTTTACTTGGTTATTTAACTGAGAGAAAAAAGAGAGGAAAAATTAATAAGTGCAAGAAAGAAATCTAGTAAGTTAAACAAAGCTCCAAAACTAGGGACAGGGGTAACAAATAGGAGGGAGCCAATGGGAAGAGAGTTGCCTTAAAATAATTAAGATAAAATAACTGAAGAGATCTAGTACTGTGTTTACCAGAAGAGAAAAAAAATCCTAATATTGAAAAAAAAAACTATCAGTGACATTGAGAGGAATATATAAATCTAATTCTCATGACTTTAAATATAAATGGATTGAACAATCCAGTAAAATAAAAAAAGAACGGATTGGATAAGAAAACAAAACCCACAATCTGTTGTTCACAAGAGACAAAAATAGAGAAAACAAAAAATATAGAAAATAAAAATACATATAAAATAAAAATGAGGGGTTAAAAAAGTACTATACAGCAGATAAATTCAAAAAAGCAGAAGTTGCAATTATACTATTAGATGAAACAAAAACATTCAAAACATTGAAAGGAATAAACAAGGGAACTACATTATTCTAAAAGTCACTGTAGAATTATTACTCTTTGAAGATGAATGATGGTATACCTGAAGAATCCCAGAGAATTAACTAAAAAACCAGTCAAAATAATTAAAAACTTTAGCAAAGCCACAGGATACCCAAATAAATTATCAGCATTTCTATATATTACTAATAAAGTCCAGCAGCAAGAGATACTAAACTAAAAGATACTATACTGAAAGAGAAACTGAAAAAAGTATAGGAAGGGCAAGTAAAACTAAGAGTTGGTTCTTTGACGAAAGAAATAAAAATCAATAAACCTTCAGTCAATCTTATTAAAAATAAGAAGGGAGAAAAATCTCCAAAACAACAACAAAATCAGAAGATATAAAAAGAATAATTAGAACCTACTTAACATAGTTATATACTAACAAAACTGAGAACACAAAAGAAATAGAATACCTTAAAAAGTACAAAATACTCAAACTGACAGATGACCAAATAGAGATCGTAAATAACCCAATCCCAGAAATGAAAATAAAACTAGCCCTAAAGGAACTATTGAAAAAATTCCTGGTCCTAATGAATTTACAGAAAAGTTCTATTCAACTTTACAGTTAGAGTAATACTACACAAATTATCTTCAAAAAATGAAGAAATAAAGCACCCTGCCAGACTCCTTTTACGAGAAAAATATAGTTTTAGTATCTAAACCAAGGAAGGAGAAAGCATGGATGGAAAACCAAAGACCAATATTATTAATGGATGTGGATTCAAAAACTTTAAGTAAAATCTCATTAAATTAAATTAAAATTAAAACTAATGCAATTTATCCAAAAAATCATTCATTATGATCAAGTCATAATTACACCAGGGATGCAAGGATGGATTGACATTAAGAAAACAATCAACATAATTAATTATATTAAAAACAAAATCATATAAAACTGCATGAATAACAATGGATGCAGAAAAAGTCTTTTGACAAAGTACATTTATATATATATACGTATATGTATACATAAACTGTAAAAAGTATAGTCATAAATGATTTTTTAAAAACATTATAAAAAGTAGCTATCTAGAACAAAAAGCAAACATCATATGCAATGGGGATAAACTAGAATCTTTCCCAGTAAATATAGGAGTAAAACAAGGACTGCCCCCTTTCCCTATTATTATTTGATATAGTCCTAGAAACGCTAGCTGGGGCAGCTAGGTGGTGCAATGGATAGAGCACCAGCCCTGAAGTCAGAAGGACCTGAGTTCAAATCCAGCTTCAGACCAAACACTTGACACGCACTACCTGTGTGACCTTGGGCAAGTCACTTAACTCCGATTGCCTCACTTAAAAAAAAAATGCTAGCAACAGCAATGGGACATGAAAAATAAATTAAAGGCATGAAGATATGCAAAGAAGAAATAAAACTACTTTTTTTGCTGATGATATGATAGTTTACATAAAAATCCTAAGAAATCAGCAAAGATACTAAATGAGGCAATTAATTCAGCAAAGTTGTAGACTACAATATAAACCCTCAAATTTCTAAAATATTCTTGTATAATAATAACAAAATTCAAGAAGCAATAACAGAAAGGGAAATCTTATTCCAAATAACTACAAAATATATAGGATATCTGGGAATCAATATAGCAAAGCACATTCTATTTTATTACAAAGATTCTATATAAAGATTCTATTAGATTATATTACAAAGTATTCCTTAAAGAAATAAAGAATAATTTAAATAGCAAGAGGAATATTCACTCATGATGGCTGATCTGTGCTAATATAATAAAAATGGCAAAACTACCAAAGCTTTAGTGTTATACCAATAAAGTTATTAAAAGAATACTTTCCAGGACTTGATAAAAATAATAACAAAATAGAATATCAAGGGAAATAATGAAAAGAGGTATAGATAAGGAAGGAACAGTACTTCTAGACTTCATACTATATCATAAAGCAACAGTCATCAAAGCCATCTGGTACTGCTTAAAAATAGAGAGGCAGGTCAGTGATACAGATTAGACAAGGAAGAATCAGAGACAATGGAACTCAATAATCCAGTGTTTGAAAAACCAGAAAACCTAAATTACTTGGGAAAGAATTCTGTACTTGATAAAGACTGTTGGAAACACTGGAAATTGTGTGGCAGAAATTAGGTTTAGACTAATAGCATATACAATATTCCACAACACATTCTAAATGAATATGTGACCTTAATATCATTATTATTTTGGCTCTTCAAGAAAATATTATTTATTTATTTTATACATTCTTTTCTTTTAAAATTGAGTTCCAATACTCTCCCTCTCTCCCACCATCTCCCACTCACTGATAAAGCAAGCAAAATGATATCAATTATATAAGGGAAATTATGCAAAACATATTTCCATATTAGTCATATTACCAAAAACAAAGCAAAAAAGAAAAAAAGAAAGAAAATTACACTTCAATTTGCGCTCAAAGTTCATCAGTTCTGTTTGGAGTTGGATAACATTTTTTCATCATGTGTCCTTGGGAATTGTCTTGGATCATCATAAGATACACAGTTGATCATCATTACAACATTGCCCTTACTGTGCACAATTATCTCCTAATTCTTCTCATTTCACTTTGCATCAGTTTATATAGGTCTTGCTATGTTTTTTTTTTCTGAAACCATCCCCTTGTCATTTCTTATAGTACAATAATACTCTATCACAATCATTTGCCATGACTTGTTCAGTCATTTCCCAATTGATGAGCATCCCCTCAATTTCCAATTCTTTGCCACCACAAAAAGAGCTGCTATAAATATTTTTATACATATAGATTCTTTTACTTTTTCTTTGATCTCTCTGGTATACAGACCTAGTAGTGGTATTGCTAGGTCAAAGGGTATGCATACTTTTATTACCCTTTGGGTATATTTCTAAATTGTTCTCCGTCTAACTCCAATATCATTATTAATCTCTAGATCATTATACAAAAATTTAGAAAAGAAGAACATCATATAACTCTCACAGATATGGGTAGGAGATGTATTCTTAATCAAACAAAATACATAGGAAATTATAGAATGTAAAATAAATAATTTTGATTACATGAAACTACAAAGCTGTGCAAACCAAATTAATGCATCTAGGATAAGAAGGGAAGTGGCCAAATTGGAAAAAAAAATCTTTTAAACAAATTTTTCAGTTAAGGGTTTGGCATCCAAGATATATAAATAATTAACATCTGATATATATGCACACATACAGACATATGTTATATATCACACATATATTTACATATGCATATATGCACACCCACATATATCTATATATGTATTGCACAATATATATTTATGCATGCTTACATGCATAAAATACATGCAATGACTTACATATGTATGTGTGTATATATATATATGTATGTGTGTGTGTGTGTGTGTGTGTGTGTAGTCAAAGGATATGAATAGTTTTAAACAAAGAATTCCAATCTATTAGCAACCCTAAGAATGCTCTAAATCATTAATAATTAAAGAAACGCAAATCAAAACAACTTTGAGATTTCACTTTATACCTTGAAAATTGGCTGAGATGGCAATAGTCAATGTTGGAAGGGCTGTGGGAAGATAGGGGCATAGGTGCATTGTTGATGGAGCTATGATTTAATACAACCATTTTGGAAAACGATTTAGAATTATGCAAATAAAGTGATTAAAATGTTCATACTCTTTGACCTGGAGGTTTTATTACTGGAATTATACCTAAGGAGGCCACTGATGAGAATAAAGGGCTCATATACTAAAATATTTCTAGAAGCCCTTTTTGTGACAGCAAAGAATTAGAAACAAAGTCGAGACCCATACACTGAAAATGGCTATGGTCAATGAACATCATGGAATATTACTATGCTAGAAGAAATGAGTGATAAATGTGATGAATACCAAGAAACATAGAAAGATCTACATGAAATGATACAAAGTGAAGTCAACAAAGCCAAGAAAACAATATTTTGACTACAACGATGTAAATGGAAGGAACAACCACAAAAAATCAAAAATGATTATTGCAAAGTTATAAAGAACATACTTAGCTTGAAAGAAGATATGAGAAGACATTCCCACTCTACCCCTTTACAGAGGTGAGAGGTCCAGAAATATACATTGCACATATTCTCATACTTTTTTCAGGTACCAATCAGTTATGCTCATTTTCCTCTTCTTTTACCTTTACTTTTTTTTGTCTTTAAAAAATACCATTTGTTATATGGTATGGTTTTCTAAGAGAGGGAAATGGAGGGATACTGGGGAAAACTATGGCGACAAAAAAAAAGATATCGATAGGGCTTATTTTTAAAAGTAATAATTAGTTATTTCTCCACACTTGACATCCAAGAAGCCTAATTACTAGGGGTGGGATAGGATTTGATAAGGGGAAAGTGGTAAATACAAAAATTTTCAGAAGAAATTGAAAGAAGGCTTGAAAGCCAAATTCTCAAATCTTCAAAGTATCATTTTAGTACTGAAAGAGATCTTAGAGATTATCTAGTCTATCCCCTGGAGCAGGAAAATAAACTTCCAGATAGTGAACCCAAAGAGTTGCCCAAGAGAAATGAATGGTTCATTCACCCTTTATTGAGATTGAGCCTGAGCTGAAGTAAAGACAAATGTAGCACAAATCTTATGGAGTCCCAAATCTTTGGAACTGAAAGGAACTTTAGAGATCAGCTGGTCCAACCTCCTCATTAAAAAGAAGAGGATACTTTTTTTCTAGCTCTATAAAATAATTTTTTATGGTTTGGTATGGCATTGAATAAAGAGATTAATTTAGGTAGGAAAAAAAAAGTGAAAACAGCCCCTGAGTGTTTGTCTCCCTAGCCAAACTCCTTTTAAAAACTAGCTAGGAAGTGATGTACCTAAAACTTTTTTTTCCCCTCTGAATTTAGAGAACAGAAAGGTTGATGGCCCTTTCTTTTATTTGGGTATTTCTGTTCCCTTGATTTTCCTATTTTTAACTTGGGTTCTCTAAAAAAAAATTGCCTCTAGGCCTCTAGAAAGTTTAAGAAGCTGGGGAGGGCAAACTATTGGGAACATAAAAGTTTACCAGGATCTCCTCTTCCACATTGAGGCCAAAGTGATTTTCCCAAAGCATAAGTCTGACCATGTCACTGCCCAACTCAATAAGCTACAGTGACTCCGTATTACCTCTGGGATCAAGGGGTGAGAAGAAGGGAATAAGCATTTATATAGCACCTACTATGTGTCAGCCATAGTGCTAAGCAGTTTACAAATGTTTCATTTCATCCTCACAACAAACTTGAAAGGCAGGTGCTATTATCATCCTCATTTTACAGTTGAGAAAACTGAGACAAACAGAGCTAAGTGACTTGCCCAGGGTCACACAGTTAGTAAGTGTCTGAGGCCAAATTTGAACTCGGGTCTTTTGGAACTCAGTGCTCCATTGTAGCCCTACCTGCTTCTAAATACAAACTACTCTGTCTGGCATTTAAAGCTTCTCACAATATGTCTCCAACTACCTTTTCATTACTTTCTTTCATCTAGCCTATAGCCCCATCAAACTGGGGCCATCTCAGTTTGGCCCCATCTCTCCTCTCCTGGCTTTTGCACAGGCTTTGACCCTTACCTAGAATGTATTCCTTCCTTACCCTGACTCCTAGAATCCCTCATTTCCTTAAAAGCTCAGTTCAAATCACCTTCTATATGAAGCCTCTCCTAATTTTCCCAAAAGTTAGTGCCTTCTCCCCCAACAAAAAATATGTACATACATATGTATGTATAATATGCATACATATTATAGATAGATACACACACACATATACACAGAAACACATGTTGACTTCCTCACAGAACAACATAAGCTAATTGAGGGCTGAAATGGGCCCCATTTCTTCTCTCTTCTTCCTTTCTCCACCCTCTACAGATAGAACTTGGGTTGGGGAATGATGTAACATGATGCCTCTGGTCTCCAGCATTCCCTCTCTCCCCAGGTGGCTGGATGTGATATATGAGGTGGTCCCTAAAGTGCTACCCACTGTCTGCAATGAGGGGACAAGAGATGGGCCTTTCTCTCAACCTCTAGGAGGGGCCAGAGCTTGGGTCCCACCAGCCTCTGCCTTTGCCTAAGCAATGCTTCTGGACAATCATTCAATCCGCTTCTCTATCAAGAGATTTTTCTGGTCTTTGCTCTTAAGACCCCATCGTTGGCTTCCCCGGGCTTCAAGGAGGCCTCTCACCTTCGCTCCCACCCTACCATAAGGCTCTACCCCTCCCCTGTAACCAACCAGGCTCCAGCCATTTTGCTTAGAGGAATATAACTGATTGTCACCCTTTACATTTCCCACCCTGGGGCAAATTTGAGGGGAAAGTCCCAAGGACTCACTCTAGCTCAAAGCCAAAGTGACTCCCCCTGTTCTTCACACCCCATTTGGTTCTGCCCCTAATTTCCTGAACACTCTGGAAAAGTAACCCAAATGGAGAAAGAAATTAATTCTGCTTTGATTAACAGGAAACAATTATTTTAGCTTTTTTCCCCTTCTAAGAAGTTTACTTTGCCCTCAATTTCACCCTGGGAATCCCCACCAGAGGGAGAGAGAGAACATTATTTTCTCCTCCTCTCCCACCCCCCCACCTCTCACCTCCTTCCTTCTCTGCCTCACCCCTTTTGTGTCACCATCCCTTGAGGAAGGTAGCCTCTGAGCTGCTTCTGACTTCTGATCCAAGCATCTGATAGTCATGGAGTATCAGATTCTCTTATAACGCTTAGCATAGGTGCCTGGCACATAGTAGGCAATAAATAAATGTTTATTGGCTGAATAAATAAAAGCTAGAGTCAGTTGTCCCTGCCCAGCTCACCCAAACAGGTAAAGGTAATTACCACAGACTTAGTTGAGGCTTGAGAGGAAGGAGGCATTGTGTCCCCCTTTCTCTCTCCATCCTAAACTTGGGCTGAGGGCCAGGGGAAGAACCAGGCCTAGGCCTGGGGGTTGTGCTCAGTCTATCTGATTTAGCATTTTCTATATGAAAAATCCCAATATTCCTCTGAGTAGCTCCTTTTTCTTGAATCTGGCAGTATATGCAAAGGGAAAAAAAAGGATGGAATTTATGTTGGAGCAACTGAGTTCATAATACCAGCTTTGTCACTATCTGTGTGACTTTGTGCTAGCTAGTTCACCTTTCTGGGTCTAAGTTTTTTTTATCTGTGAAATGAGGGGGTTGGTCTAGATCTGACATCTAGGTTGAACATCTGAGGTCATTTCTAGCTCCAGACCTATGATTCTATGTGTGAAGATTCCAGCAATTCCATCAATCAGCTTAGCTCCTCCCTGGGGGGTTAAGCAAACCACTCACAGAAGTCACCCACGATAGCCTGTGTTCGGTGGTAAAAGTTTGGAGACTCTTACCCCAGAGCAGTGGCTCTTAGTGTGTCGTCCCCAGACCTTTTCAGAGGCTTTATCAGGTCAAAACTATTTTCATAATAATAAGATGTTTTAATCTCTAATATAGTAAATACCCATAGACCTAATCCATGCAAACAAAAGCTCTTTGAGCGGTCCTCAATAATTTTTAAGAGTACCAGAGTCCTGAGACCAAACTGTTTGAAAATCTCTGCTGGCCCAGAGAGCAGTTTACTTCATGGCCCCTGTTTATGCTTAACTTGCAAAAACTGACAGGTAAAACATAGCAACTCCACACCTGATGATAAACCTGGAAACATTACAGATATTTACTGGCTGTGTGACTCTAGGCAAATCACTTAACCCTGTTTGTCTTAGTTCCTCATCTATAAAATGAGTTGGAGAAGGAAATGGCAAACCACTCCAGTATCTTTGCCAAAAAAACCCCAAATGGAGTGTTAGACACAATGAAATGAAGAGTTAGACACAACTGAAAAGACTCAACAACAACAACAACAAATGTGTGAGGTACAGTGCTAGGCACTGGGGATAAAAAAAAAATAAAAAAGACATAGGTATTGCTCTCAAGGAATTTATTATCTATGAGTGAGCACTGGTTGCAATTACATAATTAGAACCACAAGTGCCTTCAAAAGGCCTTATTCAACCTCAGACCTCTCATTTGGTTAGATCTCTACCCCTGGTTTGACTCCTTTGCTGCTGATACCTGGTAAGCAATAACGTAGGGGGAGAGGCCTTGGACCCTCTCCTCTATGAGGCCAATATGTGGCCCTGTAAACAGGGGCCTTGATTTGTTTTTGCTTATGTCAGTGTTTATTTTTTTTGTTTTAGGTGAAGGAGATTAATCTAGAGGCAAAGACCTTGTGAGTTGTAAATAGTCAGAAGATTTAGCTGTCCAGGAATCTGGGTATCTGGGATTTCGGGTGTCTGGGAGTTTTAGGACTCTGGGAGTCAAATTCACGCTGGGTTTTCCAGCTAGCCCATCATCAATGAACCGAGGAACAGCCTTTGGGAACCATCTCAGCTGTAGCTGAGACAAGGATTCAGCTGGAAAATGATATCACATTTGGACATGAACTTGGTAAAACTAATACTACGGAGAAATTCTGTCAAGTTTCAAGGCACTCTCCCCAGAGAGCAAGGGTGAAAGTATGTGCCTGGGCTGTTGGGGGAAAATATTCCTGTTTTTGATGCTATATCTTTGAAGTAAATCTCCCTTTGTAAAAGTTAATTGATATTAAATGGAACTGGGATTCTTGTAGTCACTAGTGGACAAGGTAGGTCACCTAGAACCTTGAAGGGCATATCCTGGCTCTGAGCTAATGAGCCAGAGCACAGTTACTACATATACAGTAATAACTGCCAGTGCCCTCACTCCCAAACTATCTTTTATTTAACTTTATTCAGTCATTTCAGTTACGTCTGACTCTTCATGACCCCATTTGGAGTTTTCTTGACAGAAATACTGGCGTGATTTGCCATTTCCTTCTCCAGCTAATTTTACAGATGAGGAACTGAGACAAATGGGGTAAGTGACTTGCCCAGGGTCACACAGCTACCAAAGTTTCTGAGGCAGAATTTGAACACAGGAAGATGAGTCTTCCTGATTCCAAGCCCAGTGCTCTATCCACTTAGCCACCTAGTTGCTCTTTATTTAGTTACTTTGTGTGTGTATATATAGAACAGAGAAAAGGAAGTAATGTACAATAGGTCTGGAGATACAGAATGGAACTATGTTGTGAAGGGTTTTAAAAGCTAAACAGAGTTTATGTTTTATCCCAGAGGAAATGGAGAGCCACTGGGTTTTATTGAGAAGGGGAGTGGTATGGTTAAACCTGCATTCGAGGGAAATTACTTTGACAGCAGTGTGTAGAATGGACTGGAGTGGGGAAAGACTTGAGGCAAGGAATCTAGCCAGGAGGTTGTTGTAATACTCTTAGGAGAGAAGTGATGAGGTTGTATGAGTGGAGAGAAGAGGTCAGTAGGAGGAGTCTAAGATGTCTTCAGGATGTTGAGCCTAAATGCCTGGGGGTACAGCAATGCTATCAAGGAACAGGGAAGTTGGGCCTCTTGTTGATTTCATGGGAAAGATGAGTTCAATTTTGGATGAGATGGGGCAGCTAGATGGTACAGTGGATAGAGCACTGGCCCTGGAGTCAAGAAGGACCTGAGTTCAAATCTGGTCTCAGACACTTACTGTGTGACCCTGGGCAAGTCCTTTAACTCCAATTGCCTCTCCCTCCCCCAATTTTTTTGGATGAGATGAGTTCAAACTCATCTTGTTTGATAATGGGATCTGAAGCTGGTGAGATATCTAGGTTCAGGCACATGGAAATGGGGGACAAGAGTCAGGGGAGATTTGATTTCTAATCACAGCTTCACACAGGCTGCTTCAATTATATAATTTCCTACTCAAAAGCTTTAATGACTCCCCAATGTCTACAGAATAAAGTCCAGTTATTTTAGCTCAGGTTTCAAGGATCTCCATAGTCTGCCTACATTCTTACTTTCAAACCTCATCCCCTACTCCATCTCTACATGTCCTCTTGCTACAGTTGGGAGAGCCCCACGTCCCCCAGGCTTCACATCCTCTAATCTCATTTCATTGCTACATCTTTGCTCCCAATATTCTCTTCTCCTTGAGAAAGCCTTCACACGCTTCCTGCCTATTAAAACCCTATCTAATCTTCAAAATCCAGCTCAAAACCCAGCTCCTCCTTGAACACTCCCACCAGGGCTCATTTTTCTTACATTTTCTCACCTCTTGCAGGCCTCACAGTTTAAACTTCAAGGTAGCATTCGCTCATGTACTCTCATGCATTGTCCTTTAGTTCTTTTCGTGTGTGTATGACAGTGTCTTCCCAACCATTGTGTGAGCTTCTTCAGGGCAGAAGCTGTGGCTGCTCCTTCTCTTGCAAACCCCATAGCATGGAGGAAAAGACAGGATTTCTTGTTGACTCATCATAGAAGGTGGTGAGCAGAGCCTCACGGCAGAAGCAGATAGAAGGAATAGGAGAGGGAGGGATATCGCAGGGAATAGTGGCCAAAGGTTAGTCAGGGGCTAGAGCTGGGGTGGCTGACATAACAGCAACAGAGTTTCCAGTCAAGGCTGAGGGCAAAAGAAGACAACAGTTTCTCAGTTATTAACTACTTACTTCCAAGAAGACAAAAGCAAACTCAAAATCTACTTAAGGATTATGAGAATTAAAGAAAACATATGTCATTGTTCAATCTCTCTTACTTAATAACACTACTCTAAAAAAAATGTTGGTTTCTTCATCATTTTTAAAGACAATCTTTTCCTGTTGACCTCACACATTGAAACAGGATCTAGTTCAAGGAATGACCCTCAAAATGCATCAAAGAACAGTCATTCTTAAGCCACAAGTAAAATGAACTTTTTCGTGTCTCTTATCACTTTCTACAAATCCAGTCACATATAATAGTATTTCCTGTTTCTCAGGAGCAGAAGCCTATGCAAATATCTTTTAAAGAAGAGAACGCAGAATACCCCTAGGAACCTGCCTTGTTTATTGAGGCTAACTCATAATCCCAAACCATAACAACATGCCCAGTTTCTAAGCTCCCTGGATTGGGTCTCCCATCTAGTTTCCAAACAGTGAGAAAGAGACAGGAAAACTAATAGATAGGGCATAAAGATGAAAGCTAAGTAAGGTTTCTGATGGTGAGAGATCGTGTAGGCTTCTATGAACACTCAGAGATACCACAGTGATAGGAAATGCAAACTCAGGCATTTTCAAATTAGGTCACTTTACTAAATAAATAGATCAGCATTGCCAAGTAAGAAAACTCTGAAGGTGCTGTCTCAGTGCTTCCTCCCCTAGCTTCTTCCCCTTTAACAACTATTCTTTTAACACCATCTATGTGCAAAGCCTATACTAGTTTCCTAGTCCCTGACTTCAAATGGTTTACAATTGAATACGGAAGAATAGTTATAAGGTAAAATAAAAATAGAATAAAAGAAAGGCACATAGCAGGTGCTATAAGAGTTTATTTGAGAGGGACATAATATCTAGGTGGGTAGGGGACGGAATCAAGGAAGGAAGCCTTCATGGAAGAAGAACATTTGAGGTGAAACTTGAAGGATGGGTGGGAATTCAATAAATAGCAATAGGGAAAAGGCCATTTGGTCAGTCAGTTAATCAATATTTACAAGCACCTATTATGTGTCAGGTGGGGGGATGGGTGCTCAAAGAGCACTGGCATCTTTGGCATGAGGGCTTGCTAAGCTCTTTTCAGGGCTGCTCACCCACCTTTGGTGTCCACCTGTCACTCAACTCTCACTAGTGGCTCCAAGAAGTGATAGCATGTGCAGTGGCCACATCCCAGTAAAACCATTTCAGCAAAGGGCTAAACCAGGTTGAGAGTAACAGACAGGCCTCAAATCTGTCAGTGAGTTAAGGGGATGTCTACCCCAAGAACGTGAAGACTTCTCTGGTGGAATGGACAGATGAGAACAATTTGTTCCAACCGCCATAAAGGCGGCTGAAGCAGGTGCTGTGGAGTGCTTAGAATTTGATCAGACATCAAAGATTCCAACGTCTTCCACTGCATCCTGGGCCATCACAAATTATCTTGACTTTTGTCTTGCCACTGGACTCCAATGACTCTGGAAGACAGAGTGAAGTTGATGACTTCGTGCTACTCTGTCTCACTTGAATCCAATTCACAAACAAGTCAAGACATCACTCATACATAGTATCATTGGTCTTTTTTCAAAAAAAGAAGGACATGCTACGTGTTGGGATACAAATATGAAAAAGAAAAACCAACTCTCCCCTCAAGGAGCTTATTATCTAATAGGGGAAAAAATAAGACAAAAGAAAGATAAATGGGAAGGGAAAGCTTTGTGGAAGAAATGGGACCTGAACTGTGCCTTGAAGTAAGACAAGATTTCTTTTTTTTTTAATTGATTACTTCACTTTCCCCCAATTACATGTAAAAACAATTTTTAACATTTGTTTTTTAAAAATGTTGATGTTCAACAGTTTGAACATGTTCAACATGTTCAACATATTCAACATATTCAACATGTTCAACAGTTTGAACAAAAATGTTCAAAATTTTCTTCCTTCCTCTCCTTCCCTCCATTGAGAAGGGAAGCAATCTGATATAGGTTATACAGATACAGTCATGCAAAACGTACTTCAATGTTTGTTGTGAAAGAAAACACAGACCAAAAAAAAACCCCAAGAAAAATAAAGTAATGAAAAACTATGCTTCAATGTGCATTCAGACTCCATTGGTTCTTTTTCTGGAGATGGATAGCATTTTTCATCATAAGTCCTTCAGAATTGTTTTGAATCATTGTATTGCTGAGAATAGCTAAGTCATTCACAGTTGCCCATCGTACAATATTGCTGTTACCATATACAATGTTCTCCTGGTTCAGCTCATTTCACTTTGCATCAGTTCATGTAAGTCTTTCTAGGTTTTTTCTGAGAGCATCCTGCTCATCATTTCTTATAGCACAATAGTATTCCATCAAAATCATATACAACAATTTGTTCAGCCATTTCCCAATTGATGGGCATTCCCTCAATTTCCAATTCTTTGCCCCCACTTAAAGAGCTGCTATAAACATTTTTGTACATATCAGTCCTTTTCCCTTTTGTTTTTTATCTCTTCAGTATGTAGACCTAGTAGTAGTGTTGCTTGGCCAAAGGTATGGCCAAAGGGTATACATTTTTTTAGCCCTTTGGGCATAGTTCCAAATTGCTCTACAGAATCAGTATACCACTTCATCAACAA
Organism: Vombatus ursinus; assembly: GCF_900497805.2. NCBI lineage: Eukaryota > Metazoa > Chordata > Mammalia > Diprotodontia > Vombatidae > Vombatus > Vombatus ursinus. The sequence continues at coordinate 16,366,063 of NW_020947062.1, forward strand.
TGCATTAGTATCACAATTTTCCCATATCCCTTTTAACATTTGTCATATTAGCCATTCCGATAGCTGTGGGAGTGTTAGCTCAGCATTGTTTAATTTTCATTTCTCTAATCAATAGTGATTTAGTGTATTTTTTCATATGACTATAGATAGCTTTGATTACTTCATCTGAATACTGCCTATTCATATCCTTTGACCATTTATCAATTGAGGAATGGCTCTTGTTTCCATAAATTTGACTCAGTTCTTTATATATTTGAGAAATGAAGTCTTTATCAGAAAACACTGTAAAGATTTTTTTCACAGTTGATTACTATGTATTTTCACCCATCCTATTTTCCCCGTTTATCCTACTCTCTCTCTCCTTTCACCCCATCCATTCTCAAAAGTGCCCTGCTTCTGACTTTTACCACCCCATCTACCCTCACTTCTATCAGCCCCTCCCCCACTTCTCTTATCTCATTACCCTCTTATTTTCCTGTATGGTACGATAGATCTACACCCAACTGAGTGTGTATGTTATTCCCTCTTTGAGCCAATTCTGATGAGAGTAAAGTTCTTGTGCTCCCTTTCCCTACCTCCCCCATCTTCCCCTACACTATAAAAGCTCTTTTGTGCCTCTTTTATGTCAGATAATTTATCTCATTCTACCTCTACCTTCTCCCAGTGCATCCCTCTTTCTTACCCCTTAATTTTATTTTTTTAGACAATTATCCCATAATTCAATTCATGTCCTCTGTCTATGTATACTTCTTCTAACTGCTCTAATTATTAGAGGAGTTACAAGTATCATTTTCCCATGTAGGAATATAAACAGTTTAGCCTTATTGCATATTCTAGTCAGCTCTGGTCTTTTCATCAGGAATGCTTAAAAGTTCTCTATTTCATTAAATATCCCCCTTTCCCCTAAAGGATTATACTCAGTTTTGCTGGGTAGATTATTTTTGGTTGTAATACTAGTTCCTTTGTCCTCTGGAATATCATATTTCAAGCTCTCTGATCCTTTAGTGTAGAAATTGCTAAATCTTGTGTTATTCTGACTGTGGCTCTACAACATTTGAATAATTTCTTTTTGGCTATTTGCAATATTTTCTCTTTGACCTGGGAGCTCTAGAATTTGACTGCAATATCCTTGGGAGTTTTCATTTTGGGATCTCTTTCAAGAGATGATCAGTGGATTTTTTTCAATTTCTATTCTACCCTCTGTTTCTAGAATATCAGGGCAGTTTTCCTTGATGATTTCTTTTTTTTTTTTTCCAAAGTGAGGCAATCAGGGTTAAGTGACTCACCCAGGGTCACACAGCTAGTAAGTGTCATGTGTCTGAGACTGGATTTGAACTCATGTCCTCTGGACTTCAAGGCCAGAGCTCTATCCACTGTGCCATCTAGCTGCCCTCCTTGATGATTTCCTGAAAAATGATGTCCAGGCTCTTTTTTTGATCATGACTTTCAAGTAGTCCAATAATTCTTAAATTATCTTTCCTGGATCTATTTTCCATGTCAGTTGTTTTTCCAATGAGATATTTCACATTTTCTTCTATTTTTTCATACTTTGGATTTTGTTTTATTGTTTCTTGATGTCTCATAAAGTCATTAGCTTCCATTTGCCCAATTCTAATTTTTAAGGAATTATTTTCTTCCATGAGCTTTTGTACCTCCTTTTCCGTTTGGCCAGTTCTGCTTTTTAAGGTATTCTCTTCATTGCGCTATTGTACCTCTTTTTCCATTTGGTCAGTTCTGCTTTTCAAGGCATTCTTCTCTTCATTGGATTTTTGTGCCTCTTTTACCATTTGGACTATTACAATTTTTAAGTTATTAATTTCTGCAGTATTTTTTGTGCCTCTTTTATCAAATTGTTGACTCTTTTTTCATTGTTTTCTTGCATCACTCTTATTTCTCTTCCCAATTTTTCTTCTGCTTCTCCTACTTGATTTTCAAAATCCTTTTTGAGCTATTCCATGGCCTGAGATCAATTCATATTTTTCTTTGAGGCTTCTGATGTAGTGGTTTTGACTTGTTGTCTTCTTCTGAGTTTGCAATTTGGTCTTCCCTGTCACCAGAGTAACTTTCTATAGTCAGGATCTTTTTCTACTTTTCGCTCATTTCCCAGACTATTTCTTGACTTTTAACTCTATGCTAAAGTGTGGCTCTGCTTCTGGAGTGGAGGGGCACTGTTTTTAGTTCTTTCAAGGTGGTATGATCTAGGGAGAGGTGTGTTTACTACTCTCCTGGCCTGTGCTCTGGTCTATGAGCAACCACAAGCACTCTTTTCAACCCTGGAACTGTGACCAGGGTCCCAGCCCCCCTGTGGCTACAAGCTTTGGTGTGCTAGTGCTTCTCCTTACCCTGGAACTGAGACCCAGGACTGCACCCTGTATCCACGCATGGGCAAAGCAACAGAGTTTTACCCTTGGTGCCAGCAAAGGGATCCCTGTAATCTCCTTCTACCAGTTGTCTGACTCCCTTACTATCTGTGGGCTGAGAGGTCTGGCAATTACCACTGCTACCACTGATTCAGTAGCCCCCAAAGCCCACTGCTGGTTTGCTGGGATATGACTGGCCCTTGATTGTGTTCCAGTCTCACCCTGGTGCAAGAGGCCTTTGCTGCTGACCTTCTAAGTTATCTTAGGCTGAAAAATTGTTTCACCCTGTCCTTTTGTGAGTTCTGCTGCTCCAGAATTTGTTTTAAGCCATTTGGAGGGATTTTGGGGAGAGCTCAGGTGAGTTCCTGCCTTTTCTCTGCCATCTTGGATCTGAAGACAAAATTTTTAAGAGATAGAGACAAAGAAGGAAATTCCAGGCATGAGAAATGGATTGTATAAATGCAGAATTGTGCAAATGCACAATGTACATATAGATAGGAGATAGAATACCAAATTTGGGAAATAGTTCAATTTGACTGGAACACTGAGTTTGTGAAAGAGAGTAATACAAAATGAGCCTAGAAGGGCTGATGAAAGTCTTCATTAATCCTTCATTTTTCTTTTCTCTTTTTCTTTTCTTTTTTTTGGGGGGGGGTGAGGCAATTAGGGCTAAGTGACTTACTCAGGGTCACACAGTCATCCTTCATTTTTAAAGAGGACCAATGACATCACAGGATGATGCCATGACTGGATTTAAGTGAGGCAAAGTTGCACAAAGTCATCAGCCTCACTCTCTCTTCCAAAGTCATTGGAGTCCAGTGGTAAGACAAAAGTGAAGACGACTGGTGATGGCCCAAGATGCAGTGGATGACCTTGGGATCTTCAATGTCTGACTAACTTTTAAGCATTCCACAGCACCTGCTTCAACCAATTTCATGGTGTTTGGAACAATATGTTCTCATCTGCCCATTCCATCAGGGGAAGTTTTCAAACACTTGAGGTAAACATCCCCTTAACTCACTGATAGATTGGAGGCCTATCTGTTATTCTCAATCCGGCTCAGCTCATCTGCCCAGACAGTTTACCAGGATGTGGCCACTACACATGCTACAGCTTTTTGGAGCCACAGATAAGAAGTGAGTGAAGGTGGACACCAAAGGTAGATGAGCAGCCCTAGAAAGGGATCAGCAAGCCCTCGCCACAGAGGTGCTAGTCCTCCCTAAACACTACTGTGATGGTGGAGACCCACTGCATGCCTGCTCAAAGTAAGACTTCCTGCTACTAGTGAAGTTCTCTAGCTGTTTCTGTTTGGGGATAATATTGTATTTATTGCCTCTAGCCTCAAAACACTGCTGAGCCTTCTGAAAGAAATCTGGAATTATTCATAGGAGTGTGACCTGTCCATCCATACAGAAAAGACCAAACAGATGAACAATTTCTCTGTCTCTCTTTTTTTTTTTTTTAAGGCAATTGGGGTTAAGTGACTTGCCCAAAGTCACACAGCTAGTAAGTGTCAAGTGTTTGGTCTGAGGTCGTATTTGAACTCAGGTCCTCCTGACTTCAGGGCCGGTGCTCTATCCACTGTGCCACCTAGCTGCCCCTAGATGAATAATTTCTATTGCCCAGATTTCAACATGCATCTTGATGTGGGACAGACAGCCACAGATAGACAGCGTTCTGAGCCCACAGTTGAAAAGGAGCTGGAGAGCAGTTTGGATGATCATATCATGAAGGGAAATAAATGCTAGGCTATGGAGTTTGTATTTTTTTCCTAAAGGAAACAGGGAGTCACTGAAGATTTTTGAGCAGAAGAGGCTTGAATCTTAGGAAGATGACTTTGGCAGCTGTATTTGTTAAACAGAATGGGACGGACTTGCACATCTCTCAAATCTATCCCTTTTCTCCATACAGCCACCAACTCAGTTTAGACCCTTGTCACATCTCACTTCCTAAGTGGTCTCCCTGCTTCCAAGATCTTCCCTCTTGAATACATTATCTACATAGCTGAGAGGGGGTTGGACCAATGATCTCAGAAGTCCCTTCCAGGACTATCTGTGATCCAAAATAGCTTAAGGAAAGATGAAGGTTGTATAATTAAGATAAAATATTAAGAGCAATCAGAAATGAGGATGAAACATTTCTGAAATGGAGATGCAGACTAGTGGAAAAATGAAATCCAATTTACAAAAAACTAACTGATCCACTCACAATTTTACTGGAATACACTGACTACATCTTAAATAGGGTAAGCTATATAGCATTATCTCTTTAAAAAAATTTTAAAATTCATTTTGAACTTAAATGCAAAAAGTCAAAATAAATCATTTCCATGTAAACAGCACAACATAGAAGATTCAATATAAAACCATGAATTTCCATTTCAAATTGTTTAATTTTTTAAACTATGTAATAAATATGTAAACTACATATAATAACTATAATAAACTATGTCATATATGTATGTTTATATGTATACAGATATATGTAAAACCATACTATACATACTTCTGTTTATCAGTTCTTTCTCTGGAAGTGGATAGCACCTTCCCTCACAGGTCCTTTGTAATTGGTTTGAGAACTTATGATACTCAAGATTAATTACTTATTCAAAGTTATTCTTAGGACAATATTTCTGTTACTATGTACAATGTTCTCTTGGTGCTGCTCATTTGACTTTTCATTGTTTCGTGTTAATTTTTCCACATTTTTCTAAAATCAACCAGCTCATTATTTCTTATAGAACAGTAGTATTCCATCACGATATATACCACAACTTATTTAGCCATTCCCCAATTGAAAGGCATCTATCATTTTAGCCAATCTGATAGGTGTAAGATGACATCTCAAAGTTGTTTTAATTTGCATTTCTCTAATCAATAATGATTTAGAGCATTTTTACATGACTATAAATTATTTTGATTTCTTAATCAGAAAACTGCGTGTTCAAATCCTTTGACAGTGTGTCAGTTGGGGAATTTGTATTCTTATAAATTTGACAAAGTTCTTTATATTTTAAGATATTAAAACTTTATCTGAGAGACAGTCTATAAAATTTCCCCCAATTTTCTGCTTTCCTTCTAATCTTGCTACATTGGTTTTATTTGTGCAAAAACTTTTAAATTTGATGTAACTGAAATTATTCATTTTCCCCTTCACAGTGCTCTCTTTCTCTTGTTTATGAACAAGTTGTTCTCCTATCCATTAAGTCTGATAGGTAATATGTTCCATGTTCTTCTAATTTTCTTTTATCTCCCTCTATATCTAGGTCATATATCTATTTTGACCTTGTCTTGGTAAATGATATAAGATATTGGACTATACCCAATTTTTGCCAGAAATTTTCTGTTTTCAGCTTTCCCAACAATTGTTTACCAAATAACAAATTCTTATCCCCAAAACTTAAATCTTTATATTTGTCAGACACAAGGTTATTATAATCATTTACTACTGCATATTGTATGTCTACTCTGTTCCACTAATCTACCTTTTTATTTTAGTCAGTATCAGATAGTTTTGATAATATAGTTTCAGATCTAGTAGTGATAAACAACCTTCCTTCACCTTTTTAAAATCAGTTTCTTTGACATTCTTGACCTTATGTTCTTCCAAATGAGTTTTGCCAGTATTTTTTGTAACAATAAAATAAGTTTTGGTAATTTAATTGGGATGGCATTGAATAAATAGATTAGGTAGGTAAAATTGTCACTTTTATTATATTGGCTTTGCCTACCCATGAACAACTAATACTTCCCCAAATTTTTCTATTTATTTTAAATGGGGTATCCTTTAATATGCAGGGTTTTGTTGGTGATATATAAAAATGCTGATGAATACTACTTTGCTAAAATTATTACTTGTTTCACCTAACTTTTTAGTTGAATCTTTAGGATTTTCCAAATATATTATTATATTATCTGCAAAAAGAAATGGTTAATTACTTCATTTCCCATTCTGATTCCTTCAATTTCTTTTTCTTCTTATTGCTATTGCTAGCATTTCTAAAACAATATTTCTTTCTTTCTTTTTTTAAGGCAATTGGGGTTAAGTGACTTGCCCAGGGGATAAGGAGTTAGCATGTTGCTTACGTCTTTTTTTTGTTTGTTTGCTTTTTTTTTGGTTAGGCAATGGGTTTAAGTGACTTGCCCAGGGTCACACAGCTAGTAAGTGTTATGTGTCTGAGGCTGGATTTGAACTCAGGTCCTCCTGAATCCAGGGCCAGTGCTCCATCCACTGTGCCATCTAGCTGCCCCCATAAAACAACACTGAATAGTATTGGTGACATATAGTATAGTTTCTCTATTTATCTCTTTTAATTAAATCTATTTTAGCTTTAACTTTGTTTGGGTTTATGATTGCTATCCCTGCTTTTTTTTACATCAGTTGCAGCACAATAAATTCTACTCCAGCTCTTTATTTTAACTGTATGTAGCTCTCATTTTTAATGTAATTGTAAACAACACATTATGAGATTCTGATTTTTAATCCATTCTGCTATCTGTTTCCATTTTATTGGTGAGTTCATCCCATTCACATTTGAAGTTATAATTACTAGTTGTATATTTCCCTCCATTCTATTTTTCCTCACTATTTATCCTATCCCTCTTCATACAGCTAATATACTTTTAACCACTACCTTGCCCTCCTATTCCTTAATCTACCTACCCCTCTAAGAGTACCTCCCTTATACTTTCTCCCTACCCTGCTACTTCTTGATCCACACACTCTTCTAAAAGTCCCTCTGTCATCTATCCCGTCACCCTCCTTTTTCTTTATAAATTTAGGAGACTTTTATACCCTTCTAGATATATACATATATATATATATATATATATATATATATATATATATATGTTATTCCCTTTTTAACCCAGTTCCGAAGTAAGATTCCAGCACTATCAACCCTCCAACCCCACCTGCTTCCACTGTAACAGTTCTCCCATTCATGCCTTGTTTGTATAATTATTACATTTTGCTTCTCCCTGAACTACTTTATTTTTTAGAATCATCCCATAACACTCAACCCCAAGTCTTTTATCTATATATGATGTTTCAAACTACTCAAATAAAGATAACAATCTTAAAAGTACAGGTAACATTTTCCCAAATAAGAAGTAAACAGTTCAACCTACTGAGTCCCTTATAACTGATCTTTAATGTATGTAGCATTATCTGCAACAACCAACCCCGTCATCTGGAGACTCACAGGGATCGGATCCAGCGTAATATACAACAATAGCTCCCTCTTCTGACAGACCAACCTGGGTTTAGAAATTGGTTCCTTTACAACATAAGCAGAAAAGGAAACTCAAGTATTCAGGAGGGTATTTTCCATTTTGTGAGTACTCCAGGAATTGTTCTTTTCCCATTTTTCTCACTGATAGCATGTTAGTGTAGTCTTCCAAGCCACATTCAGGTTCATGGAATCTATTTCAGTCCAAATTCTATTGCTCATAAACCTTCTCTTTCTCTCTGAATCTCATGATCAAAGTTATGCCTCACAACAGGACATTTACTTGAAATAGAAATGTTTAGGGTAAATAATAAAGAATTAGCATAAGCTGCAAATATAGTTGGCACTCCTACTCTGACCCCTTCAAACTTCTCTGGGGACTCTTGCTTTCTATTGAAGCCCCCACTGTTCATGCAACCTAGTAGGTGTAGGATACAGCCAGTCAACTCACGGCCCAAGTGTTACTGGTCAGTAATGACAGCAGTCTCTCACTGAGGTATTTCCCATTTCATGTCATGTGGCTGCCTCAGGTGTATAGAACAGTAGGCACTAGAATTTCACAGTATGGCTGTCTTAGGCATTCTCTTTCTTCTGTTACACCTGGAATTCTCTCCAGTCAAGCCTAAGGTCCTTTGTTTAGCCTTGTCCAAACATTGACATTTCTTTCTGTCTCTTTCATTTCTCTCCCAATTCACTTTTGGCTTCTTTAGTTCTTTCAAAACCTCCTCCCCAAAAGATGGCTCCACACTGTATGCTCACATACAGGCTTCTCTGAGAGCTAGATCAGGGTCCTCTTCCCAATGAAATAATCTCACTGGACCTGATGGGGTGCTTAGGTGCCTGTGCTTGGACCCCAATTCCTTCCTAGCCTCAGAAACACTATCCCTGGCAGTTTTCCTCCAGCCCAAGGACCCTATCTCTGGCAGTGACTCATGAGTGGGCCCAGTGAAGCAAACTACCTCTCCCTGTTGCAAGAACAAGCTGACCTCTGTAGAATTTCCCTTGTATGAACAGGACTATGTTGTACCAGCAGAACTATCAAGTACTGATGCCCACAGTTACTGTATACAATCCAGAGGTCAAGCTATAGACATCAACTCCCAAAACTATCTTGTTACAGACGTAACAGACCAAAAATATACGCTTTAGGAACCCTCTCTTCCCCACCTCCTCTCGGTTTCCAGTAGTGAATGACACCTGTGACTAAGGTTGTATGTTATCACCTAATTAGCATACGTGGCACATAATTCACTACTTTTCCTATATAAGCTTTAGCATCATTCCTGTCAGGTTGCAAGTTCCTTGGGAGTCCTTGCCCACTGTGTAGCATGGCAATAAATCTTTGCCACCTTGACTCAAAGAATGCTTGAGTCTGTGAATTCATTCCAGATGACCCTGTCCTGCACTCTGGTCCTTGAGGGACTGAAACCTCTCAGACAGCAACAGACCCAAAGAGTTGTGGAAATATAACAATTTTTCAAAAGGCTCCTAACGTCGACAGCAATCCCGATGGGGAAGGAGGACATGCAAGGCATACTTCTTGGGGAGAGTTCTATCACATTGGAGGAGAGTAAGTAGGCTAAAGAGATTTGGGAATTGTCTGCAAATTGAATTTATTGATTTATATTTAAATTATTTATTTATATCCATATTTATATTATTTACTTATATCCATAAAGACTTGTTGACTGATTATCTATTTGCTTTTCCTCCCCTTTATAGGATAACTTAGAGTCACCATACTCTTCTAGGTTTGGGGCTGTAAGACTGTTGATGTCAAGATTAATACTATACTACATGTAGTTGGCAATGGTGATATGAGTCAAGTCAGCACTTACTTCCCTTCCATTAAACCTCCCTAGGAGAAGCAGCTGGGAATAACACTTGAGAGAGGGACAGGTGTCCCGTACTGACTACCAGTACTGTACTGTGAGAGTTTAGGGCATAGTCTAGAGCAGAGGAGTTATGCAGACAGCTGGTGCTGGAGGACATGAATGAGAATGAGTAAGAGAACTCCTGCCATCTGCTATAGCCATGAAGACCCATCAGAAGCAGGCTGAAGAGAAGCCAGAAGCATCACAACAGCCTTGGGACTCATGATTCTACTTAAAATGAAAGGACTTCATGGTTTGTTTGTTTGTTTGTTTGTTTTTCACGAGTTGGTGGGGACTATGGATGAACCTTACAGAATGAGAAATGGAAATCAGTGGGAGAGACTTTCTACTGCTTTTTTTCCTGAAGGTTCAAATATTTAGTCCTTCTGTGCTCATGATTGAGCTTAACTAGACCTGTTCTATGATTAACGCCTTTGTTGGTCTGAATGCTTGTAGGGGAGCTGAAGGCCCTTGGAGATTCTGAAAACAGACTCTGATGCTCCTAGGGAGGATCCCTTGGTAGTAGCATAAACTACTGAGATTATTATTAGAGAGAAGCTCCTGATCTTGAACCTATTCTGCTACCTCAGAAATCAAAGCAGAGAACACATGGGTTACATACAGATATGGAAGGAACACGAAATTTTATTTGTTAATTTACTAAATTATATTTTACAACCAGTGTCTCTGATAAGGGCCTCATTTCTAAAATATATAGAGAACTAAATCAAATTTACAAGAATACAAGTCATTCCCCAGTTGATAAATAGTCAAAGGATATGAACAGGCAGTTTTCAGACAAAGAAATTAAAGCTATCTATAGTCATGAAAAAATGCTCTAAATCACTATTGATGAGAGAAATGCAAATCAAAACAGCTCTGAGGTACCACATCACATGTATCAGATTGGCCAAGATGACAAAACAGGAAAATGATAAATGTTGGAGAAGATGTGGGAAAATTAAAACACCAATGTATTGTTGGTGGAGTTGTGAATTGATTCAACCATTTTGGAGAGCAATTTGGAACTATGCCCAAAGGGCTACAAAAATGTCATACCCTTTGACCCAGCAATAGCACTTCTAGGGCTGTATCCCAAAGAGATCATAAAAATGAGAAAAAGACCCAGATGTACAAAAATATTTATAGCAGCTCTTTCTGTGGTGGCAAAGAACTGGAAACTGAGGGGATGCCCATCAATTGGGGAATGACTGAACAAGTTGTGGTATAAGAATGTAATGGAATACTACTGTACTATAAGAAACGATGAGCAGGCAGACTTCAGAAAAACCTGGAAAGACTTGTATAATGCTAATGCTGAGTGAAGTGAGCAGAACCAGGAAAACCTTGTACACAGCAACAGCCATGTTGTACAATGACTAACGTTGATAGACTTAGCCCTTCTCAGCAATGCAAGGATCTAAGACATCTTCAAAAATCTCATGATAGAAAATGCTATTCACATCCAGAGAAAGAACTATGGAGTTTGAATGCAGATCGAAGCATAGTATTTGCTCTTTTTTTTCTTCCGTTTTGTTTTGTTTCTTCTTTCTTGTGGTTCCTCCTATTGGTTCTAATTCTTCTTTACAACATGACGAATGTGAAAATGTTTAATAGGAATGTATATGTACAGCCTATATCAGATTGCATGCCATCTTGGGGAGGGAGGTGGAGAGGGAGGGGGAGAAAATTAAAAACTCAAAAGCTTATGGAAGTGAATGTTGAAAACTAAAAATAAATAAATAAAATTTTAAAAATTTATTAAATCATTTCCTGTTGATAGTCATCCCCCCAGTCCCCTTCAACCCCAATGTCATCCCCCCTCCAACCTCCCTCACCCCCTGGATTTGGAGTCAGAAGGCTTGAGTTTGAGTTCTGCCATTTACTAGCTGTCTGACCTCAGACAAGGCACTTTATCTCTCTGGGCCTCAGTTTTCTTATCTACACTTTGAGGATGATAATACTTGCACTACCTCCTTCACAAGTCAGTTGTGAGAATTAAATGAGTTCATGGATGTGAAATGCTTTGTAAGATAGGCTTGGCACACAAATTTTAATATTGATATGGGATTAAAATCATGAGCCATAATGAGGATCGTAGAATCTTGGTGTCAAGATTGGATTGGGAGAACTTCAAGCACAAGTTGAGCACAGATGGCTTTTTAGTCATGAACATATTAAATAAAGCAACTAATAAGAAAGATACCCTGTCTTCTCTGCCATTTAATCTTAAATTTTAAAAATGAACTTTCTATAATTATTTTTTATTTTACAGCACCTTCATTTTTCTGAATGTACCTTCTCCCAAGTTATATATAATATATATATATATAATAAAGAACAAAAATGAAAACTAACAAAGAGCAGTTCAACAAGATAGCCAACATATCAACTGTGTTTGACACTATGTATGTATATGCGATATTTCACACAAATAGCCTCCTACTCTGCAAGGGAGGGAAGTGCATTTTGTCATCTCTTCTCTGAGGCCAAGTGTTGTCATTATAATTACATGACATCCAGTTTCTTTGGGGGTTCTTCCTCTTTACATTGCTATTGTCAATGTGTATATTATTTTCCTGGTTCTTCTTTACTTTATTTCGATTCATATGTCTTAATCTTGAAGATAACTATTTTTTTCACTTTTGATGCAACCTTAGGCAAATTATATGACCTTCCTATTTCTTTGCAAAGGAATATGAGCTAAACTAAGGGTCAGGTCATGGGTGGATCCCGAGTGGAGGAAAAGATGAGGGGATACCTGCTTGGGGCAATGTCACAAAGGTTTCTTCAAGAATGAACAGAATTGGGGCAGCTAGGTGGCACAGTGGAGAGAGCACCAGTCCTGAAGTTAGGAGTACCTGAGTTCAAATCTGGCCTCATACCAAACACTTGAAACTTACTAACTGTGTGACCCTGGGCAAGTCACTTAACCCCAACTGCCCCCCCCCCAAAATGAACAGAATTGAGTGGGGTTTTGAGGGTTGGGTGGGGGTATACACTAGGTGTCAAATAAAGTTGTACCAAAAGCTTCCTCCTAGGAACAACAGCAAACGCTATAACAATTATAATGTGGAGAAGGAACTGGCCAACGGAGGCTTAGTCCTCGGAACACGTGTAATGTTCTCTGCCTACAGCAAACCCATCAGAGACTGCCTCTAGATACATGTGGCTATTGATTCTGCTCCTCATTCAGAGTATGCACAGATATTCTACAACCATTTTCTTTCCACTGAACTGTGTGGTGAAGAAAACTTTTTTTAAAATTTATTGCAGAGCTAGAACTAAGTGTGCCTGCAGAAGTCATGAACAAGAAAAATCACCCTCTCTTTTCTGGTGGTTTTTGAGTGATGACAAAGAGCTGTTATAAGCCTCCTGAGAGGGAGACGGGCACTGTTTTAGAAGACATCTCCCCCTGGACCACCATGGGGCCATGAATGCATGGCTCTGTCTCTTTTATCTCTTGTTTCTTCTTACCTGATCTTAGGTGAATGGGTATTAGAGATATAACAGACTGGGAGCTTTGAAAGGTGGCAAGAGCCATCAGAAGTACAAAAACTGGAGTCCATAGCAGAGTTTGCCAGCAGCCAAGCCTAGTGAGGAGATGGCCCTGGGAAATGAACTGCCTGACCCATTCTAGCAGAGGACTGGCCTGGTAAATGAGACACTATGTCCAGCAAGTAAGGGAGTGACTTGTCCATTGGCTAGGTTGGACCTAGAAGTGGGAAGTTCCTTTAAGTCTGAATCCCCCATTCCCCAGGAACCAAGATGGTAGAGGAGAGTATGCTCTGGGTTTTGGAGGTTTTTGTACTCCTTACTGCTAGTGTTTTTTCTCTGAGATTATCTCCTGTTTACATTGTATGTATCTTGTATGTACATAGTTATTTGCCAGATGTCTTCATGAAAATGTGAGTTCCCTGAGGGCAGGGACCATGTTTTTGCTTTTTTCTTTTTGTATCCCTAGGACTTAGTATAGCATCTGGTACATAGTAGGTGCTTGTTGACTGGTTAAATATCCCTATGTAAAAGCTAATTGATTCTAATTGGTTAATAGTAATGCAGAGGAGGTACACATCAATTTGATAACTGGGGTTGATCAATCAAAATTATATTGGGGCAGTAATCACTGGTTAAATGATATCAAGGAAATACTAACTGATTAGTTGATATTGGAGAAATATTAATTCATGACTGATATTGGCAAGGGGGGTGTGGGCATTAGTATAGCTCATATAAGTTCTGCTACTCTCCTAATCTATACTAAGACTAGAAGATTGGATCCCTAGAAAAAGAAAAGTAATTCTCCCTCAGGGTTCTACTAATAACTCTCAAGACTCTGGTATGTCTTTTTCTAACACCATAGCTCACCAGCCTCTATCTGGTATATTCTCCCTAATGTCAATCACTCATTCACCTAAAATCAAGAAAGAAGAAACACAACTAAGATTTAAAAAAAAAAAACAGCAGTGATCCATGCATTCATGGCCATACGGTAGCCTGGGTAAGAAGATAAGGTAAGGTGAAGCTGCTCTTGAACTCCCTACCTAGAGGCTTACAGAAGTTTTTCTTCTATATTCAAAAGCCACCTGGGAAGATAAGACAATTTTGCTTATTCAGGCCTTTTATAAGTACACTGGGTTCCAACTCAGTGGCCAATTAAAAGGCTTTTCTTCCCCACATAGTAAGTGAACAGGAAATAGTCAATATTACCTGTGCATCCTCTGAATTAAGAGCAGGTCCATCTGTTATACATCACCAAACATTCTAGAAGTAAACGCAGAATCCTCCATTTGGATACTCACTAGATAGAGAACAGTAAGTGTGCTCCAAGGCCCGGGCCCCTATTTCAATACATTTGCATAGAACTTTAAGGTTTAAAAGTATTTTGCATATATTATCTCATTTGACAGTTTTATATTACAATTATTGTTATTAGATTGTAAGGACAGGAGAAGAAAAGGTAAAAACAAAACAGGACTTCTAAGGACCTGGTTTAAACTTCAAAAATGCCATTTTCCCCACAATTTCTGGCCAAACCAGAAGGGTAAGGGGATAAAGGTAAGCTTGACACAAGCCTACATACATCTGTGTATACGAGGCATCTCTGGGCATATTGTGACTATGTCAGCTGTGTTTCAGCAAGGCTAGAGGAGACAGGCTGGAGTTCAAACAGCCCAGAGCCAGAGTTAGCCTCTTTCCTCCCTTACTCCTCAAATTCCCTGGTGCTCTGAGACCCTTAGGTTTCCTGTAGAGGTCAAGGCCCATTTCTTATGATCCTTCTGATGGCCCCTAGAGGGCAGCATTCAATGGTTTTTCAAAAACATCAGCGATTACTCAACTAATTCAGTGTACAAAGTGCCTATATAACACTTGATAAATGTATACTATAATTGTTATTAATTAGCAATTAATTTAATGATGGTAGCTGGAATTTTACTTCTAGTAAAAAAAAGAAAACCATCAACCATTACAGCTTATACATTGCTAAGGGCTATCACACATTTAATAGGACTAACCTAGCTCTGCCTAAAATGCATTGAAATTGATCATGAATCTGCTGGCAGCAAAGATCCCCTCATCATGTGTTCCAGGAAGCATCTGAGGTGCATTCTAAGAATTGGAGTTGGCTCTGAAATTTCACCAAGTGCCTGCCTGAGCCCATGAAGACATGAAGAATAGCAACTAGGTATAGTGAATTACCACAGGGGCAAATATAGTGCCTCTTAGTGGGCCCCAGTTTCCTCCCATTGTGAGGTCATATTTTTGCCCAAGTCAAAGGACTACAGATTTAGAGCTGGAAGAGCTACCAGAGCCCCTCTAGTTCAACCCTTTCATTTTATAGATGAGGAAAATGAGTCACAGAGAGGTGAAGTAACTTGCCTAAGATAAGTGGCAGAGCTAGGATTTGAACTTAGTTCCACTGACTCTATACTGTTCCACTAGAGTCTGACCTAACTCAGTTCTCTGAGGTTAGGTATTGTATGTTTTTTAAAACTTTATGAACATAATAGACACTTAATTAATAACTGTTGACTTGAATGGACTCTACCAGTTTCAGAGCAAAAGAAATGATAGGCATTAACTTCTCAGGGGGCACTGTGTCCCCAGGACAATTAGTGCTGATCTGATGTGACTCTGACTCCTGTTGCAGACATATTCCTGCTGGTATTTTCAAGAAGAGCTATTTGGAATAGGCACCAGGTCGGAACATCAGAATTCTTGAAAGCTCTGAAAGGAAGCAAGTACCTTGAGGGTTGTCTATCCCTAGCTCTTAGCAAAGTGCCTGGCACCTGGTAAAGCACTTAATATACACTTGTTTACTTAACAGATCCCATCAGGACATACCTCTGGGCCCAGTCCAGAGAAAGGATTAAGATCCTGTCTTTCTATCTCTCAGACTCAAATGCTTTGCATATTGAGGAACTTCTTTTCCCTCCTTCCCCAATATCAGCATGGAGTTAAGTCCCACAACCACAGAATAAATGGAACAAATCATAAAGCCTGTTTTAAGAAACAAGAAAAAAGATTGAGGGGGTTGTTGAAATGTAGCTGGTCATGGGATCTACTTCCTGCCTCATTCTTATACAAGGGGTGAATCCTCATTTCAAATGCAGCCACATGGAGATTCCCAGGGTCTAAGTCACCAGCCAGCTGGGAAGGGAACGCTAGCCATGCCTTGTGATACATGAGGAGCACCTGCTTAACTATTACGACATCTGGAGTTTCCCTGGATACTTTCCAGCCTCTCTGGGCCAAATATCGGTCATAGTTTGCCATTACATCACCCTGACCACTGGAACTCAAGATTTCTTGGCAATCCTGGTGAAAGCTGGGTCTGGGCACATGTCTTCATGCAACCTTGTTGGAGCTTGGCTATTTTGCTTATTCATTGATAATGCTCCCTCTTGTCATCTCTAATTTCAGTAACTTAATCACTTGACTCTAACTTTAGGTATAGGCAGTAGGATAATCTTTCCAGTTATTGATAAGAGTACCTTACCATTTAGGGATTTTTTTTTTTTTTGACAAACTCATAGTCATAGGTAACATGAAAGTCCAATGTAGCCCTAGAAAAGAGACCCATCCCTAAGATGGCCAATATGGGACTTCATGAAGTCAAATATTTAGGACCAGTAAATCTATTGAGTATTTACCAAATTTGATGGGTGCCATCTATCTCATTATGGAAGTCAATGATAAAAATTCAAGAATCCCAAAGATGAAGACAGATTCCTGAGGCATTAATAAGAGACCTTTCAAGTGAATATGGGCCCATTAATGATGGATGACTCAACACCCCTCTTACTCTTCAGCATTTTCTCCTCTCTCTAGAGCCAATGGGCTTCAGCTGCTTGATTAGAATAGAGATGTTAGAGGAAAAGTTATGAGTTGTGGCTGCTAAAAGGGAGGAAGTCAAAGACTTGGAGAGACTGAGGGGCTATGAGCTAACTCTTGGCCACTGGAAACTCGAACTAAGGGGCTCAGGGTGGAATGGGGGCACTAGCCTCTCCTTGCTGCAGTCTTTTGTCGAGTCCTAACTCTGACTTGGTCATGGACAAGGAGCCATGGTAAGGTCATGGTAAGAAGCCATCAGCAGGCTCTGCTGGTGACAGGACACCAAATGAGGGGAAATACATGTAAACCCTTCAGAAATCATTATAAAGAAAAGGATTAGGGCACCTAGGTGGCCCAGTGGATAGAGCACCGGCCCTGAAGTCAGGAGGACCTTAGTTCAAATCTGGCCTCAGACCGAACACTTGACACTTACTAGCCGTGTGACCCTGGGCAAGTCACTTAACCCCAATTGCCTTAAAAAAAAAAAAAAAGAAAAGAAAAAGAAAAAGAAGAAAAGGATCACTTTTTCTGGGAGGAGTTGATGGGTATTTAATTTCATTCATTTAACAAACTCTTAAGTGCTACTAGGTGGTGCAATGGAGTCAGGAAGACCTCAAATCAAATTCAACCTCACGCACTTATTGGCTGACCCAGGATGAGTCAATTAACCTCTTTTTGCCTCAGATCCCTCATCTGTAAAATGGGCATAATAATAGTACCTACATTGCAGGGTTATTGTAAGGATCAAATGAGATAATAATTGTAAAGCATTTAGCCCAGTGCCTGGCATACAGTAAGTGCTATATAAATATTAGCTATTATTATAAACATACTCTACCTTGGTATTGGAGCCTACAAAAATAAATAAGTCCTAGTGGTTTCCCCTAGAGAGTTTAAAATCTATCATCCTTGTCCGCATACTTCAATTGTGTGATTCACATTTTCTTTCTGTCCCTTTCCCCTTTAACAGTGAAACAGTTTGATCATGACAGACCTGAAAAAGAAAAAAACACACTTATGTGTTTCCAAGAGGCCACTGGTCTAAGATGAATGAATAAATCAGGGAATGAAAAAAAAAATGTATTAAATGCTTGCTATGTGTAAAACACTAGAGGTACAAATAGAAAATTGTGACAGTCTCCACTCTCTAGAAACTCACATCTTAGTCGGGGGAGACAACATATATGGATGAAATCAGGTTCAGTCAGATAATAGGCAATTCTGGGAAAAATATTGTCGTGCCTTGGGTTAGCCTCCTCATTTTCAGTCTTGAAGAGAGAACTCAATGAACATAGTAAATGGGCATGTAGCTTCAATAGCAGCTTCAAGTAACGTAAAAACTGAGCATTAAAAAGAGCAGAGGCAGGGAATGAATATCTTCCTTCACACACACACACACACACACACACACACACACACACACACACACACCCCCACCCCCTTCACTGGTCAGAGGAAAAATGGGAAGTGAGGTAAACAAGCTAAGGGGTACTGGATTCCTTAGGTAACATTCCAGGGAAAGGGGGGCAGGAAAGCAAAGAAGGCTACAGACAAAACTCTGAGTGATTTACCAACCATTTGTCTGATGTTTTGATGTTTAGGCCCATCTCTCATCTGTTCCTCTGCTTAGTCCCAGTCCTTCTGTGTCTCTCCTGTATTTAGTTAGGACCTCAGTCCCAGTCTCCTCACCTCTGTCTATAGGTGAGCATTAGACCAAATATTACTGTGCCCTCTGTTCCTGTGTCTGGGCAAGTGAGGGGAGCTTGGCCAACACGGATTCTTGAAGCAGGGCTCCTTCCTCCTTTTCTGTCGGTCTGTACGCCTGGCTTCTCAGAAACTGGAAGGACCTGAAGCTTTTCTGGTGTGACCTGTACACTACTGGCCTTTGGTCCTCCTAGTACTAGCTGACATCTCTGGAGGAGGGGTTACATTTCTTTAAATGGAAACCTCCCTTTGAGGTTTCTGATCAGGCAAAATCTTGACTGTCAGGGTAAGACCCTGAGGAATATTTTTCTTCCTATTGCAGAGAAACCCTATAGTGTTTCTACACTATAGTGGCAGGAGCACTAGATTTAGAGACAGGACTTGATTTCTAATCCAGGTTATTAAACTTTCACCTTGTGAACTTTCACCTCTTTGCCTTGTTTATATTTCTAGCAAGCTCCAAACGTGAACTTCCTTCTTTTGATCTTTCTCACAACCTACAGGCTGCGAGGAGGTGTGTGGATGATGATGAATGGAACAATTTCTTTTATTTTACTCCACCCAATAAATTGTGTGTATCATGATACCAAATACAGAGGGTCATGTATGAAAGACCCAGAAGTTGGGATGCGGGTTTGAGAACAGAGAAAGGAAGTAGCATTGCAGTAATTTTGGAATGTATGCTGTATCATCCCTAGAATTCAGGACCTGGGCCAATGGGGCTTCTTTCTTGCCTAATCTTTTCAAGTTAAGGTCTTTTCCAAGTCTCAGTTTGACTGAAGCAAGGCCCATTTGGTGTTTAAGGCTAGGTAAGAAACGAGGCAAAGAATAGCCTTTTTTACCTAGTTTAAAAAAAAAATAATCTCAGAGGAGAAGAACTCAGGGTTTCTGGCCAAAACAGAAATAATTGCTATTTAATTCACTCTGAACCATCAAGGGCCCAAACAATGATCAAGTGAGGCTTGGGCTGGGACCTATTGTTGATCAATCAATAAGAGCCAGAGTGATTTGTACTTAAGGCATGGTCCTTAAGAAAGAAGTCTAGCCCATAAGCTCCAAGACATCTTGCAAGGTTTCAGCAATCAAAATTCATATTCCTTTGGGCAGAGCACCCGAAGTAAGGGTATGATTCCCTACTCAGACAGAGGAAAGGGGGGTGGGAGAAGGGAGAGAGGGAGGGTGAGAAGGAAGGAAGGAAAGAAGTAAGGAAGGAAGGAACTGTGTTGCCGAACTGGCTAGTTGGGTCCCCAGTGGGGCAGCTACTACTACTCACAGGCTGTTAAAAAGGCCAAGGTCTCCCACTGCATTCATCTCTAGTCGTCCTGATCTACATCTTGCCACTGGACCCACATAGTCCAGAGGAGAAAGTGAGGCTGGTGACCTTGCACACCTGCCTCACTTAAATCCAATTCACTTGCAAGTCATGACATCCTCTTCCTGATGTCATGTTCCTCTTTGAGAAGGAAGGATAAACAACAACAGTCATTTCAAGGCAGAGGCCTGATGGGTTAGAATAATTCAGAGATTTCCTCCACTGGTAAATTAATGTGTGTGATACCTTATAGACTTATAGAAAGCGAAATAAGCCTGATGCAAACTCTTGTTGCTCTGGTAGTGCCTTAAGTGTCATGTCTGAGAGGGAAAATCTCCCAAAGTCATACCAAGCCTGCTGTACCCTAACATCACTTCTGTTTTGGGCAGACACTTCAAATGGGCAGTAAGTTGGGCCTAGAATTGAATAGGAAGGTCAGGCTGGATTACCATTAGGAAATTACAAAATTTCCTAATGTTTCTTTTTGAAGCAAGGGCCTGCATTTTCTAATATGGATAGTCTTCTGATTAATGTTCTCATGTGGTTGTAATCTATTAGAGTTGGAGATTACCTTAAAGACTTGTTTGGTATTGAAAGCCATCATTATTTGGTTCCAGCTTGTTTTCCTTTCTTTTTATACATGATTGTAACTTTCCAATGATTCTCCCTCCTCAGTAGAATACTCTTTTATGACAGAAAAGTGCAGTCCAGCAAAAATGGCCATTTATGAAAGCATAAGTTTCATTATGAACCTATTCTCTACTACCTCGGGGCTAATTGGTGGGAAACATGATTCTCCATCAAGTTCTGTAAAATTACTTTATTGATATGAGTTTTTATGCCTGGTTCTGCTGACATTACCCTGCATCAATTCTTATATGTATAAAAGGTCATTCGCAGATCATCTAGTGTAGAGGAACCCTCATGCCCCCTACCACAGGCTGTGTCTTTAAAACTGGCCATCCTGGAACAATCTCTTTTCTGGCTTGCTCTTTCCTTTAAGCTTTTACTGTGGCTCCAAGAAATGGGTCTGGGGTCTTTGCTCTATGTTGTTTGTCCCTCTGTTTCAGGTGCTGGTAGTAATCCCCACTAGACCTAGGAGTTAGAATTACCATGGCCTTGTAGCCAGGATTACTGGTAGGATGTTGCAGCCAGCCAGACCAGCAAGGAGACCTGGAGAAACCAGGCTGCCGGGGACTTTAGCCCCAGACATGTCTCTTTTCTGGGTGATTGCTAATAATAGTTAGCATTTGTTAAACAGCTATTATGTGTCAGATATTGTGCTAAGCACTTTACAAATATCATCTCATTTGGGCCTCACAACCACTCTAGGAGGTAGGTGCTATTAATATCCCCATTTTACAGATGGGGAAACCGAGGCCTACCTGACGTGTTCATTCGTTTCAGTCCTGTCCAGCTCTTCTTGACCCCATCTGAGGTTTTCTTGGCAAAGATGGTTTGCCATTTCCTTCTGCTCATTTTACAGATAGGGAAATTGAGGCAAATAGTATTAAGTGACTTGCCCAGAGGGCTGCCCTCAAACTCTACACTGGGCCGAGAAGGGCGCTGACTACCGCCCTGGACCCAGCTCAGAAGCTCAGGAGACCTAGCACTGTGCACTGCATCCTGGAGATGGACCTCTTTCTCTCCCCCGCCCCCGCACTCCGGGGACGGGTCACGCTTCTCCTAGTAACTTCAGGAGTCTGCGCAGAACGTCCAGCACAGGGCACGAGGTTACTACACACCGACAGAGCGCGAGGCGTCCCAAGCCTCACTCCCATGCCAGCGGCCGCCGAGCGTTCCAAGCTTAGCCCGCTCTGCCCCACCGCCACGCGCCTGCGCACGGGGGAGGGGCGAGCTCTAGCGCCTGGCTCCGCCTCCCCTCGCTTTCGCTTTCACTTTCTCAACTGCTAAGGGATCTACTGGTTGGTCTGGGGGTTAGATGGAAAATGAAAGGGGAGGCTTTCTGCTTTCCCCCGACCGCTGGAAGCTGGACTTGAATGCCCGCAGCTGGCCGAGCTTCGTGAGTTGGCCGAGCGAGTACTTTCGTCCGAGGTGGGAGGTCGAGGACGGGGAGGGGTCTTGGGGAAGGGAGAGGGAGGAGAGTTTCTGGGGCGGGGCGGATGGGGGAGGGGGTTGAGGGGAGACCGGGCTTTGAGGGAGGGAGTTTCTGGGGGAGAGGGCAAGGAATTGGGGGTAGGGGTATGAAGGACCCTGGACAAAAAAGGCTCTGGAGGGGGGCCCCTCCCCCGCCCCCCAAGGTGTGTGCCTGAGGCCCTGCAGCTCAGGTAGGGTTATGAATGTTGGCGATTTAATTACGACTAACCTTGGGTGCGAGCGCCTGCGCTCTGCTGCCCCTGGGGCGCAGGTCTGACACGCACCCTGCCACGAGAGTTGGCCCGACCCTGGAAGAGGAGCTGACTTACCTTAGTGTCTATGACCATAAGTGGGGGGAAAAAACGTGCCCTTTTCATTCGGTAACCTGATTGCCCTAAATTTTAAAATGACAATTTGTTCTCCACCCCACCCCATTCCTGAGTTTACTGAACCTAAAAAACACAAAAAGACGAGAATTATTTGATTTTTTTTTTTTTTGCCGTCAGTGAAATGGACTTTTTCATTCCTGACTTTCTGACATTCCTTTTCCCGCATCTACCTTCCCTAACAATGTGGGCTTGTAGCACTTTCTGCCTTTTCATAGTAAAAGAAAGAAGGAACTGAGGCTAGAGCCAAGGTTTTCCATACCCCAGTTTTTCTCCCCTTTTTAATTCCTTGATAATGGCACGCTGATAATGAAACTTGTAATAAGCTTTGTTCGAGTATCACTTGGTGTGATACTACCTTACTACCTTGGAATAGTACATTTCTATGATTCCAATATAGGAGTGGATTTCTTACTTAAATCTTTCCTGCACCGGAATATAAGAGAAAAAGGGAATGGGAGCTTAATGTAGTTTTCTGTTAAAAGGACCCCATCCCCCACTTTGGGAAAAAAAAAGGAAATTTCTTAATTGTTTAGAACTGACTGATCACTCACGACATTCCAGCCATATGTGGATACTGGGAGGTGATGGATGTGGGAAGAATGTACTGTCCTTTTTCAATCAAACGTATTTCTAGACAAGCTATTGATATTCAAGACCTCTCTCTGTCACACAGAATCTTCCTTCTGTTGATTTCCTGGAATTGCCCTTGTTGGGTTTCTTCATTCATAATAACTCTTTGCCAAGAACATTAGGTTCCTTACCATGGATCTTTTTTTGTTTTGTTTTGTTTTGTTTTTTGGCTAGGCAGTGGGGTTAAGTGACTTGCCCAGGGTCACACAGCTAGTAAGTGTTATGTGTCTGAGGTTGCATTTGAGCTCAGGTCCTCCTGACTCCAGGGCCAGTGCTCTATCCACTGCACCACCTAGCTGCCCCCTCATTACCATGGATCTTAAAAAATACTTCTGCAGCTAAGATGTACCTTTTTTTTTTTATGAGGCAATTGGGGTTAAGTGACTTGCCCAGGGTCACACAGCTAGTAACTGTTAAGTGTCCGAGGCCAGATTTGAACTCAGATCCTCCTGACTCCTAAGATGTACTCTTAAAGCTTTGGTGTGTATAGCATTTAAAATTAATTTAATTTAAAAAAAAAAACCTTGCAGTTCAATAATGAAGTATTTGAGTGCATGGCATGTTGTATTTCTTTCATACATGCCTGTCTTCATGATTTGAGCTGCCTGACCCCCTTGTCTTGTATGGTTTTCCCCTTCACCTCCTCCCTTGTGGCAGCCCTGGTTTTCTCCAGTGTTCCACTCAAGTGCCATTTTCTACATGAAATATTACCTGGTCTCCCCCTCGGGGTGGGGAACCTTCATCCTTGAGGCCACATGTGGCCCTCCGGGTCCTCAAGTGTGACCCTTAACAAATCTTGTTCTTTGAAGTTTGGATTCAGTCATAGGGCTGCACATGAGGACCTGGAGGGCCACATGTAACCTTGAGGCTGCAGGTTCCCCACTCTTGCTAGATACTAGTATCTTCTCTCCTAAGGTTACTCTTGTATGTGTTTTGTATATGTACATGTTGTCTCTTCTATGAGAAGGTAAGTTCCTTAAAGGTAGGAACTGTTTAATTTTTGTCTTTGCATCCCCAATGCCTGGCACATAACATGTTTAATAAGTGCTTATTTGCTGATTGTATAACTGAGAGGAGGTACTTGAAGTAAAAGCTGAGTCTCTCTTTCTATATATACTTTAAGTCCCATCCGCTCATCTGCTCTAGCCCCCCTTATTCCCCTTCTCCTCACCCCTGGCCAATTTTCAGTCTCCTACTCTACTGGTTGCTTCCCTAATGCCTAAATACACATTTAGCCATTTAGGTCTTAGTCCTGCTCCTTCTCAACAATCTGCTGCATTTGGCACTGCTGACCATCCTCCTGCTGAATACTGTGTCAGCAAGCATTTATTAAGCCCTTACCATGGGCCAGGTGCTATACTAAGTGTTGGAAATACAAATCCAGTCAAAAAGACAGTCTCTGCTCCCAAGAAAGTTACGTTCTAATGGGGAATAGACCACACATAAGAGGAAGCTGAAAAAGGAGAAGCAGGAGGGGAAGAATTGAAGGCTGGATCTGAGGCCTGGTAGAGAAAGTCCAGGAGAATCAGGAACAGAGTCTGGAAAAGACTGAAGACATAGTGGACCTGGGTACCCTCCTTCAAATGAAGGTTCTGGGAGGAACTGTCCAATCACAGGAAATGGCCTCAGGGCAGGAGTAGAGGATTATCTTAATCCCTTGTGTGAATGCAGGAGTGGTGTCTGGGGCGGTAGAGTCCGGAAGAGTCTAGACTAGATTCTGGAGAGGAAGGGATACTCCTTTCTGGGTTTTCCAGTCCCTCTTCTTTCTTTGTTCTCCTGCCTGTCTGTTTCATATCTGATACGCTAAGTGTTGGTGTTCCCTTAAGCCAGGGGTGGGGAACCTGCCGAGGCCACATGTGGCCCTCTGGGTCCTCAAGTGGGGTCCTTTGACTGAATCCAAACTTCACTGAACAAATCCCCTTAATAAAAGGTTTTGTTGGACTCAGTCAAAAGGACCACTTGTGGCCTCAAGTCCGAAGGTTCTGCACCCCTGCCCTAGGCTCTGTCTTGG
This sequence comes from Vombatus ursinus, assembly GCF_900497805.2. Taxonomy (NCBI): domain Eukaryota; kingdom Metazoa; phylum Chordata; class Mammalia; order Diprotodontia; family Vombatidae; genus Vombatus; species Vombatus ursinus. Next base: position 16,391,005 of record NW_020947062.1, read on the forward strand.
GCTTTCTTTTTTTTCCCCTCAGCACTTTCTCAGTGACCTCATCAACTTTAATGAATTTAATTATCATCTCTAAGCAGATGATTCACAAATCTTTGTTTCCAGCCTCAGGGGCTCCACTGAACTTCAGTCTCATTACCAATTGCTTCTTGGACATTTCAGATTGGATGTATCAGAGGCATTCCAAATTTATCTAAAACAGAGCTCATAATCTTTGCTTCTAAACCCATCCTTCCTCCAAACTCCCCTATTTCTATGAAAGGTATTACTAGTCTTCCAGAATCCGAAGCTTGAAATCTCGGTCTCTTGCTCTCCCTTCCACATATCTGATGAGCTTCCAAATCTTGCTTTTTCTACCCCTGCAACATCTCTCACTTCCAGCTCCTTTTAGCTCATGCAGCCAGCCACCTGCTTTTTGCCTAGATAATTGTAATGGCCATTCCTGTCCATGCTCTACACTATTGCCTGCCAAAGTGATTTTCCTAAGTGCACATCTAACCCTGTCACTCCCCTGATAAGCCCCAGTGATTCTCTATTACTTATAGGATAAAATACAAATTCATTCCTCTGTTTAGTTTTTAAAGCTCTTCTCAATCTGGCCCCATCCTATCTTTCTAGGCCTGTTTAATATTAATTACCTCCTGTCCTGTTCTGTGATTCAGCCAAACTGACCTTCTCTCTCTGTTCCTCAATCATACATAACATTTCACCTCAGGTCTCTTTGCTTTTGCATTGGTTGTCCATGTGTCTGAAGTATATTTCCTTCTTTCCTTTGAATTATGGAGTCCTTGTAGTCCTTCATGGTTCAACTCAAACAGCAGCCTCATGAAGCCTTTCCTGATCCTGCCTGCTGCTAGTGCCTCCTTCCCAAACTACCTGATATTTATTGCTTTTATATTTATTCTGCATACATTCATCTATTTTGTTGTCTTGCCTTGGAATGCACACTCCTTGGTAGTAGAGTGTTCCATTTATTGTGTTTGTATCCCAGTACAGGGCCTGGCACATAGAAAATATTTGATAAGTAAGTGTTTGTTGATTAATTGGGATCATTCACTTTGTGTTCATTGTATGGTTCTCTCTGTGTCCCCCACTTCTCTACCCCCCGTTTTGCAATCTCTATTTTTATGGAATAGGACCACTGGGTCAGTGATGCATTAAAGGGTGGAGAATAGAGAAAAGAGAACTCTAAAATATGAACCTTTCTGAGAAAGCAATAGTAACATTTTTGGTTGTGGTCAGGACCTGTGATTTCATCTATGTTGGGAGCTCTCTGGTGAGAAAACTCCTCCCAGTGCAGAGTTGCCATTGTTGTGCAGTTTGCTTTAGAGAATTGTCTGGGGGCATTAAGTAACCTTTCCAGGTCTTGAAAAGGAGGAAGTAATTACGTAACTTTCCCAAGGTTATGAAGGTGGTAGTAGTGCCAGAGGTGAGACATGAAACAGGTTTCCCTGACTGAGGCCAACTCTGAATTCTCAATGCCAATCTACCTTACCATAGTAAGATTATTAAATTAAAAATTGTCTGGGAGTAGACCTAGTCATAACAACATGAATCACAGTTAGTATACTTGGACCTAGCCTTCAGGTAGCCACTGGGACAGCACCTTGTGCTAACAGTGTTTTTTTTTTTTTTTTTCCCCACCTTTAGTTGTTTTTACCTGCAGGTGGCACCATTTTGTAGATTTACCTGCTCCTCCAGGGCAAGAAATGGTGCTCATAATCTTTTTGAGGATGCTTGTTTGTTGTTTCCATGTAATTTGAGAATTAAATCTGAAGTTTTCTTCCAGTTATTTTAGTGTAGGAGTTCAGGTAAATCAAGGATGTCCATATTTTCAGCACTTAAATTGGTTTTTGAGCTTTTCTTCATGATACAGTTGAAACCAAAAAATATTACAAAGTAGGATGATACTGCACATGTCAGTTTCCCTTTCTTTTCTCCATCTTAGGTCCTTGATTTGGTCACCATCGAGAGTATACTTTGTCAATAAGATATGAATAGGCAGTTTTCTGATGAAGGAAAAAAAAACAATTTATAGTCATATGAAAAAATGCTCCAAGTCATTATTGATTAGAGAAATGCAAATTAAAACAACTTTGAGATATCATTTTACACCTATCAGATTGACTAAAATGATAGAAGGGGAAAGAGACAAATGTTGGAGGGGATGTAGAAAAATGGAACCTTAATTCATTGTTGGTGGAGCTGTGAGCTGATCCAACCATTTTTCTTTTTTTTTCTTCTTTTTTTGGGAGGCAATTGGGGTTAAGTGACTTGCAGCTAGTAAGTATTATGTGTCTGAGACTGGATTTGAACTCAGGTCCTCCTGACTCCAGGGCCAGTGCTCTATCCACTGTGCCACCTAGCTGCCCCTGATCCAACAATTTTGGAGAGAGATTTGAAAGTATGTCCAGAATTATTAAACTGCCTATACCCTTTAACCCAGCAATACTGCTATTAGGTTTGTTTTCCAAGATGATTAGGGAAAAAGAAAAAGAACCTATATGTTCTAAAGTATTTATAACAGCTCTTTTTGTAGTGGCAAAGAACTGGAAATTGCTGGGATGCCTGTTGGTTGGAGAACGGCTAAATAAATTGTGGCATATGTTCATGATGGAATATTACTCTGTTATAAGAAATGGTGACCTCAATGATTTTTAGAAAAGCATGGAGAGACCTCCATGAAATAATGAAGAGTAATGAAAGAGCAAAGTGAGCAGAACCAGGAGAATGTTATATAAACAGCAGTGTTGTTTTAAGAACAGCTTTAAGCGACCAAGTTATTCTATTATAAATACCCAAATTAACCACAAAGATGTTATATGAAGGAAGATGCTGTTTGCACTCAGAAAAAGAACACATGCACAAACACACACACCCCACACACACATCTAATGGTAGCCATCTTGAAGTTTATTGTATATTTGAAAGGAATAGCAAGTTGGATCTGCAATTTCAGGTGCAATCCTCTGTTTTTCTATTCCACTTTTTTATGAAAATGCATGTTTTATTTCTTAAGTTCAGAATAAAAATTTTTTTTTAAAAAAGGGGGAAAAAAAGAGTATACTTTGTACCCAGTATAATTTATCAGTTCAGTAAATGTGTATTGAATTGTGCTTAGCATTGTGCTAGGAAGGAAGCAAACAGGACTAATGCCACCTCTACTGAGCACAAGATCATATATATTCCAAAATTGAAAGTCTTTCAGTGTTGATTGAACTTGTATCTTGTTTTGGTGAATTTAAGGCAGAAAATCTTGTCTCATAGCCATAGTACAAGATATTGTCATAATCATTTTATATACTGCCTGTATGTGTTCTAGAGGTATAGGAATGAGAGGCAATCAACAGTTGTCAATTGTTAGGATACTGTAAACATTAGGTTTACTGTAAGGATACATGGGATCAGAAGATAACTACACTAGCTAAGAAGTCATTCTGGGCCCCTATACTACTGATTCTAGGGGTATACATAGTGGGCTGTACCAGCTTGGAGGATACTTGGTGTTGGCTTAGATCAGTGACTGAAAGGTAGGTGATCCAATGGTCCTCTACTTAATGGAAGTTTTTATTTGCAGAGAAAGGGCTGAAACTTTCTAGCAAGTTGCATATGTATGAGCACTTCTGTATATTCTTAAACTGAATTCTTTCTATGACCAACTTGATACAGATGGCCTCCAAAACATTGTAATAATATAATAAAAGTAATAGAATTAGCTGATGACAATTATATTGGTTTGGAGGTAATGTATTGTCTTGAATACAGTTCTAGACTTAGAGTCAGGAAAAGCTGCTTTCATATTCTTCCCTTAGGTTGTAACCTGCTGGTGGAAGGAGTTTCCTACCCTGGTAGTATTCCATGCTTAGAGAAATCCCCAGTTCTCCTATATTCATGTTATTATAACACTAATAATACCTGACAAAAATGTTTTATGGTTTACAAAGCATTTCACATTAGTTTGCAGGGGGCAGTGTAACAGAACAGGTTGGGTGCTTGTTAGAAGAACTGTAGAAATCCCATCTCTGACACCAGTCCTATGACTGTGAGCAGATCACTTACCTTTTCAGAAGTCCAGGTAGCTTCCTAAGTCTGATCAGTCTGCACTGGTGGAGTATAATCCTCACATACAAGGTGACATATTGACCCTTACAAGCTCCCTGGGAAGTGGGAAGGGCAGGTATTAGACCTCTCTAATACCATGGTATATGTAGTCTGTAGGGAGCTGGGCTTATGCTCAGAAAGACCTGGATTTGAATTCCACCTCTCACACTTATTATGTGACTGTGAGTAAGGTATATAACCTCTCTTAGCCTCAGTTTTCTCATCTGTAAATGTGAATCCACCTCTCAGGGTTGTTCAAATGAGATAATGTATGTCAAATGCCTTGCAAAAAAAAAAAAAGCCATGTGTGTCCATCAGACAGTCAACAGGCATTTGTTAAGCACCTATTATTATTTGACAAGCACTGTGCTAGATGATAGGGATACAAATACAAAAACTGAGAAGAGCCATACTCTCGAGGAGCTTACCCTCTAATGAGAGACAGTGAGCATGTAGATACATACACACATATACACAAAATAAAAAAAAAAGTGGGGAAGGTGGGCACTAAGCAATTGAGAGAATCAGGAAAGACTATGTGTAGAAAGTGGTGTTTGAGCTTCATTTTGAAGGAAGAGAGCACATTTTCAGGTATGGGAGACAGTATAAAGACAAAGAGGTGTGAGATAGTACAAGGAAGAGAAAGAAGGCCAATTTGGCAAAGATTGTAGGAAGAGGAGTGAAATGTAATGACACTCTAAAAGTAAGATGGGACCAGGTAGTGAAAGACTTTATAAGTCAAATAGAAGAGATTATATTATATTTTATTTTTATATTTTTTACTTTTACTCTGCCATCTTGGCTCCGCCCCTCCTATTTTTACATTTTTTAATGAAGTTTTTTCAAATGAAGGTCTGTCTTCTCTCCACCTTTTCCCCACCCCACGATGAAATAGCAAAATAAATACACCTATATAAATAAAAATAAATAAATAGGGCTCCTGTTACAAACATGTATAGTCAAGGCAAAATAAATTCCTGAATTGACTGTCTTCAAAAAAATTATGTCTCAATCTACACTCTGAGCCTCTCACCTCTCTGTTAGGAGGTAGGTAGCCTGTTTTCTTCATGAGTCCTCTGGAATTGTGGTGATGTACAGTTGTTCCCCATTGTGATTATCAGAGTTCCTAAGTCTTTCCAAGTTGATTGTCTTTACAGTAATGTTGTTATTGCATACTTTGTTCTCCTGGTTCTTCTATATAATTTTATACAGAGTTTTTCCCAGTTCCTCTAAAGCTATCCCCTTGATTGTTAATTATAGAACAGTGTTCCGTATTTCGTAACATTTATTTTTTTTCTTCTTCTTTTTTTTTTTTTTTTTTTTTTTTGGTTAGGCAATGGGGTTAGGCGACTTGCCCAGGGTCACACAGCTAGTAAGTGTTATGTGTCTGAGGCTGGATTTGAACTCAGGTCCTCCTGAATCCAGGGCCAGTGCTCTATCCATTGCACCACCTAGCTGCCCCTATTCCGTAACATTTATATAACTTATTCAGCCATTCACCAATTGATAGGCACCCCCTCAGTTTCCAATTCTTTGTCACCACAAATAGAGTTGCTATAAATATTTTGGTACCTGTGGGTTCTTTTCATCTTTCTTTGGTGTCTTTGGGGTATAGGTATAGACCTAGTAGTGGTTTTGCTGGGTTGAAGAATGTGTCTTATGTGATACTCTCTATATCTTATTTGGTCATGAACTCTTTCCCCAGTCCACAGATCTGACAGGTAATTTGCTCCTTGCTCCTTTCATTTGTTTTTTATATCACCCTTTATGTCTAAGTCATGTACTTGTTTGGAGCATATCTTGGTATATGGTGAATTGATATTTTATCCTAGAAGCAATAGGAAATTGCCGGAGTTTTTTAAGTAAGGGAGTGACATGGTTAGATCTTCACTTAGGAGAATCACTTTGGCAGGGAGTGGGGAGATATCTGAGGCAAGGAGACCAATTAAGAAGCCATTGCAACAGTCTAGGCAAGAAGTGATGAGTACTTGAATTTGGGTGGTGACTGGCTGTATGAACAGAGAGAAGGGACTAGATGAGATATTGTGGAGGTAGAAATAACAAGATTTGGCAGCTGATTGGATATGTGGTGAGGGAGAGGGAGACACAGATTACAAGATTGGGAGACTGGAGTACTGGGAGGTCTTTGATAAAAGTAGAAAAGTTTGGAAGTGAGATAGATTTGGGAGCAAAAATATGCATTCTCTTTTAGATAAATTGAATTTGGGATGCCTTTGTCCAGTTTTAACTGCCCAAGAGGCAGTTGGTGATAAGAGACTGAAACACTGGATATATACATCTGTGAATCATCTGTTTAGAGATAATAAGTAGACTCATGAAGGTTAATGAGATCACCGAGAGAGAATATAGAGAGGACAAAAGAGAGCCTAGGACAGAGCCTTGGGGAACACCTACTGTTGGGGGTCTGATGTTGATTAAATTGTTACTAGGTGGGTAGGAGAACCAAGAAAGAATAATGTCAAGAAAACCTAGAAAGGAGAATATTTAGGAGGAGAGGGGGTGCTGGACAGTGTCAGTAGATTGTTGAGATGGATGAGTACATTGAAAAGACCATCAGATTTGGAACTGCAAGGTCATTGGTAACTTTGGAGAGAGAAGTTTCAGTTGAGTATTGAGGTTGAAAGGCAGATTTTTAAGGGCTGAAGAGTGAGTGAGGGAAGAGGAAGTCATTTGTTACTATCATTCTCACTCTCATTTCGTGTCATTCTTGTTCTCATTTCGTAGATAAGGAAACTGAAGTCTACAGATGTTGTGGCTTTTCCAAGATCACTGTAGCAGTAAGGACCATAATATTACCCCAGTGTTTTTTGTGGCTGTATGCTGAATATATTTGTCATATTTGAATATATTTGTAAAGTCTTAAGCCCTGCTTTAAAAAAATGCTAGTTTCATGCTGAAGGAAATAAAAAGGGCCCACATTTTTCCCTTTTTTGCATGGCAGGGTTTTGTCCCAAGGGAGGATGCTTCTAAGATTGAGAGATTAAAACTCAAATGAAATTAGATTTACCTCTTTCCCAGGACAGCTAGATTTTCTAAGCCATTCTTCCATTGTTAAAGAAAAAAGACATTAATTTTCTGATCTACATACACTCCTCCATTGAGCTCTTCCTTGTAACAAGGACAATAAAATTGACCAAAGGGGGGGTAAAAACTGTTGGTCTTGAGGATGTATTATAGTGCATTTGACCTAGCCTCCAATTAGATTTTATGGAAATCATGCAAAGATTTTTCATGCCATTTCAGCAAGGTAACCCTCAGGCCTGGTAGCCTGAGGAAAGAATGAGAGTTGTTGGGCTCATGCATGGAACAGAGGAGACTGAAAGGCTTTAGCAGAATCAGCTGCCTTGCCAGGTTGCATCAAGGGACTTGGACAGGCCTGGCTTATTCTGTGTGTTTGCTCTTTCATTTTCTGGAGGATGTGACATGTCGCAGCCACATGCAGCAGCATTCCAGTGGCTTCTTTTTCACCCTGGACCTGATTCCTTGAGTGCCTTTCTGAGTCTTTTGGTTTTTAGTAAAAGCAGGTGCAGTATAGAGCTATTTTGAAAGGAGACTAAGCCTCTGCAGAACCTTTGAAAGACACAGTTCTAAAAAACATTTCCGGACTATTTAAAAATACCAGTTAACATTTTACAGTTAACTGTGTTTTCCTTCCTGAAATCTAGTATGTGGGGGTAATTCTTATGATTTATTCATAGATATTTCCTCTGCTGAGTTTGACTCAGGGAAATAGAAGATTGTTTCATGGATTACTTAGCATTAAATGGCATCTTGTTGCCATTAACGAGTTCAAGTCACCAGGCCTGGATAAACTACATCCTAGGTTACTGAAAGAAATGTCAGGTGTGATTGTAGAACTGCTATCAGTTATCTTTGAAAGATTTTGGAGGATAGAGTATGTGCTTCTGGGTTGAACAAGGGTGATCTCATCAACTCCCATGGATTTAATTATTATCTCTCTTCTGATGAGTCTCAAATCTACCTCTCTTACCCCAGCTCTTCTGCTGACTGCACATCTCTCATCACCAGCTACCCTTCAGACATCTTGAACTGCATGTCGTGTAGACATTTTAAACTCAACATTTCTAAACTGGTACACATTATCTTTCCCCCCTCCCTTCCTCCTACCTTCCCAGTTGCTGTAGAGGGGAGCACCATCCTATCATCTTTGATTTGTCACTATCTCTTACCTCCTTCCCCTCCCCCATATCCAATCTGTTGCTAAGGGCTATTGATCCCACCTTTTCAACATCTTTTGAATACTCCCCCTTCTTTTCTGATACTGCCATTATTTTGGTGATGTGGTCCTCACTACCTCACATCTGATTTCTTGCAATTGTCTGCTGGTAGTCTGCCTTCCTTAAGTCTCTTTCCATTCCAATCCATTTAGCCACCAAAATGATTTTCCTAAAATGTGGGTTCTACCATGTCACCCACTTACTCAATAAACTGTCTCACTCCAGGATCAAATACAAAATTCTGTTTGGCATTCAAAGCCCTTCATAATCTAGCCCCCGTCTACCTTTCTGAACTTTTTATAGCTTACACTTAATCATGTACTTTTCAATCTAGTGACACTGGTCTCCTGGTGATCTACAAGTAAGACACTCCATCTCTTGGCTCTGGGCATTTTTTCTGGCTGTTCCTCATGCCTGGAATGTTTTCCCTCTTCATCTCTGCCTACTAAATTCCCTGGCTTCCTTTAAGTTCAAACTGAAATCTTTTCTACAGGAAGCCTTTTCCAACCTCTCTTAATTCTAGTGACTAACCTTTGTTAATTATTTCCTATTTATCCTGTATGTTGCTTGTTTGTTGTTGTTCAGTTATTTTTTAGTCTTGTCTGAATCGTTGTGACCTCATTTGGGGTTTTCTTGGCAGAGATATTGGAGTGGTTTGCCTTTTCCTTCTCCAGCTCATTTTACAGATGAGGAACTGAGGTAAACAAGGTTAAGTGACTTTCCCCGGGTCACACAGCTAGTAAGTGTATGAGACTGTTTTGAACTCCAGAAGATGAGTCTTCCTGACCCTAGCACTCTGTCCACTGTGCTGCTTAGCTGCCCCTGTAAGTTTGTGTGTACATATACATGTGTATACATATATATATATGTATACATACACACACATATACACATATACACACATACACATATATACTGTATGTTTTACATGTCATGTATATAGCTTATTTGTATGTATTTGTTTGTTGTCTTCCCAATTGGATTGTGAGCTCCTTGAGAGCAGTCTTTTGCCTTTTTTTTTTTTTTTTTTTTTTTTGTATTCCCACTGCTCAGCACAGTACGCAGTGCCTGGCACATAGTAGGCACTTAATGTTTATTGACTGATTAACTGATTTTCAAAAAAGAGAAGAGGATTGAATCTACCAGCTATAGGCCAATGAACTTAACTTTTACATCTGGCAAAATTTATAATGTTTTGTGAACATTTATAAAGGCATTAATGAACATGTTTGTGAAGCCGTGATCAAATAAAAAAAAAAAAAAACCAGTGTGACTTCATCAAGACCAGGTCATACCAGATTTATTTCATTTCCTTTTTTGATATGTTAAGGCTACAACATCCTACTTCTTTTTGGGTTCTTTTCATGGAAACGACCCTGGGTTCTTAAAGGCTATGTTAGAGGAGTACAGGTTCTACCATGCTGGAAAAACTCCAGATGTGATCTTATAGCAAAGTATGTCTACTTTTCAGTTCTGGAGCCATAACTGAATCAGTGCTGCTTTTGGGGATTGGGGAGGGAGGAGACTGGGAAGGAGGTGTTAGGAGGCTGTGTTACTTTACTTCCCTATCGCTTCACTTCTAACCAAACTCATAGCCATCATCTAGGGGAGTAAACCTTCTGGAGAAGGGTATCCTCCTTCTTTCCCACCACCATCGCCATTACCTACTGAACAACAGCAATTGATGGGAGAGGTAAGCCATCCCAGTTGAAGAAGTAAGGTATTCTGAAATAGAAAAAAAAAAGCATAATGTGGCTGGCAAGTCAAACCACCACCACCACCTTCCTTCAGACCTCAGTGGAAACAGCTCAGGATCCAGAACCCAAGATCTTCAAGAACTGCAGTGCCTCCCAGACCACTGGTCCTGTTTCCAGCCCAGCCTCCATAGCCATTATCAGTGGGAATGGTCATAGTGGAGAAGGGGTCCACTATCCCTGTTACTACCAATACCAACTGCTGACCAGTTGTTGACAGGTAGGTAAACCCAAGAGCCAAAGGAATAGCAGGGCCCCCAGACCACCAACCCTGCTATCAGCACAGCCCCCACAGCCATTGTTCAGTGGAGCAGCAACCCTTGTGGAGAAGCTACCTGTCAGTTTCTTCTATAGGTGCTACAGTCCCTATCTTCTTAGCAGCTGTAGCTACTGAAGACTTGGAAAAATTCTCATTGCCAAAGTCCTTGGCACCTTCAAATGGTTCATCCTCAGAAATAGACATGGTTTTATCAATGGATATGACATTAAAGAAGATGCATTAGCATGTCGTTTGCCATTGTACTTTAAAAACCACTAGGCCTTTCCATCTGACTTGCAGCTAAAACTTCCTATATGTGTTATTTTCAGCTATTGGAATGTCAGTTTCTTGAGAACAAGGATTGTCTTGCTTTTCTGTTTTTCGCAGCACTTAGCACGGTGTTTCACATGTAGTGAGTACTTAACATTTTTCTTTTCATTCATTCATTTGTTCAGTCACCACCCTTGTAACTTTAAAGACCAAAATACCCATCTCTGGTCGCCTCTTCCCTATATGTGTTGTTTCTCCCTATTGGAATACAAGCTTCTAGAGAGCAAGGACTATTTTTGCTGTTGTTTGTATCCTCTAGTACTTTGTGTCTACTAAATGCTTAATAAATGGTTTTTCATTTATAGTTTAGCTTGGTATGGAGGGATCCCATCACCAGTAACTTGGCCACTTGATAGTGAATTAGTGCTTTGACCATAGCAACCCATAAAACAAAGGAAAATACAAGATCACTCTCAGTACTCTGTGGCTCTTCTCAGCTTCTGGAGTGAAAGTAACAGAGTGATGGGAAAGGGAACATAGCTTGTTGTTGGGACCATACTTGAAGTCTTTCCAGCATGGTAGAATCTATACTCCCTTGGCATACCTTTCAAGAACCAGGGTTACCTCAATGCTGTGAACATACAAAGGAGCAGAATTTTGTCAAATTACTTTATCAGATGCTAAATATGGGGGTTTTAGACCATCTAGGAGTATTAAACATGATAACCTTGCCTAGTAATAAAAAAATGGACATATTACTGGAAGAACTGAATCTTATGAGTCTTGACATTATCACTAGATTAAATCAGAAGACAAGAGGATGTTTCAGCCAAATGGAAGGATTTTCACAGGTTTTCCTTGGAGAAGCAAATAGAGGAGTTGATGGAGTTGGTTTCAGAATATCGTTCATGAGACATTTGGTCATCTTTGATTGCATTGCTCATGATAAGCATTTGCAAAAAGACAACCACAAAGATAATTGCTCCAACAGCTTTGCAAAAGATGATGAAATTGAGAGTTTATAGATATTTCCAAATGAAATCAACATATACCTTGATACTCTTTTGATTTCAATAAGGGTAGGTATAGAAGAGGACAGCAAAAAATATTTTGGAAAACATGGGTTGGGAATAGGAAGTGAGAGAGAACCCTAGTTTGTGGAAGATGGAATCACCTAATTTGAGAATAGGAATGGGCCTCAGTGGTCAGCCACTCCAAGTCATACATAAAAGAAATACGCACTATAGTGACTTGTGGTTATCTAGCCTCTTTTTGCAGGCCATCAAAGAGAAAACCAATACCTTTCTTATATATATATATCCTCTTTGCTTCCATCTTTTATCTATCTCTTTTTTATGTAAATCCGTTGATAAGTTCCTTATTCATCTATATCAATCTCTTTAGACAAGTTCCTGAACGTGGATCTCCCTATCTCATCCAGACTGCAAGTACAGCAGCCACTCAACCTGATCTTACTAACACAGAAGCTTTAACCTGCCCCCCTTTTTTTTCCTGACCTGGATCATTTCACCCCTCCTTAAGCAATCTGGTGATTCTTTGCTCCCAGAGGCTCACCATATTAGTACAGAACTTAGTGTAGATACCCAGTGAGCTGTACCTCTTCTTCAGCTCAGAGCTCCTGAGCTCAAGGGATCCACCAGCCTTAGCCTTTCCTAGTAGCAAATATTACAGGTTCGTGCAACCATACTTGACCTAGAATTTCATTCTTGAGTGTCTCCCAACCTGCTTGCGCTAACTTCCTCTGAAGTATTTATTGCATGGAATCCTATCTATCTTTCTTTTGAATCTTTTGAAATCTACTTTTCTAAAATCTAAAATGAATAATTTTCTAAATCTGCATGTCAGCTTATTTCCTAATTTGCTCTCCCCTTTCACGAACTTTAGGATAGAGTGACCACTTCCCTTCAGGTTTCTCACCCTCTGCAAATGGTTTCTCCCTGTTAATGAGAATCAGATTCAAAATAGGATTTCCCCTTGTTGGTTTCTTCACCTTTTAAAGGATGAAATTCTAACTAGGGCATATTAAGAAGTTCTTAGGCTTGCTTTGGGACTAGAGAGAAAATGTTTTCATAGAAACTTCATGCATATATATTGAACCAATAACTTCACAAAAAAATAGAATTGTATTTTAAGCAGAAAACTATTACTGCTTCTGATGTGGGAGTAATGTTTTAGTATAAGCTGTCTATGCATAGTCAGACTTTCAACTTGCTAGAAGAAATAAAATCAATACCAAAGTAGAAGGAAGAATTTAAAATGAAAAAAATATGGTGTGCATTTGAGGCAACTCCAACCTGCCCTATTCTGACAAGCTTTTGACATTGAAAGATGGAGAAACAAAGGAATGGTCAGAAACACAGACCACTACCATTTCCTCTGAAAGTTTGACCTGTATAAATCAGTTGTAATATTTGAATAGTGGGGTAGAGAGGGTATAGAGCTAGTTTTATAGTAACGCATGTATGTTAAGACAAGTAACTGTGAAAGGACAAGGAATTGAACCCAGAGTTAGATAGAAGAAAGAGAGTGGACAAGTTGTCTTTGGAAAATTATACAGTTCTTTCCATGAGCTTGGGTTTCTTTCTGAAACAAAAGCCTAGCTTTTTAACATCTATATTCTTCCAGTGATACTTTATGAGTGAGGATGCCAATCTCCAAAGAATTGAAGTTATGGTTTACCCAAGGTTCAATGGAGAGATAGATGGGTGTGAGTAGATTGCATCTTATTACCAACGAAGAATTGTACTTGAGAAGTGAGGTGGTCAGTATCATCAGAAGGATGTATTTACAGAAGGGGAAGTGAGCTGGTTGCATAGTAAGAGCAAGGGATAGCCAGTGGATAGTTCACATACTTCACTGGTGTCCATACAATGTCAGGAACACTGAAGGATGGCTTCTAGCATGTCCAGTAGATCCTCTGTTTATGGGAGGATATGGACAAAATTCACATAGAACGAGAAAGTCTTCACATGTATACACGTGCTGCTGAACAAAGTTGGAGAAAAGCGTGCAACTATTCTGATTTAGGTCCTGTGTAAATTTATGTTGCACAACCTGGCTCTCATTGCTGCCAGGCAATACCTGGTACATCATTTGCAATCCCACTTTCCAGAGCAGCTCTTCCAAACCTTTTCATCCATCCTTAAACCTCTCATGCCTCCTTTTCCCCTCATTCTCTCAGCTGAGAACTTTGTCCCATATTTTACTGAAAAAAACTGAGGCCATTCACCATGAGCTCCCTCTTCTCCCTTCTTCCTCATTTCCTATCACTCAGGTGCCTTCTGTCACTTTCTCTTCCTTTTAGATTTTTTTTTTTAGGTGATACATCACCCTGTAAGTCCATGTTGAATTTGCACTAAAAGCCTCAAATATTTTTCACACAAACACAGATCTAGTACTTGAGAAATGCAAGGGAAGCTATAATCTTGATCGTTTTTTTGAGAATGAATGTGGCAAAGTAGATAAAGTGAAGTCATAAAGAACTAGGGATAAATTGTGCTATTGATAGTAGGTATGTGACTGTGGTAAGTCAGTTAACTACCACAAGCCTTAGTTTCTTCATCTGTAAAATAGGGACAATAACCCCTATAATACCTAACTAGCAAAGTTATTGTGAGGATCAAATGTAAAGCACTTTCAGAAAGTTGAAGCTTGTAAATGTCAGTTAGTATTATTTTATCTTATTTCAAAGTATAAATTAGTCAGCACACATCCAGGGAACTTCAGTTGTGTCCCCATCACTATGCTATATATTCTGGGGGTGGGGAGGGTAGGAGGCAAGATTCAAAATAAAGAAGACTTTACCCTTAAGAAATTGTCTGGTGGGTATTCAAGACTAATACAAATGAAACAGATAATGATAGAAGACTTGTGAACAAGTGAGAGTGTATAGTTTAGGATGTATAGTGTGGTTTAGGTTATATAGCTGCTGTAGGCATGTAGAGAGAAAGGAAAAGGTGAGTGATTCTTTCCTTGGGTATTCAGGGAAGCCATTATGGAGACTATTTGTGTTTGAGTTGATTCTTTAAGGATGGATAGGATTTGAATATATGAGCAGCAAGGGGAAAGGGGATTTTAGATATAAGTAATGGCACAGAATGGAGAATATATGTATATACTGGGGACAGGGAAGAGACTAGTCTGAATGAAGCAGATTTTTTGGAGACTAGTATGAGTGGAGTTTGGATTTGCTGCCATCAGAAATGGTATAATGAAAAGAATACTGGACTGAGAATGAGAAGACCTGTATTGTAGTCCTACCTCTGGCAATAGTTTGATCTGTCTGATGTTTGGTAAGTCACTTGACTTCTCTGTGCCATAGTATCTACATGAATGAAGTGAGGGGGTTGGACTAATAATCTCTAACCTGTCAAGCTCTAAATTCTGTGATTCTGTGTTTCAGTAAAAATTATCTAGCAGTGTTATTGGTCAGCGAGCAACTGTTTAATGAACATTTACTAGCTATAAGGCCCTATACTGGGTACTGGGGGGAGACCCAAAATGAAATGAATCAGGTCATTCAGTAAGCATTTATTCAGTGAATCTCCTTTATGCTGGGCACTGTGCCAAGCACTGGAAATAAAAACAGCTTTCAAGGAACTCACAGTCTGATGGGGAAGACAACATTCAAGCAACTATATACAAATAAGATAGATACAAGATAAACTGGAGATAATCTTAAAGAGAAGGCACTAAGATTAGGGAGAACTAGGAATGGTTTCTTGCAGAAGGTAGGACTTTAGCTGATACTTGAAGGAAGCCAGGGAAGCCAGGAGGTGGAGATGAGGAGGGAAAGTGTTCCAGGCATTGGTGACCCTAGTAGAAATGCTGGGAGTTAGAAGATGGAATATTGGATGCTAGGAACAGCACGGAGGCCAATGTCACTCGATTGCAGAGTACATGGAGGGGTTGTGGAGTGGGCTGTTTGGTAAGGTGTGGGGTAAGGAGTGCGGTGTGTGATAAGACTGGAAAGGTAGGAAAGTGCCGGGTTATGAAGGTCTCTGAATGCCAAAAGGTTTTTTATATTTGTTACTGGAGGTGATAGGGAGCTACTGGAGTTTATTTGGCAGGGATGTGTGTGACATGGTCAGACTTGCACTTTAGGAAGATCATTTTTACAGCTGAGGAGAAGATGGACTACAGTGGGGAGAGACCTAAGTCAGGGAGACCTAGTTTAGATGTGAGGTTCTGAGGGCCTGCACCAAGGTGGTGGCAGTGTTCAGAAAAGTAAAAGGGGCTTATACAAGAGATGGTAAATATAAAAATGACAGGTCTTGGCCACTGACTAGATATGAGGGATGAGAGTATAAGAGGAGTCAAAGATGACACCTAGGTTTCAAACTTGGATGACTGGGAGGATAATGGTACACTTGAAAGTAATAGGGAAATTAGGATTTGGGGGGAAATGATGTGCTTCATTTTGGATGTGTTAAGTTTAAGATGTTACCGAACATCCAATTCAGGATGTCTGAAAGTTGAGCTGTTGGAGCTTCAAGACTAGAGGTTGAGAGAGAGGTTAGGGCTGGACAAATAGATCAGAAAATCATCTTCATAGATAGGATGATTGAATCCATGGGATCTGAGACTGTAAGCTCCGTGCCCTTAAGGAATTTTTGAGTCAGATGGTACATTTTCACTATTTTTTGGCTTCTTTCCACCTCCCCCCGCCTTTTTAATGGTTATTTCTTCTCTTACTGGCACTTCCTTGAATCTGAATCATAGGTAATCCTGGAGTTGGATGGGACCTCAGAAACCATCTAGTGCCACCCATACCTGAACAGAAATCACCTGTACAACACTCCCAAAATGTGACCCTCCAGCCTTTGATTGAAGACCTCTACTAAGGGGGAAAACACAACTTTCTGAAGAACAACATTCTATTTGGGAATATTTCTAATTAGAAAACAAAAAATAATCCATATTCTATTTCAGGGGTGGGAGAGGTTGCTACAATATGCAAGCAGAAAATTATATATAACACATGGTAATTTGAGGAAGGAGAGTATCTATTATCTACACCTAGGTAGACTAGGAAAGGCTTCCTAGAGGAGTTTGTATATGAGCTCAGTCTTGAAGAGAGCTCTGAATTCAAAGCTAGAGAGGCAGAAGTAAGGAGGGAGTATATTCTAGGTGTGAGAAACTGTCTTTGAAAAGGCTTGGAGATTGAAAATGGAATGGCAAATCTTAGAAACACCAAATGGTCCAGTTTAGCCTGAATATAAAGTGTATGAAGATGAGTAATGTACAATAAGGCCTGAAAAGTAGGCTGGAAGCCAGATAGTGGAAGGCTTTAAATATCAAGATCAAGAGTTTGTATTTTGTCCCAGAGGCAAAAAGAAACCCCTGAAGGTTCACAAAGTAGATAGTACTTTAGGGAGATTATTTTTGACAACCGTGTGGAGAATGGTTTAGAGAGAAGAAAGACTGGAAGCAGAGAGAGCAGTTCGGAAATGAGAGGTGATGGGGTGGTGCTTGTGAGAGAGAATGTAGAGTGCTGATTATTTATGCAGGCAGAAGAGTCCGAGATGATTATTCAGAAGTGGGTGAGTTGCCTCAGGAGGTAGTGAGCTCCTCCCATCATGTCCAGCAGTTTGGGCGATCACATTGATTAGAGATTCTTTTTCAGTTATGAATTGGACTAGATCACTAGTGAAGTCCCTTTGAACTCCAAAACACTGATTTCTGGGTCTGATGTGATTGGAAAGATAGTGGTACCCCGAATAGAAATAACCTTTTCTGCAGGGTTAATATCCACTGTCACTTAAAATAATCCTTACATTGCATGATTTTGAAATCCTTTGTCATCCTCCTCACCCTTCTTTGGGCACTCAGCAAAAACTGCCCTTCACAAAGTATGGTCCCCAGATGTGAACACTGTGTTCCAGATGAAGTCTGACTAAGGCAGAGTGGGTGGAACTGCCACCTCTCTTATTCTGGATAGTAGGCCTCAATGAAACTATTTTTTGGGAGTATTTTTCACATGAACTGTTGCAAATCCCCATCCTCTCCCCATCCCTTGTACTTTTGATGTTGATTTTTAAAAACTCAAACCCAGGAATTTACATTTAAAGGAGACAGCCTGGTATAGAGGAAAGAATATAGGCCTTGGAATTAGAAAGTCCTTTGTTTTACTACTTGTAAGATCGTGGGCAAATCACAAAATTGCTTTGGACGTATATCCTCCCATGTAAATTGAGAATGTTGGACTTGATCTTTAAGGTCTTTTCTTGCTCTCATATTAGATAAGTATGATTCTGCTATGCCAGCATCTTTAGAAAGGTAAAAGTGAGTAGAGGAGAAAGTTTCTGTTTAGGTCTTATCTGCAAGGCATCTTTACTGGTTGGGAAAGAGCAACTGAAGCAAGCTATGACACAGCATCCTAGGAGACTGCGCAGACAAGTCGAGAGGTCCTGTCTCTGTCGGTTAGTTCCTTGGAATCAGCTTCAATTTTTCCTCCCTTCATGGGTTTTACATGGGATTTGATCTTCATAAAGCAGAATAACTGTATTGCTTAGAGCCACAGCGCAAGTCACCTCATGTTTTTTACCAAACCTTCCAGGTGTAGGCCAATGAACTGCATGTGAAAATTTGGTTGAGGTTAAACCCTTCTGGGTCCTTGATAAATAAACATTCTGATTTGGTTTTCTCTCCTCTTGTGCCTTAGCTTCTGAGAGGAAAAGGAATGTTTACTGGACCCGCCTTCTCCCTTATATACTGACCTTTGTTTTCAGGGGAAGGGTAGTACATTTAAAAGCTACAGTCAGTCCAAGTGTTTTCCTTGCAACAACTCAGTTTTGGGGTGGGTTATTTCACCCCCATATTTTGACCTCTTTATTTAGTTTGATTTTTTTAAAGTTTTATTGATGCCTTTTGATTCACAATTCCTGATGTTTTCATCTCCTCCCCCAGCATTTCATTGTCACAAAGAAAACATTAAAATCAGTGATAGAACCACTGAATGATTCTTCATGACAGTCATTATTTATATTCCCTTACTTTTCTGAGTAAGTATGTTTTATAAACTGTCTTTTAGAATCTTTATTAGTAATTGTTTTAAATCTTAATTTCAGTTGCATTGTTTTTAATTTACATTTTTGCAGTTACTGTATATGTTGTTTTTCATGATTTTTCTTGCTTGCTCTGCCTTGGTTCAAAAAATCTTGCCGTGTTTCTTCAAATCCCTCATTTTTTATATTGCAGTATTATCCCATTACATTCATATACCCCTGTTCTTTCAGTCAGTCCCCAGTTGATGAGCACTTAGAGATGTTGTTTTTGGTTTTTGTTACCACACAGAGTGCTTTGTGACCATGAGCAAGTCACTTACTCTCTCTGGGCCTTAGTTTCCTCATCTGCAAAATGGGGATAATAATACCTGTATTATTGGACTTGTATTGGAAAGATTTGATTCATAGATTTTTTTCCTCATTCAACCATTTATTCTGAGTATATTGGTTTTGTTTTTTCTTTTTTATATTGAATTTTTTTCAATTTTTTTATTCTTAATTTAAGAAATAAAACAAACATTTCCATAACATGGTAGAATAGAAGAAAACATGATTGCACATGAAACTGCAAATTTATTATGTACAACTTATTATTCCTTTTAAATATATAAGAAAGTTATCATGTACCTTTTTTTTCCTTCTTTCCTTCTGCCTATTTCCAACCCTAGAGATGGCTACCGTTATACACAAATGTATGTGTATGTGTGTCTGTGTGTGTGTGTGTGTAAAACCTTTCTATACAGTACTCCTATTTATCAATTCATTCTCTGGATAAAGATAGCATCTTCCTTCATAGGTCCTTTTTATTTAATTTGGGTATTTATAATAGTCAAAATGACTTAATTGCTCAAAGTTATTCTTAAAACAGTATTGCTCTTACTGTATACAACGTTCTCTTAGTACTACTCATTTTGCTTTTCATTATTTTGTGCAAGTCTGTCTGTGTTTTTCCAAGATCATTGGGCTCATCATTTTTTATAGCATAGTAGTATTATCATATACTGTAACCTGTTCAGCTCTTGCCCAGTTGATGAGTCTCCCAGCAATTTCCAGTTATTTGCCACCATGAAGAGAGCTGCCAAAAATATTTTAGAACGTATAGATTCTTTTCCTTTTCATCATTTAGCCATTTTTCTTTTCTCCTTGTAACCTGTGCATGCTATCTTCTGCTACAGAATGTAAGCTTCTTGAGGGTAAGGTCTTCCACTTTTGTATTTGTATCCTTAGCATCCAGCTAGAGACAGTGTCTGGCACTTCAATATATGTTAGTTGGTTGATTTTAGTTTGGGGGGATGGAGATATATGTCCCTAAATACTAGGGATTGGGACTTACCTAAGGGAAAAGGAGTTAGCACATACCCATTTTCATTTTGTTTGCTTGTTTTTGTTTGTTTGTTTGTTTGTTTTTTGGCAAGGCAGTTGGGGTTAAGTGACTTGCCCAGGGTCAGACAGCTAGCGAGTATCATTTGTCTGAGGTCAGATTTGAACTCAGGTCCTCCTGACTCCGGGGCCTGTGTCCTATTTACTGCACCATCTAGCTGCCCCTCCATTTTCATTTTGTCAAAATCTTCACTCATATCCAGCCAGCTTTCAATATTCTTTCTCCTGCATCGTGGGTATATTGGTATTTTCCTCACATTTAGAAGTAAGATTATTAGTAGAGTTGAGTCTTTTTACTGTATAAAATAGTCTTTTGGTGGGGCTGTAGCATCTGACTTTTAGTGGACCTTTAAGCTGGGAAAGCTGGCCATCGCCCTTTAGATGCTACGATGCTAAGGAAGAGGGAGACATGACGTAGAAAGTAGTGCATGTCTCCGTGTGACTGAGGCCTAGAGAAGACACCAGAGGATGAAATATTTGTCCTAGAACAAAGGTCCTTTCTTCATGTGGCTAAGAGGTTTTTCCAAGGGCCCCTCAAGGCCATTTCCTGGAAAAGTCACAGCTTCTCTGCTAGATATTATTTTTTCTGCCGCATGCTGATGAGCAAGAGGAAACCACTTTTGCGTTGGCCTGAAATCAGTTTCCCTCCCTTCAAGCTGAGGAAGTTCTGGTTATTTCCTCAGGCTGCTGCTTCTGCTAGTCCATTTAACTGAGCATATACTCACCAGAGCAGCTCCCTTCCAGAAGCAGAGGACAGTTAGGGAGATTTAGGACTACATTTCAGGCAGGTCAGTGGTTAGCCCCCAAATTTGGAGTCTTTTATGGCACTGCCCATAGTTAATTCTGTTTTTGCTTTTGTAAAGAACTACAGAATTTTGAGTTGGAATTATGCTATTATTTATAAGCATCTCTTAGTTATTAGGATCTCTGCCAGTTTGTGCATCACCCAGGCCCATTTGCTTCACTTTCCATTTTGTTAGCCTTTAGGAAAGAATAATAGAAAAGAACCAATTTCCTGGAATCCTAGAATTAGAGAGATTTTGAAAGTTCTATCTTCTTGACTGAAGAAAAGGATACAGATGTTATATACAGATAATAGATAGTATATGTTGATCTCTGACAGAAATTATAACATGGGAATTTAAATTTTTGTTAACCTTTTAGGAACTTGCCTGTTTTCTAGAGTCATCTGCTAGCCTCTCCGTGCTCTGTGGCTTGGGTTCCCAGTCGGGTTTTGTTTTCTTCATAGTGTGGTCTTCTATCTCCAGGCTTCTGTGACAGAATCAGTCTGGTTTTGGGAAGAAGTTTGGAGGAGAGAAGGTTGTTGAAATCTTTGAGTGTGGAGCTAGTGATACCTGTAGGAACACACTCACGGACCTTAGTTAGGAGGTGGGCTTTCTATGAACTCCACTTCTTGGGGTGACTTTGTAGTCTCCAGTACTGATTCATACTGGTATAGGACATCAACTTACTCTGGCTATTAACAGATAGGAGTGACTGCATTCAAACTTCCCACATAACTCCAGGCCTACAAAGTCTGGAGGCGTGAGTTATCCCCACTATGCTCACCCTTGATGAATTCATTTCATTTAGTCTACCAAATTGTGTGTGTGTGTGTGTGTGTGCGTGCACGCGCGCGCACTGCTAGTGCCTTCAGAACTTCCTCACCTACACACACCAGTGGCCGCCCTGCAACATGGGGCCCTGAAAGGCCTCGTGGTTTGTCCAGGACTGTACTTTTAGTTTGTGGTGAGACTTCACCTCAGTCTTTCTGACCTGGAAACCAGCTCTCTATTATCAGTGGTCATGCTGCTTCTCCCACAAAGCATTTCTTAAGAGCCTTCTGTGTGTAAGACACTGTCCTCGGCACCAAGCATAAAAAAGATGAAGGATGATAGTTTCTGCTCTCTGAGGCTTACAGTTTAGTAGCTGAGATACATTCCATTAGTCAATCCAGAAACATTGATTAAGTGCTTACTATGTTCCAGGCATTGTAGTGCTGGGGATGCAAAGACTAAATAAAAGGGAAACAGCTTCTGCCATAAAGGAGCTTACATTCTAAAGGGAAACCAACATGTGCATATATATAAGTATACACATAATGTGTCCAAAATGAATGCAGGGAAATTTGGGGAACGAGTGGACTAAGAGGATAAGGCAGTGCCTTATTTGGAAGGTGGTGCTTGACCTGAATCTAGAAAGAAAACAGGGATTCCTAAAAGTGGAGGTGAGGAAGGAGAGCATTACAGTCACGGAGGCCAGGACAAGGGCACAGAAAGGGGAGATGGGTTGTACTGCATGCAGAACAGGAATCAAACTAGTGTGATTGGATTGTAGAGTGTGTGAAGAGGAGTACTATGTGAGAACACTGGAAAAGTAGGAAAAGGCCA
Source organism: Vombatus ursinus (assembly GCF_900497805.2). Lineage (NCBI taxonomy): Eukaryota > Metazoa > Chordata > Mammalia > Diprotodontia > Vombatidae > Vombatus > Vombatus ursinus. Next base: position 16,413,442 of record NW_020947062.1, read on the forward strand.
GGTTGTGAAGAGCTTTATATGCCAAATAGTGGAGTTTATATTTGATCATAGAGGTAATAGGGATCCACTGGAGATTTTTTTTTGGGGGGTGGGAGGGTGGGGAAGTGACATGGTCAGACCAGTGCTTTAGGAAAATCACTTTGGTGTCTATGTGAAGAATGGATTGTTATGGGGAGAGGCTTGAGGTAGGGAGACCAAGTAGGAGGCTGTTATAATATAGCCCAGGCAAGAAATTATGAGAGCCTGAACTAGAAGTGGTGTTTGTGTGAGAGTAGGAGAATAGAAGATGGAGAATAGAAGATGTTGTAGAAGTAGAAATGTTAAAATTTGGAAACCATTTGGATGTGTGGAGTAAGAGAAAATGAGGAATTGAGGACTACTTTGGATGACTGAAAGATGGTAGCACCTTTGGCAGTAATAGGGAAGTTTCATGAGTGTATCACACTCTTATCACACACTCGTAGGTTGTTGGCATGATGCAGCAGATGAAGGAACAAAGGAAACCAAGGAGGAATCAAACAAGGAGGAGAACCAGGAGAGCAGTGTCTCAAAAAGTCTAGAAAAGAGAGAATAACAATGAGGTGGTTAACAATGGCAAAAGCTGCAGAGAGGTCAAAAAGGATAAGAATTGAGGAGAGGCCATTAAATTTGACAAGATTTAATAATTTTGGAGAAAACAGTTTCAATTGAGTGTGAGGTCAGAATCCAAATTGTAGAGGGCTAAGAAGAGAGTCAGAAGAGAGGAAGAGGAAGCATTGAGTGCACACACGTTATTTGAGAAAATTGGCTGGGAAAAGAAAGAGATATGTTACCTTAGCAAGAATAGTGGGTTCTTGTGAGGGGTGGGCTAGGGGTGTGTGTGTGTGTGTGTAGGCATCAAGGAAAGAACTGGTACACAAGATGAGATTGAAAATTGGTTGAGAGGAGGGGGGCAGGGATGTGAGGAGAATAATGGAAGCAGACTGCTGGAGCAGATGGGAAGGGATGAGACTAAAGGTATATGTAGAGAGGTTGATCTTGGCAAGAAGAAGAACCATATTTTCATCAGAGGTGAGAGAAAAAGAAAATAATGAGGATGTCAGAGGGTTTGAGAAGAGGAAATGAGAAGGGGAAAACTCTGAGGAAATGTCTTCAAGTTGGTAAAGTATGAGTCAAGCCTCTCAACTGAGTGGGTGAGGTGAGTAGATGTTATGGAAGGCTTGAGGAAAGAAAAGAAATGTTTGGAACAACCATTGTGGATAGAGGACTAGAGAATCAGTTAGGCACAGGAGATTTCTATCAAACTTTTGAAGGACAATTACCAATACAAATTATTCTGAAAAATTGAGAAAGTACCCTACCAGATTCCTTTTCTGAGAGAAATATAGTCCTAATACCTAAAATGTGGAAGGATAAATAAAACTCAGAAGGAGAATTATAGACCAATATCATTAGTGAATATTGGTTCAAAATTTTAAAATAAAATCCTGTCAAGTAGACTTCAGTCATTCATCCAAGAAATCATTCATTATGACCAAATTAGAATCATATCAGGTATGCAAGGATGAATCACCATTAAGAAAACAAAACAATCATATTAAAAACAGGAGTATCAAAAACCCATATAATTATCCCATAGAAGTGGAAAAGGCCTTTGACAAAATATAATACTTATTTATACTTTCCTTATAAAGTATAGGCTTAGGGATACATTTTTAAAAAATACTTAAACGTATTTATCTAAAACAAAAAGCAAGTATATTTGATGGGAATGTACCTTTCTCTTTATATACATAACTAAAGCAAGGATGCCAACCCTCCCCGCTGTCATTTGATATAGTTCTAGGAATGCTAGCAGTAGAAATCAGACTAGAGAAAGAAATTAAAGAATAAAGATAAGTAAAGAGGAGATAAAAATATCCCTATTTGTTGATAATATGATCATCTACTTGGAAAATCCTAGGGAGTAAGCAAAGATAGTAATTGAGACAGTAATTTCAGCCATGTTACAGGCTACAATATAAACCGTCAAAATTCAACAGCATTTCTATATAGAAATCCAAGAGGCAATAATAGAAAGGGAAATCCCATTCTAAATAACTACAAAATACATAAAGTATCTGGGAATAGATCTCCCAAAGCACACAAAATACTAGTATAGATTCAATTAAAAGTGCGTATTAAGGACATTAAAAAATACCAAGTAGCTGAAGTGTTCATGGCTGAGCCATATTAATATAATACAAATGATGATACTACCAAAGTTAATTTACAGTTTTAATACACCAATTAAATTATCGAAGGTATATCTTATTGTTGTTGTTCAGTTCTTGTTCAGTTGTGTTCTACTCCTCATGACCCTCTTTGGGGTTTTCTTGGCAGAGACTCTGGAGTGGTTTTCCATTTGCTTCTCCAGCTCAATTAACAGAAATGGAAATGGAGGTAAACAGGGTTAAGTGACTTGCCCAGGGTCATACATGTAGTCAGTGTCTAAGGCCAGATTTGAACTCAGGAAGATGAGTTTTCCTCATTCTAGGCCCAGCACTCCATCTAGTGTGCCACCTAACTGCTCCTACTCTCCATAGTCTTTGATATACTTGGTAGTCCTTGATAAAATAGTAAAATTAATTTGAAAAAAAACAACAAAAGATCTAGAATATCAAGGGAAATAATGAAAAGAGATAGGGAAGAATGGGAAATAGCACTTCCAGATATCAAACTATATGTATATACATATATACATATATATATATACACATATATATATGTGTGTGTGTATATATATATACACACATATATATATATATCAGTCACCAAAGCCATCTGGTATTGTTAAAAAATAGAGAAGATTAGTGAAATAGATTAGACAAGGGAGAATCAGAAGCAGTAGAATTTAGTAACACTGTTTGGTAAAGTGCAAAACACAAATGACTTAGGAAAGCTCCCTATTTGATGAAAACTACTGTTAAAACTGGAAAGCGGTCTAGCAGAAATTAGGCTCAGCCCAGCAGTTTGCACGGTACTTGATAATATATCTAAATGGATACATGATCTTAATATTAAAGATCATACTATGAGAAGATCACATACCTCTCACAGCAATGGGTAGGAGAGCCATACAAGGGATAGAGGCAATTACAGAATATAAAATTGATAACTTTGACTACATGAAACTAAAAAGCTTCTACACATACAAAATTAATGCATAAGGTAAGAAGGGAAATGGTTGAATGGGAAAAAAGAACTTTCTATCCCATTTCTCTGATAAGGGTTTGGCATGCAAGATAGATAAACAATTAACAGATGTGTGTGTGATCATAAGCTATTTCACAATAGATAAGTGGTCACAGGATCTAAATAAACAATTCTCTCTTTTTTTTAAAAAAATTTTTTGGGGGGGCTAGGCAGTGGGGTTAAGTGACTTGCCCAGGGTCACACAGCTAGTAAGTGTTATGTGTCTGAGGCTGGATTTGAACTTGGGCCTGTGCTCTATCCATTGTGCCACCTAGCTGCCCCTTAAATAAACAATTCTCTAAAGAATTTTAAACTATTAACAATCATATGAAAGAATGGACTAAAAAGCAGTGTCAGACTTAAATAGAAACTTATAAGGATCCCTGCTAGCTGCATATTGACTTAGAAAACCGTGTATTAGTATTATCTGATTCTTGACTCTAAATCACTAATAAAAAAAGAAATACAAACAGAAACAATTCTGAGGTTGTCAATGCTACAAATTGGCCAAATGATAAAAGATGAGAATAGGCAATATTGGAGGGATTGTGGGGAAATAGGCACACTAGTGTGTTGGTGGTGGAGCTGTGAATTAGTGCAAACATTTTAGAAAGCATTTTGGAGTTTTATAAATAGTGACTAAAATGTTCATTATTTTTGACCCAAAGCTTCCATTACTGGGCTTTTATACCCCAAAGGGGCTATTGATAACGAAGAAAGTCCCAAAATACACCAGAATATTTATAGCAACACTTTTTTGTGATAGTAAAGAATTGAAGGGAAAAAAAGTAGATGCCCATCAATTTGGGAATGGCTAAATAAATTGTGGCATATGACTATAATGAAATATTGTGCTGTAAGAAATGACAAATTTGAGGAATACAGAGAAGCATGGAAAGATCTTTGTAAACTGATGCAAAATGAAGTAATCAGCAAAGCCGAGGGAAGCACCTACATAGTGACTACAACACTGTAAACAGAACCAGCAAAAAAAAAAATCAAAAATGAACATTGTAAAATTATAAAAAATAAGCATGTTAAGGAGACATCCTGATTCCACCCCTTTGCAGATATGGGAGGTTCACAAGTATTGTATACTGCACATATTTTCAAACTTTTTCATTTGTTGATCAGTTTTGCTAATTTTTCCTTTTCCTTTTAAAAAATATTTGTTATATGAGATGGCTGGAGAGGGGAAGGAATAATGGAGAAAATTATGGTAATGCAAAGAAAGAGACATCAATGACAACTTTTAAAAAAGAGAATCTGTTAGAGAGGGGTTGTAGGCTTACTTTGATGTAGTGAGGGCCCGCTTGAGATTAGATAACATAAATTTGTAGTGGCTGTAGTTGGTATGGTTTATGTTTTACAGCTCTGTTCAGCAGGACATGAACAGTAGGAATGGAGGAGGATGTTGAGAGTAATATAAGGTTGGGGTTTGGCAAGTTGTGAACTGTGAGAGGACGGGGGTGCGGGGAGGCATGGAATTATAGAGTAGAACATAGTGTGGAGTTGAACTTGTTTTCCAGGGAGTGGATATGTACATGTACAGTATACATGTGTAGTATGTGACTTGTTCTGTGGTTAAATACTTAGGAGAGGTCAGACAGTAACCCAGGATGTTTAAGGAGGATGAAGGATCACTTCTAGGCAGGAGGAGGCGGTGGAAGCTGGGTTAGATAGCTGAGCCTTGAAGAGGTAGGTGGGATGGGAATTTAGTTTAGTTATGGGGAATATCAAGTTGGAAAAGGATGTTATGCAAAGCCTGTTAAACTGATTTCTGGGATTCATTTCATGGCATCCAGTTTTTGTGACCCTTCTCTATGATGTATATAAGAATATGTTTACTTCTTAGATTATTTTAACTGCAAGTTCCATCCTTCCTATCTCTGTGGAATGCAAATGAATTAGTATTATTTCCTTTTCCTGTCGTCTATATTTTTTAAAAAATGTTTTATTGACATTCTTTTCTTTTTTTCTTTTTTTTTTTTTTTGGTGAGGCAATCGGGGTTAAGTGACTTGCCCAGAGTCACACAGCTAGTAAGTGTCAAGTGTCTGAGGTCGGATTTGAGCTCAGGTCCTCCTGACTCCAAGGCCAGAGCTCTATCCACTGTGCCACCTAGCTGCCCCGACATTCTTTTCCTTTTTTAAATTGTGGGTATGGTGTTGGGAAGGAAAAAAGACAAATTTTTGTTAATTGAAAAAAATTTATTGTAAAAAAAGATTTGCATTTTTCTTATTACTAATGATTTGGAGCATTTTTGTCATATGATTGTTGAAAGCTTAGATTTCTTACTTTGGGAAGTGCCTGTTCATATATTTTGACTGTTTTTCTGTGGGGGAATAGTTTTTATTGTTTTATATTTCTATCTGTTACATATTAGTCTTGGGTTTCAGACCTTTATCAGAGAAAAATGATGTGTAGGTTTTCCTGGTTAACTCCCTTCTAATTCTCACTTGATTTTGTTTATGCATAGTTTTCAGTTTTATGTGAATTAACTTAGGGAGTACTGTCACTTTAATTTATTAATGGAACTTTACTAGAATAGAGTACTTTCAAGCATTCATGGTTAAAAGAGCAGAGCTGAGTAGAAACCTTGAAATGCAAACACAGGAACCAAAAGAAGCCTAGAAAGGTAAATAAATGTGAGCACTTGGATTTGCCTAAATGATAATGAAATACTTATATTCTTACATGGAGGGGGAAAAATGACATTCCAGGAACTCAGAATTGTGCCTATAGGATTACACTCAGTTTTTCCAGGGCAAACTGTTGAAAATAAGGCTTTTTCTTTTGCCTTTTGGAATATTATATTCCAAGATTTTCTCTCCTTTTTATAGTTGCTTGTATGACTTGTATGATTCTGGACTGTGTTTCCTTGATACTTGAATTCTTACTTTTTGACTAGTTACAGTACTTTTTTCTTTAACTTAGAAGATCTAAATTTTGGCTGTGATGTTTCTGAGTGTTTTCAGGAAGTACTGATGAATTCTTTCTACTTTCACTTTGCTCTCTGGTTCTGATAGATTTTGGTAGTTTTCTTTTATCATTTTCTGAAATATGGCATGTAGGTTTTTTCTTTTGTCATGGTTTTCAGAGAGTCTGATTCTTAAATTCTCTCTCCTTGCCTTGTTTTCGAGGTCATTTAGGTTTTTCTTTTTAATTATATTTTATTCCCCTCTCCAATTACATCTAAAAATAATTTTTAACATATTGTTTTTAAGTTTTAATTTTCAAATTATATCTCTCCTCCCCCCTCCCTGGGACAGTAAGTAATGTGATAGAGATTATACATGTGCAATCATGTAAAATATCTTCACATTTTCTTTTTTTATGGAAGCAAACTAGAATTTTTTAAAAAGTGAAAAATGGTATGCTTCCATCTGTAATGAGACACAATTAGTTCTTTCTCTGGAGGCAGATAGCATTTTTCATCATGAGTCTTTTGAGATTGTCTTGGATCATTATATTGCTAATGATTTGGAGCATTTTTTCCCCATGATTGTTGAAAGGTTAGATTTCTTACTGTGGGAAGTGCCTGTTCATATATTTTGACCATTTTTCTATTGGGGAATGGTTTTTATTATTTTATATTTGTATGTGTTACATATTAATCTTGGGGTTTAGGCCTTTATTAGAGTAAAATGATGCATAGGTTTTCCCGGTTAACTCTTTTCTAATTCTCAGTTTCTAATTCTTAGCCACCACAAAAAGAGCTGCTGTAAATATTTTTGTACAAATTGGTTCTTTTCCCTTTTTTTTTTTTTAATCTCTTTGGGATAATACAGACCTAGTAGTAGAATTGCTGGATCAAAGGGTATGCATAGTTTTATAGCCCTTTGGTCATAGTTCCAGATTACTTTCCAGAATTGTTGGATCAGTTCACAACTCCACCAAGACTGCATTAATGTCCCAGTTTTCCTATGTCCCCTCCAACATTTCTCATTTTTCTTTTCTGTCATATTAGACAATCTCATAGGTGTGAAGTGGTACCTCAGAGTTGTTTTAATTTTCATTTCTCTAATCAATTCAGATTTAGAGAATTTTTTCTTTTTTCTTTCTTTCTTTCTTTTTTTTTTTTGGTTGGGCAATGGGTTAAGTGACTTGCCCAGGGTCACACAACTAGTGAGTGTTATGTGTCTGAGACCAGATTTGAATTCAGGTCCTTCTGAATCCAGGGCTGGTGCTCTATCCACTGCGCCACCTATCTGCCCCTAGAGCATTTTTTCATATGACTATAGATAGGTTTGATATCTTTCTCTCAAGACTGCCTCTTCATATCCTCTGACCATTTAGCAACTGGAGAATGACTTGTATTCTTATAAATTTGACTCAGTTCTCTATGTATTTGAGAAATGAAGCCATTACCAGAGAAACTTGTTATAATTTTTTTTCCCCAGTTTTCTGCTTTCCTTCTAATTTTGGTTGCATTGATTTTGTTGGTACAAATGCTTTTTAATTTAATATAACAAAAATAATCTGTTTTACATTTTGTAATGCTCTCTATATCTTATTTGGTCCTAAATTCTTCACTTAGCCATAGATCTGACAGGTAAACTATTCCATGCTCTCCTAGTTTACATATCAACCTTTATGTCTAAATCATATACCCATTTTGACCATATCTTGGTATACAGTGTGAGATGTTGGTCTGTACCAAATTTCTTTCATACTCTTTTCCAATTTTCCCAGCAGTTTTTGTCAGATAATGAGTTTTTGTCTCAAAAGCTTGGATCTTTGCTTTTATTAAACACTAACTTACTATGGTCATTTACTACAATGTATTGTGTACCTAATACCACATTGTTTTGATGATTACCACTTTGTAATACAGTTTGAAATCTGATATGATTAGGCCACCTTCCTTCACAATTTTTTTCCCATTGATTCCCAGGTCACTTGTTTTTGACACCTTAAATTTTGTTTTATTTTTTCAATGTTTTTAATTTGTTGTAGTATTTCTTATCATTTCATTAGGTTGTTGAATTTTGATTGCTCCATTGCATTTTTCAGCATGTCCATTCTAAATTATTTATTCTCCTTTTGCATTTTTCCTCCAAAGCTGTTATGTCAGTTACAATTTCAATTTTTAATCTCTTGGTATTTCCTTCCAGCCATTTTTTAATTTATTGTGGTCAAACCAATTTTTTTCTGCTGAGGCTCTGCTTACATTTATTGAGGAGTTAATTCTTGTCTGGAATTATCTCTTAGGTTTCTCTTAATCTGTAGCATTTCTTCAGCATTTTTTGTTTGTTTACTTATTTTCCAGTTGTGTCCCTTTTCTCAGTGCTCATAGGACTCAGGTCTTACTTTCTGGAGCTTGCACTGGCTTCCCTGGTGCAAACTCTGATCCAGCCTCTAATGGATTTTGGTCATCTTTTGATGTAGTTCCTCACTTGATAGAAGAGCTTCCTCAGGTTACTCTTCACTTTTCTTTTGCTGGGTGTGTGGAAAAGAGCTTGCCTCCTCTGTCACCTTGCCCTATTAACCAGAAATGAGATGAAAGAACGAGAAGCTGGCTGAAGAGTCTCATGGGTTGACCTCAGGGGCCTCTGGCGTTGATAGGGCTAGGCAGGATAGAATCAAGTCAGAAAAAGCTACTTCTTCTCAGATGTAGCCTACAGACAACTTGATCCCTGGATTAGTTGGGGCAGGGTGGGCCTGGTCAGCCTCCATAAGTCTTATAATCATTACTCTGAAAGAACCTAACAAGGGGCAGAAGACCTTGGGAAGCTTCATGCCTATACCTTATATGTGTTTTTTTCTTTATTTTTCCTTTTCCCTTAAAATCATCGCAAAAGGTCTCATCTTATTTTCCCAAAAATAACTTCATAGATAAGTTTTTTTGGGGGCTCAAATGGCCACATAGAACTTGACATCTTTGACAAGACCTTCCATATCACTTTCCAGAGGCATATGGTGGCACATTGGCTAGAGTGCTGGGCTTAGAGTTGGGAAGACTTTAGTTCAAATTTTACCTCTGACACTGTGTGACCTTGGACAAGTCACTTAGTGTCTCTCGGACTTGGTTTTCTCATCTATAAAATGGGGATGTTGATAATAGCACCTGCCTTGCAGGGTTGTTGTGAAGGTCAAATGAAATAATATTTGTGAAAGAACTTAGCACATCGCCTACCTAGCACATAGTAGTGCTATATAAATGCATATTCCTTTACCTTCCCCTCACTGAGTAACTCAGGAAACATTCCATTCTTGTACTTTTATTCCCATTAGCCGATCTCAAAGCAAAGGTAGCTGATAACCTTGTTCCTCACTGTTTACCATTACGGAACGTCTTTCCTTCCCTGCTTCCCAACTCCTTAAGGAGAGGGTATGCATTTATGATCCACATCAGAGATGGGACTTTTCCTGTGCAAAAGGAAAACCGAGGAAACTGTCTTTGGGGAAACTGCTACATATTTGGGGTATATGGGGTATTCAAGGAGGACTAGCACATCTGGTGTGAGAGTTTGACAAGCCCTTTTCAGGACTGCTTGTCCACTTTTTTTTGTCTACTTGGTACTCAGCTTCTCTCCTGTGGCTCCAAGAAAGCACAATGTGGAGGAGCCACACTCCAGTAAACCATCTCGGCAGATAGGCTCAATCAGGTTGAGGGCCGCAAACCACTTTGTGAGTAGGTGAGGAGCTCTACCATAAGCTTGAGAAGACTTTTCCTGGTACAGTGGGCAAATGAGAACAGTTTGTTCCATTGTCCACAAAGGAGGCTAAAGCAAGTGCTGTGGAGCACTTTAGAACTTGGTCAGACATTGAAGATGCCAAGGCCATCCACTGCATTCCGAGTCATTAGAGTTAGATGACTGGAAGATAAAGTGAGGTCACATGTGAGTCAAGACATCACCCTGTGATGTCATTGTATCTCTTCAAAAATGAAGGACAAACAACAATATATTTGCCCAAATCTGAATGCAGATTTGGAAGCATTCAACTTCTATATCCAGCTGGCTATATATGATATTCTTTAAAAAATCTTATTTTACACACATAATTCTTGTGCTTTCTTCTGTTTCTAGTGCTGATGTTGCATAACCATGTAATCATTCATTTGTAGAGGTTTTTTCTCTCACATAAAAAAATTGAAATGGATAGGAAAAATCCATCCAATTTCCTATGCATTTCCTTCTAAACTCCTCCAACCCAGGGCCTCATTATAGTTGCTCTAGTCAGTGGCCTTAATTCAAAGGGCATGATGAGATCTAGAAACAGTGAGTTGTTAAGTTTGGCTTGAACATTAGTGAAGGGAAATACTGTGAAATAAGGCGGAAAGGTAGGTTAAAGCCAGTTTGGGAGCCTTGAATGATAATCTAAGGCATGTGTATTATATTTGCAACTGGAGATTTTTTTAAAAATAAATTTTTATTGATAACTTAGCTTTGTATCATTTATGTTTCCCTCTGTAGCCTGCCTTTCACCCACTAGAGAGTTATTCTTTCTAATAAAGAATTTTTAAGAGAGGAAGAAAAAAAAATTAACCAACCTATCAGAAAAGTCTGATGTTATATGCAGTGTTTCACATAGATGGCCCTTTACTTCAGCAGACACAGGAGGAAATTTCTTCTCATTTCTGTTCTTTGAGGCTGAGTTTTGTCATTATAATTTGCATTTAGTGTCTGTCATTTTTTCCATGTCTTAGTTCTGCTTCTAGGACTTATTAATAATTCACGGAAGTCTTTATAGACTTCTGTGTTCCCCAATCTGATAACCATTCTCCAGGCAGTAGACATTTATTCAGTTTCTGGTTCTTTGACACTAGAAAGAGTACTTCTGTAGATATTTTAGGGCAGGGGTGGGGAACCTGTGGCCTCGAGGTCATATGTAACCCTCTAGGTCCTAAGTGTGACCCTTTGACTAAATCCAAACTTTACAGAACAAATCCTCTTAATAAAAGGATTTGTTCTGTAAAACTTGGACTCAGTCAAAAGGCTGCACCCAAGGACCTAGAAGACCACATGTGGCCTTGAGGCTGTAGGTTCCCCATCTGTTTTAGGGTATATGTGACCTTTCTTTTTGTCATTGCCCTTCTTGGGCTATTTGCTTAGTGATCGAAGGTTATGCACATTTTAGTTCCTTTAAAAATTGTTAGTAATAGCTTTTATTTTATTTTAATGTCACCTAAATTTTCCCTTGCAGTCTCCTTTCTTGCTCCCAAAGGACCATCCTTTATAAAGAAGTTTTTTTTTCTAAATAGAGGAAGAAGAGAAAAACAATTCAGCAAAACTGAGCAATAGATTTAAAAAAAAAAAAACCTTACAGTATATGCAGTGTTTCACACCTGGTGCAAACTCTGATCCAGCCTCCCCTTTTCAAAGGAATTGGAGGGAGGTGTCTTCTTATAGCTCTTCTTTGGGACCAAGCTTGTTCCTTGCAGTTTTGCAACATTTATTTTCAGTTGTTTTGTGGTCGTGGTTCTTTTCATTTGCATTGTTGTAGTCGTGTGTGTGTGTGTGTGTGTGTGTGTGTGTGTGTGTGTGTGTGGCACGTTTTCTTGGTTCTGCTTTTCCTTTGTGCATATATTTCTGTGCTTTTCTGTATTTATCATGTTTGTTGTTTCTTATAGCACACAAGGAATACATTTTATTCATATACCACAGTTTGTTTAGTTTTCCCCCACTTGTTGAGCATGTACTTTGTTTTGGGTTCTTTACTACCCATAAAAGTGCTGTTCTAAATATTTTGGTATATCATATATGGAATCTTTCTTTTATCTGTGACCTACTTGACCTATTTGACCTATATGCCTAGCCTTGAAACTTTAAGGCAAGGGTATATTTTAGTCACTTTACTTGTGGAATTCCAAATTACTTTCCAAAATGGTTGGACCAATTCAAAGCTCAACCTACAATGCATTAATGTTCATCTTTCCACATTCTCTGAAACTCTTTCTACTTTTTGTTACATTTTTTCCCCCAATTTCCTGGATATGAAGCAAAACCTCAGAGTTGTTACTGGTTTGCAATTCTTATCTTGAGAAGAGTTTGTTAATGCCCTTTGACCACTTATTTATTGAGGAATGTATTTCTGTTAGTTGTCTTCATACATTGGCTATCAAACCCTTATCAGAGATATTTGTTACAGAGATTTTTCTCCAGGCAAACACTTTCTTTCTTATCCTACTTGCATTAACTTAATTGATGTAAAAGCCTTTCAATTTCATGGAATTGAAATGATCTGTTTTATCTTTTATAATTATCTCTGTCCCTTATTTGGTTAAGAATTTTGCCCTGAATTCAGGAGGACCTGAGTTCAAATGCGGTCTCAGACCAGACCCTTGACACTTACTAGCTGTGTGACCGTAGGCAAGTCACTTAACCCCAATTGTCTCTCAAAAAAAAAAAAGCTGTGAAAGGTATGCGATCTTCTTCTTTTCTTATTTTTTTAAAGGTATAAAATAGTAAAAAAAAAAAAAAAGAATTGTGCTAAATGCTGAGGGTAAGCCAAACATGCTCCTTGCCTTCAAGGACCCTACATTCTAATGGAGGAGGTACCATGGAAGAATTGTGTATGTGTGTATATAGTTTATGTATATGTATATACACACTTAGTGGAAGGAGTGTGTATATGAGTGTGTGTGTGTGTGTGTGTGTGTGTGTGTGTGTGTGTGTGTGTGTG
>NW_020947062.1:16426292-16447253 GCF_900497805.2 Vombatus ursinus
TGTGTGTGTGTGTGTGTGTGTGTGTGTGTGTGTGTGTGTGTGTGTGTATGTATCTTATAGTGGCAATTACTTCCTGGCACAGGTTGGACTACATGGCCTCTAAGGGCTCTTCTAATTCTAAATTTTGAGTCTATAGATAGGGATAGGATGTGTTTACATTTCTTCATTAGGAAGTTTGTTTTCGTAATTGTGTGGAAAATGTATATCAATTATAACAATTATATCATTTATAGAATGCTCTACATCAGGTATGTTATGAGACTCTAATGGACACACACACACATATGTAAATGTTAAAACACTATATTGATGTCAGATAATATATTTATTTGAGTGTTACAAAACATCTGTGAAGAGGTAAGATAGGTATTATCTGCATTATAGATTTTAAAAAAACTGAGACTTGGGTTAAGTTACTTGTCCCTATTCACATAGCTATTCAGTATTAGAGACAGGATTTGAACCCATGTCTAGCACTTTTTCAACCATATAGGATGTCCCAAAAGTATTACTGCAGTTTTAAGCTTTAATAATTTACTATACTATCTCTCATAATCTGGTATGTTACTAGATTAGAAACAATTCATTTACCAAGCATTCCTTGAACACCTTTGTGCCCAGAACTACCATGGTTATGGTAGGCGCAGGAGTGGACCAGTGAGATGAACAGTGGTGGGCAGAGCCTTCTCTCAGTCACATTCCAGTAGACTCCAGTAGACTCCAGTTTTGATACATTCCTTAATTCCATTGAATAGGGCTGGACTGTGGCCACTAGAGAGCTCCAGTGCTTTCTAAGAGATCAGCCTTTGCCTTGGACTTGGAACTCTCAAGCAGACTTTTCTAGGTCAAGTTTACTGTGTTTGCTGCTTTATCTGATCTGCTTCCATGACGATTAGGAGATAGCTATCCCTGAGGTTAAGCAAATCCCTGAACAGGAGGAGGCTTCTGTGTAGGTTAATCTTCAATGACTCTAGGTACCAGAAGTGTTTAAGGTTTTCCAGACTGTTCATTCCACAGGTCGCAGGAAGAAACTGAAGAGTTGATGAGGGGACAGAGGCGCACAAGCACCAGCCCCATGCACATACCTGGAGGCCCACAGAAAGCTCCACTAGACAGCCACCCCCAACTCACCCCATGAAGTATGTGACACTACTGCTAGAAAAGAGAAAAAATATGCACACATAAGATTTACATATACAAACAGAAGAAACCTGTAGGTGGCCAGAAATTGTGCTGTTGCTTGAGTGCTCACAAGGAGAAGGCTCACAATATGATGGGAAAACTCAAGCAAAATATAGTACCACAGAAGACAACAATATGAAAACAGCTACAACCAAAACCTCTGTGAAAAAAATGCTAATCAGACACAAGCCCAATAAGAATTTCTGGGAAAAAAAAAAGAATTTATGGAAGAGTTAAAGAGCTAAGAGTGGTAGGGGAATGAAAATTATGAAAAGAGAATTAACAGATTGGTTTTAAAAAAAAAAGGCACAAAATAACACTTTAAAAAAACAGAATTGGCCTGATGGTAAGAGACAGAAAAATACATTGAAGAAAAGAACTCCTTAAAAAGCAGAAAAGGTCGTATGGAAAAGGAGATACAAAAATTCACTGAAGAGAAAAATTCCCTAAAAATTAGAATTGGGCAAGTGGAAGCTCCATGAGTTTCATGAGACATAAAGAAAATAAAATTAAAAGAATGTAAAAATAGAAGAAAATGTGAAAGATTTCATCAGGAACTGACCTGGAAAATAGATCAAGGAGAGATAATTTAAGAATTATTTGATTGCCTGAAAGCCACGATATAAAAAAAAAAGCCTGGATATCATTTTTCAAGATATTATAAAAAAAAGCTTCCTGATATCTTAGATCTAGAGAGTAAGATAGAAATTGAAAGAATCTACTGCTTACCTTCCTCTTCTTCCAGTGCATCACTCTTTCTCACTCCTTAATTTTTTTCGGGGGGGGGGATATGATCCCATCATAATCAACTCATACCCATGCCATCTGTCTATGTTTATGCCTTCTAACTTCCTAATAATGATAAAGTTCTTAGGAGTCACACATATCAGCTTCCCATGTAGGAATGAAAACAGTTTAATCTTATTGAATCCCTTATCATTTCTCTTTCCTGTTCATACGTTTTCATGCTTGTCTTT
Source organism: Vombatus ursinus (assembly GCF_900497805.2). Classification (NCBI taxonomy): domain Eukaryota; kingdom Metazoa; phylum Chordata; class Mammalia; order Diprotodontia; family Vombatidae; genus Vombatus; species Vombatus ursinus. Next base: position 16,428,452 of record NW_020947062.1, read on the forward strand.
AATGTAGAAACTGCTAAATCTTACGTTATCCTGACTGTGGCTCCACAATATTTGAATTTTTTCTGGCTGCTTGTACTATTTTCTACTTGACCTGGGAGCTCTGGAATTTAGCCATAATATTCCTGGGAGTTTTTATTTTGAGATCTATTCTAGGCTCTTTTTTTTTTTTAAATTATTATCATAGCTTTCAGGCAGTCCAATTCTAATTTAACAATCCCCCTCTGCCCCCCGAACTAGCTTTGAAATTAATTTAACTTTATGTTAAAGTTGGGCTCTGCTCTTGGGGTAGAGGGGGCACTATCCAATGCTTCAGATGTCTGTAAATTTTCAGTTCTTCTGAAGTGGTAAGCTCTAAAGAGAGGTGTGGTCATTGCTCTCCTGGCCTATACTCTGGTTTGTCAGTGACCACAAGTACTCTTTTCTGCCCTGGAACTGTTATCAGGGTCCCTACTCCCCTGTGTCTGGGAGCTGTAGTGTGCTAGTGCTCCTTATTGCCCTGGGACTGTGACCAGGAACAGAGTATGGGCAATGCAACAGATACCTGCACCCAGTGCCAGCAAAGCGTCCTTTATAACCTCCTTCTGACCAGTTGTCTGACCCCCTTACGGTCTATGGGCTGAGAACTCCACAAGTCACTGCTGCAGATTCATTTACCCCCAAGTCCTGCTGCTGGCTTGTGCCAGGGCTCAAAGCCTTGCTTTGACTTGCTGGGCATGACATGTACTGGACTATGCTCCCCTCTTACCCGTCTGAGGCAGACTTTTCCTGTTGACCTTCTAACTTGCCTTGAGCTAGAATATTGTTTCACCCTGTCCTTTTTTGTCACTCCAGAATTTGTTTTGAGGTATTATTTTAAAGTTGTTTGGAGGGGAATTTGGGAGAGATCAGGTGAGTCTCTGCCTTTACTCTACCATCTTGGCTCCATCTCTTATAGTTTCCTGAAAGGAATCCCAAAATGAAAACCCCCAGGAATATTACAGCCAAATTCCAAAGAAGAAAAAGAAATTTTTTTTAAGGCAGTTGGGGTTAAGTGACTTGCCCAGGGTCACACAGCTAGTAAGTGTCAAGTGTTTGGTCTGAGGCTGAATTTGAACTCAGGTACTCCTGACTTCAAGGCTGGTGCTCTATCCACTGTGCCACCTAGCTGTCCCTGCAAGGAGAATATGTCACAAGCAGCTGAAGAGAAGCCATTCAGGTATCATGGAGCCACAGTCAGGATCACACAAGATTTAACAGCTTCCACATAAGAGCCATTCCCCAATTGATAAATGGTCAAAGGAAATGAACATAATAGTTTGCAGAAGAAATCAAAACTATAGTCATATGAAAAAAAATGCTCTCAATCACTATTGGTTAGAGAAATGAAAATTAAAATAATTCTGAGCTATCACCTCACACCTATCAGAAATGACAAATGCTGGAGGGGGTAAGGGAAAATAGGGACACTAATGAATTGTTGGTGGAGTTGAAGGTCCAACCATTCTGGAGAGCAATTTGGAACTATGCCCAAAGGACTATAAAACTGTGCATATCTTTTGACCCAGCGATACCGCTACTAGGTCTATACCCCAAAAAGATCAAAGAAAAAGGAAAAGGAGCCATATGTACACAAAATATTTATAGCAGCTTATTTTGTGGTGTGAATGAATTAGAAATTGATGGAATGCCCGTCAGTTGGAGAATGGCTGAACAAGTTGTGGTATATGATTGTGATGGAATACTGTTGTGCTGTAAAAAATTATGGGGAGGATAGTTTCAGAAAAATATGGCAAGACCTGTATGAACTGATGAAAAGTGATATAAACAGAACTAGGAGATTACATAGTAACAGTTAACTGTTATAATTACTGTTACACAGTAACAGAAACGTAAGAATGATCAACTATGAAAAACTTAACTGCTCTGATCAATACAATGATCCAAGACAATTCCAAAGGACTTGTGAAGAAAAACGTGTGCACATATAAAAAGACAACTGATGAATTTTGAATGCAAATTGAAGTATAATTTTTTCACTTTCTTTTTCTTTTTTTTTTCAATATAGCTAATAAGGAAATATGTTTTTTCATGATTTCACATATATATTTGATATATTGTGAAGAGCCTTACATTTCATATCAAATGCCTTATATTTTGTTAGTAGAGAGCTGCTGAATGTTTTTGAGCAAGGGAATGATATTGTTGGACATAAACGTAAGGATGAATTGAAAGGGGGATACACTGAGTGTAGTTAGGATGCTATGGCAATAGACCAGCTAAATAATGATAAGGGCCTGCAAATATGGTGGTAAAGAATGTGAGTAGAGAGGTAGGGCATGGATTTGAGAGAAATTATAAGAAATAGAATGGAAAGGACTTGGCAAGTCTGGCTGTAGGGGGATAATGGAAAAGGAAAGAAATCAAAGATTACTTCACAGTTTGAAGCCAGGCATGGGCAGTGGCCACACTTCAGCAAACCGTCTCAGCAGACAGGCTAAACCAGATTGAGGGTATCAGATGGTCCTCAAACCACTTGATGAGTTAGGGTGATGTCCGCCGCAAGCATTAGGACTCCGTCTGGTGGAGTGGGCAGAAGATAACAGTTTGTTCAAATGGCCATGAAGGAATCTGAAGCAGATGCTATGGAGTACTTACAGTTTGGTCAGACATTGAAGATCCCAGGGTCATTCATTGCATCTTGGGCCATTGCCAGTTGTCTTGACTTTTGTCCTACCACTAGACTTTGATGACTCTGGAAGATAGAGTGAAGCACTGTGCAACTCTGCCTCACTTCAGTTCTGTCCGTATGTGAGTCAAGACATCACCCTTGGTGTCTTTGTTCCTCTTTGAAAACTAAGGGCAAACAACAACAACTGTGTCCAGGTAGTATAGTGAAGTTGAAAGGAGGTTTGAGAAAAATTTCTTTTTAAATATGTTTTTTGAGATGCTGATAAAACATCCAGGTGGATATATCCAGTAGGAATTTGGAAATATAGGTTTGGAGTTCTAGGGAGAGATTGGGGTTAAATACATAGATTTAGCTGTCTTTTGCATAAAGATGGTAATTAAAGCCAAGGTAGTAGATGAGCTTACTCAGGGAGAGTATTTTAGAGGAAGAAAAGAAGGCTTAGAATAGAGCTTTGAGGAACACCTATTTTTAGGATGCTGTAGGAAAAAGGTGAATTAGGTAAGGAGACTAAGAAGGTACTTGTACATGTGGTAGATGAACTGAGAGAACAATGTCATAGAAGCCAGAAAGAGACAGTATAAAGGAAGAGGGTGTGTTTGGGGGTGTCATATGTGGCAGAGTGGTCAAGTAGGATGAGGACTGAGAAAGGGTCATTGCATTTACCATGTAAGAAATCATTGGTGACCTTGGAGAGGAGTGTTTCAATAGAGTGGTGGAGATAAAATGCCTGATTTTAAAAGTTAAGGTGAGGGCAGCTAGGTGACACAGTGGATAGAGCACCAGCCCTGGAGTCAGGAGGACCTGAGTTCAAATGCGGCCTCAGACACTTGATACTCACTAGCTGTGTGACTCTGGGCAAGTCACTTAACCCCCAATTGCCTCACCCCCCAAAAAAAATGAATGTTGAAAAATAAATAATTTTTTTAAAAAGTTAAGTAGAATAGACAGAATGTAGAATATTCTTTATAGAAGTTTAGAGTGAAAGGGGAAGAGAGATGATAATAATTTGAGGGGCTTACAGGGTAAAAGGGTTTTTTTTTTAAAGATGGGGATACTAGAGTATGTCAGAACACAACTAGTTGGCACAGTGGGTGGTGGGCCTGGAGTCAGGAGGACCTGAGTTCAAATCCGGCCTCAGATACCTATTAGCTGTGTGACCCTGGGCAAGTCACTTAACTTTATTTGCCTTCCCTCATCTGTAAAATAGGGATAATAATAGCACCTACCTCATAGGGTTGTTGTGAGGTTGGAATGAGATACTATATAAAGCTTTTAACATGGTGCCTGACACATAGTAACCTCTATATAAATGTTAGCTATTATCATTATTATGAAAAGCTTTAACTTCCTAGGATATACAACGAGATCCCTTAGGCACCTATCTCCAAGGACCAAGTGCACTTTTTAAAAGCAAGACCGTCTGTGTATGTGCGCACAAGTGCATGTGCACATTATATTATGTACTTTGCCTTACATAGTAATGGTGTTTCTGAAATATACAATATAAAGCAGCTTTTTGGTAACTCATTCTTTGTGCACTGAAGCAATCTCACTACAAAAAAGAGCATGCAATAAATCTTTCTGTAAATCAGATAGTCATTTTGCAATGTCAGTAATGTCTGTAATGTATCTGTTTTGAAAAATCAAATTTTCATATCCTTGTAGACAGTCATGTCAGTATTATATTTTATTGTAGAGAGTTTTATATTTCCCAGAATATGATTAATTGTGGTTTATCTGCATTCAGGTAACAGTAAGCCATGTTAACAAGGTTCTGTTGTTTGGGCATGGCTTTATACAAAAAGGGCTTTTGTTTGTTTGTTTGTTTGTTTTTAGATTAAACGTTTAAATTTTCCCCATCCCATCTGTTTAACTAAGGAGATCATTCCCAGTGATGACCTGGCTTTCTGACTTCTGATCTCAAGTCGCATTAGTCTGCGTGCTTTGTCTCCTTTTCTCAAAATGACTTCAGGATTTGATTCTTCCTTCTGGATGCCAAACCTCTTATCCCATTTTATCATGGTGCCCTCTTTCTTCCTTAGTTATTTATATGTGGCTTATTCGTGACAGTCCAAGTCCTCCTTCCAAGTATTGACCAGTCATCTCAAGACTTCGAGCAGTAAGAATGAGTTGAAGAAGGAGTAAGAAGGTCCACACAGAAGATAATGAGTTTTTCTCTAAGTTTACATGCAAATCCAAACGTAGATTATTTGAAATTACCTACCCTTATGTATTAAACATAGCTTGCCTCTGTAGGCATAGATGACAGTGGAGGGAAATATTGGCTCATTCTTTATCCTATTATTTCTCCATGTAACACTTCCTTGGCAAGTGTGGAATGAGAATAACAGTAGTGTTTATGTCTGTAGGGCCAAAACAGAATCAGTCCTAAACATTCTGGTAGCTAATTCTAGAGAAAATTCTCACTTATCCAGAAACTGAACCCAATTGGAAGCATACCCTTTTCCCTCTACATTTGTATCACTAGATGTTTACTTCTTAAGTCCCTTGGCAGAAAGTGGCCCCTGACATCTGCCTTGTCTAAGGTATATCATGTGACTTCAGAGAATTGGGCCTGCCCTTGATTATCAGGTGCAGCATCAGTAACTACAGTGACTAGGAGGCCAGAGTCTCTTATTTTAAACCATGGAGTTAAATATTAAGAAGGCAGTGCCCTTAAAGTATCCCTTATGCAGGGATAAGGGTTGTTTCTCAGTTTATTGCTTCCAGTAAATCAGAAGTTTTCAGGAAAGAATCAGGTGGCAAATTCAGCTTGTAGACTCCAAGGCCAAAGCCAGGATGAGCTGGCAGAACTGGTTCACCTTTGGAAGGAGGTGAAGCTTTGAGTCATCCAAAGCTGAAGCCAGTTTCTATGGAACTCTCATTTCTTGGAGTTTGGCCAGTGAGCCTCAATACACCCACCCCTATGATAAAGGGAAAAGAAGATCCTAAATGTCTGCTGGCTACTGTGTATAGTCAAATGTGTTCACCTTCTGGCTGGTAACCAGCCTTATCATTTCTTTGGTACATTTCTCACATCTACCTGGGTATTTAGAAATTTTTCCTGAGACTTAACGGCCAAGTGTCTGAAACTGATGTTAGGGCTTGCTGAGAGAGACTTGACCAGTATTTCTCTGTATGTGTTTGAGGAACTCCAGGTCTTCCCCTATGGAACATGTAAAACCTGATGGTGGCCCTTGTAGCTGAATATTGCCAGACGAGGTCAGTATTCAGTGCAGGGTACATTGAATAGAAACAATAATGGCAACAGAAACTCCTAGCCCATTTTCATACTTAGGATTATTCTTTGGTAATGGTGGTCAAAGAGAATGGATATTTTATGCAAGTTTATAAGGCAGCTCAAGTCTGTATCAGATGCATGTGAAAAACTGCATAGCTGGTTCTACCTTGTACGTGAGTGCTAAAAAGGAGGTAGAGGTGTTGGAGACACAAGAGTAGGAGGCCAGGGGGCTCGTTAGTATAGAGGTTCAAAAGTGGGGGTTGATTGCACAACCCTTTGGTTTATATGAAATTCATTTTTATATCTTTCTCTGACCATGATCATCAAGAATAGTGGTGATTCACACTTTATCAAGATCATTTTCCTTTGCCTTCTGCAGGAAGAGTATGAAAGTAGAAGTGTTATTTTTGTAGTTCTCTTCAACTGTTTTTCCCAGTTTCTAACAAAATTACCTGGGTCAGGGTCTGATCCCATATGGACTTTGTGAGATGCACTCAGCTGCAGTCAGGGGAAACTGTTAGGTGTTGAATAATATTGTAAATATTTGGGTGAAAGATTAAAGATTTCTAGAAATAGTTAAGTGAAGAATTCAACTAAGAGTTCAATTTCAGGACCTAAACCAGTCAGTCCTGTTGATCAGGGTTCACCTCAGTGACAGCACTTGGAAAATCTTGGGTTGCCCCGGGGGTTATGGAGAACAACCTCATACCCCATATTATACCCTAACCATCACCCCCAACTCCTCAGCACTCCCATTTTACATAGGATTTCTGATGTCATCAGGTTAAATGTTACACAAAGGCTTACATTCTTCACAATTTCTAAGTGTCTGAGATGCTGGGATAACCATAAATAATATTAATAATAGACATCCTAATTTCCAAGCAGTAGCTTTAGCTCAAGGCAGACCCCTATCAATTTTACCAAGTACAAGAGAGGACCCACCAAGCAGACTGTTCTCAAACTGACAGATTGATTTGACCAAAGAGTCTGCACCATCCTAAGTGGAACGACATGAGGGCCAAGTCTTACATTCATTTGAAGAGTTGTGTAGACAAGTTTCACTATTTTCTCTTGCTAGGAGTTGATTAATTCTTAAACTACAAGGTTTCCAGTTTAGGTCAGGAAGTTTGTCTTTGTAGAACTAGAGTTAGATAAGCTGTAGTTGAAAACTTTTATCATTTATTATAGTATTACCTTTGACATCTAGAGTCTTGTACAAATGTGTGAACCAGAGGTCAACAACTCTCATGGCACCATAGTTGTGCCTGAACACAGAACTTGCCCATGGCATAAAGGTCATTTATAAAAAGAAGAAGTCCATTTGCAGAACATGAAAATATAGAAACCCTTTTAGGATAGCAAAAGAATTAGAAACATTAATTGGGGAATGGCTAAACAAATTGTGGCAAATGAATGTAATGTTTCTTACAGGCACATCTGCAAGAAACAACAAACGTGAATACAGAGAGGCATGGAAAAGACTTAAATGAACTGATGAAAAATCAAGTCAGTGGAGCCAAGGAAACAATAAACATGATGATTATAACAATGTAAGTGGAAATAACCACAACCACAAAAAATTGAAAATTAATGTTACTATATTACAAAGAACAAGCTTAGTCCCAAAAAAAGAGATGAGAAGATACCTCCCTCCTCACCGTCCTTTGCAGAGGTGAAGAGGTCTATATTGTAATTTTTTTAATGTACTGATTGGTTTTGCTGGCTTTTTTCTTCATCCTCTTTAAAAAAAATATTTTTTTGTTACAAGAGATGGCTCTCTGGAAGGGGAAGAGGAAGGGAGGGAAGGTTACAGAGGATAATTTAGGTTATGTAAAAACAAAAGTTACCAATAAAAATTTATTTGAAAAAAAGAACTTGCCGTTGGGGAACTAACAGTCAGATAGATGCATTGATTTTGTCTGACAAATACAGGATACATTGGTGGTTAGGGAGGGTAATAAATGAACAAAAATAACAAAAATTCAGTTAAACAGATAGGTATCTGGTGCCTACTATGTGCAAGACTGCTCTGGCACTGGGGCATAAGGGGGAATTGAGAGGAAGAGATGCATAAAACATGGTTCCTGTCCTTAAGGCATCTCTGGAGTTGTATAGGGAAGAATAAGACATGTATATATGTGTGCACGCACACACACAGAGACACACACCCTTCAATATAGTGAGGGAGGAACAAAAGTGGTGATATGAGACCTCAGAAAAAAGGGATTTCTTTTAGTGTATGGGGGGGAGACTCAAAGAATGATTCATGGAGATTGCATTGGGCCTTAAAGGATGAATATATGAACACCGGGTTGAGGGAATTCTAGGCATTGGGAACAAATGTATTGTTGAACATGGTCATAGAATGGTGAGAAGTCTGGTTTGGCTAGAGTGTAGAGGAGTATGATTTCTTTGGTTTTGATCTGTGATTTCATCTCTGTGAACTACTCCTGGTAAAGAAACTTTGTCCACTAATGTGGCTCGCCAGCTCATCTGTCACTTAGAGTCTTAGAGTTGTCTGGAGCATCGAGAAGTTAAGTGACTTTGTTTATGGTCACACAGCCAGTAGAGGTCAAAGGCAGTATCTACCTGACTCCAAGGCTGACCCTCTACTACATGATGCTGTGTTATGTATAATATCAAGCTGGAATTGGAGCAGAGTTTTAGAGGGTCTTGAGCGTGAGGTCAGGGAGTTTGAATTTTAAACTGTCGGCAGTAAAAAATGGCTAAGATTTTTAAAAAATAAGAATATGAGGTGAGTAGAGGTAAATAGATTAAAAAGCTCTTTATTGTAGCAACATCAAGTATGAATTGGTGAATAGTGGCAGAGAGACTTAGGTTATTTCAATAGAGCAGGCAGGAAACTAGAGCAGGCCACTAAAAGTATGGGACTATTGTGGATGAAGAAGAGAGATTTCTACAGAACCACAGAATTTTACATATAGATTGAACCATCTGATCTAACTCATACCTAACTGAGAATACCCTCTACAGTGTCCCAAAGCCTTTACTTTAAGACCTCTAATGAGATAAACAAATTCTACTTTTGGATAGCTCTAATGGGAAGGAAATATTTCTTTCTTTGAACCTAATTTGCCTTTCTCTCACTTCCCCCTGGTACTGCCCTCTGGAGTAAAGCCGGACAAGTTTAATCCCTCCTATCTATGACAGCCATTCAAATATTTGAAGACAATTATTATGTTTCTCCAAGACTTCTCTTCCAATTCTTTCAGCAAGCCCTGCGTGACATGATCTGGCCCTTTACAACCTTGATCATTTTACTTTCAACACTTTCCAGCTTGTCATCATCCTTAAAATATGGTGCCAAGAACTAAACATAGCTCTCCAGATGTGTCCCAACCAAGACACAATATCACAGTACTCCAGATGTGTCCTGACCAGGGCAGAATATCCTGTCCTTTTTTTAATGGATGTTCTACCTCTGAATGTAGCTAGGACCACATTAACTTTTCTTGGCTGTTAAGTTGTACTTTTGGTTTGCTGGCCACTAAAACTTTTATATATTTTTTCAGTTGAATGGAAATATCAGATTGGGATCCGTCCCCATATGCCCCAGTGTAATAAAGCAGATGTGCTCACTTCTTATTTCCTTCTTCCACTTCTTCTTCACAGTTCTTCCTACTCCTGCCATGATTTTGTTATTCTTTCCTTTTCTTTCACCTCTCCCTCCCCCTTCTCTTCCCTCAAAAGCCCCCTTACTCATTCTTTCTCTTTCTCCCTGTCTTAAAGAGAAGTATGGCAGGTAAAAAAAGCTCCAGCTTCTTATGTCCTATGTATGGCCCTTAGTCATTAAATTGAGTTCAACGAATGCTTGTTAGGAACCTTTTATTGTTGTTAGTTTATCAGTTGTGTCTGACTCTTTGTGACCTCATTTGGGGTTTTCTTGGCAAAAGATACTGGAGTGGTTTGGCCATTTCCTTCAACTCATTATATAGATGAGGAACTGAGGCAAACAGAGTTAAGTGACTTGCCCAGGGTCACACAACTAGTAAGTGTCTAAGGCCAGATTTGAACTCATGAGGATGAGTCTTCCTAATTCCAAGCCCAGTGCTCTAACCACTGTACCACCTAGCTGCCCTGTATTAAGAGGCCATGTACAAAACACATGGGAGAGTAACAAAAAGAAATAAGGCAATCCTTAGCTTTGTGGAGCTTACTGTTGAGTGCGGGGATATGATCTACAATTGGAGTACAAAATGACAAGTAAGAGATAAAAAAGATGCTTCCTTTAGACCACATGATATCCAAACAGAAAGAAGAAAGACTTTATGGAAGAGAAAACAATGGAAAAGCTGGTTTTGAAGTGTCGATAAGATACCTGCTCTGTATGGATTTTGGAGAATGGCGTAATCTAGACAATTACTTTCTGGTTCAGTATGGATAGTTTCTAACCCCACAGAAGCTAAAAACGAGTGAAGCAGTTGAAAAATTTATTTCAGGATTGCCTAATAGAAACCACAACCCTTTTCTTTCTGGTTTTCAAGATTGACCTTAACATCTCAGTCATAGAATAGTTTCTTACTTTAGAGCTCAAACTGCTGAATCTGTTTTTGCGAGATATTTCTTGCCCCTCAAAATAAAAAAAAAAAAAGAACTTTAAAAGCACTTAAAATTTCTTTCTAGCAACAGTTTTGTTTATAGAATTCTTGGATACAAAATTTTTCTGCATGTCTAAGCAATTGCATAAATCTGGTATAATTGCTCAGATATAGGTGGTGGGAAGACAGGAAATGCTAGAGAAAACTGATTTTATCTTAGAGAAATCCACTAGGGGCAGCTAGGTGGTGCAGTGGATAGAGCACTGGCCCTGAAGTCAAGAGGACCTGAGTTCAAATCCAGCCTCAGACCAAACATTTGACACGTACTAGCTGTGTGACCTTGGGCAAGTCACTTAACCCCGATAGCCTCACTGGGAATAAAAAAAAAAAAGAAAAAAGAAATCCACTAGACAGAAATTACCTTTCATCCTGGGGCAGCCCTTTAGGTGAGTGGCCATACCAGGAGATGGAATCAAAGAATCATCTTTCATTTAGTTGCAAATGGATGAACATAAACTCCTTTGGATTATCTGCAGTATGACAGAGGCACCCTCAGGGTCTTATCGGGCAAAAATGACGATTTTAGCTTAATAGAGGCATGAGAAGAGCCCCAGAAGTCGTTCATTCAGTGCTCAATATTTGTTTATTTTTCTTGTTTCACATCTAAAATTAATTTTATTCTATATATTACAAAAATTAATATGAACATATGTTCAAGTTTTTTTTATAATAAATCATATAACTTGGGGCAACTAGTTGGCGCAGTGGATAGAGTACTAGGCCTGGAGTCAGGAAGACCTGAGTTCAAATTTAGCCTCATACACGTACTAGCAGCGTGTCCCTGGACAAGTCACTTGCTCACTTTCAACATCAGTTTCCTCCATCTGTAAAATAAAGTTTATAATAATAGCACCTACCTCCCAGGGTTGTTGTAAGGATCAAATGAGATTGTATTTGTAAAAACATTTACATAGTTCCTGGCACATAATAGACACTATATAAATATTAGCTGTTATTATTATATAACTTAAAATTAACAGCTTATAAATCACTATGTATCACCTTTAGATTCCTTTGTCCATTCACATTTTAACAGACATTAAGCACTCACTGTAGGCTTCAGTTTCCTAAGTGTAGAATGAGGGTTACTAGATGGCCTCTGAGATCCCTTCCAGCTCTAAATCTAAAGTGTTACTACTTTTTTCTCATTACTGTAAGAGATATAAAGATAAGTAAGACAAGTTTTTCCCCCCTCAGGATCTCACAGTGAAATGTGGACTGATAAACTATAGTATAAGAGATTAAAGGAAAAATGGCAAGAAAGTTCTGCAGTGCTCTGTTGTTGTTCAGAGGGGAAATACCCTAGGCATAGAGAGTGGCATGAGCTAACATGTGAAAATTGGAGAGTACATGGCGTGTTTAGGCAGTCCTGAGGAGTCTAATTTGACTGTAATCAAGGGTACATGCAAGGAGTAGTTTTAGATAAGACTGGAAAGGTAGGGTGGAGCCCAGATAAGGAGTTTGGACTATATTCTGTAGGCAGTGGAGGATTATGGAAGATTTCTGAATGGAGGATGGGTGATATGATTAGAATAGTTTAACCTGGAACTAATTTGTAGGATGGCATGAAAATGGCAAGACTGGAGGCAAGAATACCAGCTAGGAGGCTGTTTTTATTTTGTTAAAAATAATTAGAGTGGGGGTGGGGAGCAGTGTGGTATATGTGTGAAATATGTTGTCCAGCTAGACATATCTGTTGAGTGTATTTTATCCTAGAGAAAATTAAAATCATGGTTTCTGATCGCTTAACTGAGGCTATCCTTCTTTCTGGTGGATTACAGAGGACAAGAGCACAGAAGATCACCCACCTGGGGTATGGTGAAGTTCAGTCTAAGCCATGAATCTTTTAATAACATGTGCTGTTAACTTTTTTTTTTAATAAATTTTTATTGCTATCTTTTGTTTATTTTATAAATCACAAAAATTTCTTCCTGTACCTGCCTTCCTCCTCCCCCGCTTCCAGAGAGCCATATCATATAACAAATAATATTTTTTAAAGAAAAAGAAAAGGAAGAAGAGGAGAAAAAAACAATCAACAAACCTGATCAGTACTCAAAAAAATTCAGAAAATACGTGCAATGTACAACACCCATGGATCTCTCATCCAGTGGGGGTGACTTCTCATTTCTTTAGGGCAGTTGTGCTGTTGACTTTTAAGACTTTTTTGAAACTGATGAGGGGATTTTGTGTTTTGTTTATTTCTGGGGAATACCTGTCAGTGGATGCAAAGTCATGGCTTCTTTTCAGTCTAGGTGGAGTCTGACTCTGTTTACATTTTCCATGCCATCTTGGAAAAACCCCAGGTTTTTTGTTTTTTTTTTTTTTTTTAATCTAAAAAAAGCTGGCCTCTGGTCAGGAGATGGGAAACTTTGGGGACTTCCCTTTCTTGATCATATTTTCATTTGCCTGGGCTTTTAGAATCCTTGCATTGCACATTTTCCTTGTGAGTGTAAGAGGGATATCAAGGGTATGAGGTAAGGGAAGAGAGCAAAGCTATCTAGGTTCCTTAGACACTGTGTTGCCATCTGGGTTATAGGAATCTCAGTGTGGTTATTTAAAAAGAAAAAAAAAACATGATGCAAAAAATCCCTACCTCTGATGCAGTTCTGATTCTCGGGCAAGTTCTGGTCATTATTTCGGGGAACCAGTTCTGAAGATCTCAAAATGGAATCATTCATTTATTTTCCTTCAGATATTTTTTTTCCAGTTGCATGTAAAAATTTTTAACATTCATTTTAAAAAATATTTAGTTCCAAATTCTCTCCTTCCCTCCCCCCCATTGAGAAGGCAGGTAATTTTATACAGGTTATACATGTGTAATCATGCGAAATATATTAGCCATGTCTCAAAAGAAAACAGATAAAAAAAAATAAGAAAAATAAAGTTTAAAAAAGTATATTTCGATCTGCATTCAGATTCCATCAGTTCTTTCTCTGGAGGTGGATAGCATTTTTCATCCTTAGTCCTTCAGAATTTTCTTAGATCATTTTATTGCTGAGAATAGCTAAGTCATTCACAGTTGATTATTGTACAATATTGCCATTACTGCATACAGTGTTCTCCTGGTTCTGCTTACTTCACTTTGCATCAGTCCATGTAAGTCTTTCCAGGTTTTTCTGGAAGTATCCTCATCATTTCTTATAGCACAGTAGTATTCCATCACAATCATACACCACAACTTCTTTAGCCATTCCAAAGGAATCTTTTGACAGCATAACATGTACCATCCTGGAAAAAAAAAATAGACTGGAGCCAGATTGTGAAATGCTTTAAATGCCAAACAGAGTTTGTATTTTGTCCCAGTGTTTTAGGAATATCAGTTTGGTAATTGTATGAAAGATGGATTAGAAGGGATAGAAACTAGTTGTAGGAAAGGTCTAAGACAATTCTAAAGGACTCATGATGGAAAATGCTATCCACATCCAGAGAAAGAACTTTGGAATCTGAATGCAGATTGAAGCATACTATTTGCTCCCTTTTTTTTTGGTTTTGTTTTGTTTCTTCTTTCTCGTAGTTCCTCCCATTAGTTCTAATTCTTCTCTACAACATGACTGATGTGAAAATATGTTTCATATGAATGTATATATAGAGCCTGTATCAGATTGCATGCTGTCTTGGGAAGAGGGGACACAGGGAAGACAATTTAAAACTCAGTCTTAGGAGGTGAATGTTGAAAACTAAAAATTAATTAATTAATTAATTTGAAAAAAAACCCTAGATGTAAGAACACCAATTAGCCTATTTTAGTAGTCCAGATGAAACATGGTGTTGGCTTGACCTTTCTGACCATTTTCAAACCATGCCACTTGTACTCTAGTTTTCCTCCTCCCATCAAAACTCAGATTATGTCTCTGAAACCTTGGGCTCTGATAAGCGAGCTTTTTTGCTATATCTTGCCTAGAACCAGACCCCTGTATCACTTCCTGGCCATTTCCAGACCATACAAGTGCATATACTCTTCTTCTTTTTCTTCCTTCAGAATGTAAGCTTCTTAAAGGCAGGGACTGTCTTGTTTATACTTGTATCCTCAGCAATTAGTATGGCACCTGGCATTTCATAAGTGCTTAATAAGCACTTTTCTTTCATTCATTAGCTAGGATGGTTGTGGTGTAAGTGGAGGAAAGGAGATGAATGTGAAAGATGTTGTAGAGGTAGAGTCAACAAGACTTGGCAGTGGACTAGATATGAGACATGAGTGAGAATGAAGAATCAAGAATGACTCCTAGGTTGTGAACTTGAGTGAGTGGAAAAATGATGGTGCCCTTAACAGAAATAAGGAAGTTATGATAAAGGACAGATTTGGGGAAAAGAAAATTAGTTCTGTTGTGGACACATTGAGTTTTGAGACGCCTGTGGGATGTTCATCTTGACGTGTGCAACAGACATTTAGAAATGCAGAACTGGAGGGCATAGTAGAAATGAGGGATGGACGTGGAGATTTGGCAGGCATTTACGTAGTGATGGTAGTTGAATGCATAGGTGCTGATAGGTCAGTGGTGTCAATGAACTGTACTGAATCTACTGCTCATACACCTATAAAGGTTTTTGTTTGTGTTGGCCCCTAACTATAGTCAGCTATGTTGCCCCTTCTCAGTTCACTCTGATCAAAATTAACTTCAGTTACCAAAAACTTCTTTTCCAATTTAAACACAAAAGCAAATTCAAGACAAGGTGGTCCACAAATTCAAGATAAGGTGGTCCATAGTAAGATCCCCTTTATCATGTTTCTTTGGGCTCTAGTGTTTTCTGATCTGTATTTTTGCCATTGGTGAGTGATCAGGGAATGTGTGCCATTTTCTCATTATGTCTTTGCAGAATACGCTCTCTCTTTTCACCATCTTAGAGACCTGGTACTAATAGTTGGTGTCTGTCATGTTGTTTGCTTCATTGTCCCTTTGGCACATTATGAAATCCTAAATGTACATGCTGTATCTGTATGATATGATATGAAGAAACCCTCTTATCTGGCATTCTTGTTAAGTAGCTCTCACATGAAATCATTCATGCATTGTCATCATCATTATCACCACCATCACCATCATCATTGACAACAAGAAGTATTTATTAAGCCTTTATTATGTGCCAGGTACCATATTAAGTGCTAAGGATACAAAGAAAAGCAAAAATACAGTCTCTTCCCTCAAGGAGCTTACATTTTGATGGGAGAAACAATATGCAAGAACTTGTACAAGGTATATACAAAGTAGATGGAAGGCAGTCTCAGAGGGATGCTCTACCAGTGGGAGGGACCAAGAAAGGCCCCTTGTGGAAGATGGGATTTAAGCTGAGTCTTGAAGGAAGCCAGAGGAGTTAAGAGATGGAGATGAGGGAGAACATTCCAAGCATGGGGGACAGGAGATGGAGTGCCATGTGGGAGGAACAGGAAGAAGAACACTGTCATTTGATGGTGAGTACATGGAGGGGAATAAAGTTTAAGAAATTGGAAAGGTGGGGAAGGGCCAGGTTGTAAAGGGATTTAAAAGCCAAAGAGGATTTTATATTTGATTCTGGAGGTAACGGTGAGCTACTGGAGTTTGAGTATTAGGATGACATGGTTAGATCTGTGCTTTAGGAAGATTATTTTTACAGCTGAGTGGAGAGGTAGGGAGACCAACCAGAAGGCTATTGCAGTAGTCCAGAGTAAGATGATGAGAGCCAGCACCAGGGTGGTGGCAGTGTTAGAGAAGGGAAGAGAGCACACAGGTGTCAGTATATAGGACAGGTGTTGTGAAAATAGAAACAGCAAGACTTGGCCAAAGAATGGATATATGGGTTGAGTGTAAGACACAAATTAAGTATGACACTGATATTGTTAGCCTGGGTGACTGAGAGGGTATTGGTGCCCTTGACAGTAATAAGAGAGTTTGGAAGAGGGGAAGGTTTCAGGGGAAAGTTAGTAAGTTCTGTTTTGGACGTGCGGAATTTGATATGTCTATGGGACATCCAGTTCAAAATGTCCAAGATGTAGTTGATGATTGGAAACTTGAGCTCAGGAGAGATGTTAGAACTGGACAAATAGATTTGATAATTTAATGTATAGAAATGATAGTTGAATCTGTGGAAGCAAATGAGATTATCAAGCAAGATTGTAAAAAAAAGGTGAAATATGAAAATGTTTTAATAAAAAATTTTAGAATTAAACAACTTAATTCAATCTCTTTGTTTTGTGATTTTCCTAAAGTACAGCTGTGACTATCTCACACAAATGCACCCACACCCACTCACGCACACCCAAACATACATCCACTCAGTAAACTCTAGTGGCTCCTTGTTGCCTCTACTACCAAATATAAATTCTGCATTTAAAATGTTACAACCTGGCCTGTTCCTACTGCAGCAATTGAATTTTAATTGAAGAGTAAACTGAGGCAGATCTCTGAACAAGATATTTATTAGCAGGGGCATGCTACCTGTCAATAAAAGGTTTGATGGCTTGCCTCCATTAATGCCAAATACCCTGAGCAGGATGACAGTTCCCCTTATATAGGGTTTTGGGGAGTACAGAACAAAGAACAGAGCAAGGCAGATGATGTCATAGAATTAAAGGCAACATGGTTGGTTATAGAGTTGAGACACAGGGAACAGCATGATTGGTTGGAAGTTTGGTAATGGGGGCTAGCAGTGACTCCCCTTTTTCTCTCATGAGACTAAGAAGTGCCAGGTAGCTAGGTGACTCAGTGGATAGAGTGCCAGGTCTGAGGTCAGGAAGACTTATCTTCCTGAGTTCAAATCTGGCCTCAGACACTTAATACCTGTGTGACCCTAGGGAAGTCACTTAAGCCTGTTTGCCTCAGTTTCTTCATCTGTAAAATGAGCTGGAGAAGGAAATGGCAAACCACTCTAGTATCTTTGCCAAGAAAACCCCAAATGGGGTCTTGAAGAGTCAGACACGACTGAAAAATGGCAGAACAGTTATTTGATATTGGCACACACTTTTGGACAGCAAACCAGATGTCCTTGAAGGATAGCTTGATGGAATAAAGATATCAGCCCCAAACTCCTTTGATTTCTCACACATTCTCCAAGGTCAGTTAAATTCCTTGAGGCAAGAGAACTAGATTTTTAAACTTAGCCCATTACAGGCCAGCTGAACTTTGCACTAAGTTCAGAGACAAAGAACCATGACTTAAAGCAGTTTACAGGCAAAATCAACTACTTGTAAATAGGACCAATAAGGAAATGATGCAGGATCAATTTTAATCTTCTCACTACCTTTTCAGTCTACTCAATACATCACTCCCTTAAATGCTCTGTGTGGTCTAGGGATACTGGCCTACTTACTGTTCCTTACACATGATGCTCTACTCTCTCTCTCTGTATCTTTGACTCCTTTTTCTCCTTCCCTCCGTACTGGGAATATTCTCCCTGCATGCCTCAGCCTCCTAGTATCCTTAGATCTCTTCTTGACACAAAGTGAAACCTTATGCACAAAGCTCCTGGTCACCCCAGTTTATAGTGTCTTTCCTTGCAAGCTTATCTCAGATTGGTTTGTATATGATCAATCTCTTGTAGATGTCTATAGATACATATTCTCTAATCATCTCTCCCTCATTAGAATGTAAACTCCCCAGAACCTGATACATAGTAATAAGCACTTAATTCTTGATTGATTTCATGTCTAGACCTGTAACATGACAATTTTTCAAATTTATTTATTAGTTCTGGCCAGGTTATAAATATGGAATCACACAATTGTGTAGCATTTGAGTTGCTGCATAAATAATTCAGTTTTTTAAAAATTTCTTTAAGAATAGTTTCTGGAAACATAGAAGAAATTCCATTTATTTTAACTGTCTTAATATCTGAGCCAACCATGGTAGGTTCCCTGAGGAACTATGTAGAATCTCTTCCTTCTGAATATGCTGTGGGAGGACAGCCATAACATCATGAGGGGAAATCAAGAAGCAAGGAGACAAGCATAGGGAATAAGAAACCCTCACCTTTCCATTCTTGTTGGAGGCAGGAAGGTATTCTTGGAATAGCGCATCATATAAACTAGTTAGAGGAAGTCAAATTCACAATGCTCCGTTGTTAGGAAAGATTCAGTTGAACAAGTGCTTACCAAGTGTCTGCCCCCTAAAAGTGGCATATAGATGTCTGCCAGCCATTCCTTTTCTAGCAGCTAGCTCTGGTTTGGTTTTTTTTTTTTCCCTCAGCTCTGGGCATTTTCTTTCTTTTTAAAAAAATTGTTTTGTTTTGTTTTTCCCAATTACAGGTAAAGAGAATTTTTAACATTCATTTTTTAAATTTTTTTTTTTGGAACAAATCTTT
>NW_020947062.1:16447263-16572962 GCF_900497805.2 Vombatus ursinus
TGGACTTAATAGAATGTCAGAATGAGAAGAGACCACAGAGGCTGTCATGTACAGTGACCACCTCTGTAACATACCTGACAAGTGGTCACCCAGACTTTACTTGAAAATCTTCAGTGATCTCTAGTAATGGGGTATCCACTGTCTTCTACTTTGGGATGACAAATTAGTAGGGAGGTTTGTTTTAAATTGAACCTTCTGAAAATACTGCTTTTGAGCATTAGCTGTCCATCTTAATTTTACTCCTTGGAGTGAAGCAGAAAAAATCTAATGATGCTTCAACTTGATTGCTGTTTAAATATTTGAAGAACACAATCATGTGTCCCCTCTATCTTCTTCTTCAGGTTAAGCATTCTGAGTTACTTCAGCTGACTCTCCTATGGCATGTTCTTTTGTCCTCTCACCACCTTGGTCAGTTCTAATGAACTCTGAGTAGTTTGTCACTGCCCTTAGTAAAATTTTGCATTCAAGTAGATCAAAGTATTTTAGATGTGGTCTCACTGGAGCAGATAATCGCAGAACTAGCATCTCCTTTTTTTTTTCCTGAACACTGCTTTTCTTTATTTAGAAAACAATTTTTGTGGGGCAGCTAGGTGGCGCAGTGGATAGAGCACTGGCCCTGAAGTCAGGAGGACCTGCGTTCAAATCCGGCCTCAGATCAAACACTTGACACTTACTAGCTGTGTGACCATGGGCAAGTCATTTAACCCCAATTGCCTAAACAAAAAAGAAAGAAAGAAAGAAAACAATTTTTGGAATCAGCAAACATGAATATTTTAAAATGTATACAAAGAAGGCCAGAACATGGGGATTATATGTGAAATAGTAAATCCATTACATACAGCTTATTTTCTAAAATATATATTAAGTTCAACAATATAGTACCAACATTGTCCTACTTGTTTGTATTCCCTTCCAAACTTCCTTCCACACTCTTCTGTGTTATTTTAAAAATGTTTTATTGTTAATCTTTTTTTCTTTTTTGGGTATCCTTATGACTATACTCCTTTTAGCTGAATCCCCACCCCTCACCCCCCCAAAAAAAATCCTTCATTTTAACAAGTATATGTCTAGTTCTGTATTTACAGTGCATTACTTTCCCACCAAGAGATGGGGGGCAGGCATGCTTCCTCATCAGTTTTCTGGAGTAGTGATTGATCGTTTTCTTGTATATGTTGTGGACATTGTATGAATAATTCTTCTGGTTCTGCATCAATTTTTACAAGTCTTCCCAAATTTCTTTGAATCCCATTCATAATTTCTTATGACAAAACATTGTTATTCATATACGATAATTGTTTAGTCATAACCCAATTTGTTTTTTGGGGGTTTTTTTTTTGCTATAACAAAAAGTGATACTACAAATTTTTTCATATGGGTCATTTCTTTCTTTCAAGATATCTCCTTTCATTCTCCTATAATTTTTTATAAAGCTTTTTATAATTGGCTCACATATCTATTTGGTGTTTTATTATGGTACATAATTTCCCTTGATATTCTTGACCTTTTGTTTGTACAGATTAATTTTATTATTATTTTTAAGCTCAATAAAGTAATTCTTTGATAGGTTTGATGGGTATGTCACTGAATCTGCATATTAATTTAAATAGTATTGTCATTTTTATTATATTAACACAGCACAACTATGAACAATGAATTTCTCTCCAATTATTTGTCTTTATTTCTGTAAAGAATGTTTTGTAGTTATATTCATATAACTTCTGTGTTTGTCTTGGTAAATTGACCTACAGATATTTTATATATACTTTAGTAGTAGTTTTGAGTAGAATTTTCTTTTTGTAACTTTCTGATGGATTTTTTTTTTGTATTATTTTTTGTGGGTATATTTTATTTCTTCTTTATTGAACTTATTTTTCAATTAATTTTGAGTTAAATCTTGAGTTAAATCTTCTCTAAGTAAACCATTGTACCATTTGCAAAAATGAAAATTTTGTTTCTTTGTGCTTGTTTTTAAATTTTTCTTTTTGGGTATTTCAATTATATCTAGTGTTTTTAGAACTAGATCAGATTGTAATGATGACAATGAACAACCATTGCTTTACTCCTGAGCTTATTGGAAAAACCTTTAGTGTTTCTTCATTATGAATAATGCTTTCAGTTTTAGATAAATGTTTGTTTACCATGTTAAGAAAAAGTCCGTTTATTCAAGTGCTTTTTTAATTGACATAGGTATTATATTTTATCAAAAGCTTTTTCTGCATCTGTTGATATCGTCAGGGGATTTTTATTGGTTTTCTTTTAATATGATCTATTAGTTTTTCTAATACTGAGTCAACCCTGCACTCCTTGTACAAATCTAACCTACTCATAGTAGTTATCTTTTTAATATATTGTTGTACTCTCTTTGCTGATGTTTTATTTGCTATTTTTATATTGATATTCATTAGAGATATGGGTCTATAGTTTTTTTTTTTTTCTTTGCCTCTCCCTGGCTTAGGTATCTGGACCATATTTGTCTCATAGAGTTTGGTGGGATTCCTTCTTTCCCTGTTTTTGCAAACAGTTTACGTAAAGTTTGAGTTAATTGTTCTTTGAATGTTTGAGAGAATTCACTTTTAAATTCATCTTGTCCTGAGTTTTTTACCTTTGGTAGTTCATTTATAGCTTTTTCAATTTCTTTTACTGAGATGTAATTATTTAAATTTTCTGTTAGTTGTTCTAAGTTGTTTATATTTTTGTAAACTTTATTTTATTTAAATTATTTTTGCTAATATATAATTTGACAAAAATTTTTTATAATTTTCTTTGTTTCTTATTCAACTAGATGGTTCAGTGGTTAGAGTACTGGATCTGAGTTCAAATCCAGTTTCACACACTAACTGTGTGTCCTTGGGAAGGTCACTTAACCTCTGTCTGCTTTAGTTTCCCCTTCTGTAAAATGAGGATAATAATTGCATCTACCTCCCAAGGTTGTGAGGATAAAGTGAGATAGTAATTGTAGAATACTTTTTAAACCTTAAAGCACTATATAAATGCTAGCCAGTATAATTGTTATTATGAATTCTTCATTTTTGATATTGACAACTTTGTTTTCCCCCCTTTTTGATGAGATTAGGTGATATCTATTTTAATTCATATTTTTTCCTTTGTCAAAATAGCTCTTGGTTTTATTTATCATTTTAATAGGGTTGGGTTTTTTTTTCTATTTTCTTTGTCATTTTCTTTTTCAGAATTGTTATTTTTGTAAGTTTGATTGGGGTTTTTTGATTTGTTGCTTTTTAGTTTTATTTGTATGCTCAATCCATTAATATGTTCTTTCTATTCTTTGTTAAAGACAATGTTTGGAAATATAATTTTTTCCATATGGATTGAATTGTTTGGCTATATCCTAAAAGTTTTTAGTATGATGTTACATTATTTTGATTTCTTTAGTGAAATAACCCTTTTCCCCCTGTAATCTGTTCATTGACCCACCAATTTTTTAGGATTGAATTAGTCTCCATTTAAGTTTGAATCATTTTTTCAGAGGCCCTTTATTAATTATAATTTTTATTGTATTGACATTCACAGTTGATCATCATGTAGTATTGCTGTTACTGTGTAGAAAGTTCACCTGATTCTGCTCACTTCACTTTACATCAATTTTTGTAAGTCTTTCCATGTATTTCTGAAATCATCCTGCTTATCATTTCTTATAGCACAATAATATTCTGTTACAATCATATACCACAACTTGTTCAGCCATTCCCGAGTTGATGGGCATCCCCTCAATAAAAAGATAGTTTAAGACTAGGTTGTGGATAGCTTTAAATGTCAAATAGAGGCATTAATATCCTATTTTAGATTGTAGGAAATGAGAACCTGAACTTGGGTGGTGGTAGGTGCAAGAAATACTGTGGAGGTAGAAATGAGAAGATTTGGCAACTGATTAGATGGAGGATAAGAGAAAGGAAGAATTAGAAAGTAATCCCAAGGTTGTAAATCTGTGTGATTCTTGAGTTTTATATTTGAAAGTAAAATTTTCTATTCAGCTCTGGTTTTTTCATCAGGAATGCTTGAAAGTCCTCTACCTCATTAAATACTTATTTTTTTCCCCTAAAGGATTATACTCAGCTTTGCTGGCTAAGTGATTCTTGGTTGTAATCCTAGTTTCTTTGCCCTCCAAAATATCATATCCCAAGCCCTCTAATGCTTTAATGTAGAATATGCTAAATCTTGGGTTATCCTGAAAATGGCTCAACAATATTTGAATTGTTTCTTTGTGGCTGCTTGTGATATTTCCTCCTTGACATGGGAGCTCTGAAATTTGGTTATAATATTCCTAGGAGTTTTCATTTTGGGATCTCTTTCAGGAGGTGATAGTGGTTCTTTCAAGTTCTGTTTTACCCTCTGGTTCTAGGACAGGGGTGTGGAACCCGAGGTCATATGTGGCCCTCTAGGTCCTCAAGTGTGGCACTTTGACGGAATCCAAATTTCATGGAACAAATCCCCTTAATAAAAAGATTTGTTCTGTAAAATTTGGACTCAGTCAAAAGGCCACACCTAAGGATCTAGAAGGCCACATGTGGCCTAGGATATCAGAACAGTTTTCCTTGATAAATTCTTGGAAGATGATGGCTCTTTTTTTGATCATGGCTTTTAGGTAATCCAATAATTCTTAAATTATCTCTCCTGAATTTATTTTCCAGGTCAGTTGTTTTTCCAGTATTTCCCATTTTCTTCTTTTTTTAAAATTCTCTCTATTTTGTTTGATTGTTTCTTGATGTCTTGTGGAATCATTAACTTCTACTTACCCAATTCTACTTTTTAAGGAGTTCTTTCCTTTGGTGAATTTTTGTACATCTTTTCCCATCTGGCCTATTCTGTTTTTTAAGGTGTTATTTTCTTCTGTGTTTTTTTGTGCCTTCTTTACCAAGTTGTTAATTTTTTTTCCCATGATTTTCTTGCATCACTCTAATTTCCTTTCCAAATTTTTCCTCTCTCCTATTTGATTTTTAAAATCCTTTTTAAGCTATTCCAGGAAATCTTTTAGGGTCTGAGACCACGTTACATTTTTCTTTGAGGCTTTGCATATAGCTACTTTGATTTTGTTGTCTTCTTCCGAGTTTGTGCTTTGATCTTCCTGGTCACTATAGTTAACTATCTATATTCAGGCTCTTTTTTTGTTGTTTGCTCGTTTTCCTAGCCTATTTCTTGACTTTTAATTTTATGTTGAAGTTGGATTATGCTTCCGAGGTAGAAGGGGCACTGTCCCAAGGTTCAGGTTTTTGAGGCTGCTGTTTTCAGAGCTAGTTTAGGGGTGGGGATGGGGAGTGGGAAAGAGTGAGTCTTTAAGTTTTCAGTTCTTCCAAGGGTGGTATGATCCAAGGAGAGGTGTGTTCACTGTTATCTTGGCGTGTGCTCTGGTCTGTGGGTGACCACAAGCACTCTTTTACACCCTGGAACTGTGACCAGAGTCACTGCTCCTGCTAGTGCTCTTTGCCCTGAAACTGAGACTTGGAACTGCATCTGGGCAGTGCAACAGAGTCCTGCTTCCAGTGCCAGCAAATAATCCCCTATCATCTCCTTCTGACCAGTTGTCTTACCATCAGTGGGCTGAGAGCTGTGGAAGCCACTGCTGCCAGTTCTGTTGCCCTCAAGGCCTGCTTGTGGGTCAGGGCCTGTTCCTGACTGTGCTGTGCTCTCACCCCAGTGAGTCAGATCTTTCTTGCCAAGCTTCTAAATTTACCTGGGCTGAAAAATTGTTTCACTCTGTCATTTTTGTTGCTTCTGCCACTCCAGAATTCATTTTGAGACATTATTTTAATGTTGTTTGGAGGGGAATTTGGAAGTGCTTAGAAAAGTCTCTACTTAACTCTGCCATCTTTCCTCTGCCCCATCCCCATCTATTCCAAGCAAAGATCCTATCCCTTCTTTGATCTCTTTTTTTCCTCACATATAGCTTTTTTTTTAAAAGTCCTTATTGTATTTTACTTCCTTTGCCAGCCTCAGTTCATGCTGAGCTTTAGCATTCTAGATGCTATTTTACAATGAACATGCCATCTTTTTAATAGTCATCTTCTTTAACCTCACTTTGCTTCTCTCTTCAGCATATTTCTTTTTAAAATATAAGTTAGTTGGTGTATTCCCTGTAAAAACATGGGTTTCTTCAGACAAATTCCATTTTTTCCTTGTCATTGGAATTATTTCCCTTTATGTCTTCAGAATTGCATCTTTGTTCATCTCCTATCCAGGGTTAATTTCCCCCAAAGTATTTTATCCTAGGGAGCCCTACCTACCTTTGCTCTGAACTATTTGAAGTCTGAATCTCTCAAAATCTGTAGTACATGTCCAACTATGCACAGATTTCCTCTCCTCTATCACAAACTCTAAAAGGGAGTGGTCACTTCCCCCAGGATTTTCATCATTTCCACCCCAACAAACAGTTCTTCCCTGTTAGTGAGAATCACATCCAGAAGGGTTTCTCTGTCTTTTGAAAGATGAAATGATCACTAAGAAAAGTTAAGAATTTATTAATTGCTCTGCTTTTGGCAGAAAAGAGTAAGATTCCTATTAAATGTTTGAAAAAATTCCCATACTTATTATATCACGCCTCTGTGCTATGCTTGTCATCTGTTTCCCAAGCTCCAGTAGTCAGAGCCTTCGGGTTTATCAAACACTGTACTACTGTGTTGAGTGGCATCTGGATTTGTGTCTCCAATCTGTTCCATCAGCCAACTTTTCTATGTTTTAACCAGTACCAAATGGTTTTGTTTATTACAGTACTATTAGTTTCCCTTCCTCTTATGGGAAAAATTCTTAGCCAAACAAGGGACAGTGGAGATGATAAAAAATGGGCAGTTTTGAATACAAAAAATTAAAAAGCTTTTGCAGGAATAAACCAGTAAAGACAGAGCGAGAAATGAAATAGTGGAGTAGGAAAAACATTTGCATCAGATATAGAGAAAACTAATTGCAAATTATACATGGAGTCATTCCATGAATAGTTTTCAAAAAAATTGCAAATTGGGGGCAGCTAGGTGGCACAGTGGATAGAGCACCAGCCCTAGATTCAGGAGGACATGAGTTCAAATTTGGCCTCAGACACTTGACTAGCTGTGTGACTCTGGGCAAGTCACTTCACCCCATTGCCTTGCACAAAAGAAAAAAAAAATTGCAAATTATAAACGATAACATGAAAACATGTTCCAGATCAGTAATAGCAATAGAAATGCAGATTAAAACAATTCTGCAGTTGACAGACAAATTGACAAAGATGACAGTGGTCATAGTTGAAGAGACAAGATGATGGGAGGAAAGTCAAATTGCTCCAACGTAAGTGGAACTATTTTATGGGCCAGTTATTCTGGACTTGAATTTGGAGTTGTGCAAGAAAAGTGACAAATGTAGCAATATCTTCTGGCTCAGATGGCCATCCTGGGCAGATCTCTCAAGGAAGTCTAAGACAGAAACAAAAAAGTAAACCAAAATAATCCTAGCAGCATTCTTTTTATCAAAGGAATTGGAACTAGAAACAACATAGGTCCCCAGTAATTGAGAAAAGGCTGAAAAATTCATATATGAATGTAATAGAATTAATATTCCATTGTACAGTAAGAAATGACAAGTAAGGAATCCAGGGAAATATGGAAAGATTTGTATGAATTGATGCAGAGTAAAATAAGCCAAACCAGAAGAACAGTATACACAGTGACTGCAGCTTTGTAAATTTACAAAGATCACTAAAGGGAAGTCAAACTATGCATAACTGAAAAATCAGCAAAGATCTCAAGGAACAGATGATGAAATATACTTTCTCCCTTACTGCAGAGTGGTGGAGGACTGCTAAGACTGAATAGTGCATGTTTATCAGCTGTAGTCACTCTAGCAAATATGTGGCTCCAAGAAGCTGTAGCATGTGGAGTGGCCACACCCCAGTAAACCATTTTAGTAGATGGGCTAAACCAGGTTGAAGGTAACTGACAGGCCTCAAACTTGGTGTTGAATTAGGGGGGATGTCTACCCAAGCATTTGAAGACTTCCCCCAGCAGAATAGGCAGATGAGAACAATTTGTTCTAATGGCCATGAAGGTGGCTAAAGCAGGTGCTGTGGAGTGCTCACAGCTTGGTCAGACATCAAAGATGCCAAGGTTATCCAATGCATCCTGGGCCATTACCAGTTGTCCTGACTTTTGTCCTGCCATTGGACTCTGATGACTCTTGGAAGAGAAAGTGAGGCTGACAACTTTGTACAACTCTACTTTACTTAATCCAATTCACATGCAAGTCAAGACATCATCCATGATATCATTGTTGCTCTTTGAAAACAAAAGATGAACAGCAACAACAATCTTTGGAAGAGGAGTGGGTTTTGGGGGGGAAAATGAATTTTGTTTAGTGAATAAGATAGCTATGGGACGTCCTGTTTGAAATATCCTCTAGGCAGCTGGAGATATACTGGACCTCAGAAGAGAGTAGGGTTGATTACATAGGTTTGAGCATCATCCTTATAAAGGTAGTCATTAAACTTCTGGGAGCTGTTGATGTCGCCAAGGAAGACTTTAGAAACAGGACAGAATAAGGCCTACAATAGAGACTTGCAATATATCCCTGGTCAAGGTGGGGTGGGGCATGATACAAATGATGGATTAGGACAAGTGACTGAAAAGGAGTGGTCAGAGAGGTACAAGAATCAGAAAAGAGTGAGTGGTGTCACAGAAACCCAGAGGAGAGAGTGTAAGTAGGAGAAGAAGGTGGTTACTGGCTGCAAAGAGAGGTCAGGAAGGAGGAGGAATAAGAAAAGGCCATTAGATTTGTTAGTTAAAAGATCATTGGTAACTTTTCAGAGAGTCGTTTGAATTGAGTAATGAGGAGGGAAAACAGATTGCAAAGGATTGAGAGGTGAGAAGAGAGGAAGTGAAGGCAAGGAGTGTAGATAGCCTTTTCTAGTTTGGTTGTGAAAACGATGAAACATATAGGACAATAGTTTGAGGGGATGGTAGGGTCTGGTGAAAGTTTGAAGATGGGGTGTTTATTAACGATAGGGAAAGAACTGATAGATAAGGAGAGACTGAAGATTGGGGGAGAGGAATTGATTATAGAGACAATCTTAAGGAGAAGACAGGAAGGAATGTAATCAAGGGTACATGTTGAGGGGTTGGCCTTGACAAGGAGACTGATAAAAAGGAGGAGAATGGGGGGTGTTGTCACAGGTTTTTGAGAATAGAGTATTTGGTTTACTTTTTCCTAGTCAGAGAACACAGCCCAAAACAAAGGCATTTAGTAAAGTAGCATTGTAAGAAAAGTAGCAATAGAATATACCTTTCTTTCCATGAAATGAAAATGAGGCACTCTCTTCCACAAACACACACACCATCGTGGAAAGAGAGGACATTCTTAGGGATCATGTGGAGGGGGTCACATAGGGAACCCCTATGTCCAGAGCAGATTTAAAAAGAGAACATGTGTGACAGGAGCTCATACAGAGAGGAGCAATTCATGCCTCTGATGTTGTAGGGCTGCTGATATCATTGTGCTGGTGTTCTCTCTGTCTGTTTCCTGCTGGGCACTTCTCTAGGTTGGACTTGGAACCTGAACATTGTTTGTCTGCTGCTCTTTGTTGGGTATTGCTTATCAGCTACTCCTTGCTTTTCTTTTTCTACTGAACTTCAGCTGGAATCCTCAGCAAAGATGCTATTTCTTCCCCATAAGCTGAGGAGTAAGCTTTACCATCTCTCTATTAGTTGACCCCCGCCCAGAGCCTTCTTTTAAAAAGGCAGGGTCCTCATAAAGCCTAACCTCTGATGAGGATGAAAGAAAACCTCAGTTTCTTTCCTTAAAGGGAGCTCTTAGAGTCTTTGCCTCCAAGGACCAAGCTCTTTTGTTTTTTGTTGTTGTTGTTGTTGTTGTTTTGGCTAGGCAATGGGGTTAAGTGACTTGCCCAGGGTCACACAGGTAGTAAATGTTATGTGTCTGAGGTCAGATTTGAACTCAGGTCCTCCTGAATCCAGGGCCAGTGCTCTATCCACTGCACCACTTAGCTGCCCCAACCAAGCTCTTGGAACAGAAACAAGCCAGTCATTTAGTTTGAGCTAACAGTCATTGAGACTCTCTTTGAACTACTTGCTTCCTCCTGTTTAGGGTACCACCTGTTAGCAGAATTAATGTCTCTGCCTCAAGCTTCTTTCTGACTTGGAGTTAGAAAGTCCCCTTTAATTTATGTTAGTTGCTGATTACCAACTTGTATCTTGTTTAAGTCATTTCCAAGTCTGCCTTCTAACTCACCACAAAGGGCTTTCTAGGTCAGGGCTGCCAAATCCTTTGGGTCCAGCCATACAAATGAGTCTGAACAAGCACAAAAGCTAAGCTAAGAGAGCAGTGTAATTGACTGGCAGTATAATCCCAGCTCATGTTCCTGGTTTTATTATATACAGGTGGGTAGTGACAAGCCTCCCAAACTTTGAGCTTCCATATAGCTGGATGCACTAAGAGACTGACTGCTCCTAGGGACTGGGAGGAGGGAACCCTCAAAGCTCATTTTTTTTCTCTAAAATTAATTGTTTGGGTGGGATGCTAGGGGCTGTGTGTGTTAGTTTGTTGTGTGCTCATTTAGGGTGTGTGAGGATGGAATGAATGACTTGTTGCTTCTAAACTGTTGGAATTTTTTTAGATTGGCTTCTGAACTGCAAATTTTAAACTTGAGGTTGAGCCTCTTGTATTCTTTCTGGGCCGGCATTTTTAAGAAAGCATTTTGTGATTCCTAGTGCAGAAGGGGAAACATAGGGAAAGTTTTAAGAACTAGAGTGGTTTTAAAAGCAATGTAGGGGATTTTCAAAAATGATGCAACTTTGATTTATCCTAGCAGCTGTTTTGGGGTCAGCTTCTGCTGTACAAAACTCCTCTAGTTCATTTTGGTGACTCAGGTATTGGAGAATTTTTCTATCCTGAGCCAGAATTAACAAGGAATGTTATTGTTATTCTTTAGTTTGGACTAGGGTCTGAGCCTGGCTGCTGGGCAGTTCCTGAGAGCTTCAGAGTCATTGTTAGAGTTTGATAGCAAAAAAAGAGAGTGTCAAAATACTGTGTCTCCAAGTCAGCTTATGGAAACCTTTGTGACCACTCTTAGTCTAAACCTCAAATCCTTCTCCCATTTATATCATGGAAGTGATGCTTGTGATTCAAATGAGGTCCATAAATATACTCACACATCAAATATACCATTTTACTTCTAAACCTTGAAGCAGATTATTTTAACCACAATTCTTACACTACGTGGGGGTAGCCCTTTCATACCACATAGGAATATTTTTTCTTTTATTTCAGCCCAGTCACTCATCTGTGTCTGAAAGAGCCTCTGGAGGACAGAGCTCATTGTATCTTTGTCAGAGTGATTTACTCAGCTTAGATGTCAACCTGGCTGATTCCCCTGTCTCTAGTTGTCCCTAATAGCTCCTGTGTGTCTGAGTTAGCTTTACTAAGATGCTAAAAGTTTTTGATTATTGCTTTGAACAATTATGCTGAGTTCCTGTTTTCCAAGGTAAGAGACTTTCCTCCCCTTGTAACCTGCTTCAACAGGGCCAAGGTTGAGGGACAGGTGATGTTATGCAGTTTTTATACATGTTCTAATGGTGGCTTAGTACCCTTATTGATATTATCATTTATATTATACATATATATTATATATAATATTCTGATTTCATGCATGTTTTGGGAGGTCTCTTCAATGCTGATGATTCATATCCAGGTGAGTGTGTTCTGCTTTGTAAATGCATTCCCTTGATCTCTGATCTCTGAGAGATAGCCCTTATTGGTATTTGAAGGCAGTTCTTTGTCCATAGCAGTATTTAGTTCAAAAAGTCTTGATTAATATGCTATCCTTGACACTGTACAGTTTGAATTAGACAATGGCTCCTTGGAGCCTCCAGAGATTGTTAGCAAACAGATAACCACTGAATGATGTGGTATTAGCATGATACACAAGGTGTGGGGGAGGAATGGGTTTTTGAGGAATGATAGGGAAAGGAAGTTGGGATCTTGGAATTTAACCTTGAACTCAGTGAAATAAATCCGTTGTATCAAACTCCCAGATCAGCACCTGAACCAGATTAAGATGTAATTGGGAAATGTTTAACAAAATAAATAAAAATACAACATAGATAATGTTAATTTGTGGTTTTCTAAGTCAGTATGTAGCCAGTAGAGATGAATTCCTATTTGAGTTGGGACACCACTGATTTAAGTGATCTTTTTGTGTGTGTGTGTGTGTGTGGCCTTTAACTTTTCCAAATCCAAGGAGACTGTCTTCCATGTTGCTCAGGCCTAGTGTAGTTGAAAGCACAGAGGACTGGAAACCATATGACCTCACCATTAGTCCTAGCTCTGTCACTAGTTTTGTGGCCTCTGAAACTCAGCATGTCCAAAACAACTCACTGTCTTCTTCCCTTCTGCCCTCCCCACCCAACCTAACACTCTTTAAAACTTCCTTTTTACTGAGGACATTGTAATCCTCTCATTTTTACATGCTCCCAACCTTGGTGTCATCCTTGACCTCTTATTCTCACCTCACATATCCAATTAGTTGATATACCTTCTTTCTCATATATATCCCATCCTGTCTGCCATGTACTGACCACCACCCTATTTTAGGCTCTCCTCACTTATTACCTGCTCTATTGCAGTAGCCTCGTAATTAGTCTCTCTGTCTCAGATCTATCTCCACTTCAGTCGATTTTCCTCTCATAACCATGTAAGCCCTCTGCTTCATAAACTTCATAAACTTCAATGGCTCCCCTTTACCTCTAGGATCAAATATAAACTCTTCTTTTTGATGTTTACATCCTGGTCACCAACTACCTTTCCAGTTATATTTCACTACATTCATGGACACAGCAGTTCATCTAGGCTGGCCCTCTTGCTGTACTTCACATGTGGCACTCCATCCTCTATCTTGTTACTGGCTGTTCCTCCTTCCTAGAAAGCACTCTTAGCTTAAGCAACACCTTCTACATGAAACCTTTCTTGATCCCCAGAGCTACTATCAACTCCCTGCCCCCAAGGAAAAAAAAATTATTTTATCCCCTTTTATATATACCTATCCACGTTTATGTTTTCTGCCCTTGCTATGTTGTAAGTTCATCAATGTCAGGGGCTACTTAAATTTTGCTTTTTGTATCTTTAGTGTATGCTACACATTAGGTGCTTAGTAAATGCTTGTTGGTTGATTCTATGACTTTAGACAAATCCCTTTTTATATCTAGGCCTCTGCTCATCTGTAAAATGAGGAGGTTGTACTAGATCTCTCTGTAACATTCTAAGATCTAGGAAGGAGACCTGGTTCTGGTTCTTTTTCTTCTGCTTACCAGTCCTATGGTTGTAAGCAAGGCGCTTATACTCTTGAAGCTTTGGCTTCCACATTTGTTAAATGGGAAAAATCTCATTTACCTGCTTCATTCAACTGTTGTGATGATCAAATGAGATAATGTACATAGAAACCCTTTATGAAGAACTGTTAAGTTTTGTTAAGTACTACAGAAATGTAAGGTGATGCTGTCATTCTCCCTACCTGTAGATTATTCCTCGGCTAAATAGTAGGCATTTAATTCATGTTTATTGATAGACATAGAGTTGGAATGGACCTTTGATATATTCTAGCCTAAACCCCTCATTTTATAGAGGAAGAAATTGAGGGCCTTAGAGGTTAAATGACTTACCTAAGTTTACTTAAATAATAAGCGGCTGAACTAAGGTTGGAATTCATGTCTTCTAGATCCAAATCCAGTGCTCTCTTGCTATTTTATCATCCTTTACTTATGTTTAGCAATCCCCTCCCCCAAATTCTGTGCTTTTGCAAACAACTCGACTCTGTTGCAGGGTGGGTGTCTTGTATTGTGTATGTGACTGAACAGCAGAGATACAATACTGACCAGGAGTTAGTATTGCCTGTCAGGTGACTGTCTGGATTACCAGTTAATTCATGATTATAAAGTCAGGGATCCTGGTTAACTGGATAATGATTCTTGGAATTCATTTTTCTTTTGATGATGTTGGGTTCCAGTGACATGCTTTCTTGTTATAAACTTGTTGACCTGAGTTAGAAACAATATAGGAAGCCTTCTTTATTTCATGCCTACTATACCTGGTAACAGATTCCCTCCCTGCCTTCTTTCTAGGCGGTAGGTCCCAATACCCCTTACGTTTATGGAGCAGGGTGGACATTCTGCCTGGCTTACCTGGCTATGGCCCTCATGGCTCTTCTCCTGTTCCCAGGTAACCAGGTCATTGAAGTCCTTCTGCTGCCTTCTCTCCAGCTGCCCGTCCTTTGAAGCAGAAGTGACCTGGCTTCCCCCCCGTCGTTTTTTTGTCCAAAGAAGCTTTTTCTTTCCCCCCTGAGGATTTGTTACTGGGAGGCATTTCTATATTTACATAGGCTTGCTCCTAGCCAAACCCCAGATCTCTGGGCCAGAGGGTGATGGGCAGGGTTGTTGCGTGTTGCTGGGTAACCAAAGATGAAATGCTACAAGTATGTTCCCTAAGGCATTCTACCCCTGTCCCTCTCCTTACAACCTTCATTCGTCTTTCCCTCTGCCTGCCCACCTTCCTTGGCATGTGTTTTTGAAGGGCCAGAGCTTCTCATCCTCTTTGTTCCTATGTGTTAAAGAGCCTGGCAGACCCAGGCATAACTTGCGTGGCTATATCAAGGACATAAGGGTTCATGGGGAGATTAAGTACCACAGCTACAACTGCTGCTTCCCTGATGAATGGGAGGAAGAAGAAAACCTGGGACTATACCAGGGGAGAAACAAAGGGTGTTCTTTGCTAAGAACATTGGAAGTGATCCTTCTTCCCTTTTGGCTAGTGTGGTGAATCCCTCTTTAAATTT
Organism: Vombatus ursinus; assembly: GCF_900497805.2. Lineage (NCBI taxonomy): Eukaryota > Metazoa > Chordata > Mammalia > Diprotodontia > Vombatidae > Vombatus > Vombatus ursinus. The sequence continues at coordinate 16,462,079 of NW_020947062.1, forward strand.
TCCATGGGTTGGGGGCAGCTAGGTGGCGCAGTGGATAGAGCACCGGCCCTGAAGTCAGGAGGACCTGAGTTCAAATGTGGCCTCAGACCCAACACTTGACACGTACTAGCTGTGTGACCTTGGGCAAGTCACTTAACCCCAATTGCCTCACTAAAAATAAATAAATAAATTTTCCCTGGGTCTGAGGAGGAGCCATTTGATTTTTTCTGGTGCTAAGGAGGAAAGATTAGTCTGTGTGAATCATTGAATCAAATCAGCATCTATGGTATTAGAGTATACTCCAGGGAACACTTCCACCTTCCATTTTTATACCAGATTTACTATTGTTTCTATTTTTTACTTACACACAAGAGGCCCTTAATTGAATTGAAACTATCTTTAGCACTTTACTCTTTCTCAGCGGTAGATGGGGATTCCTCCCCCTTTCCCTTCAGTGTGCTTTCTTTTGGCTCTGATCCAAATATGGTTTAGTGAGTATAAAGTTATCTTTGCTACTACTGTGGGAAAAGGTCAATGTTAGGAGTCCAGGGCATCCTATCATCATTTGTCTTAAGAAAGATTTAGAGCTAGAAAAGATACTGCTCCAGTCACTAATTTTTCCACTTCACAGAATCACAGAATTTAAGAGTTGAAGGACCCTCAGAGTCCATCAAGTGCAACTCAGACCTAAAAGAAATCTTTATTGTTACCCACCAGACATGTGGCCCTACACGTTTTGCTTCAGTGGAGTTCTCTGAACTCATCAGCTCTCATTTGTTTAATTAGCATCTCTATGCAAATAACTCCCAGATCTGTATATCTACTCTTCATCTTTCTCCTGAGTTCCAGTTCCACATAACCATCTTCTTATAAGATGGTCAAACTAGATGTCCTATGGGTGTCTCAAAACAGTATGTGCAAAACAGAACTCATTATCTTTTCTTCAAAAATGTACCCCTTTTCCAAATTTCCCTATTTTTGATGGAGCTTTACCATCCTTGCAGTCACCCAGATTCTCAAACTTGGTATAATGATAGTGGTGATGATGATGATGATGATGATGATGATGATGCTGTTGATAATGATAGCTAGTATTTATATCATCCTTTAAGCTTTGCAAAGTACTTTACATATATTATCTCATTTTATCCTTCCAACAACTCCGGGAGGTAGGTGCTATTATTATTCCCATTTTATAGATGAGGAAACTGAAACAGACAGAAGTTAAGTGACCTTCCTAGGGTCACACAGCTAGTAAGCATCTGAGGTCAGATTTGAACTCAGATCTTTCTGACTCCAAGTTCTGCGTTCTGCACCACCTACCTGGCTGTGTTATTTTCAACTCCTCACCCTCGCCTACACTACATATTCCTTCAGTTGCCAAATCTTATTATTCTGTCTCTACAGTACCTCATGTATACATCTCCCTCTCTATATCACACAACCACCACTCTAATTCATCTCTGACGTAGACTATTGCAGTAGTTTATTAGTTGGTCTCCCTCCCTCAAGTCTTTCTCTACCCCATTCCAATCTCTACAGTATTGCCAAAGTGAATTTCCTAAAGTGTAGGTCTGGGCCTCAGTTTCTTCATCTGGAAAATGAGGAATACTAAATGTTTGCTAAGATCCTTTCTTAAACCTATCAACCTCTAGGGTCAGGTATATATTACTGGCATTTAAAGTGCTTCATAGCCATGCCACATCCTACCTTTCCATCCTTGTTACCTGTTATTCTCCTTCATGCAATCTATAGTTCAGCCAAACTGGTCTCCTACAGACCTGAATGACACTCATATCTCCCATCTCCTTGCCTTTTCACTGGCTGCCACTTATTCCTGGAATGTTTCAGAAGCTTTTTTTTTTTTCCAAAACAAAAATGATTAAAAACAACTCACTTGAGTGCAATATAGATAACCTTAAAGAACCCAGGTACAGGCCTGGAAGAAGGAAAGAATGGAGAAGAGGGAAAAGAAAAAAAAGGAAAGTGGTTAAAATGGGAGTGGCAGAGTGTGAGCAAACATTAACCTCAGGCGTCTTGATGTCACTTCAGTGACATATCAATGAAGCCAGCAAGGAGAGGAATGGTTTCTGCAAACAATAGGCCAGTGGGTTTGACTTCAATTCCTGGCAAAATTCTAGAATAGATTACTAAAGAGATGGTTATTGAACATTTGGAAAAGATAGTGTTCACTAAGAGCCAACTTGGTTTCATCAATTGGGGAATGGCTGAGCAAGTTGTGGTATATGAATGTGATGGAATGCTATTGTGCTATAAGAAATGATGAGCAGGCAGACTTCAGAAAAACCTGGAAAGACTTACATGAACTGATGCAGAGTGAAATGAGCAGAACCAGCAGAACATTATACACAGTAAGAGCAATATTGTGCAATGATCAACTATGATAGTCTTAGCTCTTCTCAGCAATACGTTGATCTAAGACAATTCCAAAAGACTCATAATGAAAAATGCTATCCATATCCAGAGAAAGAACTATGGAATCTGAATGCAGATTGAAGCGTACTATTTTTGCTTTTTTGTTTTTTCTTTCTCATGGTTTTTCTCTTTTGTTCTGATTCTTTCACAACATGACTAATGTGGAAATATGTTTAATGAGATTGTACACGTATAGCCTATATCATATTGCTTGGCATTTTGGTAATGGAGGGAGGGAGAAAAATCTGAGACTCAAAATCTTAGAAAAATAAATGTCGAAAACTATCTTTACATGTAACTGGAAAAAGATAAAATACTATCCCATGCAGAAAAAAAAAAATCAAGCCATGCCATACTAACTTTAATTCCTCTTTTTCTTAAATAGAGTTACTAAACTAGTAGATCAAGGAAATACTATAATGTGCATAGATTTTACTGAAGCATTTGATGAAATCTCTTGTGTGATTTGATAAAATAATCTCCAGTCAAACTGGCCTGCTAGCTTATTCCCCAAACCCAGCAGCATTTGCATCTTGTGCTTCTGGCCTTTTGCACATGTTCTCCTCCATATCTGAAATACTCTCCCTCCTCTCTGCCCATTATAATCCCTAGCTTCCTTCAAGTTTCAACTTGGGTGCCATGTCTCTACATGACACTTTTTCTGGTTCTTCCAAATGTTAGTGACTCTTGTCTGACAATACCCCCTCCCCTCAATTAATTTGTATTACTTATTTGTTTCTGTTTTCCCTCCACTAGAAAGTAAGCTCTTTCTAGGCAGGGTGTTTGTATCACTAGTACTAGCACTTAGTGCATGTTTGAATTCTGAGTCAGTTTGTTCTCTACCTTCAGGGAACCTCTAGTTGACTGGGCTGTAAATACCCCAAGGATCTGTACACCCTAGATTGAAGATTTGCTTTAAAATTCTCCTTTTCATCATTATGAATTAGACAACATCAACAGATACAAACATTTCCCTATGCAAAGAACAGGAAGAAAAAAAAAAGAGAGGACTACATATGAAAACACAAATCACAATTTATACAGCTTAGGGTTATTTTTTAAAATATTTTAAATTTAGCATGGTAGTTCCAACACTATCCAACTTATCTGTGTCACCTTCTGAATGAACTTTTGCTCCCTTTGCATTTTTTAAATAATTCATTGATGCTCTTTTCTTCTATTTTTTAGTATCACTGTCACTATCCTAACTCTTCCTCTCCCCTCAAAAGCCCTCCCTTACAAGAAATAAGTATAGTCATGCAAAACAAATCTGCACATTTGGTCTTGCCTCAAAATATATGTCTCATTCTTTACCTCTGGTCAATCACCTCTGCCAAGAAGTGGGGGGAGGGGGCACAATTCATTATCTCTTGTCTCTTGGGGTTTTGATCATTAAGTTTGTGGATCATAGTTCTTAGGTCTTTCATGTTTATTTTCCATTACAACATTGTACTCATTGTATAAATTGTTCTACTTATGCTTATTTCACTCTATCAGTTTGTACGGGTTCTCCCAGAATTCTCTGAATTTATTAATTTCCTCATTTTTATGGGGAATAATATACCATTACATTTATAGACAATAATTTGTTCAGCCATTCCTTAATAAATGAACACGCATCTTGTTTCCATTTCTTTGTTAGCAGGAAATACTGCTACAAATATTTTTCTCTCTGCCTTTGGTCTCTTTGGGGTATATGTCCAAATTTAGTGACTTTTGGGGTATAGCTGCAAATTGCTTTCCAGAATAGTTGGACCACTTTTCCACCAACAATGCATTAGTATACCTGACTTCCCATAGCCCCTCCAACAATTATCAATCTTTGTATAATTCCAACTTTGTCATAGTTTATAACCTTTTTAATATGGTGGTTCTTATGGCTTCTTTGCTAACATTTTATTTAATATTTTTGCATTAATATTCTTTTGGTTTATTGCTTTGTAGCTTTCTTTCTTTAGTTGAGATATCAAGACCCTAGTCATTTCATAGAAGGAATTTAGTTTATTTTTATAAATATTTATCCATTTCATTTAAGTTATAATTTGTGTTGCTATGTAATTAGGCAAAATAATTTCCTATAAGTTCTTTTATTTCATCTTCACTTGCTGTGAATTCTTCATTTTTAATTTTTGATATTAGTAATTTCATTTCCCTTTAAAATCAGCCTCCCTAATGATTTATCTATTTGATTAGCTCCCCTCCCTTCCCAAATAAAGGTGCTAGTTTTATTTGCTAATTGAATGTAGGTTTTTTGCTTTTAATTTTGTTAATATCTTTTTTGATTATTAGACTTTATGTTTAGTGTTTAGTATTTTTTTATGTGCATGACTAGGGCATAATTTATTGTTCTCTCCCTGTCACACAGCTGGTAAGTGTCTGAGGCTGAACTTGAACACAAGTTTTCCTGATTGCAGGCCTAGTGCTTTATCCACTGCAACAGCTAGAGCATATCCCTAAACTTTGAAGTTGATGTTAGGAAGGACAATCATGACTCATATAGCGTATCCCTTGGCATCTCATTAAAGACAAAATCCATGGTCAAGTAGAGAAAGTTTCTGACTCACCGTAATAGTTTTAATGTTTTCATGATACCTTTAGGACTATAGTACCAATACTGTTTTTCCCATTTAAAAAAACATCTTTTAAGTATACAGAACATCTTTTCTCTTAAGAAGGGCACGTGCTATACTTATTTCTTTTTGCCAGGCAGATGTGGTTGCCCTCAAGTGAAGTGTCTTACCTGAGGTCATCCATGACAATGAAAGAACCAGTAATAGAACTAGATGCCCTGATTTCCATGCCTAGACTCTCTACTCATTCAGTGATGATTCCTGACCATTAGCAGCTTTCTCTCTCTTACTCATCCTAGTTAGCTCTTTGCCTTTGTTTAATCTGTTGTTGCTTTCAAGTGTACATGTCTTAAGGGGAAAATAAGCAAATCTTGGAAACCTCTGCTTTATTCAGCAGTGCCAAGAGATAATTTTTTTGCCTGGCTGTTGAGATTTCTGAAGCTGTAGAAATTAACATGATCTTAGGAAAATATTAGGAAGAGGTAATGTTATTGAAACAACTTATCTGTGTAACATGATCTGTAAGCCTTTGTTTATCTTTGTGTCAAAGTCCAAAAGTGAGAGTGCAGTGAAATAAGGAGGTCAAGATCAGAGAGAGAATGCACAGGCCATCAACTTTAGTGTGCATGAAGATGGAATAGCCGCAGAGTTCTGGTATCACAGTTGCTCATGTTTCCCCACAATCTTTGTGAACAGGAAGAGGGATCCACACTTGTCCCACACATCACAGAAAAGAAGATTGAGAAGCCAAGTGCCTTTGCCCAAAGCAACTATAACCATGTAACATTTAATGCCAGTGGTGGGCTTTGATCCCCAATCTCTCTATTCCAGTCTTTTTGCTTCCAAATCTTTTTGTGGGGAATGGAAGGATCAATATTTATTTTACTTGTGTATTTAATAACAAGATACTTAGCCAGGAACTCGCAAATAAATCCATGTCTAAAGCTATAATTTACCTGTTTTGGTTTGTATTGCTTCTTAAGAACTTTACCATCATTTGCTCTGAGTTAAAGTTGGCTCAAGAAGAAACAGTTTGCAAGTCAGATCAAAAGTATTTTAAACTGAAATTGAAGGGTAAGGGAGAAAAAAATGCCCAAATATACACAAAAAGTAGCTGTTATCATAGGAAGAATCAGTAGAAAGTACCATGGATATAATATACAAAAAGAGAACCAGCAGTAAAACTGATGGCATCAAATGTGCCTTTACTCAGAAGCTCAAAATTTAGATAATAAAGTGATGGATCTAGTGACTCTGGAATATTGATATGGAAGGTTATAACTTATTTTAAAAAAAACAACAGGAAGGGTCAGTGGTGTAGCAGTGTGTTTTGAAAAGATTTACTTGTGAGGAAATCTAGAAATTGAATGGAGAAGCATGGTAGAGTGGTGAAAAAAAAATTGAAATTATATTCTTGAGGGAGTATATTATCGACCCCCTGAATAGGAGGAGAAAATTGATGAGATGTTTAGGAAACACATCACAAACCTGGGATGGAGGTCTGGTATAGAAATTGTAGCTTCCTCTGCCAAAAGCAGAAGAGCTAATAAATTTTTTACTTCCTTTAATGATAATTTTATTATTCAAACGGTAAAAAAAAAAAAACCCAACCAAGGGAACTATACTTTTACATCTCATTCTGGACCAACAAGGAAGAATCGGCTGCTAAAGTAGAAATGATGGAAACCATGGGGGGAAATGGTCACTTAATCTTAGAATTTATAATGAATAAGGAGAGGAAAACCAAACATATTCCCCTAGAATTTGGAAAGCAAATTTCAAAATGTTCAGAGAAATGGAATCAGGTGGGATTCCATGGTCTAAAATTTGACAGGGGAAATTGGAGCAAGAGAGATGGGAAACTCTCAAAAATGAAATTCTGAGAACACAAGCACAGAGACCATGATGAGGGAGAAAAGGGGGAGCCAACTAAAGAGACTCCCATAGCTTCTCTGGGAACCAATTGATTTTTAAAGTTAGTGTTTTAAAAAGATATGTAAAAGACGGAAGCAAAGGCAGTAAACAGGAAAGGAGTACTCAAGAGAGGCGTAGTTCTGTACTGTTAAGATCACTCAATCTCAGAATTGGTGGAGGTTGGCTCTGAATATAAAGAACAACAGAAAGGCTTTCTTGATCTGTGTTGGAAGCAAGAAGATCAGAAAAGGGAGAGGACCTGCTTGGGATCAATGGGATGAGAACAGATGACGGAGAGAAAGAATTGTACACTTCTTATTTTTGTTGCTGTTTTTCTTCCAAGGAGATTTTTCTCTTCTGATGGAAGGAACAAACATGATTACTGGGATTGAAACCTAAACGAATAAATCTGCAGATGATTGCTGAGTAACTGTCAGTCATATTTGAAAAGTCATGGAGAATAGGAACACTGTCTCAGCACTGGAGAAGGGCAGATATCCTGATTCCTATTCCCTCCACCCCACCCATAGAACATCTCTCACCACGAAAAAAATGGGGGGGGGGGTAGGGGAAGGATGGAGCCTGCAAATTACATGCCAGTGAGATTGACTTTAATTCATGACAAAGTCCTAGAATGTATTAGGACAACATTTGGGGGATGGAAACCAGATCCTAAGGTAGATTCTAAGGCTATTTGCAGCTTCACACTGATTTGGAGCTAATATATGGTCAGTAACAAAGCTCTGTACTTCTGTTAGCTATTACAGTGACTGAAATATGGTCATGCACATGTAAATCGTGTTACCTGACTGACTGAAAAATAAGTCATTATTCACCAGGCGTTTGGGTTTCCCTGTTGACTCACAGTTTATAAGGTGAGAAGGAACGATTGAGGTTACTGTTTCTTGACCCAGTTTCAGCCCTTCTAATTTTCACCTGAGAAGTCTCTGCAAAATCTATTCATATAACTAAGATATTTGACTCCCAAGAGAGCTTCCAGGCAGGTTGCAACCCAGTGGCTTCCTTGCTCTTTCCTCTTCCATCTTTTGAGAACTGTGTGGTGAGAAAAAATCAAGGCATGAGAGTGAGAAGGTAAAGTGAGAGCCAGTTCTTTGTTCTGTAGCTCAAAGCTAGCTTTGGGAATGAAGTGGGGACAGGGAAAGAGCTGCCAGGTATCGATTAGTAGAGATGTTGATAACAGAAGAAACTGGGTCTGATAAAATACCGCAGAGGTTGACTGCAACCAAGGCTTTTGGGCACGTTTCTCCCGTCACTCCCTACTTTTCATATTCCAGTCACTTTGTCAGTTTTTAGGCCTTTGCTGGGGCTAGAATCCTTCAGATCCCAACCATCCTCTAAAACAGAGGTTCTTAACCTTTCTTGTGTCATAGAATCCTTTGGCAAATCCTGTGAACTCCTCAGAATGTTTTAAAATGCATAAAATGAAATATGTAAGACTACAAAGGAAATCAATTATATTGAAATAAAGATGTATTTTTTTTCTTTCATTTGTGGACTCTAGGTCCACAATATGCCTTAAAGAGAAGGAAGGACTATTACTAGTGATTAATTTCTAGACAAATACATCTATGGAATACTCTCCTTTCCCTTAAAGCAGTTCTTGTGATCTGTTGACTGCCCCCAACCTCTCCCCTCCTCCCATGGCAGATCATGTTACTGTGGGATGTTACAAAGGGAGCACTATGGGTCCTTATATGCCTGTGAAAACCATATCGAATATGTTTCCTTAAAAGCTCTTGCTTTGAAATTTCCTTTCAGGGTCCAGCTGATGGTACAGATGAGCGTGTAAACAGATGTTGACTCAGATACACCAAGACGGCATCATGGAGTGCAGACTTGATTGCTCTGTCCTTTCACTGACCACCGGACAGCTTAGCATGGCAGCCTGTGCCCTGACAAGATGGTTCTATTTCACTTCCTAGGCAGATGGATAAATGGGTTTCCTGTCCCATGCCTTGGATCTGACTGACTTGGACCTTTGAACATCAGAGGAACTGTTGCTCTCTGGTTTTCAATTAGGTGGAAATATTTATGTTCTAAACCAGACTTAAGTTTGGGAGAATCCAGCCATGCTTATGGATTGCTGCAGAAGTGAATTTTAACATCTCCTTATTTGGGAGGGACTATATTTTTGTTTCTGTCAGAACTAGACCTAATAAACTTGTGTTTGTTTCTCTGCTCTAAGGCAATCCCAAAGAAGGGTTTATTTAATGTTTTAGCTTGGACCTTTACAGCTTACAAGTTCTGAACACGTTATCTTTTTATGGTATATTTGATTAATGATTTATCAGAAGTCTGATAACAGCCATGTTGAAGAGCAAATTTGCACTAGATTAACACATTGCTACACCTGCTGGTCTCCAGGAGACGTTGGGCAGACACAAGTTCCCCACCCAACCATTCCTCAGACTGACTGCTGACTATAAACTGTGGCAAGAACTGTCTGTAGAGATTTTCCCCTGACACCCCTTCCCCCTAAAGTTGGTATTATGGGTTTTTTCTTGTTATTCCGTCTTTTGACTATCTTTGGAATACATCTTGGCTTTTTTTAATTAAAATTTTATTGATAGCTTTTTTTTTTTTTGCATCACCTTAATTTTCATATATCCAGTCTCACCTGCTTCCTGGAAAACCTTCCCTTACAACAAAAACTAAAAAAAAAAAGGAAGGAAGGCAGCTCAGCCATACTACCAATGCATCAGCCCAGTCTGGCAGAGTATGTAGTATTTCACACTCATAGTCCATCCCTGTGCAAAAAAGGGAGGGTGGTACATTTTCTCCCATTTTCTTGAAGGCCAAGTTTGATCATTGTAATTACACAGAAGAACACTGTTAAAGGAAAATCTGAAGTGGTGTGACAAAATCTCATATGATAGCAGCCTGAGATTTCTCTAGAACTCATGCCTCAGAGTTGGTGATGACCCAGGAGACCTCAATATATTCATTTGTTTTGGAGACAGAACATGCTAATAGATATTTGTTTTCTTCCGTACTCGGCACTGGGGCCTTGTGTTGGGATATATTCTAGACTGGGCTTGATAACAAGCCAGTGACTGGATCCCAGAGCAGTTTGAGGGCTGAAGAGCTCCTGAGGCCAAGGAGTCTGCCTGTGGCTTGGTTAGCTAACCCTCTGGTGCCTCCCCTGGGCGTCTTGGATGAGATGTTCTTAGGTCTTGGAAACTGAAACTAGAAACTGAAACAGGAAACAACTCTGTACTAGCAGAAGTTTGAAGTGATTTTCTTCTGGGATTTTCCCAGTCAGAAGCAGGAAAGGGAAGAAGGCCCTAAACATTCTTTCTGGCCTGAATGGTAGGACTTTCCCACATCCTTGGGCTGAGAAACCTTAGGCTTTACTGCAGCTCATACTTTCCAAAACTCTTCACAAACACAAGGAGAGGATGAGCATAATAGCTTTCTTTTAAGCCTGTTGCTTGACTTCCTTTTGGCCCGAGGCTGATTTCTTTTAGATATTGCCTCTATCCAGAGCCTCATTTGTATGAGTAGGCTCAAAAAAAGTTACCAAGCTTGGACTTGGTTTTCATGTTTAAGATTAAGTGTTCATGTTTGCAGTTTAAGATTAGCTTGGACTTGGTATAACTATAAGGAATCTAGCCCAATTTCAATTCAGTTAACATTAATTAAACATCTACATCAAAATACAGTGCCTTTTAGGAGTTCTTAACTTCTTCCTACTTTGGTTCCCTCTTTGACCCTGAGTCCTTTATCTATCCACACACCTTCCCATCTGGGGTCTGTCCTCGGCTAGGGTCTCCCTTGTCCCACTTCCTATACATGCTATTCTCTGACACATTTGTTACTTTGAATATTTAATTCCCACACAAAGCTTGGACCTAGCTGAGAATTCTGGGCCACCAAGTGCCCCAGACCTTCCTCTTACCAGAGGTACCAGCAGCTATCAAGTAAGATAGCTCCAATATGAAGTTAGCATAGCTAGGCTGCAAGCGAGACAGCAGCAGCATGTTTTTTTTTCTTTTTTAAAAAATATGTTTTTATTTATTTTGTTAAATATTTCCCAGTTACACATAAAAATTTTCTAAACATTCATTTTTTAAAAATACTGAGTTCTAAATTGTCTCCTCTCCTGCCCCTCCCTCCCACCCCTTGAAAAGGCAAGCAATATAATAGTGATTATATGTGTGAAGTCTTATAAAACACATTTCCATATTAGCCATGTTGCAAAAGAAAATACACACATACACACAAGAAAAAGTTAAAAAAAGGATACTTCAATCTGTCCTCAGAGTTCATCAGTTCTCTCTCTGGAAAGGGAGTAGCATTTTTCATCATTTATTGACTGACCAGTAAGTAAGAAAATTGTTCCATGGCTGAGGGACTGCTAGGAAGAAGCCAAAGGTGAAATGTGAGGACGTGAGGCCAACCCATTATTTATCACATTTTTATTGACTCCCCACCATGGACCTAGCAGTGAGCTAGCATGGAACCTTCACTTGCCTTAAGTGATTTCCACAGAGTCCTTTGGAATTGTCTTGGGTCATTGTCTTAATCAGAGTAGCTAAGTCTTTTGCAGTTGATTATCCTTAAAATTGTTGAGCAGCAGGTTTTCTAAGAAGCTTGAATGGGGAATGGGGGATAGGGGAATAAGATGTGAAGGCAAGGAAAGTCAGGCCGGAGAAGCATGACCAGAGAAGTTATCTACATTATTGCCTCTCAGTTCCCCATGAGCCTTCTCTGCCTCCTGCTTCTTCAGTCAGGCCGGGCTGTTGGGAATGGCAGCCGTGGGGAGTAGGGTCATAGTAGAAGGAACCTTAAAGGTCATGTAAAGCAGTCCTTTTCTCTCCCTTCCCCACCCCCACTCCCATTTTACAGATGAAGAAGCAAGCCCAGATAGGTTGTCAGAATTTGACATCTTGACCCTTGACTCCCAAGGCCAGCCCCCTGGAAACACTACGTGAAGCTGCTTCCCGTAGGGGAAGGGAGTGAAACTAACTCCCAGGCTTCCTTTTTTAGTTTCCCTGAGGAAATTTTTAATGGGAGTGAAAGAAAAGCAAAGATAAAGACTAGTTCATCCACCTGACAGCTGTGACAATGAGCCTTTCAGTATGGGAGCTAGTGGCTGAAATCCCCATTTCCGTCCTGGGTATCTAGAGAAGGCAACAGAGTCAGTGACCTTGGATTTCAGATATGAGCAATTAGGATGGGTAGTACCTAGACCATGGATTCTTTCAAATAGCTATATCCTTCCTCGATTTGCTTGGGAAAGGTCGGGGGATAGAGAGACCTTTCAGCCTCTTGGGCTAATTAAAGATAAGCTAAAGAGTCAGTAAAAGCAGAAAGAGTGACTTTGAAAATGATCACAAAACAAGGTGACTATGGAGGCCCAGCAGGGATGCTTTCCCCAGCATCCTCCAGGCCCCTCACCCCCATGAAGATAACTTGCTGGCACCACTTCCTTCCCACCTTGGTCTTCATCTCACATCCCTGGCCCTGCCTCTGCAGGAAGTGGGGCCCAGGAGTGGGCATTATGTGGTATGTGGGTCTTGGGAGGGGAAGCTTAGATAAGGCCTAACAGCAGCAATTGAGAAACAGGCCTAGGAGACTGGGCTGGAAGATGTCAGGGCTGCACTGCCAGCAGGGCATTTTTTCTGCTTCAGTTTACCTAGTTCTTTGGCTTTGCACAAACGACATCCCCAGGTTTTGGGGTTTTCTTTGAGCTGGGCCCAGGCTATGAATTGGTTCTGAAACAGTCCCAGCTAAAAGGCCAAATTAGAGAAAAGAGGAGCAGAGCCTCGTGTCAAAAGGAAATGCACTTGTGGTTTTGAGATGTTAATTTCATATCTGTGGTTGATGTTTCCCAGGGTGCTCGGAGGTGAATGTAGGGTCAGAGAGAAGTGGCCAAAACAGGCTTTGAAGTGACCTTAGCAACAGGCTCAGGGCACTTAAAGCTCTGGCTCCATCCCCTCAGCTTGCATCCTGAGCACTAAATGTCTATGGCTTTGATGCTGTAACTGAACTTGGGATTTAGTTTTATCTCAAACTTGGAGGTTTCCAAAGACAAAGAGAAACAGTCCCCACCCAAAATCACTGTACTTTGTGGCTGTCAGCAATTACCAAAAGGCTGGCCACCTTGAGATGGATTAAGAGAGGTGTTCAGGGGATGGTATCATAAATTTTCTCTAATATATAAGTAAATCCAGCCAGATTCTTAAGGACCAGAGTCCTAAACCGCAGAGCAGCTGCTTTGTGCTTCTACTGTTCTGTGCACGAGTACCCACAAGCCTTGAAATTTAGGTTTAATGGGGGTTGGGAAAGGAAATAAAAGAGGCATAAGGTAGAGGAAGTCAGTTGTTCTTAGAATGTAAGCTTTTTTTTTTTTTTTTTTTTTTAGTGAGGCAATTGGGGTTAAGTGACTTGCCCAGCTAGTCACAGCTAGGAAATATTATGTGTCTGAGGCCAGATTTGACAGATCCTCCTGACTCCAGGGCCAGTGCTCTATCCACTATGCCACCTAGCTGCCCCCAGAATGTAAGCTTCTTGAGAACAGGGTCTCTATTTTCAGCCCCTAGCACATAATAGGTATTTAACAAATGTGTTAAAATTCGATGGAATTTATTTCTAGGGACTGCTAGTTCATGCAGTTTCAATGTTGCTTGTGATAGTGTTAATTAGAAATTGAGACAAGTCCAGAAATGGACGTTATATCCTCCTTTACCTCCTGACCACAACATAGGATACCTCCCAAGGACCCTCCAAAAGAACTGATTGGTCTGAGTAAAACTGAGAGACGCTGTAATTCAGTTGTAGGTTCCTGTACTACGCATGTCTACCCTGCCCCACTTCCCTACCCCCACCCCAAGGAAAGGGGGAAGGGAATGAGGCCAAGTTCCTCATGAGCTTCCCACAGATGCTGTTGCTGAAACTCTGTGGTTTGGTGACCAGACCACCTCCCAGTCCCTATGTTCAGTCTCAGTTTCCCCTTTCCCTGCTGGAGTTGAGAGAGGCCAGAGTGGATAATACTCTTAGCTGACTGAACAGTAAGTAAGAAAACTGTTCCACAGCTGAGGGACTGCTAGGGAGAAGCCAAAGGTGAAAGGTGAGAACATAAATCCAACCCATTATTCATCACGTTTTTACTGAATCCCCACAATGGGCCTTGGAGTGAGCTAGCATGGAACCTTCACTTGCCTTAAGTGGTTTCCACAGACCAAAAGAACCTCTCTAACCAGAAATCACTGCCCTTAGTAGCTCTGGGCAGACAAAGCTCCTCAGAGGCGAGCTGGAAACTACAAACACACTCAGTAGATGGTCACTGAGCTGTGTAGGCACTGCTGAGGCAAGGAAGGCCCTTTCGTTTAGCACAGACTGCCAGGACACCTTGAGCAAGTCACTTCTCTGACACTGTTTCCTTTTCTATAAAACAGGATAATACCTGAAGTATCAGCCTCATAGAATAGTTGAAAGGAAAGTACTTTGTAAGCCTTTAAGTCCTATGGAAATATGTGCTGCTACTATACACACATCCTGGTAGTCCAGGATGGGTGACATGGGACATGTGGAGAGGTAAATAATCCAAGGCAACATATGGTCAGGGCCACAAGAATAGTGCAGCTGGTCAGTGCTAATTAGAACATTCATGAATTGGCTTACCCTCTACTCCCTGTACATGAAGACAGACACGAGGAGGGGAGAAGGGAGCAAGCATTTTTCTAAGCCCCTACTGTGTGCCAGGCACTATGCCAAGTGCTTTTCAAATATGATCTTATTTGATCCTCACAATGATAACCCTGTAAGGTAGGTCATATTATCTATCCCCATTTTGCAATAGAGGAAACTGAGGCAAACTGAGGTTAAGTGACTGACCTTGGGTTGCACAGCTAGTGTCTGAGGCCAAATTTGAACTCAGGTCTTCCGGAATCTAGGCCCAGTGCTTTATCCACTGTATAAAAACCTGAGATTTGTATACTCTTGCCATTAGTATTACAAATGGGTATGTGCCCTTTTTTTGTAGCAAAAAAAGTCAGCAAGTATTATAAGTATTGTTCCTTACTCTTTTTGTGCACAGCCCTGAGTTAGACAGCAGTGTTTCAGCATTGTTGAGAGTTTACTGCGCATATGTGGTGGGGATGGGAAGAGAAGTACATAGAACTTAAGACTTATTTATCTTTGTATCCCCCAGAGCACCTTGTAGGGTCTTAGCAGTTTGGAACGGGGTCTAAGTAAGGGGTTAATGCCTTTTCGCCTTTGTCTCAACTTTGCTTCCATTAGACTTCTCTCCTTCCCTCACCTCTCAAGTACGATTAGTTACCAAGTCCTATCCTTCCGATACAACATTCTGGAATCCATCCCCTTTCCTTCCCCCTGCCCCATGCTATTGCACCAGTTTGAGCCTTCATTGCTTTGTGCCCCAGAATACTTTAGTAACTTTCAAACAGGTCTTCATGCTTCCCCTCTGCCTTCTCCAAACCATCTTTTACATTACCTGACTTTTCTTCTTTAGGCATAGGATCACAGATTAAAGTTGGAGGGGACCTTAGAGGTCATCTAATTCACCATAGCCCATCTTCAGATAAAAAGATTGAGTTCCAAAGAGTGTGACAAAGTGACTTTGCCACAGTCACATAGGTGTCTGAACCCAGACCCTCTCTTTGACTTCAAATCCAGTGTTCTTTCTGCTGTACCGTGATGTTGCTAGTCTTGTTACTGCTCAAAACCCCACTTTGACTTACCCTTACCCACAGGATAGTACGCAAACTGAGGGCTCTCCACAATCTGGCTCCAACCTACCCTTCTGCCCTTTAAACATGACTTTGCTTTTTACTGTTCCCTCTGCCTGCAATGCCCTTTCCACTCTCACCCCTCTCCACCTGTCAAAATCTTATCTTTTGAGACCCAACTCAGATGCCACCTGCTTCATTATCCTTCAGCCCGTAGTAGTCTTTCTTCTTCTCTACTCCCACAGCACTTTGTATCTCTGTTATACATTTCTTCCCTCTCATTTTAGTTACACACACACACACACACACACACACACACACACACACACACACACCCCACCCCAGGCTGCCTCACCCACCCCCAGTACATAGCATACTGCCCTGGACTAGTAGACTGCTATGTAAATGTGTATTAAATTGAATTAAGGATGAGAGGTGGCTCTATGAATGAGACACATCCAGTGAGAAGAGTTGAGCCTTCAGGGTTACAAAAGAAGTTCCACTATGTTGAGCCCCTTGGTGCTCTCCCCTGTCCATTTGGCTTAGAGACACTCCAGGCTGGCTCCTAGGAAGTGAATGTTGAGACAGGGACTGGAGAAGAGAGAGCTTAGCTGCTGGAGGTACCTGGGAACAACCATGTCTCCATAGATGGAGAGTGCATTTGTCTGCCAGGGATTTCTTACTTTGCCTGTCCCCCTTAAAAAAAAAAAAGCCATGGTTAGAGGGAGGAGATCAGCCTAGTTTAAGGCCACTGTGTGCAGCAGAAGTACCCAACTTGTTTTTTGTTTTTTTTTTTCACACATGTTGCATGGACTATACAGCTTGGAACAGAAGTAAGAAACCTCTTCCTGTCAGTGGCATATGAAACTCTATTCATAAGCCTCTTGAGTACTTCTCTCCAGCTTTTGGCCCCTGTGCCTGCTCTAGGCCCTTCCTTCCAGAGTCAGGGCTTCCGTTCTCACAGTCCTGGTCATACTGTCTACCACCCCTCCTCCATCTTCCTCTGCCCTCACACCCCACCAGCTGACAGTGAGATTACTACCATATTGCCATGGCTTCGTGAAAGGCAAGGAATCAAAGCAAAAGATCTTTGAAGGCCCTTTCAATTCTGAAGTCTTGGATTATATTCTCTTTACATTTGATTGGAGGGGAGAGAAAGGGAGGGAACAAAGACTACGGCCCTGGAGATTCTCCCAGAAACCTGGATCAAATCCAGTATAATGGTTGTGCTTTTTCTATAGTAGGGATAGAGCAGCAATGTCCTGAACACCAGGTCTCCATGGTAATACAAAAACTTTTGGACCCTCATTTTTTCTTCCCCTCTCTGATAGTGTGTCTATAGTGCCCTCTCCCAAACCCTAAGCCCTACGAGTGCAGTGGATAGAGCACCGTTCCTGGATTCAGGAGGACGTGAGTTCAAATCTGACCTCAGACAAATGATACTCGCTAGCTGTGTGACCCTAGGCAAGTCACTTAACCCCATTGCCTAACCCAGAAAACAAACAAACAAAAAAACAAAACAAACCTTAAGCCCTGTCTGTGCAGTCTCCTATCTAG
Source organism: Vombatus ursinus (assembly GCF_900497805.2). Lineage (NCBI taxonomy): Eukaryota > Metazoa > Chordata > Mammalia > Diprotodontia > Vombatidae > Vombatus > Vombatus ursinus. The sequence goes on from NW_020947062.1 coordinate 16,479,249, forward strand.
TGGCAAGGAGAGAACAATAAATGAAGTCCTAGTCATGGTGAGAAGAACAGCCCCAAGAAATGTAGGTAGAAGGGCGCTTGTCCTTTCTATAGGATCTCCTCCTATACATGTACCCCCTCCTTGATACTCTCTTTTTTCTTGGATTGTATATTACTGTACCAGACAGTCAGAAAACCAAATCTGTATGATTCTCTTTCAACATCTCTGACCATTTTCCAGCTTCTTTTGTTAGCTTCACATCTTTCTCCTGCCCCTTAAGCATGGATGCCTCAAAACGCCATACCAGGCCCTCTTTTCTCACTCAACGCTGCCTCCATCCCTCATGCATCCCCATAACATCTCTTCTGTACAGATGACTCCAAAATTTTTATCCCTAGCTTCTTGTAAGAGCTCCTGTCCTACATCTCCTTAAGCCTGCTGATTATCTTCACCTGTATGTCCTGGTAGCATGTCACACTCAAAAATACCCCAAAATGAACTTGGAACCCTCTGCAAAAGCAAAAACTTGCCCTTCCCCTGATAGCTCTTTATGTTCCTTCCTCTTCCTCATCTACTGGATGCTAACATCGCTCCCTTCCTTAGCTAATACTCCCATCCCCATTCTGAAAAGGTGAAAGTGAGCTTTCCTCTGATTTCTCTTTCCTTTGTATCTTTTGCATTTAACATACTTCTCTCCCTTCTCAATTTGATTATAAACTCCTTGAGAGCAGGGACTCTGTCTTATCTATTTGTAGCTCTGCACCTAATATGGTGTTTTATATATAGTAGGCCTTTAATGAATATTTCATAGGATTATAGATTCAAACATGGAAGGGACCTTAGAGGTCATCTAATTCAACTCCCTCATTTTACAGATGAGAAACTGAGGCCCAGAGAAGTTACCTGACTGAAAGTGTTATGTAAGAGTATCAGGATTCAAACTCTTTGAATTCTAGATCCAACATTCTTTCCCTGTACCTGTGAAAAAATTCACCAAATCACTAATAATTTGTTTAATTCCTTTCTCCTGATCTTTCATTTTGGTGTATTTTTCAGCAGGTACCTGAAGGCAGGAGCCTAAGTATCCGCCATTAGCCTCTCTAAGGCTAGTGTTAAATTGTCTGTTCTTTGAATTTTATCTAATAAGTGTTTGTTGAATTGGAATGAAATGAAATGGAATAGATACATTCTTTGGATTTTAGTGTTAGAAGAAACCTCTGATATAATTTAGTCCAATATACACTCTATACAGTAAGTTCTACCCAGGGATTCTTGACTTTTTCTGTATCAAGGACCCCTTTGGCAGTCTGGTGAAGCATTTGGACACCTTCCTTCTCAGAATCATGTTTTTATTTTTATTTTTTTAATTTAACTTTTTTTTGAGAATCATGTTTTTTAAATGCATAAGACAAAATACATACAATTACAAAGGAATTCATTTAAAATAGTTATCAAAATATTTAAAACAGCAAGATCACAGACCTCAGGTTAAGAAGCACTACTCTATATCATCCCCAAAGGATAACATTTAACATCTATATGAAAACTTTTTCATGATAGGAAGTTAACTACTTCTTCAGGTGCACGTTTCCATTATTGGACAGCTTTAACACTTACAAAGTTCTTCCTTACATGCAGCCAAATTTCCTTTCCTGTAGTTTGCATCTAGTAGTCTCGGGTGTCCCCTCCGGAGGTACTCAGTCTACATCAGCTCCCTCTGCCCTGTGATAGCCCTTCAAATACTTGAAAATCGTGATCGAGTCACGCCTAGGTCTTCTTCAGCATAAACATTCCAAATCCTTTCAACCCTTTCCTCCTAATATGGCATAATTTTCGATGTCCTCACTACAGGGGCTGCCCATCCCTGGACATATTCCAGTTTGTCAATGTCTCTTCACAAGTATAAGGTACAAAAGAGAGGTTGGTATTCCAGGCACTCTGCCCATATTTGCCTTGACCATGTTAATTTTTCTGTTAAACTGTCCCTTTCATGCATTCTGCAGTGTAGCCACTTTGACTACCTTGCTGTTTGTCACGCAGGATGTTGCATCTTCCATCTCCATGCCTTTGTACAGACTATGCCTGGCATGCACTTTCTCCTTGCTTTGGCCTTTTAGAATTTCGAGCTTCCTTCATAGCTCAACTCCTACAGGAGACCTTTCCTGATTCACACCCACCTCCACCTTGTTTCCTGTGCCTTTCCCCTGAAATTATCTTGTGTAAGATGAAGAGGTTAAAATCTTTACTTAACAAGGAATAGAGGCAAATACAAAAGATAAAGGCCATAATTTTCACTACTTGCAAAAATTTTTGCATTAAGTAAAGTAATGCATCTAGGATAGGAGGGGAAGTATTTGGCTAGGATAAAATCTTTGTATCATATATCTCTGATAAGGGTCTGACATAGACAACAGAAATATAAGACCAAGAGCTATTCCAAATAAAATAAGTAAGTAGTCTAAGGATAGGAACAAACAGTTCTTAAAAGACTTGTGAATTACTAATAATTTTAAGAAAAAATTCACCAAATCACTAATAATAAGAGGAATTCAAACCAAAACATATCTGAGGTTTTACCTCACAACCAGCAAATTGGTAAATACGTGGCAAAAGATGGGAATAGGAAATGTTGTTGAGGGTGGGGTCTATGGAAAGACAGACATACTAGTGCACTATTGGTGGAGCTATAAATTAATACAACCATTCTGGAAGGCAGTTTGGAATTATGCAAAGAAAGAGATGAAAGTATGCCTACCCTTTGACCCAGAGATTTGATTGCTAGGCGTATACTTCAAGGAGGTCAATGACAAAACAAATGGCTCTGTTACCCAAAATATTTCTAGTAACACTTTTTGTGGTAGCAAAGAACTGGGAAAAAGGTAGGTACCTATCAAGTGGGGAATGACTAAATAAATTATAGTACATCAATGTAATGGCATGTTATCGTGCTGTAAGAAAAAGTGAATGTGTTGAATATGGAGAAGCAAAGAAAGACTGAAGAAATGAATAACCAAGAAAACAATATAGACAACTACAACAGTGTAAATGAAAAGAAAAATAAAACAATAGAAACCCAATGTGTGTAGAACTGAACTCATTATCTCCGCCCCCCAAACTCTCCTGTCTTTCTACCTTCGCTATTACTGTTGAGGACACCACCATCCTCCCAATCCTTCAGACTCACAACCTAGAAGTCATCCTTGACTCCTCGATTTCTTATCCCCTACATCCAAGTTGTTGCCAAGGCTTGCCGATTTCACCTTTGTAAAATCTCTCGTGGGCCTCTTCTTCTCTGACAGTACCACCACCCTGGTGCAGGCCCCCATCATCTCACACCTGGATTATTCAGTAACCAGTGTGGGGGTCTGTCTGCCTCAAGCCTCTCCCCGCTCTCCTCCACTCAATTGTCAAAGTGATCTTCCTAAAGCACAGAACCAATCACATTACTCTCCCATTCAGTAAACTCCACTGCCTCCTTATCCCCTTTAGGATCAAATATAAAAGTCTGTTTGGTGTTCAGAGCTCTTCATACAGTCTTCTTACACTTTTCACTCCGCCCCTCCCCCCACCCCCACATTCTGCAATCCAGTGACACTGGCCTTCTTCCTGTCAACGGGACACTCCATATGCTGGCTCTGGGAATTTTCTTTGGCATCCTGGCTTCCCTGGCTTCCTTCAAATATCAGCTAAAATTCTGCTGTTGTTCTTTGTCCTTTGTTCTCGAAGAGGACCATGAATCAGGAAGATGATGCCATGACTTGCAAGTGAATTGGATTTAATTGAGGCAGGGCTGTGCAGTCACCAGCCTCACTTTCTCATCTGTAGCCATCTGGGTCCAATGGCCAGTTACAGATCAGGACAACTGGAGATGGCCCCCAGCTAAAGTTCTACCTTTTGCTGGAAGACTTTCCTGATCTTCATTAATTTTAGTGCATTTCCTATCAGCTATTTCCTGTTTATCTTGTATATAGCTTGTTTGTACCTAGTTATTGGCATGTTGTTCCTCTCTCCTCTCCTTCCTCTTCTCACTCTTTTAGACTTTGAGCTCCCTGAGAGCAGGAACTGTTTCCCCAGTGCTTAGCACAGTACATGGCACATAGTAGGCACTTAATATTTTTTGACTGACTGGCTGCAAAATTATAATGACCAGGCTTGATTCCAAAGAATAGAAATGAGAAGACCCTTCACTCCATCTTTGCAGAGATGGAGGGGTGGAATACTACATGAAACATCAGACTTTTTCAGTATGTTGATTAGTTTTGCTGAACATTTTTTCTTTACTGCAAGTCCTGGCTTTCTGAAAGAAGGTATGAAGGAGAAATATGAGGATGAAAGGTATGGTGAGGGAAATAATAGATAATATAAAAACAGAATATGTCAATTAAATATATTTAAAAAAACAAAAGAAGGACACATGACTCCTTAGCAACTACAGAATAGGGCTAGGGAAGATAACATTTTAATTCATCTTCAGTTAAACATTTATTAAGTGCCTACTCTATTTAAGACACTATGCTAAACCCCAGAGATAACAAAAAAAAATTTTTTTTTAAATGACAGCCCTTGCTTTCAAGGAGCTTACTTTTATTTTTTTTACTTAATAGTATTTTTTTTCCAATTATATGTAAAGATAGTTTTCAATATTCACTTCTATAAGATTTTGAGTTCCAAGGTTTTTTGTCCCTCCCTCCTCTCCCCCCTCTCCAAAATGGCAGGCTACAAATATACAATCATATTAAACATATTTCCACATCAGTCATGTTGTGAAAGAAAAATCAGAACAAAAGGGAAAAACCACGAGAAAGAAAAGGAACTTACTTTCTACTAGGAGATAGGCGTGGGTGGAAAACAACATGTTCAGAGATTAACATAACAAGAATATTATGGAGGAGCTAAGGAGAGATCTAGACAAAGTCTCTAAGAAAAATTTGAAGGGTAAGAGATCACTTTCAACTGGGGGAAATGAGGAGGCTTCATGAGAGGTGGCTTCTCAACTGAGCCTGGAAAGATTCTGAGTATCAGGCATAAATAAATTTAAAAACATTTATTAAGTGCTTACTTTGTGTCATAGACTGTGCTAAGTGTTGGAGATACAAATACAAAAGCAAAGACAGCCCCTACTCTCAAGGATTTTGCTTTTTAATGGAGAAAACAAATATGGTGGAGGGGTGGGGCACTTTGATCTGGAAAATGAATGGGGCCATAGGAGAGGAAACTGATATTCTCCTTCCAGGGGTGATGATAAGAGTTTATTTGATTATGGTTCCAGAACTGGCAGGTGGGGAAGGAGGGAAAGGGTGGCAAGACATGATGAGAAGGTGATCAGGGAGTGGGGCATAAAGCAAAGTATGATTGGGGCCTGTCTGAAGTAGTGGGCCTAATGAGGCTCTCATCAATCAAGGCAGTAGGGTCTCAGAACAAGGTCTCTGTTTGAGTGTCAAGGTGACTAGTAAGAAGATGGCTAGGGAGTAAAGTGAGATAAGAAGGAAGTTCATTTCAGGAATGGGTGAGTAACAGCCTGCACAAAAGCCCAAAATGGGCAATAGCAAGTAGAATTCTGGAAAGAGTAAGTAGTCTAGTTTGGCTGAAACAGTAAAGAATAATAATGTGAAGTAAGACTTTAAAGGTAAATCGGAACCAGATTGTGGAGGGCTTTACATGTCAAGCTAAGGAGTTTGCATTGCATCTTGTAGACAATAGGGAGCTAGTGAAGGATTCTGAGCGGAGAAGTGAGGTAGTCAGAACTGTGCATTAGGAAGGTTATTTTAGTAGGTATGTGAAATATGGTTGGGAGAGAAGAGATTGAAGACAGGGAAATGGTCTGAATATGACAGTAGGTCTGGAGAGAAAGGGTCAGATTCCAGGGACATTGGGGAGAATTTATAGTGTTTGCCAATTGATCAAATGGGGATTAGGCATAGAGAAAAAAAAGAGTCAAAGATAATGAACTTGATTGATTGGAGGATAGTATTTCCATCAATAGCATTTAAGAGAAATAAAAAGTTTTGAAGGGGTAGCTAGGTGGCACAGTGGATAGAGCAGTGGCCCTGCAGTCAGGAGGAACTGAGTTCAAATCCGGCCTCAGACTCTAACTAGCTGTGTGATGCCGGGCAAGTCACTTAACCCCATTGCCTAGCCAAAAAACAAAACAAAATAAAATTAATTTAAAAAAAAAGTTTTGAAGACAAGCAGGTTTTGAGGAAAGATATAGTGTTCAATTTGGAATATGATGAGTTCTGGTGGTACAAAATGGTGAAGATGTCTAGCAAGAAGTTGGAGATGTAGGCCTGGAGTTCAGGAGAAAGATTAAGACTGGGTATATAGGTTATAATTAAATCCATGTGAACCGAAAATGTCACCAAAGAGGGGAGAGTAGGAAAAAAAGAGGGCCTAAGAAAAAACCTTGGGGCACAACCATGCTTAGGATATGGCATATAGATGATGTTATAGCAAAGGAGACTTAAGGAGAAGTCTGACAAGTAGGAAGAGAGTTGAATTGAATTGACAATAATATCTGGAGTCTAAGGAAAGAGAAAGTTCCAGTAAGATGCAGGTAGTTGACAACATCAAAAACTACAGTGGGATAAAGGAGAATTGTTTTCAGTTGTGTCTGACTATTCATAACCCCATTTGGGGTTTTCTTGGCAAAGATATTGGAGTGGTTTGCCATTTTCTTCTCACTTTATAGATGAGGAAACCAAGGTAAACAGGGTTAAGTAACTTGCCCAGGGTCACACAGCTCATCAGTGTCTGCAGCCAGATTTAAACTCAAGAAGATGAGTCTTCCTCACTGTAGGCCCAGTCTGCCATCCACCGTGTTACTTAGCTGCTCAGGATTAGGACTGAATAAAATGCCCTTTCATTTAGCAATTAAGAATTATTGGTAACCTTTGAGAGAGCAATTTTAGTGGAATAGAACCAGGCTATGCTACAGCATTTGCACCTCGGAAATTGAAAAATGCTGCAAATGCCTAGATTTAAGAAAGTAATGGAGATATGACTAATGTGAAAATGTGTTTAATATGAATGTATAAGTAGAGCCAAATCAGATTGCATGCCATCTTATGGAGAGGGGAGGGGAGGGAAGGGAAGAAAATTTAAAACTCAAAATCTTATGGAAGTGAATGTTGAAAACTAAAAATTAGTTAATTATAAAAGAAAAAAAATGGCTTAAAAAGTTCCTTTTTTTTTTAAAATTTTATGTCAGTTCCATCTCTTTACTATAGAACATACTGTAAGCCAGGCCCCAAAGAATGGCTTTTAATTAAGAATCATATTAAATGTGAATGTAGTTGTAGGGAAAAAATGGTCATAGAACTCAAGAATACAAAATACTAGGGTAAAGACTCCCTATTACCCAAAACTACTGGGGAAAAAAGGAAAGCAGTTTGGTGGAAAATGTAAGGTCTAGGTCAGTATCTTTTACCATATATTCTAATAAATTCAAAATGGATATGCGACCACCCCAGAAAAAAGAAGGAAACTGATGGAGAAAATGTTAATAATACAAATTAAACATAAAAGCATGTCCCATATCCATGTTTTCCCTAGAGAGCTATCTGTTAAACATTTACCAGCACACTTCTGGGTAAATGTCCGATTTCAAGGGTTTGAGGAGTGAATGGGTAGTGAGTCAGTGGAGGCAGCAAGTAGATTACTCTATAGGAGTTTTGAAAGGAAGGGAAGATAGAGAACAATAGCTTAAGGGGATGGTAGGGTTAAGGAAAAGTGTAGTCAATGGAAAAGGAGCCAATAGAAAAAGAGGGATTGCAGATGAAAGAAGGAATGATAGGGGCAACTAGATGGTGCCTAGAACACCAACCCTGGAGTCAGGAGGACCTGAGTTCAAATCCAGCCTCATACACCTGATACTCACTAGCTGTGTGACCCTGGGCAAGTCACTTAACCTCATTGCCTAGCAAAAAAAAGAAGAAGAAGAAGAAGAAAGAGTAATTGATAGGGCAACCTTCTCAAGGAGATGGGAGGGGCATAGCATCAAGAGCACAGATTTGTAGGAGGATAAGACTTGGCAAGAAGATGTCCCCTCATCCTCTGAGACTGGAGCCAAGGAGAAGGGGATGAGTGAAAATGTCCATTTTTTGAGGTGTGGAAGAAGGGATATGAGATATCATCTGACCCCCGTCTTTAAAGTGTGAAGGTTTGGATCAGCTGTAGCAGAGAGTGTGATAGGGAGTCAGTCGTAGATGATAAGATGGATTGCTAGGCAGCAGTGAGGGCCTGGTTGAGGTTCAAAAATATGAACCTATGGTAGATCCTGTCAGCTTTGTGACTTCTTCTGTAAGCTTCTGGTAGCACAGGAGTAGAAATGGAAAATGAATATGTCAGGTGGCCCAGGTTAGAGGATTAGTAGAGTGTGAATGACAGAAGGACAAGGAGGCAAGGAATGAAAGGGTGGAAGAGCTTTGTGGAGCTGGTCAAAACTGCAAAGTGAGAAAAATGAGAACACAGCAGAGAGTGATGTTCATACCGGAAGAAGAAGGGGAGGAAGTTAAGAACTGGAGATTGTGGTGAGGATGAAGCAATTTGCTCATGGTCATGCAGCTAGTTGGGCTAGAACCAGAACTGGAACCAGAACCAGAACCAAGGCTTCCCTCTTCTCTCCTACTCTGTTATACGGGGTACAAGATCACGTTTTGACCTCTTCTCTTGAGCATGAATTTGTCATGTTTTCTGGAGTACAGGATGTGAGTAACTGTTTCTGGTACAGAGGAACTCTTAAAAGGTTCCTCTGGTCACACAGCTAGTAAATGTCAAGTGACTGAGGTCAGATTTGAACTCAGGTCCTCCTGACTCCAAGGTCAGAGCTCTATCCACTGCGCCACCTAGCTGCCCCTTGTTCTTCTTCCTTTAAAAAAATTTTTTTTTAAATGCAAAGAGCAGAGCCCATCTGGTCTCATCCTGAATGGTGGCTGGGTGGGGGTCTCTTCCATCCTGTTTGAGGTTCCTGGAAGGGCAGCTTGTGGATATTCTCCCATAGTCCCATCCCTGGTGGGATTTAGAGCCAGAAGAGAACTTTGAGGGTCTCTAATTCAGTGCTCTCATTTTAAATGCAAGGAAAATGAGGCCTAGAAGGATTATGTGACTATAGTGCTACGAGTGAGACAGTGACAGAGTCAGAAGACCCAAGTTCAAATTCTTTCTCTGCCACTCATTCCTTGTGTGACCTTGGACAAGTAATTTACCTTCCTAAAAAAAAAAAAGTTTTCTTTTCTGTAAAGTGAAAGAATTGGACCGACAGCCTCTAAGGTCCCTTCCAGTTCTTAATCTCTGGCCCTATATTGTGAATTTAATGGTAGAACTGGGACTAGAACTCAGATCCCCTTACTCTCTTTCCAGGACTTGTTTCATTACCTATGTCAAGATCCAGCATAATTTGGCCCAGTCTTACCTCTTAAGATTACCTCCTGCTACTCCTTAAAACAAAACTGTCCAGTTTGGGCCCTTCATTGTCCCCAGGATATGCTATTTATTTTCTCATACTTTGCCTTTGCTCTTGCCTGTAATAACTTTCTCTCTGTCATCCGTCCTTCAAGGACCTGCCCCAGTGTCTTGTTCACGGAGGCTGTCCTGACTGTTTAAGATCTCACTGACCTCTCCTCACCCTGAACTCTTATAGCACATATTTAGGCAGTATCACACATGTTAACACTCATTTATACTGTCTTATGTTTATCAGCCTTTTTCCCCCCACTAAACTAGAAGTTCCTCAAATACAATGATGTGTTTCTCTCCTTATTTTGTGTCCCCAACATATGTGTTGTCTGTCTGCCTATTTGTGAATGTGTGTGGGAAGAGGGGTCATGCAATGAAGAAAAATTAGAAAGTAGGGGGGAGGGAGGCATAGGAGACAAACATTCTCACCTTTGTGAGCTTGAGGCACATCCACATCAAAGTAACCTTAAGAGTCAGACCAGAGTTACTGCCCCTGTCCGATAGTACTCCAGAGCCCTTGAATAATGATTGCTAGATTATGGATGTAAAATGCAAAATCAAAACAAAAGACCTGGGAAAGGAAGAAATACAACTAAATCCCTTCATCTGGGATGATTACTATTGAAGACCCAGTGCCCACGACCCATCCTAGGATGCTTAGATCCAAGTCGACCCTGTGCCTTAGTCCCCTTTGTTCTTGACTACCACCTCCCTCAATCTTCCCTCCTTCTATCAGCCCTCTCCCTTTTCTTTAGCTTTTCCCTTACTATTTCTTCCCTGCCTTCTAACTACCTTCTTCTGTTTCTTTCCCATTTCCCTTCCTATTGCCTATAGGGCAAGTTATATTTCTATACCTAAATGAGTATGTTACTCCTTCCTTGAGTCAAATCCAATGAGAGTGAGGTTCAAACAATTCTTATCCCCCTCCCTTCTTTCCCTCTACTGTAATGTTTTTGTGCTTCTTCATATGATTTAATTTACCCTTTTCTGCCTCCTCCTTTTCTCCCATTTCAATCCCTTTTCACTCCTTAATTAGGTTTTTTATCATCACATCAATTTATACCCACACCCTCTATGTATATCCTTTCTATTTTTTTTTAATTTTTATTTTATCTTATTTTTTATTTTTAGGCAATTGGGGTTAAGTGACTTGCCCAGGGTCACACAGCTAGTAACTGTCAAGTGTGTCTGATGACACATTTGAACTCAGGTCCTCCTGACTTCAGGGCCGGTGCTCTGTACACTGCACCATCTAGCTGCCCCACACTGCAGCATCTAGCTGCCCCTGTATATCCCTTCTAAATGTCATAATAAAGATACAGTTCTCAAGAGTTACAAGTATCATCTTCCCATGTAAGGATATAAATAGTTTGCCCTTATTGAATAACATTTTTTTCTTTCCAGTTTACCTTTTTATGCCTCTCTTGAGTCTTATATTTGAAGATCAAATTTTCTATTGAGCTCTGGTCTTTTCATCAGGAAGATCTGCAAGTCTCCTATTTCATTGAATGTCCATCTCCTCTCCTGAAAGATTATGCTCAGTTTTGCTGGGTGGTTGATCCTTGGTTGTAATTCAAGCTCCTTTGCCTTATGGCATATCATATTCTAAGCCCTCTGATCTTTTAATATAGAAGCTGCAAGGTCCTGTGTAATCCTGACTGTGGTTCCACGATATTTGAATTGTTTCTTTCTGGCTGCTTACAGTATTTTCTCCTTGACTTGGTAATTCTGGAATTTGGCTATAATATTCCTGGGAGTTTTCCTTTTGGGATCTCTTTCAGGAGATGATCAGTGGATTCTTTTGACGGCTATTTTACCCTCTGGTTCTAGGATCTTAAGGCAGTTTTCCTTGATGATTTCTTGGAAGATGCTGTCCAGGCTCTTTTTTTCATCATGGCTTTCAGGTAGACCAATAGTTCTTAAGTTGTCCCTCCTGGATCTATTTTCTAGGTCCAGTTATTTTTCCAATGAGGTATTTTACATTTTCTTCATTTTTTTCATTCTTTTGATTTTGTTTGATTCTTGATGTCTCATAGTAATTAGCTTCCACTTGCCCAATCCTAATTTTTAACAAATTGTTTTCTTCAGTTAGCTTTTGTACCTCTTTTTCCATTTGGCCAATTCTACTTTTTAAGGAGTTATTTTCAATAGTCAATTTTTGCCCTTTTTCCAAGCTATTGAGTGTCTCTTGCATACGTCTTATTTCCTTTCCCAATTTTTCTTCTACTTCTCTTATTTGACTTTTAAAATTCTTCTTGAGCTCTTCCAAGAAGGCTTTTTGGGCTTGCGACCAGTTCATATTCCCCTTTGAGGTTTCAGATGTGGATATATTGACAATGCTTTCCTCTTCTACATCTGTGTTTTCATCTTCCCTGTCCCCATAGTAAGAATCTATGGTCTTTGTTTTTCTGTGTTGCTTTGTTGCTCATGGTGTTTGCCTTTTTCCTGGCTTTTAAAGTTTTTCTCTGCTTCTAGGGCACAGGGGGCACTGTCCCACACTTCTTGTGCTAGGGGCTAGGGGCCTGGTCACTGGCTTTTTGTGCTGGGGCCTCAGGTTCTGGCAGCTGGAGGCTGTAGAGGCTGTAGCTTACTTGGTGCTGAGCTGGAGCTAGTGGTGATGGCTGGTGTGTGCTGAGGCCAGGTGGGGTTTTTCTGCATTTCTCCAGAGTTACACTGAAACTTGTGGTTTAGGGTGTGGGGGTGGGAGTGTGGGTGGTCTGGCCACCAGAGGTCACCTCTTTAGCCGGGGCTACGCTAGAACACGGTTAGGCTTAGCCTCTGGTGGATGCCCATCTGCCTCACAATTGGTGGTTCTCTGTGCTGGTGTCTGCAGGTTCCCCTGGCTGTGCCAAGGCATGTTGGGGGGCAGGGTTGTTGTGGTGTGGGTGCTTGTCCACTTCACCCCCCTGGGGCTCAGAATCTCCTGCTGGTTTGCTAAGGTGGGGCTTGCCACTGGCTTGCTGGGCACCTCCTGTCCTTTACTGGTCCTCTTCAGCCACAGCAAGAGAAACCTTTCCCATTAATTCCCCTAAGCCTCATGAACTAAAAAATTGCTGTACCCCATCTTTCTGCTGACTTGACTGTTCCAGGACTTTTCTTGGGCAGTATTTTCTGGGTTTTTCAGGATCAATAAGGGAAAGTGAGAGTGGCTGCTTACTCTGCCTTCTTAGCTCCCAGGAAGTCCCTTAGTCCCCTTTGTTGACTCAACATCCATATCACATCCTCTAACTGTGGGTATCTCTCAGGGATATATCCTGAGCCCTCTTGAATCTCTGTGCTCTCTTTCTCTCATTGACCTCATTAGCTCCCAAAGGTTTAATTATCATCTCTCTGTAGATGACTCGGATCTATATGTCCAGCTCCAGTTTTTCCCCTGAACTTCAGCCTTCCCCAACTCTCACCATTAATTATGTATTGGATATTTCAAACTGGGTGTCCTGTAGGCATCACAAATTCAACATGTCCAAAACTGACCCAATTATCTTTCTTCCCCAACCCACCTCTCATCCAAACTTCCCTATTTCTGTCAGAAACTACCTTTCTTCTAGTCTCCTAATTCATAACTTTGGTGTTATCATCAGTTTTCCACTTCCTTGCCCCACATATCCAGTCGTCAAGTCTTGTCATTTCTTCCTCCACAACATTTCCAGCACCTGATATCTTCTTTCTCCTCATACAGCTACCACCTTAGCTCAGGGCTTCATCATCTAGGTTATCTCAGCTGCCTCCTAACTGGTTTCCCTGCTTCAAGTTTCTCTCCACTCTAGTCTAGCCTACTTCTCACTACCAAAGCAGTGCAGATTTGACCGTGTCCCTCCCCTATTTAATAAGCACCTGTGGCTTCCTGTTGCCTCTAGGATAGACATTCCCCCAGTTTATCTTTTGAAGTCCTTCACAATCTGGTCTCAGCATATCTTTCTGCCTCATTGTACATGACTCTCCCTTCTACACAACTGACCTTCTTTTTGTTCTTTAGTCAGGGCTCTTTATTTCCTGATTCTGTGCTGCCCTGGCCATCCTGCAAGCCTGGAATGCACTCCTTCTTTCCCTCCAGCTCACAGAGTCCTTCCTTTCTTTCAAGACACAGCTCAAGCACCAACTTCTCCATGAAATCTGTCCTGATCTCCCCAACTGCTGGTGCTCTCCTTCCCAACCTATCGTGTAGTTGACTACTTCATACTTACTCCTTGTATTTTTTCTTTATATACTTTTATATGTACTTGTCACCGTCATTAGAATATAAGCTCCTTGTGAATAGAGATTGTTTTACTCTTTCTATTTATATGCGCAGTGCCTACTACAGTGTCTGGCACATAGTAGGCAAGTAATAAATGCTTGATGATTGATTGATTGGTCCAGTGTGAAATCCTGTGATTCTTTCTAGGAAAGGGCTGCTCAAGACTTCCAGGCTGGAAGGGATGTTTATGCTGAGAGATGGAAGAAAGTACATCAACTCAAATCTCAGAGGTGATTCCTCCTCCCTCCTGAATGAGATATCACTGCCCTCCTACTTCCCTCTCCTCTTAGGCTTAGGGAAGGGAATGTCCTACTGTCTTGAGTCTTTGGAGGGTAATGGCTCAGGAACTATAGCAAGGACACAAATACTTTGGGAATCAGAATCAGGGTTGTGATGTGAGGCTGTCCTCTAAGAATAGTAAGTACCTTCCTCACTAATTATACTCCAGCTCCAGATTGGGGTACTAGGAACTAGTTGGTTGCTGAAAGGGGCAGTCTAGCCCCTTATGCCCCACTTCAGCCTCTTGACCTACCCCCCTCTCAAAATCCCAATGCTGCTGCATGGTTGATATAGCTCCAAACTGGTGAGAGTTGAAGGTTTTGTTGTCCCTGGAGTTAGAGATCATAGCTCCTAAACATTTTTGGGTCAGAGATGTGAATTGGTGGAGATTTAGATGATGTTTATTGAATGTAACTGGAACAAGAAGCTAGTCAAACATTTCGGATTTCTCCCTGGCTAGGTCTGTGTATAATAACAGCCTGAGTCCCAGTAGTCTCTTACAGCCCTTCCAATACCTTCTTTGGAGTTCACCAGTCTGAGGAACAGGGTTTTGGTGTAAGTACACCAGAGTAAGGCCCTGGGCATAGGATTTTTGAACCCATAGATGTTCCATATGCCCTGAGATGTTGCATAGCCAGGGTCAGGATAGGGTGGACCCTCTCCTCACTGGCTTTCTCTGGAAGCTTCCAGATTATAACATGATGTTTTAGCCTAGACCTGGCTCATGTCAGTCCCCTGGTAATTTGGGTTTGATACTGGAACAAAATGAGATACTCCTTAGGTTGCTCAGTAGTTAACAAAAGGGTTATTTGCTTAGCAATAGTAGGAAAAGGATATTCAACAAGGATAGGCATTAAGAACCCTTTGAGTTGATTCAGCTGAGTGAAGATCCCAACACCAGTTCACCAGCCAGGCATGCAGAATGGCTCCAGCTCCTTGCGGCTCATTTGTACTAAGGTGATGAGGAAGTGATGTCAACAGCCTGAGACCTTAGTCCCTTGAGCCAGTTAAGTATTGAGAAATGTTTCATTACCTTTTAAGGAAAAACTAGGCTAAACTGCTTGGAGAGGAGGGTGGGGAGGATGTTGCTCTTACCATACTCCACCCTTTGGTGGTCTTCTAGAGCAGAGGTGTCAAATTTGAGGCCTCTGCTACAAACTCCTGCAGAACTCTTGACTGCAAGCCTGAACAGATTAAAATGTAATTGAGAAATGTTTAATAAAGGAAATACAAATACAACTGATCCTCTTAATTTGTAGTATTCTAAATCAGTAAGTGGGGATGTAGGTATCCATTTCTATTTGAGTTTGATACCATTATTCTAAGGGACCTTCTACCACTTAAAATTACTTTAGGTCTGTTACTGTTGGGCCCAGACCTCCATATTTAAGAAGATTGCTATAGGCAGCACTAAAAGATGAAGAGAAACACTAAAACAGAATCATAATAAAAAAAAATATGACCCTTTTTTGAAGGAGTGATTGAATTTGGGAGAGTCTTAGGAAGGACCAAACTATCAAGTACTTGTGTTCAGTGATGCCAAATCTTTGCAGTTCATAGTGGGCCTCCTGATGTAAAGCGGTGACAGTGACCAGGAACAGCACCAAGAACATCAGGTTTACAGCAAAGATGATGATACTTCCTGCAAAGTCACTGATCCTCATCACAGGACAGGGAGAATTGTACTGTCCTACCGCCCATGTAGTGTTCATCCTCTGGTCCACCAACCAAGACCTCCCTATCCACTTAGAGTCCCATGGGGGAGATCCCCAGGGAGGGAAAACAAATCTTTGCCTTAGGAAAAGCCTCAAAAGCTGCTCTTCCTTCTGTGAGGGCTGATTAGACACTTTGACTTCCACTTTCTCACCTTCAAGCAATCTCTCTCCCAACAATGCTAACCCCTGGTTGTCCAAGTCCTCCCAAGGAGGAATTATACAAGAATCACTGGCAGCAATGTATAGAGGCCAATAAGTTTTACATTACAGTAAGGAGTGGACTCTCGGGCTTGCCCTTTGCCACTTCACATGTCAGTATCCACTCTTCTGCCACTGGGCCGCCACTGTGGCTGAGAGCCAATCCACTGTCTGCTGCCATTGAAGCCTGAGTCTTTGCCCAGTGCCTATTCATCTAGGACCTACTGCTCCGTCATGGTCCAGGGTAGGACATCTGCTACTATTATGGCCTGAGCTCTTTAGCCCTATGCTAGGACAATGTTGTTTTAGATCTGATTATTATTGCTGCCATCGCTGGGACCTGTCTCTGCCCCAGTGTAATAAATAATAATAATAATCATAGCATTTATACAGCACCTACTACTATGTGCCAGGAACTGTGCTAAGCACTTTACAAATATCTCATCTGATCCTCCAACAGTCTTGGATGCTGTTATTATCTCCATTTTACAATTGAGGAGAATGAGGCAGACAGAGGTTAAGTGACTGGCCAGGGTCAAACAGCTAGTATCTGAGGTCAGATTTGAACTCAGGTCTTTCTGACTCCTAGTGCAGGACTCTACCTACTGTGCCCCCTAACTGTTCCATGTTGACAATCTTGACTGTTCCCATCTGCAGAAGATTGCTGAGGGCCTGTGGTACCACTGCTCTCCAGTCTAGCAGGAGCATTGTGGTGGCTGCTACTGCTGGATCCTGACTCTGCCTTCCTGTGCTCGGGGAAAGACACAGCAGCACAAAAAGCAACCATATAGAGGCTCCTCTGGGCAGGTACATGGAGTCTATCTCTTCTGTGCAAGCAGTAGCTATATCTACTGGGGTTAAGGAAGTGCTCTGTGCTCTTCACGGACCCCTCAGTGCAGGCTCCAGAAAGAGAATTACAGTTCATGGTTTGGAGGTCTGTGTAAACTTTTTAAGCTGATGAAGCACCCCTGCCTATCCTCAGCTAATTAAATACGTAGAACTGGCACATTTGTCCATATCCCCAATTCTGTATGTGTCTTTGGGCTTGGAGAGCATTAGCATTGTCCTTTCAAGTGCTGCCCCCAATGGCTTGCACCAAAGAATCACAAAATCATTGTGGTTGGTCTGTCAAATTCCAAATTGTAAGAAGCAAAACAAAACAAAAACCCAAACAGTTTCATGACCACATTTGTTAAACTGTCTTAAAATTCCAAGAATCTGCTTGGTTTGTGTTCTCACTGTTTGGGTCCTTCGTGCCATGTCCACATACAGTTGTAAAACAGAGGATTGCTAGTTCAGCTGCATCCTCATTTCCTAAAAGCCATTCAAAGTCAAACAGTTTATATGCCCAAAGGGCTGTAAAAATGTGCATACCCTTTCACCCAGAAATACCACTTCTAAATCTGTAATCCAAAGAGATCATAAAAAAGGGGAAAGGACCCACATGTACAGATATATTTACAGCAGCTCTTTCTGTGATGGCCAAGAATTGGAAATTGAGGGGATGCCCATCAATTGGAGAATAGCTGAACAAGTTTTGGTATATGAAGGTAATGGAATACTATTGTGCTATAAGAAATGATGAGCAGGCTGACTTCAGAAAAACCTGGAAAGACATATATGAACTGATGCTGAGTGAAGTGAGCTGAACCAGAAGAACACTGTATACAGTAACAGCCACATTATGTGATGACTGTTTTTGATAGTCATGGCTCTTCTCAGCAATGCAAGGGTCTAAGACAACTCCAAAAGACTCATGATGGAAAATGTTGTCCACGTCCAGAAAAAGAACTATGGAGTCTAAATGCAGATGGAAGCATACTATTTGCTCCCTTTTTTTTTTTTTGGTTTTGTTTTATTTCTTCTTTCTCATGGTTCCTCCCATTAGTTCTAATTCTTCTATCCATAATGACTAATGTGAAAATATACTTAATATGAATGAGTGAATAAATAGAGCCTTGATCAGATTGCATGCTATCTTGGAGAAGGGGGAGGGAAAGGAGGGGGGGAATTTAAAACTCAAATCTTATGGAACTGAATGTTGAAAACTAAAAATAAGTAAATTAGTTATTAAATAACAAAAAAAGTCAGTTTATACAGCTATAACCCCCTTAAAGTGGGTAAAACCCTTCTTTCAGGTGGCCTCCCCAAAGGCAATTGGGTGATAATGGCAATTGTAATACAAAGGCATCCAGTTCCAGCAATGAATTCTTCTGAATTTGTCCTTTTTTTAATGAGAGGAAAATCTGTCACCATCCTCAAAAATATCCGTCTAGGTTGCTTTGAAGGTAAACTGAATTCTGAAGAGGTCCCCTGGTAGAACTTGGAGGAGGCTTAAGTTACCAGGCTGGAAGACAAAGCTGGAGAATCTAAAAAACAGTTTCGTGCAGTTGTGTCAAACTCAAATAGAAACAAACCCACATAAAGATTCCCTGAAGCAGCATATTGACTTAGAAAACCACATCTTAACATTATCTATGTTATATTGTATTTTTATTTATTTTGTCAAATATTTCCCAATTACATTTTAATCTGGTTCTGCCTCACTGGGCCATGTTTGACACTTCAAAAAGAGCAATTATATTCTATTGTTGGTGGAGTTGTGAACTGATCCAACCATTCTGGAGAGCAATTTTGAACAATGCCCAAAGGGCTATATATTGTGCATACCTTTGACTCAGCAATACCACTACTAGGTCTGTATCCCAAAGATATCATAAAAAAGAGAAAATGATCCACATGTAAAAAAATATTTATAGCAGTTCTTTTTGTGGTGGCCAAAAATAGGAAATTGAGGAGATGCCCATCAATTGGGAAATGACCGAACAAGTTGTGGTATATGAAGGTAATGGAATACTAGTGTGCCATAAGAAATGATGAGCAGGAGGATTTCAGAAAAACCTGGAAAGACTTATGTGAACTGATGCTGAGTGAAGTGAGCAGAACCAGGAGAACATTGTACACAGTAACAGCAACTTTGTGTGATGATCAACTATGACAGATTTAGCTCTTCTCAGCTATACAGTGATCCAAGAAAATTCTAAGGGACTCATGATGGAAAATGCTATCCACATCCAGAGAAAGACTATGGAGTCTGAATACAGATCAAAACATACCATTTTCACTTTTTTTGGTTTTTTTCTTTCTTGTGGTTTTCCCCTTTTGTTCTGATTTTTCTTTCATAATATGAGTAATGTGGAAATAGGTTTAATATGATTGTACATGTATAGCCTATATCAGATTGCCTGCCATCTTGGGGAGGGGGGAGGGGAGGGAAGGAGAAAAAATTGAAACTCAAAATCTTATAAAAGTGAATATTGAAAACTATCTTTACATGTAATTGGAAAAAGTAAAATACTAATAAGAGGGAAAAAAAGAAAGCAATTTTTTTTAAGGGAAAGCATACTCACATTATTCATGTCTTACCGAATGGCCAGTTTACTCTCCAGTTTCCTAGGAGTAGGAGATGCTTTACAGTAAGGAAACACCATTTCTAGAAGCATCACCAAAAACATCACCAGAAAAGCATCAAGGCTAGTTGCCTTCTTTTGAGCTGCCTGCTTTCAGTGTCAGTGAGGTCATTGTGTTCCAATCCTGCAAGACTACACCAATGGTTCTGGGCTGAGTCTAGCTCAAGCCAGTCCCCTCTTGGTTTAGGTTTTTTTTATTGGAACAAAATTTTATACTCCATGGACCATTCAAAGGCTAACAAAAGGATATTCTCTTAGTCATAACAAGAGAAAGATATTAGACAAGGATAGATATTGAGAATCCCTTGAGTTGATTCAGAGGAATGAAGCACCATCATAACCAATTCACTAGTCAGGCAGCTGAGAGGCCTTCTAGCTCCTTATGATTCCTCTGTCCTCGGTAATAAGGAAGTGATGTCAGCAGTGTATACCCTTTTAGTCTTCTGAGCCAACCAAGTGTTGAGAAAAGTCTAGTACTTTTTAAGGAATAACTAGGCTAAGTTGCTTGGGGGAAGGGGTTAGGATATTGTTCCTACCACACATGGACCAGGGAAAGGAGAACATAGATAGTAGTCCTAACAAAAATGTGCTAGGCTTCCTTCCCCCAAGGCTGGGCTCAGTATGGGGATAGCTATAAGGAAAGAGTGTCTGGTAGGTTCATTCTCTGGGTTTCTATTTCTTTCTCTACTGTTACCAGCATCTATGTGAGGATTGTAGGATGAGTCTTTTAGAAGCAATGCACTTTGAGACTGGATTGCTTTTGTTTATAGAAAAAAAAAGATCTTCTGCTTTCACTTCTTATCATAAGGTCCTTGCTCTTAAAGTGTTCTTGAAGATTTAAGAGCACTAATTGCTCAGGACACAGGTGCCTGAACTCATGGACAGTCTTTGATGAGTGATAATGGACCAAGACATAATATCTAGCTTATGGGCAAGTTTTCAGTTTTCATGATTGGTCTTTAGGTCAACTTAGCCTTGACACACAATTAAGGCCCTCAGCAGCCTGAAGTACTTGTAATCTGGGGCGACAACTACAGTGACCAGTCCTCATTAACAACTCAAGGATGATGAACAGTCAATGACATTGGGAGATGGGATGGAGGAAGCATCTCAGGGTGGGTAGTCTGAGCAAGTTGGGAATTAGTAATTTGCTAAGAATATCTTCAAGAAAAACTAATCTTATCTTAGTGTTGGAGTAAGGACTTCTACAAAATTACAGGGAGAAAAAGTAAAATCTGTCAAACTTTTGGCGAGCAAACTTATATACTTCAAAGTAAAATACTAACTCAGTGTACCATCTGTGATAGGACTGGCATTTCCCTGACACAGCTTCTTTCCTTCCAACCACAACATGGGGAGTCTTAAAGAAAAAAAAAGGACAAAACTACCCTGTAGGATCTGATCAATCCCAGATGCAGCCTTCTGATCATCTATGGGCATATAAAGTCCCAACCATATGATGTCTAGGCCTCTCAGACTTGATGGGTCTGAGATCACACAACTTACCCTGCTCTACTGACCACATGAGTTCCCCTATGGAGACAAGGGAGATTGCTTCCAGAGAAACTAAGTGCCTCCCTGTGCTTGTTGTGTATCATTGGCAACACAAACTTCCTGTGGTAAATGTTCAATGACTGGCAAATGCTTCATTTTGTTTATTTTTTAATTCAGTCTTGTTTTTTTATTTTATTTTCAGATTTTCATCCTCTCTATTCCACTTCCTTCCATCCTGACCCCAGTGAGAGAGCAAGAAAAAAATGTTGCAAATAGGTGTAGTCAAGCAAAACAAATACATTCATTGGCTATGTCCAAGAAGAAAAGGAAGAAAATGTATGCTTCAGTTGCACTTCAAGTTATTCATATACCATAATTTGTCAGATGTGAATGTGATATGATATAATACTATTGTGCTGTTAAAAAATGAGGAAGTACACTGTATATATAGAGATAAGGTCAAAGTGGGTATATGATTTAGATATAAAGGGTGATGCCATAAGCAAATTAGGAGAGCATGGAATATTTTACATCTCAGATTTATGGATGAGGGAAGAATGTAGGACTAAATAAGAGATAGAGAGCATTACTGGATATAAAATGGATAATTTTGATTACATTAAATCTAAAAGTTTTTGCACAAACGAAAGCAGGAAACGGGAAAAACATTTACAGCCGGTTTCTTTGATAAAGGCCTCATTTCTCAAATATATAGAGAACTGAGTCAAATTTATAAGAATACAAGTCATTCCCCAATTGATAAAGGATCAAACGATGTAAAAGAGCAGTTCTCAGACAAAGAAATCAAAGCTACCTATAGACATGTGAAAATAAAATGTTCTAAATCACTATTGATTAGAGAAATGTAAATTAAAACAACTCTGAAATACTACCTCACACCTATCGGATTGACTAATGTGACAGAAAAATAAAATGACAAATGTTGGAAGGGATGTAGAAAAATAGTGACACTAATGCGCTATTGGAGTTGTGAACTGATCTGACCCATTCTGGGACTATGCCCAAAAGGCTATATAACTGTGCATGCCCTTTGACCAGCAATATTACTACTAGGTTTGTATCCAAAAGAGAGTTTTAAAAAAGGAAAAAAGACCTATATTGCAGAAAGGTTTATAGCAGCTCTTTTTGTGGTGGCAAAGAATTGGAAATTGAGGGATGCCCATCATGTTTTGGTTTATGATTGTAATAAAATACTTTTGTGCCATAAGAAATGATGAGTAGGATGCTTTAAAAAAAACAATAACCTGGAAAGACTTAGATGAACTAATGCAAAGTGAAATGAGCAAAACCAGGAGAACATTGTACATGGTAGCAGCAATATTGTGTAATGATTAACTGTGAATGACAGCTATTTTCAGCAATACAATGATGTGAAGGACTTATGGTGAAAAATGCTATTTACCTCCAGAGAAAGAAATGGAGTCTAAATGCAGATTGAAGCATACTTTTTTTTTAAACTTTATTATCCTTGATTTTTTTGGACTGTTCTCTTTCAACATGGCTTATATGGAAATGTTCTGTATGACTTTACATGTATAATCTGTGTTAAATCGCTTGCCTTCTCAACATGGGGAGAGAGAGTGAAAGAGGGAAAGAAGGAAAGAATTTGGAACTCAAAAATTTTTT
Source organism: Vombatus ursinus (assembly GCF_900497805.2). Classification (NCBI taxonomy): domain Eukaryota; kingdom Metazoa; phylum Chordata; class Mammalia; order Diprotodontia; family Vombatidae; genus Vombatus; species Vombatus ursinus. The sequence goes on from NW_020947062.1 coordinate 16,501,721, forward strand.
AAATTAGTGTCAATTTTTTGTTACATGTAATTGAGAAAAAATTAAAATAAACAACATAAAAAAGAAGAAAATGATAAAGAGGATGATTTCAGAAAAACCTGGGAAAACTTATATGAACTGATGCAAAGTAAAATGAACAGAACTAGGAGAGCAATTATACATTAATAGCGATAGTGTCCAAATAATCAACTGTGAAAGACTTAGTAACTCTAATCAACACAGTGCCCCACCACAGTTCCAAAGGACTCATGATGAAAAATGTTATTTACCTCCAAATAGATCAAAGCATATTCTCTTTCTCTCCTCCCTCTCTCTCTCTCTCTCTCTCTCCCCCCCACCCGAATCTGGAACATGGTTAATGCAGAAATTTGCTTGCATGACTTCATATTTGTAATGAGTTTGTATTTCTTTCCTTCTCAGTGGGTGGAGGAGAGAGAGAATATGGAACTGAAAATCAAATAAATTTGAGTTAAAGAAACAAATGTCAATTTGAATTACACAGGCTTATTCATCAGTGACCAAAAATAAAAGAAATCACCTAGAATGTAATATATACTGAAAATCAAGTAACCTGAGACTGAAGATTGCCTACCTCTTGCATAATAGAGCCTACTCTATCATGGGAAAAGATGATTCTTTAATGAAGCAAAACAACTCTTATTACTATCACTGTTAGACATTCATGTACTATAAATTGTTTAGCTATTTCCCAGTTGATGGGTACCTACTTTGTTTCCAATTCTTTATTTCTACAAAAAGCCCTGCTATGGCTATTTTGTTGTATATAAAACCTCTATTTCTGTCTTTGACTCCTTTGGTCATTTTAATTTTAGCATAATTTCAAATTCTTTCCAAAATGCCTGGACCATTTCACAGCCTGACCAGTAGGAGTGTGCTTATCTTCACATATCTCCACCACTATTGATTATTTTCATTTTTTTTTTTGCCATCTTTGCCAGTTTTTTCTGTGTGAGATAAAACCTCAAAGTTGTTTTGATTGATTTTTCTCATGTCATTAGTTTGGGGTCATCTTTCATATAGTTTTAATTAGTTTAGAATTCTTTTGGGAACTATTTATTCATATCCATTGACCATGTATGTGTTGAGGAATAATATATGTGTGTATACTCATATATAGCCTCATACATATATAAAAACACATATTGTTCTTACATATTTATATTTTAGATATCAGAGATATTTGATGCCAAGTTTTTTTTTTCCCCAATGAATATTTTCCTTTCTTATCCTAGCTGCATTGATTTTGTTTGTATGTAACAGACCTGGCCAATAGAGCTCCATCCCTCTGAAATATGCACAATGTGCTCTGCCTGCTGACAGCCCACTTAGAGGAGGCTGGGGAGCCTGCTCCAGAATAGCAAATTGTGTGCAGTAGAAGTTTCTTATTTCCCTATTTGGAACATGAACAGCATTCTATAACTGGCCCTGATCTGATAACGATGTAGTAAAGAGATGGACTATTGTTTGGTTTCTGAGCCAGAGGAAGGATGCATTCAAATAACACTAAATGACAAAAGTGAAACCTCTTCCTCTTTCCTGCCTAACTGTGAGTGTAGAAATAAGAAATGTTATAAGCTTTTGAATGGGGAGAGAGGCTTCAGGCATTTATTTCCCTACCTGAGTCTCTGTCATGTGGCCCATGAGTTCATGTCCTTGTTGTTTCTGTCTTGGTTGTTTCTATTCTTTATTTTACTTAAAGGAGTACTGAAGATGGCTACAACCTTTTGAGTTTCAAAAGGTCAGAACAGCAAGTACCAGAAGTCTAGAAGCTAGAGTTCATGCCAGGATTTGTAGGCCAAGCACAGGTGAGGCAGTAGCCAAGACCCTATTTAGTGACCTGCTTGACCCAGTCTAGCAATAGCAGAGATGCGTAATCATCCATCCATTCATTAGCTATATTAAATTTGGAAGTAAATTTAGTGCAGTTAATGCTATGTAGAAAATGTTTTAAGTTTGAACCCATTCTCCCCAGGGATCAAGGTAGTACAGAGAATGTGTCCACAGGTACTGGGGACAATGTTTTATAACTTCTGCTCTTGTAGTAAATCTGTAGTAAATCTTTGTAGTAAATATCCCTTTGTAAAAGTTAATTGATGTTGATTGGTAATTGGGGCACTAATTACTGGTGGTTAAGATTCGGGAGAATACACTGAATGAGGGCTCAAGTCAACGACTATAGAAAAAGACATCCCCAGTATTTCAGGTGTACCCTTAGGGCTTTGAGTGGGGGATGTAGCCAGCCTAGTTCTGGGAACCTAACTTGTCTGTGAGATTGGGTGTTGGCATAAGGATCCCCTGGGTCTAGCTATAGCTTTTCAATTTCAAGTAAACAAGATTATATATTTTATTCTTTTGTGATCTTATTTGGTTAAACATTTGCACCTGGTTATAGTTCTGTAAGGTACTTTAATCTTGTTCCCTTCTCTTTTTGTTTTTTATGGTGTGAGCTTTAATATTCAGGTAGTTTATCCATTTTGAGATTATTGTGTATGCTAGCATTATTTATAATGGAAAGCCAGTCCATTGACAAGCATTTATTAAGTAGCTCTTCTGTGCCAAGTACTATGGTAGGCTCTGAGAATACAAAGACAAAAATGGTTTCATTATGGTTTCTTATCCTCAAAGAACTTAGATTCTATCAGGGACATAGCATGTACAGTAAGTACATACACTATCTATGTTAAATACAAGGTAAACTTTTGGGGGTGAGTGGAGAAAAGCAAAGAAGTGTGCTGACAACTGCACTGATCAGGAAAGACTTCAAGTAGAAGGTGGCACTTGAACTGAGTTTTGAAGGAAGCATGGTATTCTAAGGGGTAGGAAGAGGAGAGGGAAGGATGATATTCCAGGCATGGAGGACAGCCAGTACAGAGGCCTTGAGATGGAAGATGGAATGTTATGTGTGAGGATTTGTAAGAAAACCAACATAGCTGAATTGTTAAGTGCAAAAAGAAAGGTAAGGTATAATAAGGTTGGAAAAGTAGGTTAGGGTTAGAGATGTGGGGTAGAGTTTGGCTGTCCTTTTTTCTCCTCTGACACCTATCTTTACCCAGAGTTTATATTCTAATGGGGGAAACAACCCACAGGGAAGAATAGAGGCTAGGGAGGGAATTTATGCTACAGTGATGTCGGGTGGGGCTCAATAGATTAGCCAAAATAAAGATAGAATTGATTGGATTATAATTCCATACCTGTAAAAGGGGGGAGGGGCTGGTGATAAGAGTAGAGGGCATACAGAAAGTTGAAAGGACGTGACTGAAGAGTGAAGTAAATTGTTGTGAGAACCAAGCTTAGATGTAGTGGGCAGCTTATGCAATCATTGCAGGCAAAGGGGACCTAGAGTGAGCACTCTAGACATGAAAGAGTTAAGTCATTGAAGATTGGTTTCTGGTCTGGGTGGCTAGAATAGAGGCAAGAATGAAATGGAGCTGCGCCTAGATGCACTTATGGTCTGGAATAAAGGTTCTCCTGATCAACCCTCTACAGAAAGTCCCATCCAGGTCTTTGTGGCTCTGCCCCTCAAGGTAGAATGCCTTGGGATTTTTGTTGATGAAAACAACTCTACCATTGTGTTGCCACTCATCTCATTATAGAATGTATATTGAGCCAAGACCATGGTTTTACTTTGCACTGGAAAGTATCCAGAAGACTTCAGTTCAAATCCTGATGGTGCTAACTGTGAGTTTGAACGGGTCAAGTAATCTCTCTGGGCTTGTTTCCTCTTTAAAATGAAGAAATTAGACTACATAATCTCTAATGTTCAAATTAACTCTAAATTTGTGATTGTGTGGACGTGTGCATCTGATCTGATTTGTACATTCAAAACTCTAGAAAAGCTTGCTTTCTCTTGTAGGAATTCTTGGCATAGTTACACAATGTCACATGTTCATTCTTCTCCCCTCTCTCAGTTTCATTGAGTTGTAATTTTGGGCGAATCCCAGTGTTCCTTGATTTTCAATATATCATTTCAGCTTTTTTTGTTGTGTCCCATAGCAAGTGCAGTTCAAATCCTATGTGGTTCAAATTGGTATTCCATTGTATGGGAATCAGCATGACATAGTGGACGGAATACTGAGTCAAGAAGACCTGGGCTCAAATATTGCCTCAGATGCTTAAAGGCTTTGTTAGCTGTTGTTATGTAATGTTTTTCTTTTTAGCTGTTTGTCTTTGTTGGTGCAGCTCTGAACTTTAATAACAGAGTGGGTATTATTGACCAGAGTTCAGGATTCATCCCTGTTCCTATCCAATGGACTCTGTCAATTTGCTGTCTCTGCTTTGATGTGTGTTTAAATTTGATTCAAATGATACTTGGAAATTTTCTTGTGTAATTTCCTGAAATATGGTAGACATTGTACATATTTCTTAAGGAGTCCAATTAATTTAAAATTGTCTCTCTGAACTCTATCTTCTAATTGTTAAGCTTTATCAAAGTTTTCAATCCTCCTAGTTGAGTTGTACTTTGATCTTATTTTACCGTTTATTTTGTCTTTCAATCTTATATCACAGTTGATATTTTTATTTATTTTTTTCTACTATTACCTCAAAAATGTTGAGTTTTGTTTTTGTTTTGTCTTTTTCCTTCTTAGGTCAGATCTCCATTTACTAAGGTCAAATTCTGCTTTGCTTAAAGTAGTTCTTCCCTTATTTGTCTCAGTATTTATTGTCCAATGTGGTATGTCTTATGATAATTCTAGACTTGTTTCTAGAACTACTGTTGATGTTAATTTGTTATTTTTTCATTATGGTGTAATACGTAGAGGCAACTGTCAGGGAACTCTTAGGCAATTCCTCTGTTCCAGAGAGCTACTCCACATTAAAGGTATCTTGTAGGTCTGTAATCCCTAAAATTACAGTTCAAGAGCCCCCAGCAATGTGTTTATCTTTAATAGTCAGTCATAAGATGCAATTAGTTCAAAGCATGGGTATGGCATAGTAAAAAAAAATAGCAACAAAATATTTCCTCCTAAATCTGGATGGTACTTCCCCCAAAATACATTTAACACAGGAATGGGAAAGATACATACCTAATACACAAGGAGAGGCATGTACCAAACATAAGTGGTTCATGCATGGAAGGAAAACTCATACCTTCAGTGTTAAAGGACTTTTGATGTCTTTTAGTGATGTCATTATGCTCTTTCTGTGTCATGGGTCTCAGCTTTTGATGGACAGGTATGCTCTCTGCTTGCCTCATAGTCTTGACAGAATGCTTCTCTGCTGAACTTTGCCAAATGCTACTTCCCTGGACCACTGATGGATACTGGCAGACATGTTGTCTCTGGCAAATGTGTAGTCTTAACTGGACATTGCTTTGCTGGAGAGAAACTTGAAGCCCTTGGTCAGTACTTATGGTGAGTATGCTATAAGTTTCACAATTTACTTTACTTTCTGTTTCTCTGTCTGTCTGTCTGTCTGTCTCTCTATCTCTGAAAAAGAAAGAAAACAGGGACATTAAAGTATTTAAAATATATCCAGATAAGAGAACAGAAAGAGATGTGGAGTGAGACAGATTTGAAACTAACATGTTGAATTTATTATGTACTTTTTAAAAAAAAGGGCAAGCTGTAATGGAGATTCACAGCTTCATGTACAAGCCTTTTTTTCCTGTTCTTCTTTTCATATGGAAACGTTCATGTTAATTGGTATAGCAGTATACTCGACTTACTTTCCCAGAGCAAGGCCAGCTCCATCACCCTCTTAGAGTTATAGGTGTTGAAGAGTTGGAGGTGTCTATTCTCTAATACTATTAGCTTAAAATACTGTTCCAATCTATACTCCCTCTACTGTTACCTACCAGTAATTAGCTCCCCAATTCCATTTAAACAGTTAACATCAATTAGATTTTACAAAGGGATATTTACTGCGAAGATGTAGTAAGAACAGAAGTGCAAACATTCCTTCCTAGAACCAGGGTACACACTCTCGGCGATGGCCCCTCAGTCCCTAGGGAAAGTGGGCTGAAACTTGAGAGTTTTCTATGTAGCATTGATATCACCAAATTCACTTCCAAATACAGGGTCGCCATTGCAGGAGTCCTTGTCTCAACTGCTGCTGGGCTGGGTCCTAAAGGTCATTTTGCAGGACCTTGCCACTGGGCTGGCTGGCTGGCTGTAAAACCCAGCATAGATGCCAGCTACCATACTTATGATTGCTTCTTCCCTTTAACAATAAGATTGTGTTTACTTTAAAATTTATTCTTTGGTTTATTTTATATACTGATAGTATGAAAAAATAAAAGCAACTCAGACAATCCAGGATAGACCTTTGAAAGCTCACAAGGTCATAGCTATTTCCAGTCTTCACCTAACATCAGAAGAAAATAGACACGAGAGACAGAAGCAACAAGGGGACTATGTGGTCACAGTGTTGAGATGAAGACCTGAGGCCTCTCCTCCCACCAAAGGCTTAGTCCTTGCCTCCTTGCTTGCATATAGCAGCCAGGAATGAAGAAAAGATGGGTTCACTTTGGCCTTTTGATTCCCAGCTTAGCAGCCAATCAAAAGAGGCTCTTCTTCATGTGATTAAACTGAACAGAAACAATACTGGTGCCTACTGAAAGTCCCCATGGGGATTTCATCAGCAGAGCACACTGTGAGTGCTCGTAAGGACTGGGCTCATTATCCAGTCTTGGCTCTGCTTACTTCACTCTTCATCAGTATATCTCTCCATGCTCTTATCATTTCTTAATATTCATTATATTCATGTACCACAATTTGTTTAGTCATTTCCTAATTGATAGGTATCTAACTTTATTTCCAATTATTTGCTATCACAAAAAATGCTGCTATAAATAATTTGGTATAAAGGAGACTTTGCTCTTATCAATGGCCTCTTTGGGGTATAAGCTTGCTAATAGAATCTCTGGGTTAAAGGGTCTCTTCATCTGCATAATTTCAAATTGTTTTCCAAAATGCTAATACTGATTCATAACTCCACTAACAATGCACTAATGTCCCTATTTTCCCACAGTCCTTCTGACATTGACTATTCCCATCTTTTGTCATCTTTGCCAATTTTTAGGTTTGCCAACCTCAGGGTTATTTTGATTTGTATTTCTCTTATTACTACTGATATTGAGCATTATTTCATATGATTGCTAGTAGTTTGCAGTTCTCTTGGAAACTTTGCTCTTGACCATTTATCTATGAGGGGATGACTTTTGGTAATATATATTTAATATATGTGTATACACACATATTTGTTCATTGATTATATATCTTGAACACTAAACCCTTATCAGAGAAATTTGATAGAAAGATTTTTTTTCCTATTTGAACATTTCCCTTCTTATCCTAATTGCATTATTAACTTTACATAGTAGCTTTTGAGTTTCATGTAATTAAAGTTGTGTTTTATATTCTGTAATTACTTTTATCCTTTGTTTAGCTAAGAATGCCCTCTAACGTATAGCTGTTAGAGGTATATGATATGCTTCTCTTCTAATTTTTTTATTTTACCTTTAATATTAAGGTCATGTATTCATTTAGAACGTATTGTGGAATATGGTATAGGTGCTGATCTAAGCCTAATTTTTGACAGACTGATTTCTGCTTTTCCCAGCAGTTTTTATTAGATAGTGAGTTCTTTCCCAAGTAATTTATATTTTCCACTTTATCAAACACTGGATTATTGTTCCATGGTTTTAGATTCTCCCTTGTCTAGTTTGATCCATTGATCTGACCTTCTATTTTTTAACATATGCCAGATGGTTTTGATGACTGCTGCTTAATAATGTAGTTTGAGGTTTAGGAGTGCTGTTCACCCTTCATCTCCACCTCTTTTCATCATTTTCCTTGATAGTCTAGATCTTTGTTTTTTCAAATTTTTGAAAATTATTTTGTTAAGTTTTATGAAATATTATTTTGGTAATTTGATTGGTATAGCATTTAAACTGTACATTAACTTTGGTAGTATTGTCATTATTATTGTATTGGCACAGTCTAGTTATGAGCAGTGAATGTTTCTCTAGCTATTTAAATTCTTCTTTATTTCTGTAAGGATCACTTTGTAATTGAGTCTATATAAGTATTTTGTGTGCTTTGGTAGATTGATCCACAACTTCTTTATACATTTTCTAGTTATTTGGAATGGGGTTTTCCTTTCTATTGTTGACTCTTGAATTTTATTGTTATTATTATTTAGAAATACTATTGATTTTTGAGGATTTATTTTGTATTCTGCAACTTTGCTGAAGCTATTAATAGCTTCAATTAGTATCTTTGCTTATTCCTTAGGATTGTCTAAGTAAGCCATCATATTGGGGAAAAAAAATAGAAATAGTTTTATCTCCTCTTTATCTATCTTTAATTATTCCTCTAATCTTACTGATATTGCTAGCATTTCCAGAACTATATTAGTACCAACTATATATAGCAGGGAGAGTGGGCAGCCTTACTTTACTCCTGCATTTATTCAGAAATGTTCTAGTATATTCCCATTGCATACGATGTTGTCTTTGGTTTTAAATACTTTTTATCATATTTTTTAAAAGGCATATGAATATGTACATATATGACTATATAGGGTATGTGTAACTACATAAAGCATATGTTATATAAAGTATATAACTATACTTTATAGAGTTTTTTAAAATAATAAATGAATGTTGTACTTTGTCAAAGGGTTTTTTTCCATCTGTTTAGATAATCATGTGGTTTTAGATGTTTTTATTTTTAATATGATTGTTTGTCTTGATTGTTTTCCTAATTTTGAACCATCCTTGCATCTCCAATCTACATCCTACTTGTTCATCATGAATAATTTCTTAGATGAATTGCTTTAGTCTGTTTGACAGGGTTTTTTTAAACTTTTTAAATCTATATTCATTAAGTGGTCTATAGTTCTCCTGTGCTTTATCCTTCCCTGGTTTAAGAATTAGGGCTACCTTAGTTTCATAACGGAAATCTGGTAGTTTTTGAGAATAATTTGTGAAGTATTTGTACTAATTGTTCTGTTACAGATTGCTCAAATTCTCTTGTGAACTTCCATCTTTTTTCATTAATGGTTAGACTCAGATTTTCAGGGCAGGTCATGTTGGGCTGTGTCTTGACCTTCTTTGCTCTTCAGTAGACATTATTCCATTGTCTTCAGAAGTTTCTGTGGAGTGTAGAATAGTCTTGTGTTATTTAAATTTCATTTCTTTTATATTTGAAGGTCATTCTCCTGGTCACTTTGAGAGTTTGCCAGGGAAATTGTTAAATCTAACCCCTATGTATGTGTCTTGGAGTTTATAACATAGGGCTTTTTTTTTTTTTCTGGAGGTGATCTATGGGTTCTTTCAGTTGGCACTTTGTTTTCTGTGTTCAGAAGTTTGGGGGCAAGTGTATTATTTCTTATATAATTGTACTTAGGTTTTTTTTTTCTTGTCATGTTCTTCTGGGAATCCTATAATCCTTAAGTTGTCACTGTGCATCCTGTCTTTAAGATCAATATATTTTGCTTATGTGGAAATCACATTTTGTTTTAATGTAATTGTTTTTTTGCTTCTCCCTGATTGTCCTTCAGTTCTGTGTATTCACATTCACAATCATTTATTCTCTCCTTTGTTTCTTTGGTGAGATTTGCCACAATGGATTCAAGTGTTTGTATTTTGTCAATAATTTTGTTGTGTGGGCCATTAAGTTCTGCTTTCACAATTCATATTTTTCTTTTAAAACTCTCTTTTTAAATTAGTATTTTGATTATTACTGCTTTGTGGTATAATTTGAGGACTAGTACTGGTAGGCTTCCTTCTGTCCCACTTTTTTCATTAATCCTCTTGAGATTCTTGACCTTTTTTTCCTCCAGATGAATCTCATTGTTATTTTTACTAGTTCTGTGAAGTAAACTTTTGGTAGTGTGATTGATTTGGCACTGAATAAGTAAGTTAATTTAGATAGTATTGCCATTTTTATTACATTGGCTTGGTACCCATGAGTAATCATGTAGTCATGTTCACATAGTTACTGCATGCATCTTGGCAGGTAAATTTCCAAGTATTTTATTGTTATTGTAAATAAATTTTCTCTATTTCTTCCTGCTGGGTTTTGTTTCTAATATGCAGAAGTGCTTATGATTTATTTGAATTTATTTTATATCCTACAGCTTTGCTGATGTTATTGTTTCAGTTAATTTTTAGTTTATTCTCTAGTGTTCTCTAAGTAAGCCACTTGAAAAAAATATTTTTTTTGCCTGTTTATTACTTTATTTTCTTTTCATTGTCTTATTACTATAGCTAGAATTTCTCATTGTGTACAAATTAGTTGGTTGGTGGTTGTCCTTCATTCTCAAAGAGGACCAAAATGGCATCATTATCTTGGAGTTAAGGTACAGCGTGCCTAACTGTGGCTGATCAGACCAAGATGAGCTCAGAAGGCTCTACTAGAGGTCAAGCACAAATAGTCCATATGAACATTTGGAGTGGAGATGTCTCTAAATTTGTGCATCTCTCGTTTCTTTTGAGCTACTGCAATTCTACTTTACTCATAGAGCAAAGTACCTTCTTTGATGAGGGCCCTCCGTACTGAGTGGTTCTGTGCTAGTGTCTCCTATGTCTCACAATCAATTCCAGAGTTCTTCAGAGAGATCTTGAGAGTGTCCTTGTATTACTTCTTCTGACCATCATGTGAGCACCTTGCATGAGTTCTCTGTGAAATAGTCTTTTAGGCAAAAATACATGTGATATTTGAAAAACATGACTAGCCCATCAGAATTGTGCTCTCTGCAATAGAGTTTGAATGCTTGACAGTTTAGTTCAAGAAAGGACCTCAGTGTCTGGTACCTTATCTTGCCAGGTGATCTTCAGAATCTTCCTGAAACAATTCAAATGGAAGCCGTTCAGTTTGCTGGCTGGGCACTGGCATACTGTCCAGGTTTCACAGCTTTGTAGACCTTCAGTTTGGTAGGCAGCCTAATACCTCTTCTCTTCCACACTTTCCTTCAGAGCTTCCCAAATACTGAGCTAGCTCTGGCAATGAGTGCATCAACCTCATCATCTATATGTACATCCCTGGATAGGATATTACCAAGGTAAGTGACTTTATTCACAGCATTCAAAATTTCTCCATTTGTTGTAACCAATGATTCCAGAGATGGTATAGTGCTGGCTGGTGGAGAACCTGTGTTTTCTTGGTATTAATTGTTAGGCTGAAATTGGCACAAGCAAAAGAGAATCCATCCATACTTTGTTGCATCTTAGCTTCAGAGGCTTCATTGAGTGCACAATCATCTACAAACAAAAAATCATGCACTAGCTCTCCCTCCACTTTAGTCTTGGCTTATAGCCTTTTCAAATTAAACTAATACAGTAGCTGACCTTGATACAATTTTCATCCTTGTTGAAGGTTTCTGACAACATAGTTGAAAATATAGTGCTAAAAAGCATGGGAGCAAGCATACAGCCATGCTTCACTCCATTGGTGACTGGGAAAATTTGAGAGCATTGTCCATTATCTAGAACCCAGGCAAGCATGTCATTATGAAGCTAGTGTACAATACTGATGAACTTCTCTGGGCAACCAAATTTTGACATAATTTTCCACAAGTCCTCAACTTGGTTTAGCCTTTCTGCCAAAATGGTTTACCAAGTACAGCCACTGCATGTGCTATAGCTTCTTGGAGCCACAGATGAGAGTTGGGTGAATCAAGTGGACACCAACAAGTAGTCCTAAAAAGGGCTCAGCGGCCCTCACACCAGAGGTACTAGTCCTTCCTGAGCATACCCTACCCCCCCCCGCTACAAATTATTAGTGATGATAGTGGACAGTGATTATAATGAATTCTTTGCTTTACCCCTAATCTTCTCAGAAAGGCCACTAGTTTATCCCTATTACATATAATGCTGACTCTTGGTTTTATATATATGTTGTTTATTAAATTAAGGACAGGTTAATTTATTCCTATTATTTTAATGTTTTTAATAGAAATGAGTATTGTATTTTGTCAAAAGCCTTTTCTATATCTATTAATAAAATCATATGATTTTTATTGTTCTTATTATTAATATAGCATTATAAATTTCTGTAGTTCTCCTAATATCAAATCAACATTGCATTCCTTGTATAGTCCCAATGTTGGCATAATGTATAATATTTTTGATATGTTGCTGTAGCCTCTTTGCTAATATTTTGTTTAAAAATTTTATGTAGATGTGCTTTAGACTTTTTGGTATATAGTTTTCTTTCTCTGGATTGGCTCTTTTTCTGGTTTAGGTATCAAGATTGTATTTGTATCATAGGAAAAAACTGGCAGAATCCCATCTTTTACTATTTTTACAAACAGTTTGTATTATATTGGAATTAATTTTCTTTAAATGTTTGGTGGAATTTGCCTGTAAATCCATCTGGTCCTGGGTTTTTTCCTTTCTGGGAATTTATTCATTGCTTATTCAGTTCTTTTTATGAAAATGGGTTATTTAAATTTTCCATTTCTTGTTTTGTTAACATAGGCACTTTTTTTATAAATATTTACCCATTTAATATAAATTGTTGGTTTTATTAACATTTGGTTGGGCACAATAATTTCTAATAATTTCCATCATTTCTTTATTATTTTGTTGTGTGAGTTCTCCTTTTTCATTTTGATTTTGATAATTTGTTTTCTTCTTCCTTTTTTAAGTCAAATTGACCAATAGTTTATCTATTTTGTTGCTTTTCTTCCTTCTTCCCCCCATTCAGTTCATAATTTTTTTATTAGTTTAGTGTTTTAAGGGGTTTTTTTTGCTTTCAATTTTATTATTTTCTTCTTTGATTTAATTTCTGTTTTAGTGTTTAGTTGGAGTTAAAAACTTTATTTTCTAGCTTTTTTTATTTGCATGCTCAGAATCTGTTCTCACTAGTCAAGATGGGGGAGTTGAAATACTCCTTGCTCCTCATTGCCATTTCCAAGATCTCCCTCCACCACCGTCACTCAGTAAGCTCTCTTCCTTTGAGGTTCCCTCAGTCTATATCTACCAAACAATCAAAATTCTTTTAGCTGTTATCTTTTGACCTCCATGACATGCTCCCTTTTTCTAGGGTGAAGAGGCTGCTGTGACATGGTAGAGAAAGTCCAGAGAATCAGAAGTGGAGCCATGTTCACCCAAGACTGAGAAGAGAGTTTTGAGATAATGGGTTAAAAATAAGGGGGCAGCATAAAGCTAGACCTGAAGAGAGATACTTGCTGAGGGTTGGAGGGAGACGTTGGCTCTTACAGATTAAAGTATTTGCCCAAAATAAAAAAGTTAAGCAGCAAAGGATCATATTAGAATACTTCCAGTCTTATGTTTTTTCATATTTTTAATAAGTGCTACCCACGGGCCTCCTCCTCTCTCCCCACGGACTCTGAAAACTGTAGAATTGGGAACTCCAGACCTGAGGATTCCTTATGAGGAAACCTCTGAGGGTGGAAACATCCCTTACCAGGATCACTATTCTCTGACCTCTGTTCAGAAATAGGAAGGCAGAAGGTGGCATCAGGAACTGGAGGTCCAGAAACTCCCTTCTCAGGCTACATGCTATGTGCTTCTCCTGTAACTTACCCTTTATAGCCTTGATTCTGGCCTCATGCTCCCAAAGTGAGGCAGGCAACACCTCCTCCTCAAGATTCTTGAGGAATCGCTGGGAGTTGGGGCATCTTTTTTCTGATGGTATCATCTTAAGCCCCCATTCTATATGCTTTCTCCAACTCTTACCTACCAGTGGTTAACACTCCAATTCCATTTAACCAACTAATACTGATTAGCTTTTACAAAGGAGTATTTACTTAGGAGATGCAGAAACAACAGAAGTACACAAATTCTTCCCTAACACCTGAGAGGCACACTTTCTCTTCTACCTCCTGTGTCACTTGGGAAAGTGGACTTAAACTTAACACAGTTTCTACATAACATTGGTCCCACCAAGTGTATGTCCAGATGCAATGTAGCTCTTAGTTGAATCTGCATCTCAGCTCCCACTGAGCCTGATCCCAAAGGCAGGCTAACATAGACTAATGGAGAACACTTTGGGTGTCAGTGCTGGAGTGCTGGCTGCAAAACCTGGCATGTACCCCACTCCCAGACCTCAAGTGGTTCACTGTTTTGAGCTCTTGAAGCTCACAAAGTTGTAGCCATTTCCAATCTCTTTCACCTATAACCAGGAAAAATAAATGCAAAGAAGCAAAGAGCAGAGACCCATATTCCCAGGCTACATATCACCTTGGATGAGGAGGACCTGAGGCTTCTCCCCTTTCAGCATTATCTCTTCTCTCGCCAGAATTCAGTCAAGCAGAAAGTCAGACCAGAAGAGATAGACCTGGGTTGACTAGTTATGAATAAGCTCCAGTTCCAGCTCCAGAGCCAGTCAAAGAGGCTTCTCTTCTCCACATGGTTAGTGGACCAGAACCAGTTACAGAGTTGTCTAAACATGCTCCATAGACCAGATGGGGACTTTATCAGTGGAACATTCTGCACATTTCCCTAAATGTGGAACTTATTCCTAGTCCCAGTTACTTTTTTTTTTTGTTCTTCTGTCAGAGAGAGAACAAATCTTCCTCTCTTCCTTGCTGCATTCTTGTCTGGAAATCCAAGGAACAGAAAGTCTAATAAAATAGGGGGGGTAGCTGTATTATAACTCTCTTACAGACTTTGGGGAAAAGAAGTTTCCTGTATCTTGCCAGCAAGGGGCAAGGACACATGTCTATTTCCAAAACAATATCTAGCATTTATATAGCACTTTAAAAAGATGACCTCATTTGATCATCACAACAACCCTAGGTAATGTGCTATTATCCCCATTTTCCAGATAAAGAAACTGAGGCAGACAGATTTGAACTCAGATCTTCCTCACTCCAGATCTAAAGCTCTATCTATTGGGCTACCATGGGAAGACTCCTTCATATATCATTCAATACTTTGGAATCTCAACAAGTTGGTTAAGGGAACTGACCAAATTTATCAGGGCCTTCCTGGATCAAATCCCTATTACATATACATTTTAGAGAGGTAAATTTCCTAAACACTATTCTAAAAAATTGAATAGCCTCAGGAGATAGTAGAATCTCCTTTTCTGAAGGTCTTCAAGCAGACACTGTGTAACCTCTCATTGGGAATGTTGTAAGGAGAGGCTTGTCTATTTACAGGCTATTTACATAGTATCTGTTTACATGATACCTCAGATCCCTTCCAAGTTGGAAATTCTGTGAATGTACTCCCTATAGAGACAATGTATTATACTGTAGATATAAGTTTCTAAAATTAAATTAGCATTCTGTACCTCTTTTCCTATGCCCGGCTTGTTCCTTACCAAGGGAAGACATATAATCAGATGTATATGAGTGTGTATATGTATGTAAGGGTGGGATGTCAGTTGAATAAATAAATCAAGTCACTCCACTCACCTAAAGTACGTGATAAGATGCTTTACATATCTTAGCCAGATGAGAACAAGCATCAATCAACCAGCCACCCTCAATCACAGGCTTTATAGATATCTCTTCCTCATTGAGACTTTCTCCATGGAGGTTTCAACATATTCAGAGTCAGCATAAAAAATTAAATGAGAATTTTGGGGGAGTTTTGCAGAAGCTGCAGATGACAACACAGAAAAAGTTTAGAAACTCAGAAATCCATAAAATATATGTATTGTATTATATAATATCAACCAAAATTTTACAATAAGGTACTGTAAACACCCCATAAAAGATAAAGAAAAAATTCAGACTTCTTCTATGGTACAAAGAGAGGGCCAAAAAATTTTACGTCCAGATCACAGGGGACCTACGCCCCTAACCCCCCTGAGATGTAGAAGGGATAACTGTAGTTTCAATGAATCAATCCTAAACTTTAGACCAAGTCCTTGGAGTTAGAGTTAAGTTGCTAGGGAATATTGTGCAGATAGATTCAAGAAACGTGGTCAGCACTTCAGTAAAATATCAAGCTAGTTGAATATATGGAGTTACTCAAGATATTGGTGTGACTACAGGATTCTAATAAAACTTGGGAGGAATTTGGCGGGCTGGGGATGAAGGAGCCTTGGCCTCAGCCTCGATTTCCTGCTTCTGCCCTTGCTTTGGCTAGAGGAAGACCTTACAAGCTTGGAATGGTCCAAAGAATTTTCGACTTCCCATCTTCCCACCAGTGCCCTAGTGGTATCCTAGGTCAGCTGGTGATTGGAAGCCAGTGACAGACTAGATATAGATTCATAGCTCCACAAGGGGTCTAGAAAAGAAACTACAACATGTTTAAGCGGAGCACTCTTAGTCTACCACTCCTCTGTCTGAAGGTGGGCAGCATGCTTCACCTTATGCCTTTGTGAGGTGACTTTTTTTGGCTATGACAGCCATTCAAAGCAAGTCTCAAAATGTACCAAACTTAGGACAAGACCTTTACATCACTGCATCACAAAGTGTTAAACCAAGATTTTTAAAAATGATGAAACATATCCAATCACATTACTCTCATTAAAAAAATATAAAAAAAGATTTTTGTACTGTTAATAATTCTTTTAAAATATTATTTATTTCATCTTTATCTCATCCTTCTTAACATCTACTTTATGTATGTTTTGTAGTATTTTGTAAATATATTAGGATAGTAGTCCACATATATAATTTATGACTAGGTGCTAGACCTAGGATTTCTCAGGCACAGAGAGCCCCTTCTGAGTCAGGAAGTTCCCTCTGCCAGGGCAGGTCAACACCATCTCTGAAAATTGTATGCACAGAGCCCTGAGAGAGCTGCCTTAGAGGCAGATAAATGGTGCTGTGGCTAGAGCACTGGGCCTGGGGTCAGGAAGACCAGAGTTCAAACAGGGCCTCAAATACTTCCTAGGTATGTCATCCTGGGCAAGTCACTTAACCTCCACTTGTCTCAGTTTTGTCATCTGTAAAATGAGGAGAATAATAGCACCTACTCCCCACCCCACCCCCCATGTTATGAGGATCAAATGAGATAATGTATCTGGCACATGGTAGGTGCTTAATAAATGCTTGGGGTTTTTTCCTGAGAAGTTAAATGACTTGCCAAATATCCCAGTCAGTATGAAGTGGTGGGGGAGGGAAGGAACTGGAACCCAGGATCTCTCTCTGTTTCAAGAGCTGCTGTCTTCTCCAGTGGGAGCATGGACTTGAGTAGTTAGTTGGGTTTGCATGGCGCTTCTGGCTTCTTTTGTGTTTGCTTTCTTTAATGTTGATCTTATGAGCTTGCATGATGGTCCTGAAAGGCCGTGAGTGCTGTGAAGAAGCAGCTAGATCTGGGGCAGCTGGGTGGTGAAGTGGAGAGAGCACTGGCCCTGAAGTCAGGAGGATCTGAGTTCAAATCTGGCCTCAGACCAAACACTTGACACTTACTAGCTCTGTGACCCTGGGCAAGTCACTCAACCCCAATTGCCTAAAAACTAAAAAAAAAAAAAAAAAAAAAAAAGAAGCAGCTAGATCAACCAAACCAGTGGCAGGTGCAGCGAGCCTCCCAGGCCCCACAGGATCTTTCTGGTGATGCTCAGTGCTAATGCTAATGGAGATCACACCCAGGAGAAGCCAAGGGCAGCCAGGGAAGAAGTCTGGGGACAGAACTACTCAATCTGATCTTTGGGAGGAGCCCCACTGCCATTATTTAGTGAGAGAGAAGGGCCGTCCTCCACCCCTTATTGGGATCTAAGGGAGCTGCCAGTCTTTTAATGGATACAGCGCTCAACTCCTTTCCTGCTTTCATGGGAAGGGGGAGGGTCAAGGGTCTCTGGGTCTATCACATCAGGTCATTCAAAAATACCAAATCCTTCTTTCAGCACTGGGCCACCACATGGCTGGAGAGCAATCTGGAAGTTCTTAATCTCCCAAAACCCAAAGAAGGAGTTGTTTTGTCTTGGAATTTCCAAGGGATATCTAAGCACACGCTCCCTGGGATAGCCTTTATACTCTTATTTAGCCTCATTACAAGTTTGTTGGGTCCAACTGAGTTAATGATTAGAAAGGTCTCTCTGCCTCTGTGTAAAAGGGATTCCTTGAGAATCCTTGATTCAGTGTCCCACCCCACCCTTAGAGTGGCCAGGGAAAGGGCTGTTCAGTGACAGATTCCAGGCTCTAGCTCCATACCAGCTGTTCTCTTGACAACATAATTCAGCTGCTGCATGAGAACCAATTTAGCTGGGCCCTGGGAGGAGAAAGGAGATGAGTCACATGGCTAATCTCTTCCTTAGAACTGCTCTAAGAATGTTTGTGTCTAGAAAACTGGGCACCTCTCAGAAATCTTGGAATTTTCCAATGTCCCTAAAACTGGAGGGGGGCAACATACTCAGGTAGAAATTTCAGACTGCAGTGCCTGACTGCAGTGAGCTCAGGTACTAAAATAAAGTGACATTATTGCCTCCTTTTTCATTCCTCAGGCACCAACTGCCTAAAGGATCTCAGGAGCATTTGGGGTGGAGGGCAAAGGTCAAGGAGGAGTCCCTTTTCTCCCTCACCTCCTCATACTTCTGATAGCTCAATCCTTACTACTTATTCCATGATCAGCCCAAAGCTGCTGTTTCACAATGTCAGAATCAGCTCCTCTGGCTAGTTTTACTTTTAATTAAGTAACAACATTCTCCTTAATATTTTTATTCAGTGAATTCAGGACCAGGCTGGCCATTTGTTGAATCATGCTGGGAGTATCACTTAGAACTAGGATCATCTCCCCTTCCCAAGTTTCCAAATAGTTTACATATCTCCATGTCCTTAGAGGAACCTGGGGCATGTATGGGTAATATCTAGGAAATCACCAAGTGTCCTGGGATAGCCCAGCCCTTCTTTTTTTTTTGTTTGTTTGTTTTTAGGCAATTGGGGTTGAGTGACTTGCCCAGGGTCACACAGGTAGTAAGTGTCAAGTGTTTGGTCTGAGGCTGGATTTGAACTCAGGTCCTCCTGACTTCAGGGCCAGTGCTCTATCTACTGCACCACCTAGCTGCCCCTAGCCCAGCACTTCTTAAACTCTTTCTGATCAACCACCCAGGTTGTCTTGGGCTGGAAATTTGTTTCACTCTGTCTTTTTGTGGGTTCTGCTGCTTTAGAATTTGTTTAGAGCCATTTTTTACAGGTATTTGGAGGGGTTTGGGGGAGAGTTCAAGCAAGTCACTGCTTTTACTCTGCCATCTTGGCTCCACCCCCACTATGGCTTAAACTCTTTAAGAAGCGCTGAAGGGGTCTCGAGTGGAAAAAGTTTAAGAAGCCCTGGTATAGACTTTATAATTTGAATATAGGTAGTGTCCTGCTGTGTGCTTCTGATATGTACCTTAACCTCTCTGATCAGGGTAGGGATACACATAAGTTGTTAAACTGCTATGGAAAGAGTTTGTAGCACCCTTACAGCAGTCTCTAGTTCAGAATTGATCTACAATATGGGTAGGAGAAAGAAGCATAATTGAGCTTCTAATTTATACTTTAAAACCCAAAAAATCAGAGAGAAGAGCAGAAGATAATTCTGATCTTGATGTCCTAGACCGGGGGTGGGGAATCTGTGACCTCGAGGCCACATGTAGCCTTCTAGGTCCTTGGGTGTAGTCTCTTGACTGAGTCCAAGTCTTACAGAACAAATCCTTTTAAGGGGATTTTTTTCTGTGAAATTTGAATTCAGTCAAAGTGGGAGTGCTGGAGGAACATCTGGGGAGCATAGCCTTTTGGGAATTAAATTGCCTTAAATCAAACCAAAACCAAAAATATTTATTAAGCATCTTATATATGTTGTTCTTTCAGTTTATAAAATGTAGTGAAATGGCTGAAACATAGGAAGTCACAATGACCACAGTCTTGATGTTTGATATTTGTCTTGTGCTGGAGCCTATGACTAAGAATGCAAGGATGAATCCAATGGGGCTGGGGAATCTACTGGCTTTAGGCATGGAGACTGGTAGGAAAGGCCCTAGTGCTCTTTGATGGGGAGAGGAAGAGCAGCCCTAATAGCCAACTGGAATCTTCTGGAAGATCGAGGGGGAAAAAGTACACATAGGCTTGAAAAGATAAATCCAACTACTGAAATGGTTGCTCTCCCCTTCAGGAAGCACTGTGAAGATTATGGACAGCCTCCTTGCCCTGCTTCCTCCCACTCATTACTTAAAAATAAACTTTAACTGGAGTTCATGGGCAGCAAACTAATCCTACTGAGGGAGGTCACTTGTTTAGGACTTGCGTGACAAAAGTTCAGTGGGAATGATTTCAGAGAAGGAGGAACACCCTCTCCTTTTTCCATATTCATTTCCAGCCCCAAAACAGTAAGACCAGTGCTCTGAGTTGTGCTTTTAGTAATGAGGATGGGTGTTCATTGGGCCATCCATACTGTTCCATCCCCCTTGTGACTAATATTATGAATATAAGGAATGGCTATGACTAGCCTTGCCAATCTGTGGCCAGGGTTAAGGCAGGGGCATGATAGAGCCAACACAAACTAGCTTGGGAGATTCCACTGTTAAATTTTCAGTGTGAGCATTTACACTTCAGAAATTGACAAATTCCCCACAAGCCCTATAAATTAGGGCTTGATTTATTGTTTTGTGGATTGTCTGGACATAAGAAAGTGATGGAGAAAATGTTCATAATACAGATTAAACTTTAATTGTGATTTAATTTTTTTTCTCCTTTCTCCCAGGAAATCTTGGAATTCCAGCCTAGGATTTGATGTTTGTCTTTCTTATTGAGATTTCGCCTCTGGACTAACCCAGCTGGGTCCAGATGTTCCAAATGTATAGTGCCTTGTGTCCTTAGTTCAGATAGTACTGTCTGCTGTTAATTAACTGCTGGTTGGAGGTACGTTATTGATCACATCACTGGTTATTTGCACATGCCATTGAATTGATTGGTATTGCTTGTCTTGCATATGCTGAATGTTGCCATATTTTGTTCAGTTATTGTTGTTTGCATTTGCACATCAGTTTTGCTGCTTGAACTTGCATGTTTGGTTATTTGCTTTTGCATTATTGATTTGCTGAATACAGTTTGAACTAAAATTTAACTTAAATGGAATTCAGTCCATTTTATAAAAATGGTAAGGAGCAATGGTTATAAAATCATGAGTGGGTCTTTTAATCTTAGATGTAGACCCTGATTGCAAAAATAAGGGCATCATAAAAACATTGAAAAAAGCTAATATGAAATTCAAGTAGTTGTGTGGTAGTCACTAACAACATCAAACCAGGAATCAATCAATCAACAATCATTTATTAAATACATATTGTGTTCCAGTCCCCGGGTAAATCACTGAGGGATACAAAACAAAAACAAAAATAGTCCTTGACCTCAAGAAGCTTACATTCTATTGAGAAAAACCATGTAAATAAAAATACAGCTAGGTATTCCAGTGAATAGAGAGCTGGGCCTGGAGTCAGGATAAACCTAAATTAAAATCTAGCTTCAAATACTTACTAGCTGTGTGACCCTGTGCAAGTCACTCAACCTCTGTTTGCTTCAGTTTCCTCGTTTGTAAAATGGGGATAATAATAGCACCTCCCTCCCAGGGTTGTTGTGAGGATCAAATGAGATGATATTTGTAAAGGGCTTAGCACAGTGCCTGGTAGGCTGGAATAGCTAGACCATAGAGTGGGTAGAGGAAAATAATGTGTAAGAAGACTGAACTATAGGAAGCAACAGAGTTATGGAAAGCTTTAAATGCCAAATATAGTTTATATTTTATTGTAGAGGAAATAGGGAGATACTGGAGTTTTTTGGCTAGTGGTGGGAGTAACATGGTCAGATACGCATTTTGGGAAAATCACTTTATGAAGTGAGCAGAACCAGGAGAACATTGTACACAGTAATACCAATATTGTAACAATAATTAACTATGAAAGACTTAGCTACTGTATGATCCAAGACAATTCCAAAGGACTCATGATGAAAAATATTATCCCCCTCCTGAGAGAAAACTGATGAACTCTGCATGTAGATCAAACTATATTGTTTTTTACTTTCTTTACTTTTCTTGCTTTTTTTTTTGCAACATGGTTAAATATGGAAATGTTTTGCATAACTTCACATGTATATGATGGGCATCATAATGCTTGCTTTTTCAATGTGTGTGGGAGGGGCTGGAGGAAGAGAGAAAATTTGGAACTCAAATAAAAAAGAATGTTAAAATAAATAATTTTTATAGAAAGAAAAATCACTTTGACAGATATATAGAGGATGGATTGAAGTGAGGAGAGACTTGAGACAGGGAGACTAATTGGCTATTGCACTAATCCAAATTAGAGATGTTGAGCACCTGCTCTAGGGTGGCGCTCTTGTGAGAAGGGAATATATGTAAGAGAGTTTATGAAATTAGAAATGACAAGATTTAGCAACTGATTGGATAAATGGGATCACTGGGAGTCTTCACTTCATTTGGGTGCCTAGGAGGATGGTGGTGTCTTTGATAGCATTTTTTTAAAAGGCATTTGGGGTTAAGTGACTTGCCCAGGGTCATACAGCTGGTAAGTGTAGAGTGTCTGAGGCTGGTTGATAGCATTTGAGATGTTCAGAGGAGGGATGGATTTGAGTGGAAAGATAATAAGGACAGTTTTGGACATGCTTAGTTTAAGATGCCTGTGAGATATCATCCATCTTGATCCAATAGGAAGTTGGTGATGTAGGACTGGAGGTCTGAAGAGGGACTAAGGCTGGATATATACGTATATATAGTTATGTATCTATACATATATACATATACATATGCTCATATATACATATACATCTATATCTATGTCTACATATCTGAGAATCATCAGCACAGAATTAATTGAGAACTGATGAGATCACCAAGTGAGAGAGTATAGAGAGAAAAGAGAAGAGGGTCCCAAGGAAAGCCTTGGGGAACACCTGCAGTTGGACATAACATGGTTCCAGATCCGGCAAAGGAAGCTTAGAATGAGTGGGCATACAGATAGGTATAGAGAAGGATCAAAAGAAAGATTGGAAGAAGGAAAAGAGAGGAAGGAGAGGTCACAGCAAGACTGCTACAAAAACACTAGCTGAAGACGGGTGAAGAGACAGAGTTTTCTTCTGCTAGAGAAGCGGACTACAAGGCAACAAATATGTTGGTTGTATTTGACAGGCTAATGCAGGTTTGGCTCTGCACAGTCTGATTTCCACTGGACTGACTTCTGCAGACAGGGATAGGGTCAGGTGCAGAGGTCACCTAGACTCTGAAAATGTTCACCTTAATTGCTCCAGCAGTTGTTTGTGGAATCATTCCACCTGGACTGTTACATATACTGTCAGATACAGCTGATGTGTTGGTTTTTTTCTAAACTGCTTTGTTCCTTTTTTTTTTGCTCTCAATGGTGTCATCATAAATGCTGTTATTTTGTATGTATTGCCTGTAGGGGTAATACAGAAGAATAGGAAAATGTAAATGTGTATAGAGTCCTTGATTTTGAATTTTGAATAAGAGAATTAAAGTACTCTAATACAACATATGAAGAATTTAAGATGCCTCGTGTTTTTTGCTAGGCTAGCAGTGGTTTTCAGTGTTGAATTTACATAATTGATGCTAGTATATTCCTATGACAGAGAAGACAAAGAGAAGACAATTTTTGTCTGTCCAATTGGATTTTTACCAGTTTAAGTGTATATCCCAAGGCATCTTGAAGCACCTGTCACTTTTCAGTGGCTTTATAGTAGAAAGTAGTGGGAAACACAAAATTTATAGAAGAGCTGGCAAATCTCAGTGACCTCATTGTCTTTGGAAAGATGCTGGAATAACACAAGAAAAACCCAAATAGGTTGGATCATCCAGAGGATGCTGATCTGAAGTTATCAGTTGAGAAATGCCAGTTCTTCCAGAACTTCTGTCAAGTGAGTGGGCCACATAGCATCTTAGCCAGGAGTGAGTGCTGATCCAGAGAAGATAAAAATATTTCTCAATTGGCTTCATCCAAAGAATCTTTAAGACTTAAGATCTTGGGGCACTAGATGGCACAGTGGATAGAGCACCGGCCGTGGAGCAGATACTTACTAACTGTGTGACCATAGGCAAGTCACTTAACCCCTGTTGCCTCAACAAAACGAAGACTTAAGGTCTCCTTCAGGATTTATTGGCCATTATTGCAAATGTGTAAAGAAACATGAAAAAAAAACAATTGATATGAAGAATTCAGAGAAGCCTGGGAAGACTTACATGAACCAATGAAGAATGAAATAAGCAGAATCAGAAAAATAACATATACGATAGCTCTAACAATAGAAATGGAAAGAACAAAAACCCCACAATTGAACCATGTGTAATTAATTATAATGACCAAACTTGGCCTCAGAAAAGAGTGAAGAAAATGCACCTCTCTTCTTTCTTTGCAGAGGTGGGGGGGGGGACTATGGATGCAGAATATTGCATATACTATCAGACAAGAGTTGGTTTTGCCGAACTGTTCTTTTTGTTCTTTTTTTACTCTCTTTTTACAAGGGATGGCTCATTGGGTAGGGAAGGGGGGATAAATTTGGAAATAAAAGTGACAAAAACAGAAGATATCAATAAAATTAAAATGAAAGAATTATGTTGCTGTTGATAAACTAGTGAATGTCACATAGTAGACTCTTAATAAATGCTAATTGACTTCTCTTGAATGACCTAGCTGGTGGATATATGATTGAGGAGGTCTGGAAGCAAAAATGTCAAGAAAAGTCAGTTTGCCCTGTACTCTCTGAAGCCATTTGGAAATCATGGGCCTCACAAATATGAACAAGCTTTTAAAGACTTGGTCTTTGAATATATACTCTAGTGTTGATCTATGCAGATCCAAGCAAACTAATTGTCTTGCATGCAAGTGCTAACTTAGAAGATTTGAGAGCAGTCCTATACCAAGAGAAGGATTATCATCAGAAACTAATTGCATTTGCCCAAAGAGAACTTACTGACAAGTATCATTGCCTGTCACTCATCATATCCTATCTATTGCTAATGCCTGTTGATTTCACCCTGGAAATGTCTCTTGAATATACTCTATTCTCTCTTCTGATACCCTGGTTCAGGCCCTAATCACATTATACCTAGACTGCTACAATAGCTTGCTGGTTATTCTGCCTGCCACAATTCTCTTCACTCTCTCGTCCATCCTCCATTCAGCCATCAAAATGATTTTCCTAAAATGAAGATCTTATCATGTCACTCCCTCCCACCAGTAAACTCCAGTGACTCCCTATCAGCTATAAAATCCTCTCTTTGGCATTCAAAGATCTTCATAACCTAGTTCCCACACCCCACCCCAACCCCACCTTCCTTGTCTTCTTATACCTTATACCTACTCATGTACTCTTTGATATAGTAACACTGGGCCACTTGCTATTCCTGAAAAAAGACACTTTATCTCTTGGCTCCAGGAATTTGCAATGGCTATCCCTCATGCCTGGAATGTACTCCCTCTTCATTTTCACTTTCTGGCTTCCCTGGTTTCCTTGAAGTCCCAACTAAAATTTTCTACCTTCTATGGGAGGCTTTTCCCAATCCCTCTTAATTGTAGTGCCTTCCCTCAGTTGATTATTTCCTAATTATCCTGTATGTAGCTTATTTGTACGTAGTTGTTTGCATGTTGTCTCTCCCATTAGAATAGTGAGGATGATGCTCAAGTTCTTTGTCAAAATGAAAGTCTTGCAGAGCTTTTTTCATCAGATAACACACTTCTGCAGCATTTCTTCAAGCATCTTACTTAGGAGACAGTGGAAGGAATTGGAACTGGGCAAGGAAATGCTGTAACAGACTGTAATTGTTCCCACACATGGTACCAGGAAGTTGTTAGTGCTGTGCTGCATGGTCATGAAGGCATTACATGATGACTTTGGAGTATGGGTCAAGAGAGAACCCTAGAGCTAGTAAGAAACTGACTTTGCTGGCCCAGGACAGCAGCATATAGCACTAAGAAAGAGACTTGCTTTCAAAGAAAAGTAGTACCAAATCATGCTTAAGACTTAGGGCATAAATACCAGGAAATCTTTGGAGCTGGTGTGCATTAATTTTTTAACCTCTGGAAGAAAATTGATCAGGAAGCCAGAAAAATTTCTGCAATTGCTAAAATATTGTGAAAGAAGTATTTCTTTATACATGGCTTCGTTGCCAGAACCCACTGTGATCAAGGTAGAGAATTTAAAAACAAAGTACTCGAGGAAATGTAAATGGTGGCAAAAATAATTTAAATATGATATAATATAATATAATATTTTAGAATTATACTTTTACTATCCCCAAGGTGACCCACAGCTTAAGCATTTTAATCATGCATTGATGAACATGCTGAGAACATTGAGGCTTGAGTAGAAATCTCAGTAGATTCAATCAATACATGCCAGGAATTAACATCCATACTTACTGATATTTTTAGTGGGAACTTGGCCTACCTATGGACTTGTGTCTCAGAAGATGTAGAGGATGTAAATACTCATAACTAATATATCTCTCACATGAAAGAATCCTGCCATCTAGCCATGACTTCAGTTCAAAAGGACTCTAATAGAGGATGATGCTCAAGTTCTTTGTGAAAATGAAAGTCTCACAGAGCTTTATTTATCAGGTAATACAAAGGATAGCTACAGATTGAAAGCTAGTCTTTATTAATTAGTTGGGAGATTGAGCAACTTTTATCTTATTATAAAAAGGCCTTAAAAGATGAGGTCATTTTTGTAAGTTGAATCTTAGGTTGAAGTCTATGAAAACAACTGCCTATTGTCTATAGGGGAGTTGGTTAGCCTTCCTAGTGAGCAGGAGAAAGGAAATGATAAATGGTATCTGAAAAGAAATGTCTGTTTTTGGTGGTATAGACTATTTTTACTACATAATAGCTTAGAAGGTAATGATTCAGATTGAGAAGACACTGTGTACTACGACTCTGCCTTAGCCTGAGAAGGACTTCAAATCTAGGTGACTGGGGAAGATTGAAGCCACAGGCAGCTCATTTTAGTTGTGGAGATCCTTAAAGTACAGAGGCGTTCCATAACATTTGGGCTATCTATCATAAGCTCAGGTTTGAGAATGTAGGTGTTTATGCCAGAGGATCTTAAGAAGTGACTGCACAGGAAGCTAGCAGACCACTGATAGAAAGTAAGGTCCTACTACCATGTGACCTGCCATGAACAGCTTACCTTGCATGGCAGCCATCTCCCTATTTTCTTCTTGGCTATCTGTGGTGTTGGAGTCCTAACCACCCAGAATGCAAGAGGTGCCTAAGTACAGTCAGAGAAACAGGGCTATTGTATATGGAGTTGAGTTTGCAGGACCCTGGAGAGCTCCAGAGTCACCAACCTTTGGACAGAGAACCTCTACTGCATCCATAAGGACAAGGTGACACTATCCCTTCTCCCTTATCTATGACAGAACAGCTCTTCTTTGCCAATAGGAGGAGTCCAGATTGGAACACCCCAGTTGTCCCCTGGGAACAGTAAATGTGTGAACTCAGTCATTGATTTGGTAGCTGGTGCTGTTTGTTCATGGCTGATCCTTTTTTATCAAGCAACAGAAGCAGCATTTGGGAGTCTCTACAGTGTGTTCTACTATCTTCTAATTTCTTACAATAAATATGCCTAAGTTATAATGTAAATGTGTCTTCCTTCTGGTCTCTGTAAAACTAGATGGACCTAAGTGAGGAAATGAAATAGCTGTATTGGGAGATTTTTCTGGATTTGAATCTGGAGTGAAGTACAAGCCCAATTTGTGATGTTGTCTGTTTTTTTTTTTTTTTTTTAGTCTCGTCTTACTCTTCATGACCCCATTTGAAGTTTTCTTAACAGAGATACTGGAGTAGTTTTCTATTTCCTTCTCCAGCTCATTTTAAAGGTGAGGAAACTGAGGCAACCAGGGCTAATTGACTTACCCAGGGTCACACAGCTAGCAAGTGTCTGAGGCCAGATTTGAACTCACAAAGATGAGTCTTCCAGACTCCAAACCCAGCACTCTATCCACCTAGTTTTATGAAATAGTATATGAAAATTATTTTTCACTTTTTTAAAACCATAAACTGATACTAGAAGGACCTGGGCAGGGTAAGTGGGTACAGTCAGATGTTTGTTATAGTTAGGCTAATTTTCTAGTTATCCTACTAAATAGGTTAAGCAAATTCTTTCCCCTACCTACTTCTCCCTGCCTACCTTTAATGATTAGATTAAATAACTAGCCCTCCTCATTACTATATGTTGGATGATCATCATTATTTCCACATGCCTACATCTAGAGCTCTTCTTTGCCCTCCTTCACTCCCTATTCTGTATTATGCTTCTCTTTGTGCATGTTGTATCTTCCAGTAAAATATAAGCTTCTGGAGGACAGGTACTGTTTTGCTTTTGTCTTAGTATCCCCAGCACCTAGTATAATAGTTGGCATACTTTAGGCACTTAGTAAATATTTTTAAAGCTAAATTAACTTTTGTTGAATAACACTGTACTGTTACATAGTAGGGAAACACATCAAAAGTACCTGTGGGATCAAATCTACTTTCAAACAAGGCATAAATCCCTATTGGGATCCATTTTTCCTAGTTTTGTCCTTTAAGCTAGAGCCAATTTTGAACTATTTCCAGGAACCGAAAAAGCCTCTTGCTAAGCATGTCCCTTTGAAGGCACAGGATTTGGGTTGGGATCAGAGCAAGGAAATCAAAGGAGCCTATGAAACCTCAAGCAGTGAGGATGGTAGTATAGAGGGAGCAGTCCAGTTAAACTCTCCCAAAATTCCCCTCTGAAAACTTTAAAATAACACTTCAAATCAATATTCTAGAGCGGCATAGCCAGCAAAAGGTCAGGGTAAAACATTTTTCCAGCCCAAGGCAACTTAGGAGATCAGAAGGAGAGGTCTGTGACGTCTATGTAGAAGTTAGGCTGAAGCATATTCTCTGGCAGTGCCAGCTCTGGGCCTTGGAGGTGGCTACAACAGCAGTAGCAGCAGCAGCAGCAGCAGCAGCAGCAGCAGCAGCAGCAGCAGCAGCAGCAGCTTTGGGAGTTTTCAGCCTAGAGACAGTAAGGGGATTGGACACCTGGACAGAAAGAGATTAAAGAGGATCCCTCTGCTTACGGTGGGTACAGGACCAGGCACCGTTTGGCAATTCCATTGCCCATACCCAGTTGCTAGTCACAGTTTCAAGACAGAGGCGTGCTAGCATTTGCAGTTGCAAGGAAATAGGGGCCCTTCCTAGGTAAGAATCAGAGTGCAGGCCAGTGACCACACCTCTCCCTAAATCATACCACATTAGAAGTACTGAAAACTTACAAACCCTCAGAACTAGCTGTGAAAACAGCAGCTAAAAAAAAAGCCTGAACCTTGGGAACTGCTCCAGGTGAGTGGAGTCCAACCTTAACATAAAGTTCAAAGTCAAGAAATAGTCTGGGAAAATGAGTAAAAAGAACCAGACCATAAAAAGCTACTATGGGGACAGAGAAGGTCAAGACACAAACTCAGAAGACAACTATGTGAAAACAACAAGTAAAACCTCAAAGAAAAAAATGCAGATTGAACATAAGCCCAACAAGAATTTCTGGAAGAGCTAAAGAAAGAGCAAAAAATCTTTTTGAAAACTTATATGAGTGGTAGAGGAAAAATTGGGAAAAGAAATGAGAACAATGCAAGAAAATTATGAAAAGACAATTAACAGCTTGGTAAAAGAAGCATGATAAATATTGAAGAAAAAAAAAAGAACAACTTAAAAAACAAAATTGGCCAAATGGAGAAGGAGGTACAAAACCTTGCTGAAGAAAAGACCTCCTTGAACATTGTACACAGTAACAGCAATATTGTATGATGAACATCAGTGACTTAGCTATTCTCAGCAATATAGTGATGCAAGACTGTCCCAAAGGAGTCATGATGAAAAATGCTGTTCACCTCCAGAGAAAGAACTGAAGGCATCTGAATACAGACTAAAGCGTACTATTTTTCACTTTTTTCCTTTCTTTCATTTTTTTGTTCGAGTTTTCTTCTACAAAGTGACTGATATGGAAATATGTTTACATGATTGCACATGTATAACCTATATCAGATTGCTTACTATCTTAGGGAGGGGGAAGGTGAGGGAGGGAAGAATAGCCTTTGGAACTGAAAACTTAAAAAAAAAACCTGAATGGTAAAAATTGTTTTTACATGTAATTGGTTGAGGGGGGAGAATAAAATGTATGTAAAAAAGAAAAGAACCCCTTAAGAAGCAGAACTGGTCAAATGGTAAAAGAGGTACAAAGGCTCACTGAAGAAAAATCATTTCTTTGTTTTGTTTTTGTTGTTTTTGTTTTTTGGAGGGGGACTAGACAATGGGGTTAAGTGACCTGCCTAAGGTCGCACAGTTAGTTAGTTATGTGTCTGAGGCTGGATTTGAACTCAGGTCCTCCTGAATTCAGGGCTGGTTCTCTATCCACTGTGCCACCTAGCTGCCCAAGAAAATAATTTCTTAAAAATTAGAATTGGGCAAATGCAAGCTAATGACTCCATGAGACATAAAAAAATAAAACAAAGTCAAAAGAATGAAAAAAAAATAGAAGAAAATGTGAAATAACTCATCAGAAAAAATAACTGACCTGGAAAATAGATCAAGGAGAAATAATTTAAGAATTATTGGATTCTCTGAAAGCCATGATCAAAAAAAGAGCCTAGACATTATATTTCAAGAAATTATAAAGGAAAAATTGCTCAAATATCTTAGAACCAGAAGGTAAAATAGAAATTGAATGAAACCACTGAACACATGAAAGAGATCCCAAAATGAAAATTCCAAGAATAATATAGCCAAATTCCAGAGTTTTGAGGTCAAGGAGAAAATATTACAAGCAGTCAAGAAGAAACTATTCAAATATCATGGAACCACCATCAAGATCACATAATATTTAGCAGCTACTATGTTAAAGGAAGGGAGGGGTTGGAATATGAAATTCTAGAAGGCAAAGGAGCTAGGACTACAACCAATAATAACCTATCTAGCAAAACTGCTTTCAAGGAAAAAAATAGATATTTAATGAAATAGAGGACTTTCAAGCATTCCTGATGAAAAGATCAGATCTGTATGAAAAAATTTTATATTCAAACAGAAGACTCAAGAGAAGCATAAAAAAGTAAATATGAAAGAGAAGTCATAAAGGATTTAGTAAGGTTAACCCATTTACATTCCTATATGAGAAGATGATACATACGACACCTAATAACTTTATCATTATTAGGGCAATTAGAAGGAACCTACATAGGCAGAGGGCACAGGTGTGAGTTGATTATGTTGAGATGATCTCAGTGAAATGGAGAAGTGAGAAAGAAGGATGCACTGGGATAAGGGAGAAGGGAGAGGAAGAGTGGGAAAAATTATCTCATATAAAAGAGGTGCCAAAGGAAGAGCTTTTATAGTAGAGGGGAAATTGGAGGGGCAAAGAATAACACTTGAACCTTGCTCTTATCAAAATTGGTTCAGGAAGAATACATATATACATATATAGATAGATGGATAGATATACATATATACATATATAGAGATAGATATAGATATATATATATACACACACACACACACACTCAGTTGGATATAGAAATCTATCTTACCGAACATGGTATAGGAGGGGAAAGGGATGAGAGAAAGAGGTAATAAGGAGAGTGATTTAAGCAAGGTAGTGGTCAGAAGTAAAACAGATTTTTGAGGAGGGAGAGGGTAAAAAATAAGAGAGAAAAGAATAAACAGAAGAAAATTGGATAGAGGAAAATACATAGTCATCATAACTGTGGATATGAGTAGGATGGACTCACCAATAAAATGGAAGAGGATAGCAGAATGAATAAGAAACTAGGATCCAACAACATGTTTGTTTGTTTTTTTTAAGAGACAAACTTGAAAGAGAAACACACAGAGAGTTAAAATAAAGTGTTGGAGGAAAATCTATTATGCTTTAGCTGAAATAAAGAAGACATGGGTATCAATCACATTCTCAGACAAAATAAAAACAAAAATAGACCAAATTAAAAGAGAGAATTAGGAAAAATACATCTTATTGAAAGGTACCGTAGGCAAGAAATAACATCAAAACTAAACATATACACACCAAATGTCATGGCATCAAAATTCTTAAAGAAAAAGTTAAATGAGTTACAGGAGGAACTAGACAATAAAACTATACTAAAGTATATCTATACTCAATAAATCCAACCACAAAATAAGAAAGAAATTAAGGAGATGAATAGAATTTCAGAAAAGTTAGCTATGATAGACTTTTGGAGAAAACTGAATGGGAATAGAAAAGATTGTACCTTTTTCATAGGTGTACATACCTTCACAAAAATTGACCATGTATTAGGGCATAAAAACCTCACAAACAAATGCATAAAAGCAGAAATATTAAATGCAGTATTTTTGAATCATAGAAAAAATACATTCAATAAAAGGCCTTGGAAGCATAGATTAATAATTAATTGGAAACTCAATAATCAAATCATAAAGCCTGAGTGGGTTAAAGAACAAATCATAGAAACAATAATTTCATTACAATGACAACAATGGGACAACATTCCAAAATTTGTGCAGGCAAGGCAGTACATAGGGGAAAATTTATATCACTAAGCACATCAGTAAAAGAGAGAAAGAGCAGATCAATGAATTTGGCATGCAACTACAAAAAAAAAATAGAAAAAGAACAAATTTGAAATCTCCAATTAAAAACCAAAATAGAAATCCTGAAAATCAAAGGAGAGATTGATAAAATTGAAAGTTTAAAAAAAACTGTTGAACTTACAAATAAAACTAGGAGCTGGTTTTATAAAAAAAAAGTAAAAAGATAAAGTATTGGTCAATTCAATTTAAAAAAAAAAAGAAAGAAGAGGGGTGTGGTTTCAGAAAAACATGGCAAGACCTATATGAACTGATGCAAAATGAAGTACTTCGAGAAGAACCAGGAGATCATTGTGCACAGTAATAGCAGTGTTGTAATAATGATTCAAATGGAGCTACTTGACTATGCCTTAAACCCAAATCACTCTGCCTCTTACTGATTGGCCAATAATAGGTCCCAACCCAAGCCTGATTTGGCCATCTTTGGGTTTTGATGGCTCAGAGTGAGTGTAAATAGCAATTGTTTCTGTTCTGGCCAGAAACCCTGAGGGTCTTTCCCTCCCAGATTGATTTTTTTAAATTAGATAAAAGAGGCCATTCTTTGCCTCATTTCTTACCTAGCCTTAAATAACTGAATCACTGAATGGGTGTTGCCTCAGATAAACTGACACCTGGGAAAGACCTCAGCTTAAAAAGGCCAAGGTCTCCCCCACTGCATTTGGGGCCGCCTCCAGTCATTCTGACCTATGTCTTGCAACTGGACTCAGCTGACTCTGAAGGAGACAGTGAGGCTAATGACTTTGCACAGCCCTCCCTCACTTAAATCCAATTCACTTGCAAGTCAAGACATCACCCTTCTGATATCATTGATCCTCTTCAAGACTGGAAGATGAACAACAACAACAACAACGATGATGATGATCAACTGTGAAAGACTTCACTATTCTAATCAATACAATGATCCAAGACAATTCCAAAGGACTCATGATGAAAAATGTTATCTATCTCCGGAGAGAACTGATGTACTCTGAATGCAAATTGAAGTATAATTTTCTCAATTTCTTTTCTTCTCCTTCTCCTTTTCCTTCTCCTTCTCCTCCTCTTCCTCCTCCTCCTCCTTCTTCCAAAATGTTTTACATGATTTCACATGTATAATTGCTATCATGTTGCTTGCCTTCTTAGTGAGTGGGGGAGAGGGTAAGAGGAAGAAAGAGGATTTGGAACTCAAAATTTAAAAATAAAATAATGTGATAAATATTTTAAAAGAAAGAAGGAAACCAAATTATCAGTATCAAAAATGAAAAGGGTGACTCCATCACCAGTGAAGATGAAATTAAAGCAATTGTTAGGAGCTATTTTGCCCAATTATATCCCAAACTGACAATCTAAGTGAAATGGATGTTTACAAAAATATAAATTTAACAGAAGAGGAAATAGAATACTTAAATAACCCTATTTTAGAAAAAGAAATTGAACAAGCCATCAATGAGCTCCCTAAGAAAAAATTCCCAGGGCCAGCTGGATTCACAAGTGAATTCTACCAAACATTTAAGGAACAATTAATTCCAAACTTTTTGAAAATTAGAGTGGAGCAAATAGAAATCAATGATTCCATGAGACAACAAGAAATATTAAAACAAAGTCAAAAGACTGAAAACAGAAGAAAATGTAAGGTATCTCATAGCAAAAACAATGAACCTGGAAAACAGATCAAGAAGAAAAGTATTTAAGAATCATTGGAGTAGCTGAAAGCCATGATCAAAAAAAGAGCCTAGACATCATATTTCAAGAAATCTTAAAAGAAAATTGTTCAAATCTCTTAGAACTATTCAGCAAAGTGGAAATAGAATCTGTCAATCACCTCCCAAAAGAAACCCTAAGATGAAAACTCCTTGGAATATTATAGCCAAAATCTAAAACTTTACCACCCTTACCTCATCCTACCATTTAAATCAGTTTACTTATTGGCACAGAGAAGTACCCTCCAAAGTAGTAGGTAGAAGTGCACCTACTCCTTATCTAACCTCTTGGGGCCATCTCCAGTCTATTGATCTAACTCCTTATCTACACAAATGTTCTTACTCAAGAGCTCCCTATATCGATTAAACCACAAGCCTGGTCACGTGAGGCCTCGAGGCTGCTCAGAATGTTAGAATAAGGAGATCACAGAACTAGGAGGTCACAGAACAAGGTGGTTACAGCAACTGCTCCTACAATGTGTCTGACTTCCAAGCTTTAGTCTGTGACTGCACTTGGAACAGGGACCCCAGAGATTTCTCTTTGTTCTGATAGGGATTTGATGCTTATTTTTAGGATTACTGGGGTCCTCGAAGCCATAAGACCTCAGGTCTCCATTCTGATCCTGCTCAGAAGGGAAGCTCCAAGGGCATTGTGTTTGGTCCTTGGATAGTACATGATGGAAATTGTTCTTTATTTTAATTTGATAGGTCCTTGGATAGTACATGATAGAAATTGTTCTTTATTTTAATTTGATAATTGAGGTATTGGGATTTATAGATGAGAACCTGCAAGAGCATCTCCTTCACAGCTTCTCAGGTCAAATGAGGTGAATGGAGCCAATCAACCATGAACCTCTTAGATCTTTGCTGAAGAAATCTCTCTCCCTCTCTAATTACACAAATTAACCTCAGCCCTGGTGCTGTCAAATAGTGGTTAGTATTACGTTGCTGTAGGGGCTCATAGTAGAGGAAGGTTCATTAAATCTCCAAGATTAACTGAGAAAGCCTTTGTTAAATTTTGAACAAGAAGCAGAAAAGGCGAGAGATGGGTCATAACATCCCTTCACTTGACTCAGGCCTCTTCCCCCACTTTCCAGACTCATGTTCTCTACCTTGATTCCCTGACCCACATTTTGCCCGTATTCCTCCTTATCGCTCCAAAAGAGCCAGGGTCATATCTGCCATAGCTATATGGCCTTGATGAACCCTTTTCCTCGTTCCCTTTGGTCTCACGCAAAAAAGAATGATATATTCATTCACAGGGTGAATCATGCTTTTCATTCTGACACATAGTGTGGTGGAAAGGCCATAGGCTTGGCTATCTGGACTATGCTTTGCCTCTGCTGAGTGTTCTATATAAATCATTGTCTTGTCTCTTCTGGCTTTTAAGGAATGATACTTAGACCCTGTCTGCCGTCCCCAGTTTTTGTATTGCCGTGAGTCATAGAACTCTCAGTCTCTTGAGAACTGAAATTGAAAACCACTCAAAAGGGAATGGATGCACAGTGGGTGTGATCAGATGACTACATGTTACAAATAAGGATTTTGGAGTGGCAGTGTAAAGGATGTCATCAAAGATGGCCCAGGTATGTGAGGGGAAAGAGAGCTACCTACTAGACAG
Organism: Vombatus ursinus; assembly: GCF_900497805.2. NCBI lineage: Eukaryota > Metazoa > Chordata > Mammalia > Diprotodontia > Vombatidae > Vombatus > Vombatus ursinus. The sequence goes on from NW_020947062.1 coordinate 16,537,513, forward strand.
CTCATATTCACCATTGCTATCATAATCCCATTGTCAGGAAGACATAATGATGCACTTTGGGTGAACTTCCCATGAGAAACTTGTGGGAGAACACAGACAAGAGTCACACAGGATGGGGTGGCATGGATGGGTGGCACCCTGTATTCCTGAAAGGAATACCCACTTTGATGAGATCTTAGATCCACGTGGATCAAAGCAATCCTTCCGTAGTTCTCTGCCTCCTTCCTTGTTTTGCTCTCTTCCATCTGTCTTTATTCATGCTCAGAAGTGCTAGCTATTCTTCTATCTCCTCCTTCATTTCTTCCAGTTAAAATCTGTCAAATTCTAGCTCTGATATCACCTCCATGAAGCCCTCCTTTTTGCCTGAACCTCCTCCCAAAAAAAGATTTCTCTCCTCCAGTTTTTCAGTGTGCTTTGGCCAGGCCTCTTCTTTGCTCTTTTAACATCCTTCCTTGTGTACATGTTAGAGTATAAGCTTCTTGAGGTCTTAATTCTGTGTAATTTCATTTTACCTTTGTATACCCAATGCCTAGCACTACTTTACATATAAATAAATGTTTATCAAATTAAATGCCCCACTGTGCATTCTTTCCCTTGAAAAGAGAAGAGGGATATTCACTATTTTCATTCCTTTTTTCTCCCAAATATGTTACTTTGTATCCTTAAGGTAAGACTTGGACAAGAAACTGAGAATGAGTTCATCAGCATTGATCATCTGTGCAGATAATTCTAAGATCTACTCATTCAGTCCTAACCTCCTTCCTTATCTCTAGTCTTTCATCTCCAGATGCCTACTAGGCATCCTGAACTGAATGTCCTGTAGTCATGTTAAACTCAACATTCCCCAAACCTAATTCATTAACTTTCCCCCCAAATCCTCTCCTCTCTTCTGAAATTCCCTATTACTGTTGAGAGCACCACCACCATCCTAGTTACCCAGACTCGAAACCTAAGTATCATTCTTTTCTCTGAATTCTCCCTGATTCCCAATATCCATTCATCTCACACACACACACACACACACACACACACACACACACACACCCCCTTCTCTCCTGTGCAGGTTTTCATCATTCCACACCTGGACTATTGCAGTAGTTTTCTGGGTGTTCTAAGCGGCCAGAGGCTTTCCTAAAGCACAGGTCTGAACACATCACTCCCTACTCAGTTAGTGGCTCCTGACTGCTTCTAGGATTAAACAGAAAATCCTGTTTAGTTTTTAAAACCCTTCACAACCTGACCCCTTTTTGCCTTTCCAGTTATTTTTACATTTTCACTTCCCTCCATGTACTGCATTCCAGTGACATTGGCCTTCCTTGCTACTCCTTACATGACACACAATCTCCCGATGTTTCATGGGCTGTCCCCTATGCCTGTGCTTTTCTCTTCTCACCTCCACCTCCCAGCTTCCTTCAAGTATCAGTTAAAATCCCACTTTCTACAGGAAGCCTTTCCCAGTCTCCTTAATTCTAATGCCTTCCCTTTGTTTATCATTTCCAATTTATCCTGTATATATCTTTTAAGTACATAGTTGTTTGCATCTTGTCTCCCCCATTAGACCATGAGGTCCTTGAGAGCAGGGACTGTTTTTGCCATTCTTTATATCTCCAGGACATAGCACCAATGCTTGGCGCATAGAAAGGGTTTAATAAATGTTGACTATAAAGCATAAATTTATGCTCAACTCCATTTTCTGCTATGTTTCCACATAAAGGGCCATACTCATAGGATTCCTTTGTAAACATTTTTTAATAAAAACAATTCACATATTTACATATATACATAGGATCACATACATGACTTAGGAATGGATGGTGTTTCAGACTTTAAAGCCAAGGCACATTCACTTCTCTCCTTAAGCATTGTGCAGCACACAACACTTCCTCAAGTCCATTACTGAAGAGTTGGAGGGGGCACAGACTCAAGGGACAGTATAAATAAATGCAGATGGTCAAGAGATTTTGGGGGGAAATAGTGTGTACACAGCTCTGTGAGGAAAAACTATTCACAGCCAATGTGAACTAGGATTCAGGAGAGGGCTTCCTCTCTATTAGAAGTCTGGAGGAAGTAACATTGTATGTGATTCATTTTTCCTTCACATTTCACTGGCCTTAAAACATTTACACGCCAGCCCAAGAGTCTTTAGGGGGAAAGGGCTCATTTAGTGCAAATGATTATGAAAAAGGGTCATTTTTTTAGTGCAAATGACTGTCCCCAGTGGTTATTGCTGAACTCTCTTGTCCAGCACAGGGGCATCAAGAGGCCTGACCGAACTGATCCTTCCTTCCCTCCACCAAAACAGGAGTTTGCCCAGACCTCACAGCCACTATATCTCAATGGCGCAGCTGAGAATATAGCAGTTGGGAGCTTACAAAGTGAGAAACTAATGAGTAGAAATAGAGTTGCAGACCCTGCCTTCATTGTCTTTCTGACATGCGTTGAAATCCTGATACCAGTCTTCCTAGGAGAGGCAGGTCCAGGCCCTCTTCTGACCCTCAGTTTCTTGAGGCTATGCAATAAAAGGACTGTCTTCACCAGCCACCAAAACACTGCCCTGTGGGCTCACTGGAAGCAGAGGACATGGTTACTGCCCACAGGAAATAGCCTGGATGTTGGGTTGTCTGACAGGTGTCAGGAGGGTGTCCATCCAACTTGTATCCAGGGTCCTAAGTTCTGTGAAGGCTCGATGTAAATTCAACTCAGCAACCTCTGCAAGAAAATGAGAAAGGAGGTGTGAGATTCGTCAGCCACAGGCTGAATGGACAAAATCTTTTTGCAAGACTTGCAAATTCAAGAGGCATGCCAATGGCCTCCTTTACCTATATCACTGGAAAAAAGGAAGGTTCCCAGACCCTAAGGCTACTGCTGCATGGGTTCCAGAGGGTCTTAGGTGTATGACTCAAATGTAATCAGTAGAAATAGAGAAGAGAAGGAGATACATATTTCTCTACAAGAATTCTATATTTTTTGCCCAAGCTTGCATGCCAATGGGTGAGGGAGCATCTGGGAAAGCCATTCTTATTTTAGGGGCATTTCAGGAGATAAGATACAGCAGCTATTCCTTAATCTGCCAATATTAGAAATATGGTTCATACTGTGAAGGGGTTTAGAATTGGAGATATTTTGCTTCAGTTATTCTTTGAGATCTGCCCACTAATAATACCTCACACTTTTGTCAATCTTTAGTTATAAAGCATCTTTGTCATCTCATGTAATCACTCAATTAACAAACATTTATTAAATACCTATTATGTGCCAGACTTTGTGTTAGGTGCTAGGAATACAAAGACAAAAGCTAAACAATTCCCTTAGGGAATTTACCTTCAGGTGAGTCAGACTAGGTAAAAGCTAAAGAGAGGGTAAGGAAAGCACTAGTAGTTGGGAGATGAGGAAAGGCTTCATGTATTAGGTGGGACTTGAGCTCCAGACCATGGGGAACAGCCAGCGAGAAGGAGTGGAGACAGGAGATGGGAGTGGCTGAGGAACAATAAGGATAGTATGGCTGGTCACAGAATATAGGGCAGTAACATGGAATAAGGAAAGCTAAGTAGGGACCAGATTGTGAAAAGCTTTGAATGCCAAACAGAGGAATTCCTATCTGAAACTCGAAGTGATAGGGAGCTCCTGGAAGTTATTGAGTTGGGGAGTAGCCTGCACTTTAAGGAAAACACTCTGCAGAGGATGGGTTGGAGTGGAGGGACTTCAGACAGGAAAACCAGTTAGGTTTCTGCAATAATCCAGGCAACAGGTGATGAGGGCCTCAACCTGGGTGGTGTCTGGGTGAGTGGAGACAAAGGGAAAGATGTGATCCTCCTGACAGCATGGTAAGGTAGCAAATACAAATTTTATCATCCCTTTTCTCTGGTAGAGGAAACTGAGACTTGCCCAAGGTTACACAGCCATGAAGCCTCATGCCCTCCTTGAGGGTCTCCTTTCCTCCACAGGACTTTGAACCCGGGGTTCTCCCTACCTCCTGACCCGTCCATGTCACTCTCCTCTTCCTTTAAGTTGAAGTTACTGTAAAGAGGCTGGGTGCTGAGTTCATTAAGCAGATACCCTTTACCATCGACATCAGTCTGCTGCCACTCTGACTGTTCTATTAGCTGGAAGGGATAAGAAAGGAAGGGGTTATCCTGTGTTCTTGTTCCCCTGTAATCTCTGTGACAAACCAAAGTGCCCTTGAGAAGGGACCACTGCCCAGGACCAATGCTGTGGCCTCAGACTCAGCTCTTGAGGCCTACTGCATAAGAGGCCTTGAATGACAACATTCCCTTACCCCATGGCAAAAACCTAAATTGCCAGCCCACTACACTGACCCATAGGCTTATTAACTCCCTAATACATTATTCATTCTCTCCGAGGTGTCCTTTCCACTTAGCTCCACCAAGAGCCTAGAGTTAATCTCTTCAAGTCATAATGTCAGAGTTGGAAGGCACTTTAGAAATCTAGTCCAACCCTTCATTTTCCAGATGGGGAAACTGAAGCCCGAAGGAGAGTGACTTGCCCAGGGTCATACAGATAACAAGTGACAAAATCAAGATTTGAACTGAGGTCTTTGGACTCAGTGCTCTTAACACTATCATGCTATTGTATTTTAGCTTAATTAGATGAGGAAATGTCAAACAAGATCAGAAGTGAAATATAGGTAGCTTTTGATTATCTTCGATCGTCACTCCTTTGCTCAAAAGGCTTCAGTGGTTCCCCATTGCCAACCACACTCTACACTTTCAAAGGCCTACTGAACATCTTCACCTGGTTGTCCCACAGAAACCTTAAATCACTATGTCTAAAGCTAAACCCCATCTTTCCTAACACCATTATTTCTATCAGTGGAACCTTGCCCTTCCAGCCACCAAGATTCTTGGGGCTAGGAGGCCTTTTTGGATTTTCTCCTGCTCCTCATTCTATTGATCTCTTCAGCTGTAATGATCTTCATAGTATCTTCTGCACCTGGCCGCTGCTTTCTACACAACTGCAAATACCTAATTTCGGTCCGCATATTTTCTCCCCTGGACTATTGTAATAGCGTCCTGATTTGTCTCCTCACATTCTGGCTTTCCTGTCTTTACCTGCTGATTATATAACTCAACTCAGAATCCTTCAGTGCTTCTCCCCATTGCTTACCAATGAAATTTGAAACTCCAGAGCCTTCCAAATTCTTCCCTAATCTGGCTCCAACTACCCTCTCAGCCGTCTTTCTTTCTTTTTTTTTTTTTTGGCTAGGCAATGGGGTTAAGTGACTTGCCCAGGGTCACACAGCTAGTGAGTGTTATGTGTCTGAGGCAGGATTTGAACTCAGGTCCTCCTGACTTTAGGGCCAGTTCTCTATCCACGGTGCCACCTAGCTGCCCCCTCTCAGCCTTATTTCATCAGCTTCATATACTCTTATCTATGTGGTGGCCAAACTGAGTTTCTCTCCACTAGTCATTCTCAACTTCTTCCCTGTCTGGTTTCCATGCATTCCATGGATTCAAGGTATAACCTCATGCTTTGAATAGACTCCCTGACCTTAACTCCACCTCCATCTATTCACGTCCCTCTTTTCCTTCCAGACCTAACTTAGGTGTTCCTTCCTCTGCCCTGACTCCCTTACCACTCTCAGCTCAAGGCTGAAATAGTCTCTTCCCCCTTAAGGGACTGAGACTTAATGGGCTCTAAATTTCCTCCAGCTCTATCTACTGTCCCAATAATTTCCCACAGCTTTTATCACACTCTCTTATGCCAAATGCCATCATTATCTGTGTGTGTGTGTGTGTGTGTGTGTGTGTGTGTTTTTCCCTTGACTTGATTATAAGCTTCCTCCCTTCACTAGACTGAAAGCCTGTATCTTATCTATGCTTGTAAACTCAACATCTAGCAGTAATAACGTATGTTCATGTAGTGCTTTATATTTTACAAACTCCCTTATGTGCATCATCTCTTTTTGAACTTTGTAATAACTCTGTGAGGTAGGTGCTGTTATTATTTCCATTTTACAGATGAGGAAACAGAGGTTCAGAGAGATTAAGTGACCTCTCCAGGGGCACACAGCTCCCAAGTGTGTGGGGCAGGATTCATACCCAGGTCTTCTGGATTTCAAGTCTAGCACTTTAGTCAGTAGCCTGATGCCTCAGCCATGCTAGCCACTTAATAATGTTTATTGAATGAAATTTTTCTTTAGAAAAACAGAAGTAGGTACACAAGTTTTCTGCAGGCAAGAAGAGAAAGAATCTTGCATTCCAAGGGCCAGAACTAAGCATTAGCTTACATTCTCTCAGTGCCCACTGAGGAAGGTGGAGGAAGCTGGCTAAGGATTCAACATAAGCTGTGAACCTCAGAGTAGGTTAAATTAACCATATGAAAGTAATCGAGATTTTCTCTCATTACTACAATGTTCCCACAATACAGAGCCTCTTTGCAGTTAGACAAAGAGAACAGGGGATTCCTGTAGTAATCTGTGTGTGCCTCTGTCTCTGTGGCAACAAAACAGCACCTGCCATTTTTTTTTCAAGAGACTTCCTTGTTTTTTGTTTGTTTTGTTTTGTTTTTTTCCTCAATGACTAACAAACTGCCACTTCCTTAAAGCTGACCATAAAAGCAGAAAAGGATTTTTACCTTGATAATGTCCTCAGGTAGTTTTTCCTCTTCCTCCTCGTCCGTTGCTGATGTATTGGAGTGAAGGGTAGAGAAAAGGTGGTTGTTAAGTCATTTCTGCACTCTCCTTGGCAAGCCAGCCCCACTAAACTCTCCCTACACCCAATCATAAAGTGCACACCAGCCTCCTAACAGCTAGGGCTCACAGGTTGGACTGACTGGACTACTGGAAACAGTCCTCACTCGGGAACCTAGTCTGGGCAGTCAGCTGTTTCTGGCCTCCCAGATTCCTGGAAGACAGTCACTGTTCCTACCCCATCTTCTCCATATTGGAAGAGGGATGTACCAGTGACAACCTACAGAGAAACCAGAGAAACAAGCTGCCTCCCTCCTAAGTCAAACTTTTGCCAGTCCTACCAATAATTTCCTCTCAGACTGGGCTTCTTTACCATGTCCTCTCCCTCCCTCCCATGCCCACTATAGTCCACACCTGGCCTGTAATGCCAAGATATCTCTGCTGCCTCATTTCTTCCTGGCCTGTCTTTGAAGCTTCCCAATGAGAAGGAAATGCTAATATTTCCCTCCTGGGCACTGATCCTATTGGGATGCTCCAGGGAACCTTCTAGGAAACCTTGGCAGAAAATGGGAATCCTCAAGTGCTGTCTGTGGTCAAGACTAGGAGTAGTTTTATGGGCCCCAGGAGATACAAACCATCAGAGCTAGAAGGCATTGGCGACACCTGGAAAGGGTACATGTCATTGGTGCTATCAGGGATGATATCCATTGAGACTTGCCAGTCTGGGAGAGTGCTGCTGACATCACAGGAAGAGAGATCTGGAGAATGGATAAAAGCCAGTAATCAGAACTTCAGATTTACGTAAAAGATCACAGCTCTTCCCATTCACAGCCTCAGATAATCTTAGCATTAGAAGGTCAATTAGACCAACCTGGAACTGAAAGAATATTCCCACTAAAGCAGGCCAGGCCTGCAACATACAACCTACGGCCACTTGCAGCCCATCACTGCACACTCTCTCCTGTTTGTCACATGACCTGAGACAACCAACCATGATCAGTCTGTCTCTAGTTACCTTTACTTGGAAAGCAAGCTGCTAAAAACCTATCTCTGGCCCGAAGAAGTTTAGCCTATTTTAATTTTGGCCCATACCTACTGCCAAGTTGTACAGGTCTGCACTAAAGCATACCTGGCAAACGGCCCATCTAACCTCTGCTCGAAGACCTCCAAAATGGCTACTTCCCTTGGCAGCCTATTCATTCCACTGTTGGATAGTTCTAATGTTTAGAACAATGTTTTTCCTAATTTCAAGCTCTGTACAATTTCTAGCCATTGCTCTGGATTCTGACCTCTAGGACCAAATAGAAGGAGGCTAATCCTACTCTTTCATGTGACAGCCTTTCAAATATTTGAAAACAGGAATCATGTGCCCAGAGTATTCATTACTCCAGGCTAAATATCACAGGTCTTTCAACCACTCTCATATGGCACAGACTCAAGGACTATCTACCATCCTGGTTATCTTCCTCTGGATGCTAACTAGCTTATCAATGTCCTAAACTGTGGTGCCCAGAATTATATATAGTACTCTAGGTGTGGTCAAACCATGGCAGAGTACAGTGAGACTACTCCTTCTTTATTCCTGGAGCTATTCCTGCCCTAATTCAGCCCAACACTGGATTAGCCTTTTTTGACCACCATATCTTGCTTATAACTCATACTGAGCTTGGAATCCACTAAGACCTCCAGATTTTCCTGTCCCCAGCTGTAGAAATGTGACCCACATAAGATCTGAATCCACTGAAAAACATGTGACCTTGAACCACAAACCTGACTGATGATGATTCAGGGCAATGTGAAATTGCCTAGGGTAGGGCACAATGTTGAAATTCCTAAGCACCAGCTCCTGGGTGCCTTTAGTGTCCGGTATATTTTGAATCCAAAAATAAATGGATAAACTTGGCTAACAAAGAGCTAAGGACTAAAAAGAGCTTTGAGACCCCTTCCTTAGTAACAATGGTCTTGAGAAAGAGCTGGGTTCTTGTCCCACCTCTGCCTATTTAACTACAATAGAATCATGACTAAATCCTTCCCTTTCGTGGGCCTTACTGTTTCTCTCTGTAAAATAAGGAGGTTAGACTCTGGTCTCTTCTAGCTGAGATATCACAGGACACTGAGCTCTGTGAGGCTGTCAGTCCATCCTCAGGGCCACAAGGAGCAGGAAGGCTCTCACATGTCAGTGGTGCACACATGTTCCCTGACTTACCCAATGAGACCGAAGAGCTTTCCACCTCCATGTCCTGCTCCACATAAACCTGAGCTGTGTATCCACTGTGGTCATCGGGGAGAGTCACACTGCTAAGCCCATCCGACTGGGTGTCAGGGCTGGATTCTGCATATGACTGCCAAGAACAGAAGAGATTCAGGCCCTTGCCTAGCACTTATCTCCCACTTCTCATAAGTCACCAACCAGACAGTCTCCTTAAGGAAATACCTACCTTTCTCTTGCTCTTGCTTCTGGAGTCTTTGGATGACTTGGACTTTCTCTCTGTGAAAAATATATATTAAGTGAGCATCTATACTGTCTCCTTGAATGCAGCCTTCCTTCTCCATCCTATCTGCCCTTCCTCTCCTCACCTCCCCCATACCTTCTACCCAGTAGAATCCTCCCCTATACCTTTCCGCTGGTTCTTTGTTAAAGGTGGGAGCATCCGGTACACTCTAACAGCTGAGCTGCCCTTGTTCCTGCTTTGGTCCTTCACTTCCTCTATGTCAGGGAGCGAATTCATGGCACATCGGAAATTGGCCTTCCATGTCTTTGGGTCTGGCTCCCTCTCCCCGGCTTTGTATCGGCCTAAAGAAGATAAAAGAAGGATGTCAGGATCATTGTGAAAAGGCAAGTGGAATGTCTCGCTGAGTCTTATATTTTCCCTGGGGAGACTTGGGCTCATTTTTGACACAGGCAGTGTCTGCTATATCCCTTACAGTCTATTGGAAAACCACTATATGACCTCAGGTCATCCTGGCATGCTCAAAAACACCATATTTGCCTCCATGCTTTGGCATTTCCTTATATAATACTCTAATTGTTTTACATGGGTACATTCTAAGCTCTCCAGCTAGTCTATAAACTTCCTGAAGGAAGGGGCCAATCAGATTTTTAAAAACATCTAGCTCAAGAACATGAGGGTTGTCAATAAATTCTTAGCTGGACGGCTGATTAACTAATTGGATGGAGTAAGTGGCTGGCCAGTAACATAAGGTAAAAAAGCCATGTTTACATGTTTCTATGGCAAAAAGCCCAGACTGAGCTGGGCACTGGGATCAGTCAGAAGGGAGATTCTTTCAAGATTAGCAATGACAAGGGACCCTGATGAGGGACTCAGAGCAAAGAGAAACAGTCTTCTCTTTGACTAGAACAAGCTCTGAGCATTTTAAACAAATCCCTTCCATTTGGATCCCATCTTCCATTCTTTGCATCAATGAGGTTTCCCATGCCAAAGGCCCAGCTCCAGGCGTGGCACCTACCTACCTGTATGAATGGCCCAGCTCCGAAAAAGACAGGCATCCTTGTTGATGTCCCAGCCGTGCTTTGCTGCATGCTTCCATGGGATCTGGAAAGTCATCTCTTCCTGGAGTTTAAAGCAGAGCTCAGGATGAATATAAAACTGTACCTCTGTGTGTATACAAGTCACCAAGAAGCACTAATATGCAAAGGCAAAGTATATAGACTAAGGTTGGAGCTATACAGTAACAAAATAAGGGGCAAGAAATTTATGTCAAGTATAAAATCTGAAGTTGATCATGATAGAACATTTCATCTCTCCCCAACTAGACCCCCATGGCACGATAAGACTTGATACTATTTGTCAAGGGAGAGAGGACTCACATGTTCCTGAGCATATATGCTATATTCACAACAAACCTACTCCTGCCCTTGATGAGGAACCCTCTGACCCTGGCTCTGGGCTTTGTCTGAATCCTTTTTCTGGCTACACAGTCTGATCTAAGTAGAGAGATGAGCTGATGATACATTCTTTTGAGATGGGGTCCTCCTCTGAGCACAGTGATCCTCAATATTGTTTCCTAAACTGACAGATCCCTTTACCCCACACAACAACTGGCTGAACAGTAAGAGACCCAAGTTAGAGTTCAGGCGCTGCTGCTAACTCATTATCAGACTCTGAGCAGGTTGCCTCAACTCTCTGGACTTCAGTTTCCTTATCTGTAAAATGAGGATACATATCTCTGAATGGTTTATGAAGGTCAAATGAGATGGTGTACATGACAACTTTGAAAAGTAAAAAATACAAGATGAAAGGCGGCATGGGGTAGTGGATAGATACAGGTGGGAGGGAACCCAGGACGATCTGGGTTCAAGTACTCCCTCTGATATATTCTGGTTGTGAGATCCTGTCTAGATCCCATAATCCCCTAATATCCAGGCAGTTCCCTTAAATTAAGGGAGATTATATGAACTGCACCAATTGCTGACTTGCATTGTAGAGGGAATTCCATCATAGGGGGTTCCCTATACTGATGAAATCACAGATCCAGAAAGGAAAATATAAGTTATTATTATGCCCCTGCACTAGGAAAGAACTAAGTAACTGATTAAAGGCTCATTCCTAGTCCTAAAGGTAGAATACACTATTTCTGGCTGGCTCTTTATTCCTTACAACTCTCAGTCAGAAAGTGTTCTTTGTCTATCTCTGGTATGAAGGGTGGGATTCTGCAGTGGCTAAGGCCAGTTTGAGGAGCTCAAAATGCTGGAAACGGGCACCACTGGAAGTTGTTGGTTAGGCCTGGGTCTTGTCTGTGCTGAAACAGGGGGAATGAGTGCCCAGGAGTCCTAAACACCAATGAGAGCAGGTGCCTACTTGATTGTGCCTTGCACACTTATAGCATACTTCATACAGGGTCTGACCTGGGAAAACACATTCTTCTGCCTCCTAATCTCTTTCCTCTCCCAGATCCGTTTGGATCTTTAGTTTATATAGCATGAGGTATTGGTTAACAGGAGAGGAGAAAAAGAAAAAATAATACAGGTGGGGCTCTCACCTTGTTAATCCAGGTCAGGCCTGGGATTTGGTTGGAATTAATCTGCATCTCTAGCCAGGGTCTCATGCGCATTCTGGCAATGGGCATGTTGTCTGTGAAGCCAAGAAAAAGGCTCAGGTTTAACTGCTGAAGGAAATAACTGCTCTACACACCCACCTCCACCCCACAGACACAGGGAGACACATATGCAGTTACAACACGAAGGGTGATGCATGCATAGTGAAGGACAGTTAAGGCAAGAGGACATCCTTCCTTAAACACAGAGCACAAACATTTCTAGTTCTAAGCTCTTCCCTTCTCAACAAACAGCCCGAAGGTATATGAGCCAAAGAAGGACAGGAAATAAAATAAATTGAGAATATTGTAGAAGAGGAGATTAAGACCCACTTTTATGCTTAAACGTCCAGCCTGTCTTTTTTCACCATACAAAATTCTTTGTAAAGACGGGGCCTTCCTTTTCATTTTCTAGGCCACCTGTTGCCAAGAAAAGTATGTCCAGCTATGAATTATCACCACAGAGATGAACAGTCCACTCTCTCTCCACTCTGTTATTAACGAAACTAATCACTTTGGACAGCCAGAGATTTTCTCCCTATTTTGCAAAGGGAGACTTCAACATTTACTAAACAACTTCTCAAAACGAAGCTTTTCTGATCTGCCAGCCATCCTGCGGAGCGTTAACTATTTCTCCAGTCTCACTACAACCCCCCACCCCACCCACCCCCTTGTTCTAAGAAGGAGCTCTGACTCCCAGCCGAATTAACCTTCCCTGCTTCCTCCAGGAAGCCCCTCCCAAGGCTGTTTTGGGGCTCCAGTTCATCCCCGCAACCAGTCCCCCAGACTTTTCCCTGCAAGAACAATTTGCCCCCAGCGCCCTGGCATGGGGCCCCTAGAGTTTGAGCCTATCCACTTGCTTCGCCGGGGACAGGTGGCTTTGAGCTGGGTTTTCTGAAAGTTGTGGACTAGTCAGCAACTGGGCCATTCTTCCCAGAATTAGGGGGATGGGCAGGCTGGCCCTCTGTTGGCCTTCTCCTGGGGGCACGTGCAACACAGGCTCTGGTGGTGTAGCCACCCAGTGGCTCCTTGGCAATGTAGTTACACCCTGTGGGTGACCCGGGGTAATGACCCTGTGCTCCTGGGGTTCTGTAGTTTCACGGCGGCGTCTGCTCTGAGAAGCAGCCAGATATCATCACCTTTAGGCCGGGGCCAAATGATGCCAAATGATGCCAAATGATGCCAAATGATCCCTGGATCAGGGACCAAAAGCCAAAGGCTTTCTGGCCTGAGGACTTGGGAAGGGAAATGGTTGGGTGGAGGGAGTGTCAGCGCGTCCCGGCCTTTCCTCTCCGTGGGCAGCTAGCTCCCCCTCCCTCTGGGCTGCTTGTCCTCAAACGCCCTCCCAAGGCCAAGTTCCTCAGGCACAGCAGAGAAGAGAAGCAGAGGAGAGCAGAGCTCGGCTCAGCTCAGCTTAGCACACAGCACAGCAAGCACGGCACATACACAGCAGCCCCGAGAACACATTACAACTCAGCTCAGCAGCAGCGCTGACGCCCGGTTAGCTCTTTTGCCTTTTTTTTTTTTAATGGTTTTTACTTCCTGGTCTGGGGGACGAGACGCTCGAGCTTTTAGGAGCAATGTCAGGGGCGCCCCAGCCAGGAGTGCGCCCCTCCCCCTCCCCCAAAGGGTCAGTCCCCGGCTGCAGACATACACAGCTCTCCTACTTTCCGTCCCAGCGCTCTTTCCAGGTACGAGGGAGGAGGGATGGGGTTGGGGGAGGGTAGTGTTATGGCCCAGGTCTTCCAGAAAAGGATGTGAGCTAGAGGCCCCATTTACCTGGGTCAGGGGCCCACGCCGCCGTTGCCTTAGAAGTCTGGCTTGGAAAGCTGGAGCTCGCCTCGTCCCCAATTTTCGCCCGCCTAGTTCTGGGCCCGCTGTCGCCTCCCGTGGGGCAGCTCCTGGGGCTTCAAGCAGGGAAGGTTAATCTGGAAGTCCGCTGACCCTGCTCCAGGCGTCACCAGCCGCAGACAGTCAGCAGAGTCCGTGGCACGGATTCTGCTCCTGGTCCTGCTCTTGGCCTCCTACCTCTTGGACGGCGCCTTTCGCTCTGAGCCTGGGTCCTGGAGCCGGCCGCGAAGACTAAACATTGAGCGGGATTCCCCGCTCTGGGCAGAGCCGATCCCCGCCCAATGGGGAGCCGCGCCACAGCTGATTGGCTGATCAGAGAGCATCATTTCGGGGAAATCAGGCCGTTGTAGTGCTAGAGGCTAGGGGGGAAGTACAGAGCCTCTTTCCCTCCTCCCCAGATCGCTTGCTACATCTCCCTCTGCCTTCCTCCCCCGGGCTCCCCGCCTCCGCGGGCTACGGACACACCCCCAGTAGGCAGTCTGGCTTACCCAAGAGAGAAACCCTCTGGGCTCCAAGCTTCCAGCAGCGTACCCTTAGGGAAAAGGAGGAGAGAGGCCATTCAGGAAAACCCTGCTCATGATTTTTCACTTCCCTCCAGGCTTTGGAATCCTGCACTTCTACACAATTATCTTTTTCCTCTTGTCATCTTTTTTCTGCACTTCCCGGACCAAGGTGAGACAGCAGTCAGAGGTGTTGCCCCAAGGGGAGGGTGCTAAGCAGTGGTGCCAGGGACTCACCCTTCTCTGGAATGTAGTATCTGCCACCTTCAGGGTGGCCACAGAGATTGAAACTAGGAAAATCAGCAGAAGCCATTGTACCAGGCAGTGAAAGATCTGGAGTTTCTAGTTCTCACTTTGCCCCCTGATTCCCTAAACAATGTTAGATAGAGTTGGATGGTAGATCGATCGATCTATCTATCTATCTATCTATCTATCTATCTATCTATCTATCATCAAATTAAATTTGAAAGTAGAAAACTTCCAGTCCTGATTCTGTTACTCTACCTATATTACAGTTATTGTGAAGAAAGTGTTTTGTGAATCGCAGAACACTAGATATGAACTCTACAGGCAGCCTCTTCCTCGGCACAACCATAGGAGTGATTTCATTCTACTGAACTCCTGCATCCCTAATGATCTGGGTGTTGGAGAGGCAAAGTAGAATGCAAGTACTTTGCAATTCAGTACAAATCCAGAGTAAAACAATAATTTGTTTAGGGGAGACATAAGATTCCCCTCCCCCACCTTTCTCTTTCAGCAACTCTGCCAACTTCAACTCAGTCAGTAAATGTTTATTAAGTGTCCTCAAATGTTCTGGGCACTGTAATAAGCACTGGGGATACAAAACTCAATCAATAAACACTTATTAAGCACCTACTACGTGTCACTTGCTGTTCAGCCATGTCCAACTTTTCGTGATGGGTTTTCTTGGCAATGATACCGAAGTGGTTTGTAGTTTTCTTCTCCAGATCATTTTACAGATGAAGAAACTGAGGCAAACAGGCTTAAGTGACCTGCCTGGGGTCACACAGCTAGTAAGTGTCTGAGGCTATATTTGAACTCCAGTCTTCCTGACTCCAGGCCTAGGCTGTATCCACTGGGCCACCTAGCTGTTCACAGTACTGTGTGCTGTGCCAAGCACTGTGGTGCTAAATGATGGAGATACAAAAAGAGGTAAAAAAACAGTCCCTACCTTCAAGGGCTCACACGCTAAAGGAGGAACTCATAATCAGCTCCCAACAACTGAGAAGAGCTTCTCAGAGACAGCAGGGGGTTGGTTTCTCCTCATTTTGGCATTTCAAACACTTCACATTCTGACTCCAACCTACCTTTCCAAGATTATTGCACGTCAATCTCCTTCATACACTCTGCTTCCCAGCTAAACTGGTCTTCTTGCTCTTCCTAGTACACAACATTCTATTCCCCTTCCCTCCTTGTCCCTGTCCAGGTATACCCCATATACTTGGGAAGTTCTTCCCTTAATCCTCAGTTTCCTTCAAGGTTCAGTTCAAGTGATCCTTCCTGCATGAGGCCAATCCTGATATCCCCCAGGGACTCAGTCCCTCTCCCCCACCCAAATTACTGTGTATTTATTTTACATCTATTTTATATTTCTTTATCTCTGTACATATTGTTTTCCTCCAATAGAATGTAAGCTCCTTGAGGGCAGGGACTGTTTTATTTTTGTCTTTGGGTACCCAGTACCTCGCACAGTGCTTGTTGAATGTTGAATGAAATTGTAGAACCTCACTTGTAGACCCTTTGTCAAGAGGAGAAGCATAAGCCTTCAAACAGACTTGAAGATGTACTTTGTTGGCCCTGGAGCCATCCCGAGAGGGAGAAAGCTCAGATAACTGATTGTACTTCAGAGACAAAAGAGTAAGGATTGAAGCTTGTGCGTAGACAATCATGTTTGGCATGGACAGTTTGCTGGAGGACTTTAGGGACCTGGGTATCCATGTGTGGATCTTAGTGTGGTACAGTGGGAAAGGGATTTGGTGTCAGAAGATCTGCATTCAAATTCTACCTCTGTTACCACTATTGTAATCTTTAGCAAGTCACTGCAGCTTTATAGGTCTCAGTTTTCTTATCTGTAAAATGAAAGAGTTGAACTAGATAGCCCCAAAAGTTCCTTCCAATTCTAAATCTATGTTCCTATGAGGTGAGACTGGATAAGGAGGAACCAAGGCTTCTCTTGTTCTTAGTTATTACTTGATGGCACCTCAGAGGAAGTAGTAATTGAGCTGAGTTATAACCCATTAACCTGGATCAGATTTCAGGCCAATAATATTGTTCTCACACAGTTAATCTCTGTGGTATTTGACTTCCTGATACATGGGGGTTGACCTTGCATTCAGATGACCCCAGCTGCCTAAGCCCTTCAACCTCCTGAGGAGTTGCTATTGATTCATTAGTTGGCCTCAGGGACTTAACTCATCATGTCCCTTACTTCAACCTCAGATTGCCCCTCTAGAGCATTAGACTATTATAATTTGTGGCCAGAAATAGATATTTTCCCCCTTTTCCATGTATCACTTGATCAACTTTGTCCTTCCTTTACAGCAAGTTTGTACATCACTGAGCCAATATTATGAAAACCAGGGTCAGTGTTGTCTCTGTCACCTGTCTTTGGTGTATGAAAACAAAGCATGTGCAGGAGTCAACTCAAACAGGTCTAGTGAGAGCTTATTGTTAAATTTTCAGAATGAGCATTTACATCACTACAGATCAGGGCTTGATTTATTGTTTTGTTGATTGTCTAGAGTTAGAAAAGTGAAGGAGAAAATGTTAATAATGCAGATGAAACTTAAAAAGTGAGTCCTGTATACATTTCCTGCCCCTTTTCCCCACCCCCCCCAGCCAATTGTTAGCAGCACATCCCTGAATGGAAAGAGGACTGTATTTCAAGTCATAGACCCAAGTCAGATTGCATTTGAATCTCAATTCTGTTATTTTTACCCTATATAACTTTTGGCAAGTAATGTAACCTCTCTGGGCCTCAATTTCCTCATCTGTAAAATGGAGTGGGGAGTAGATAAGTGGTATCTGGTCCTGGTTGGTTGTTGTCCTTCATGCTTGAAGAGAATCAAAATGACATCACTATGTCAGAGTCAAGGTACCACATGTCTGACTGTGACTGATCAGACCAATAAGAGCTTGGAAGGTTCTACCAGAGAATGGGTATAGATAGTCCATACAAATATTTGGAGTGGAGATGTCTCCAAATTTGCACATCTATGTTTCCTTTGAGCTACTGCAATTCTGCTTTGCTCATAGAGCATAGCACCTTCCTTGATGCAGGCATGCCTTGCTGAGTGGTCTGATATGCTAGTGTCTCCCATGTCTCATAATCAATTCCAAAGTTCTTCAGAGAGACCTTGAGGGTGGCCTTGTATTGCTTCTTCTGATCTTTAAGTGTGTGAGTACTTGCCTTGTGTGAGTTTTCTGTAAAATTGTCTTTTAGGCAAACCAATGTTTGGTCTTCAAACAGTATGGCCAGCCCATTAGAGTTGTGTTGTCTGCAGTAGAATTTGAATGCTTGACAATTCAGTTCAAGAAAGGATCTCAGTGTCTGGTACCTTATCTTGCCAGGTGATCTTCAGAATCTTCCTGAAACAATTCAAATGGAAGCCATTCAGTTTCCTGGCTAGGCATTGGCATACTGTCCAGGTTTCAGAGGTGTACAACCATGAGATCAGCACAACAGCTCTGTAGACCTTCAGATTGTTAGGCAGCCTAACTCTTCTCTCCCACACTTTCCTTCAAAGCCTCTCAAACACTGAGTTAGCTTTGGTGATGTGTGTGTCAACCTCATCATCTATGTGTACGTCTCTGGAAAGCATACTGCTAAGGGAAATGAACTTAATCCACAGCATTTAAAATTTCTCCATTTGCTGTAAACAATGGTTCTACATCTGGATGGTGTGGTGCTGGCTGGTAGAGAAACCTGTGTTTTCTTGGTGTTAATTGTTGGGCCAAAATTGGCAGAGAATCAGTCTAAACTCTTGCATCTCAGCCTCAGAGGCTGCATTGAGTACACAATCATCTGCAAACAAAAAGTCACGCACCAACTCTCCTTCTGCTTTAGTCTTGGTTGAAGGTACTGATATCACTGAAAATTAAAAAGCATGGGAACAAGCACATAGTCCTGCTTTACTCCACTAGTGACTGGGAAAGCACAAGAGCATTGGCCATTATCCAGAACCCATGCAAGTATGCCATCATGAAACTAGTGTACAATACTGATGAACTTCTCTGGGTGACCAAATTTTGTGATGATCTTCCCCAAGCCCTCATGACTGACAGTATCAAAGGCCTTAGTCAGATAGACAGACACTATGTACAGACCTCTGTTTTGCTCCTGGAACTTCTGCTGGAGTTGTCAGGCAGCAAACACCATAATGACCATTCCTCAGCCCTTTCTGAAGCCACACAGGCTCTTGGGTAGGTGACCATCTTCCAGGTGAAGGATCAGCCTATTAAGAAAGACTCTGGTACGAATCTTACCAGCATTGAATAAGAGAGACTCCCCTGTGATTGTCACATGAAGACCTATTTCCTTTTCCTTTATAGAGAGGGACAATGGAGGCATCCTTGAACTCCTGGGGGGGTGGTGGTGATAACCTCTTCTTACCATTTAACCTGGAAGACGTAAGTCAGCTCTTGTATGAGCAGTGGACCCCCTGCCTTGTAAATCTCAACTGAAATAGAATCATCACCAGGCATTTTGCCATACAAGAGGAGTCTAATGGCATTCAGAACCTCTTCTTCAGTTGGAAGTTTTGCTAGAGAGGGACTGACTTCAACCTGAGATATATAGTCAGTGGCTTCAGCATTGGTTGATGATGGTCTGAGAGAACACTGTGGAAGTGTTCAACGCATTTCTCCAGGATCACATTCTTATCACTAATCAATCCATCAGCACTGAGTAGTTGAGATGTACCATAGGTCTTTGACCCCATAAATAATCTTCAAGGCATCATAAAATCACTTTGGATTGCTACCATCAGCGAAAAACTTAATTTCATCTGCCTTCTTACTAAGCCAAGAATTTTTGATAAAATTAAATGTTCCCTTCTTGGAAATAGACAAACTATCCTTCTAGTGGAGTTCTCATTTTTCATTTAGCCTCTTCTGAATTTCCCCATCATTTTTGTCAAACCAATCTTGATGTTTGTGAGTGTTCTGGCCCAAATGAGTAAATGTAGGGTTGTACATCAAATCCCTGAAAGCTGCCTGCTCCTTTTCTGCTCTACCACTGCCAACCATGTGTTGGCTCAGCCTTCCCTCCAAGTCAGCAACAAACTGTTCGCCCATGCAGAAGCACTCTATTCTGTTGACATTGAATCTTCTGGTAGTTGTCTTGCCTTGGGGCCTCCGATTTTGCTGAATGGAAATGTTTAACTTGGAGAAGATAAGTCTATGGTCAGTCTGGCACTCTGTGCCACACATCACCTTCTGCACTCTCACATCCTGTCTGTCTCTTCTACTCACAGTGACATAGTCTATTAAATGCCAATGTTTACTTCGAGGGTGCATCCACAAAGTTTTATTGCCTTTAGGTAAATAGAAGACAGTTTTACTCATGAGAAAGTCATGAGTTGCACAAGTCTTCAGTAGTAAGTGACCATTGGTGTTGCTGTTTCTGACTCCATTCCTCGCAAGGACTCCCTGCCACATCTAATAGACTATACTTACTCTGTCTTTAAAGTCACACAGAATTACAAGTTGTCTTCTTTTGGCACATTGATGATGAGGGTTTCTAGGTCTTCATAAAATTTTTCTTTGACCTCATCAAGGTTAGTCATGGTGGGAGCATATACACTAATGATAGTGGCATGACACTTTTCTGCAAGTGACAATCACATTGTCATGAGCCTGTTGTTCACTCCTTTTGGGAGGCATACGAGCTTATTGACTAGATAAGATTTCATTGTGAAACCTATGCAGGCTTCATGGTGCTCCTTATCATGGCAACCACTTCAGAAAAACATGTATCCAGCTCCAACTTCAATAAACTGGCCATCATTTGCCAGACTTGTTTTACTTAGGGCTGGTATTTTGTGCAATAACTTGAGTTTTCTAGCAACATGAGCTGTTTGTCTTTTCAAGTCTACTGGATTTCTTGCTGTACCAATGCGGAGTGGAATCATCTTCACAAAAGTTTTTGAACTTTTTTTGTGTTTTGACCACAGGGTAGGATACCTGCCTGCTACAGTATCCAGGCCAGGATTAGGTTAGATGAAGCAGACAATTTTGGGGACCTTTTCTAGCCCCTTTCTCATGCCAAGAGGTAAGCAGTAGAGTCCTTTAAAAAGGCAGCTCAGTAGAAAAAATAACAAGATTCATTTGGAAGATCAAAAGGTCTAGAATATAAAGGGAACTAATGAAAAGAAATTCTAGGGAAGGTGGCCTAGCCATTCCAGATCTTAAATTGTATTATGAAGCAGCAATCATCAAAATTACTTGGTACTGGCTAAGAAATAGATTGGTGGATCAGTGGAATAGGTTAGGTACACAAAACACAGTAGTCATTGACTATAGTAATCTATTGTTTGATAAACCCAAAGACCCCAGCTTCTGGGATAAGAACTCACTATCTGAAAAAAATTGCTGGGAAAACTAGAAAGAAGTATGGCAGAAATTAGGCATAGACCAAAATCTCACACCATCTATCAAAATAAAGTCAAAATGGGTACACAATTTAGATATAAAGACTGATACTATAAGCAAACTGGGAGAGCAAGGAATAGTTTACCTGTCAGATTTATGGAGAACGGAAGAATTTATGACCAAACAAGAGATAGAGAACATTATGAAATGCAAAATGGATAATTTTGATTACATTAAATTGAAAAGTTTTTGTACAAACAAAGCCAATGCCACCAAGATTAGGAGGGAAGCAGAAAACTGGGAAAGAAATTTTACAACCAGTATCTCTGATAAGGGCCTCATTTCTAAAATGTATAGAGAAATAAGTCAAATTTGTAAGAATACAAGTCCTTCCCCAGTTGATAAATGGTCAAAGGATATGAACAGGCAGTTTTTAGATGAAGAAATTAAAGCTATCTATAGTCATATGAAAAAATGCTCTAAATAACTACCAACTAGAGAAATGCAAATCAAAACAACTCTGAGGTGCCACATCACACCTATCAGATTGGCCAACATGACAAAACAGGAAAATGACGAATGTTGGAGAAGACATGAGAATATTGGATCATTAATGCATTGTTGGTGGAGTTGTGAACTGATCCAACCATTTTGGAAAGCAATATTCCCAAAGGGTTATAAAAATGTGCATACCCTTTGACCCAGCAATACCACTTCTAGGGCTGTATCCCAAAGAGATCATAAAAATGGGAAATGGACCTACATGTACAAAAATATTTATAGCAGCTCTTTTTGTGATGGCCAAGAATTGGAAGTTAAGGGGATGCCCATCAATTGGGTAATGGCTAAACAAGTTGTGGTATATGAATGTAATTGAATACTATCATGCTATAAGAAATGATGAGCAGGCAGACTTCAGAAAAACCTGGAAAAACTCATATGGACTGATGCTGAGTGAAATGAGTAGAGCCAGGAGAATGTTGTACACAGTAACAGCCATGTTGTTTGATGACTGACTTTGATAGACATCTCCATGATAGAAAATGCTATCCACATCCAGAAAAAGAACTTTGGAGTTTGAATGCAGATTGAAGCATACTATTTGCTCTTTTTTTTCTTCTGTTTTGTTTTGTTTCTTCTTCCTTGTGAGTCTTCCTATTGGTTCTAATTCTTCTTTACAACATGACTAATGTGAAAATATGTTTAATAGGAATGTATATGTAGAGCCTATATGAGATTGCACGCCATATTGGGGAGGGAGGTGAAGAGGAAGGGGGAGAAAATTTAAAACTCAAAAGCTTATGGAAGTGATTGTTGAAAACTAAAAATAAATAAATTAATTTAAAAAAAAAAGGCACCTCAGACACCTAAGAGGCTGCCAAATCCCAATGCTGCTTCAGTACAGTGAGAAGATAACTCTATGGCCTGTGCCACCTGTGTGCAGGGCTCTCATTGTATATACACCTGTTGCTTTGTCACTTGCCTGTCACCACAGGACTTTGAGGTAGGCAAAAATGATAAAATGGTATAGGTGTTGTCTTTTGACTTGCACATAAATTGGATTTAAGTGAGACAGAGTTGCTCGAAGTCATGGGCCTTACTCTGTCTTCCAGGGTCATTGGAGTCCAGTGGCAAGGCAAAAGTCAAGATGACTGGAGATGGCCTGGGATACAGTGGATGACTTTGGTGTCTTTGATGTCTCCCTAACTGAGCTCTAAGCACTCCACAGTATGTGCTTCTGCCACCTTTGTTACTGTTGGAACAAATTGTTTTCATATGCCCATTACACCAGAGGAAGTCTTCACATGCTTGGGGTAGACACCCCCCCAACTCACCAATGGGTTTGAGACCCCTTGCTTACCCTCAACCTGGTTTTGCCCATCTGCCAGATGGTTTACTGGGGTGTAGCCACTGCACATGCTAAGATTCTTGGAACCACAGGTGAGAATTGGGTGAATAAGGTGGACACTAAAGGTGGATAAGCAGCCCTCACATCTCAGTCTTCCCTGAACACCTCTACACCCCAGATCAGTGGTGTCAAACTCAAATAGAAATGGGGCCCACTAAACTGTAATAATAATCCATGTGGGCCACATCTTAACTTAGTTTTAAAATGTAATATTATCTATGTTTTATTCTACTTTTATTTATATTATTAAAGATTTCCCAATTACATTTTAATCTGGTTTGGGCTGCACTTGAGAGTCTCGTGGGATACATGTCTGACACCTCTGAACTAGATGATCTCCAGAGCTCTTCTAGCTCTCAGTCTGTGCTCCTACATCCAGTTCCCCTGGTGTTCTGGGGGAATAGTCTAGCTGGGGCAGCTGGCAATGATGGGGTTCTAGTATGATGATGGAAAGGAATCAGGATGTAGATAAGCACTGAGCTCAAGGCTAAGTTAATTAAATCAAGAGGTGTATATTGACGGAAAGAAGACTCTTGGCCAAAGGTGAATGAGGGTTAGGGACTGGAGAGCAGAGCCCTTGGGGCAACAGGAGGAGTGAAAATTACTGGCTCATTTTAGTGGATATGAATAATATTTAAGAAGGTATGAACAGCTCTTGCTACCTGAGCATCAGAAAGAACCTTCTACATAATACCTTTTTTTAAAAACAGCACAAATTGAAAAGAAAAAATTTAAATGAAAAAATCTATTTTCTGTCCCTCTTCTCATTGGAAAAATGAAAGAAAGAAAAATAAAACCATTTTTTGTTGTTTAGGAAAACAAGTTCCTGTATTGACCATGCCTACAAAATTTTTCTAATTCTGCATCCTACTTCCATCACCTCACTGTCAGGAGGTGGGTAGCATGCATGAAGCCTTTTCTGATTCTCTCTGTTGCTTGCTATTCATATGAAAGGCCCCGAGTTTAAAAAAGAGTCAAATTACTTTTCAAGGACTCAGTTGACTAAGGGAGAAGGGTTATATAATGTATTTTAATAGCTATTAATACTCTCCCAACTCCACCCCAATATCTTTTATCAGTTTTGTATACTCCTTTATATGTCTATGTTGTCTCCCTTAGCTAGCTAAAGTGTAAGCTCCTTGAGGTCAGGGACTAAAGTTTCACTTTTGTCTTTGTAACCCCAGCACCTAGCACACTGTCTGGCACCTGGTAGGCACTTGGAAAAATGCTTGGTGATTGATTGGTCATTGAACAGGATTATTTGTGTGGTTGGATTTATTAAGGAATCTTGTATGATCTTAACTTATTCAGGGTGATAACTTGATGGAAGAGAGCTGTCCAATTGCTGGAAGTAAAGTAAGGATCTATCCTCCCTGAGGCAAGGTCAGGGTGAGTCAACCTGCCCCATGGTGCCCAATGGATGCCAGTGTCCCAGATTGAGTTTGGCCTGTTGTTCTGGATATTACCTAATGATGGTGCCTTAGTTTGCTCACACAGTTGGTTATTAGCCCA
This sequence comes from Vombatus ursinus, assembly GCF_900497805.2. Lineage (NCBI taxonomy): Eukaryota > Metazoa > Chordata > Mammalia > Diprotodontia > Vombatidae > Vombatus > Vombatus ursinus. The sequence continues at coordinate 16,561,601 of NW_020947062.1, forward strand.
GGATCAGTACCAGACGTGTAGTCCATCAACAATATTCCTGGTTACTGGAAGAAGAAAGCCACAAGATTGGCAGTTGAAGGACTGAGACTGTGTTCCTTACTAAGCCCCTGGCCCTGAATATGTGGGACCTGAGAAAAAGTCAAACTAATCTACTGAAACCACAATTTCCTCTCTTGGTAAAATGCTTGCAAACAGAATCAATCCTCCAGTTAGATGTTTAGTTTAGATGGGTTGGGTTATTTTATTATTTTTTCAATAAATATTTTACTGGAATTCTTTTCTTTACACATCTTTACCACTTCTCAATGATTCTACCCCAATACTTCCCCCATCAGAATCCTCCTTTATAACAAAGAAACACATTTAAGTAAAACAAACCAACATACTGGCCATGTCTAACAATATCTGCCTCATTCTGTACCTGTAGTCTACAACCCCTCTGCCTGCTTCACCCTCACTGCAGTCATAATTGGTCACTTTGATCAGAGTTCTGATATCTTCGAGTATTATTTTCCTTTATATTACTAAGGTCATTGTGCAAATTGTTACTAGCTGATGGGAGGATGCCAGGGAAGTGTTCAACTCTGAACAGAACAGAGCCTGATAATGGTAATTCCCATTTATGGAGGAAGAATAGGATTTCATCACTAAGAAATTCACAGGAATGTGCTTTTTTGGGCTAAAGGAAACTGCTAAGGGTACCAGAAAAAAATCTCTTGTTGATTGAGTGGTTTCAGGGACTTGATGACTCACTCCTTTGTGATAGGGACTCATCGTGAAAAAGCAGTTTCATGAAAACTTTTCATGAGTGAAATTATGCTTTTTGCCTTGGATTACAATATTCATTTTCAGTATTCACCAGGTTGCCCCTCATGGTTGGACTTGAGTTGTTTTTTGAGTCCCGTTGGAATTTTCATTTTAAAGATTTTTTATTCTGCATTAGAGCTTTTAAGAATCAGTTTCTAGGCCCAGTAACTGTTTAGTTAGCTTGTGAGTATCAGCAGGAAGCATTCTTGTTAAGAAAAATTTCCAGGTCATTCCTTCAGTCAGTCAGTCAGTCAACAAGCATTTATTAAGCACTTACTACATGATAGGCACTGTTAAGCACTGGGAACCAATGAAGGCAAAACCAGTCTCTGTAAACTGTAACTCTGTAGGTACTCAAGTTATTTTTAACTTTTTTTTTTGTTGAAAGTCTTTCTAAACTGCACTGTACAACCCTTCTCCCTTAGTCAACTGAGTACATGGAAAGTAATTTGCCTCTCTTTTGGACTCAGGGCCTTTCACATGAATATCTAACAACAGCGATGTGAAGTTGAAAGACCAGGAGGACCTAGGAACTGACTCCAAATCTGGTGCTTGTTCTTGTTCGAATGGCCAAAAGATCCTATACATGGTCTTGACCATCTGGTCTATGCTCACGACTCCCAAATCTCCAACTTTAGCCCTGATTATTTCTCCAGACTTCCAGTTCTAAGTTTCTAGCTGCCTGCTGTGTATCTGTACCTATCTAGCCCAGTGGTACCTTAAACTCAGCAGATCCAAAAATGAAGTCATTTCTCCCAAAAACATCTACTTCTTTTGACTTCCCCATTTCTGTCAATATAGGATATCTCAGAAGTCTTAGTGTGGTTTTAAGCTTTATTTGATTGTAAGCTCCTTGAGAACAGGGGCTGTCTTTGGTCTTTCTCCAATGCTTTTCACAGCTCCTGGCACATACAGTTATCCCTTCCATGTGGGGGGAGAAGTGGGGGAGTTAGGGGTGTGGCACCCCTAGATCTGGAAAATCCCGCTAAAATTTTTGGCTATCCTTTCATACCAGAGAAAAAGTCTGAATTTTTTCTTCTTGTTGTTGATAGTAACTTATTGTAAAATTTGGGTTGATATTATATAATAATATACATATATTTTGTGAATTTCTGAGTTTCTAAACATCTTCTGCGTTGTCTGTTGGTCTTCATGTGCGCAGCTTCCACAAAACTCTCCCAAAATTCCTATTTAATTTCTTAATTAAGATCCATGATATATTGAAACCGATTTGGGGAAAGTAATGGCTCCTCACTTGCTAGTCCAAAATCCTCAGCCTGGTATTCAAACACAAAAGGCTCCAACCTACAATTCTAAACCCAACTTGAACTGATACCTACCGTATGCCTTCTGCTCCAGCCAAACCTGTATCTTGGCTATTGCTAGAGCATCTCCTTTAGTTTCTTGCTTCTTTGCTTTTGCTCATACCATCCTCTCTTTGTGGAATGCTTTCCCCATTTCCCCATGTCCATTTATGGAAACTTTATCCATCCTCAAAGAGGCCCCATGGTGTAGAGCAGGGACAGGGAAACTTCAGGCTCATGGATAGAAGGAGAGGGGCTTGACCTTGACACCAAGATGTCCTATCTCTGGCACAGAGTGGATCTGTGACCCCAGGCAAGTCACCTGACCTCTCCATGACTCTCCCTTTTGTGGCTAAATTCCTCGAGAAGACCATCTACAAGAGGTGCCTCCTTAACTCTCAGGAGTCTGGCTTCCAACCTTATCATTCAATTGAAACTGCCCTGTCCAGAGTTGCCAATTATTTTTAAGTTGCAAAATCTAATGGCATTTTCTCAGTCCTCATTCTCCTTTTAGCCTTTGACACTGTTGATCACTCTTCTTTTCTATCTAGGTTTTCATGACAATGCTCTTTCCTGATTTTCCTCCTACTTGTCTTTTCTCTATCTCTTTTGCTGGTTCTTCATCCACATCATGCCCACTAACATAGAGAGTCCCCCAAGACTCTGTCCTGGGCCCTGTTCTCCTCGTCCACTATACTGTTTCACTTGGTGATCTGATCAGTTCCCATGGTTTTAATTATCATCTCTAGGCAGATGACTCTCAGATCTACTTGTCTAGACCTAACCTCTTCTGACAGTCTCACATCTCCAACTGCTTTTTAGACATCTCCAAATGGATGTCTTTCACCTTCTCTGCAACTTACTGTCTTAGAGAGTCAGGAAGTCAATTAGCATTAAGTGCCTGCCATATGCTAGGCACTGCACCAAACCCTGAGGATACAAAGAAAGGCAAAACAAACAACAACAAAAACTGACCCTTGCACACAAGGAGCTCACAATCTAGTGGAGACAACAACATGCAAACTACTATGTACAAGCAATATAAATACAGGATAAATTGGGGGCACTCTCAAAGGGAAGGCACTAAGATTCAGGAGGATTGGGAAAGGCTTCTTGCACAAGGTGTGACTTTGAAGGAATCCAGGGATGGTAAAGAGGCAGGACATTTCAGCATTCCAGGGATGGGGGATAGCCAGTGAAAGTACTCGGAGCCAAGAACTGGACCGAGGCTGGTATCACTGGATTATAAAGTATGTGGAAAGTCTGAGAGGACAAGAAAGGTGGAAAGGGGCCATGTTATGAAGGGCTTTGAAAGCCAAACAGAGGATTTTTGTATTGGATCCTGAAGGTGATAGGGCACTACTGAAATTTATTGAATAGGTGGAGTGGGTGGAGACATAGTTAGACCTTAGCTTTAGGAAAACCAGTTTGACAGCTGAATAGAGGATGAACTGAAGTAGGGAGAGACTTGAGGTAGGGAAACCAACCAGAAGGCCATTGCAATAGTCCAGGGTGAGGTAATAATGACCTGTACCAGGTCTGTGGTAGTGTTAGAGAAGAGAAAGGAGCATACGCAGAGAGATGTTTTGAAGGCAGAAACTTATAGGACTTGACTGATGATTGAGTATAGGCAGGGGTGGGGGAGTGAGTGGGGGTGGGGAGTAGGTGTAGAGGATGCTATCTAGGTTTCAAGTCTGGGTGCCTAGGAAGATGGTGGTGCCCTTGTTTGAGGGGTGTGGGGTAGGAACAAGACATCCAGTTAGGTATGTCTAAAAGGCATACTGTAGTCCTTGTAGGTCCTTGTGTTAGGGCTGCCTAACAAAATATGGACATAGGAGAATTTTGGTTAGGTAGCTAGGTGGTAGAGTGGTTAGATTGGGCTTGAAAGCAGGAAAACCTAGGTTCAAACTTTGCCTTTGACACTTATTAACCCAGTGACCCTGAGCAAGTCACTTCATTTTTCTCAGCTTCAATTTCCTCATCTACAAAAAGAATGGGTTGGATTTGATGGCCCCTAAGGTCCTTTCCTGTGTCTAATTGATGGTTCTTCAAGACTCAACTCAAAAATCATATCCTTACAGCTGTAACTGATCACTCCCTCCTTAGAATTCCTTGACCTATTTAATGTCCATCTTTGGCACATAACTTCTATGGCCTTGTTTTGGCACCTTCTCCATCTAGATTGTAAGTTCCATGGGGCCACAGTCTTATAGTTGTTGTTTTTTTTAATCCTCACAGTATCTTGGATATAATAGTTGCCCAGCAAATGTCTTTTGCTCTGACAGTCGACTGCACCCTTAAAATGAGATCTACTTGAAAGGAAATACACATACAAATGTATTATTTTGGCCAGCAAAAAATACTTCTTCTTCCATGTGCCCTGGACACACTTGCATGTTCCCTATGTGCATGTTTCACATGCATGATTCCTATACGTGCTCACTCTTCCCAGAGATAGGGCATGTATTTTTGGGAAAATGTGCCCCAACTTTGTGGGGAAAATGTTCTATTTTTATGTTTCTCACTTACTATTGATTAAATGCCCTTGCTGTGAACTAATTGTGTGTATTGGCTGATGGAGGAAAAAAGTTAGCATGTGGGGGAAGTACATCAGAGAAAGCTAAAGTGCTAGTCTTGGAGTCAGAAAGAACTGAGTTTGACTTCTTGGATATACTCTAGCTATGGCACCTTAGTTCCTCAGTTTCCTTATCTGTAAAATGGGAAAGATAACAGTCCCTATTTGATAGGGTTGTTGTGAGGGGCAACTATTTGTACAGTGATTTGCAAGCTTTGACACTATATAAATATTAACTATTATTAAGTAGCAGTAACTCTAGCCTGCACTTCACTTTTAGAAAAGCCAGATTTGGGGAAAATGTGTGGCATATTTTTATACCAATGTGATATACTTTCAGGGAAACCTCATTGGGAAGGAGCCTAGCATCTGATGTGTATGTCCAAAGAAAATAACTTCTTCACCAAGCACAGCCATTTACTGGGTGCTGTGGATGAGATCTGAACCAAATTACCCTCTTCTCCAAATGCAAGAGAAGGGTCAGTCAGGAATACTAGACTGAAATCAGTGCTACAGTTCTATTTCTAACTATGTGAACTGTTAATACAAATGTAATACGTATGATTTCCAAATTCATTTTCATTTGAAATATATTGAGAAATTGCCCATACTCCTGTGCCTCCTCACTGCTTGTCTCCTCTTCCTGCATTTCTGTAGGAATTGGTTGCAGTCTCAAGGGACCCAGGCATGATGAGTTTTCTTCCAGCTAGATTCAGGGAGTGGGAATGTCTTGTAGTTAGGAGGGTAGAGGGGCTTGTTCTTTGGAGAAAGCCTGCATCCCATCTCTGGCAGCCCAATCAACAGGGAAGCAAGGGATAGCTGTGGCAATGGATTCTAGGTCTTGCAATGGAAAGCAGCTCAGGAGAAGCCCAGCCCCTTGCTGGGCTTTCATCCAAGTTTCAGTCTGTGGAGAGAGGTCACTCACTGTCTCTGCCCCTTTCCTTCTGCACAACAATCTGAGGCAGGACTCATTGACTTTAATACAGTGCCTGGGCCTCCCCCATGAGTTGGCTTCCCTTGCTTTGGTCCTTGGGTAATTCCCCTCACAGACCATGGCCACAGACCACTGCAGATGGATAGCCAAAACCAACAAGGGGCTCACTCAGGGAAGGGATTTTTCTTCTTATGGCAGCTATGTACTGTGATGGAGACTGCCAAGCTATTTCCACCCTCTTCCTAGGCTTTATCAATCCCGTCCCTAACTCTCTCAATTCAGGTGTTCCATGGAGATAATTTCTGGCCAAACTCTTCTGCCAGTGGGGGAGAGGGGAGGGATTGGTGGACAGAATGTTTATATTTATTAGAGGAACTTAAGTCCCTGGGAGGGGAGGGGTGAAGGCTTACTGGGGAGATGTCTTCTAATAAGTTAGAGTACCTGGAACTCTTCTCAGCCTGGCTCTTGTGGGTTCCCCAGTTAGGAATTTGTTCTTGGCCTTTTTAGGGCCTTGGGGCTCTGCCACTTGACAAAATTTCCCTTTAAAATACAACCAGCGAACTAGGCCCATAGGAAGGAGAAGTAGGAAAACCCTTGTGTGAACACATTTGGCTAGAGTAGGCAGAATCGAGTAACAAAATCAATAAGTGCAGTCCAAAGATCAGATCAGACATGTAGAAGTAAAAATAGTTCTTATCTAAAGGGTACTTTAAATTAAATATTTTTCACATCTTTTGTTTGTATATGACCTGTATTTCCCAATGTATCCTTTCCCCCAAAAAACCATTCCTTCTAACCAAAAAAAAAAAGATGAAAAAAGGTCAACAAAACTAACCAACATATCAAGAAAGTATAACACTGTATGCAGTGTTCCACACCCATAGTCTTCCACCTCTCCAAAAATGGGTAGGGATTGTACCTTCTGAAGAGAACCTGTAACTTTACTTTGCAAGGGCTTTCATATTCAACTCAACAAACATTAAAAATAGTGTAGTTCATACTGGCATAGCTATGTATCCAGTAGGAGAATAGATGCAGAGTAACCTCATCTTATAGATGAGGAGACTGAGGCCCAGAGAAGTGAGTGATTTGTCCTTTGTCACAGGGCCTTCTTTATATCCCCAGCATTCAGCACAGTGCCCAGTACAGAGTAGGACCTTTAACACATGCTTATTGGCTAAGTGACTGATCTAATCCTCAACCTCAAGAAGCATTCTGGTATCCATTCTGCTACTTGCTATCACCTGGTGCAAGACCTCATCACCTGAAACCTGGGTTATTGCTGTACCTGCTTGCTAGTTGGTCTCCCTGCTACAAGTCTTTTCCTACTCTGGCCCATCCTCCACTCAGCTGGGAAATGATTTTCCTAAAGTGCAGGTCTGACCATGTCACTCCCTACTCAATAAACTCCAGTGTCTCCCTATCACCTCCAGGATCAAATGTAAAATCCTCTTTTGTTCACAGCCCGTCATAACCTCCTTCCCTACCAACAACACCCTCACCTCCAGAGGCAGGTAGGTGGCCCGGTGAATAGAGGGCTGGGCCTGGAGTCAGGAAGACTTGAGTTCAAATATGGCCTTAGAGTCTTCCTTAGCTGTGTGACCCTAGGCGATTTGCTTAACCTCTGTTTCCTCAACTGTAAAATTTGGATAATAAAAGCATCCACCTTGAAGGACTGTTGTGAGGATAATACATAATAGGTGCTATATAAATGCTTATTTCCTACCCTTCTACTCCTATCCACTTACTCTGTGATCCAGTGACACTAACTTCCTTGCTATTCCTCACACATAACACTCTAAATCCTGACTGAGCATTTTCACTGACTGTCCCCAAGGCCAGGAACCCTTTTCCTTATCTCTGCCTCCTTGCTTCCCTGGCTCCTTCAGGTCTCAGGCAAAGTCCCATTTGCAAGAAGACTTTACCTGACTTCCTGAATCTTAGTACCTTCCCTCTGAGACTACCTCCAATTTGTCCTGTCTAGTTTTTTGTACATAGTTGTTTACGTATTATCTGCTCCATTAGACTGTGAATTCCTTGAGAGAATGGACTTATTTATTTATTTTTTTGGCCTTTCTTTGTATCCCCAGTGCTTAGCATAGTGCCTGGAACATAGTATGTGCTTAAAAAACACTTTTGGTTCTAAATCTGTCAGATGATGAACTTTAAATGCTAAACTAAGAAATATATATTCTATCCTAGAGGCAATAGGAAACCACTGGAAGTTCTTTGGGGAAAAAAGTGGCAAAGTCTGACTTGTGGCTTGTTTTGGCAGCTTAGATCGGAGAGGGAAGAGACTAAAAGGAGATTATTGCAATAACCCAGGAGAGGAGCCTGAACTAAGGGGGTGTGAATATGTGAATAGAGGAGAGGGGATGGATTCCAGAGATTTTGTGGGGGTAGAACTGGCAAATATTGATGACTGGTTGGATATGGAGAGATTTGGGAGAAAAGAGTCAAGGATGACATTGAGGTTTTAAACCTGAGTGACTGGAAGGATAGTGGTCCCCTCAATACCTCTCTCTCCTAATCTCCATCCCCAACAGCTGAATATTAATTAGACTTACTACCTTGCCACCTTTTTTTCTCTCTTTTCCTTCACCTTACTTTCCACCCCAGTGCAACAACTTTTCTGATTGTAATGGGAGGAATGTTTGCTGCTAGGAATTCCTGACTCTTGAACTCCAAGGAGGAAGCACAGGAGGAGAAAAAAAAAAATCTGAAAACTCAGTGAACCATGGGTACTTAGAGAGGAACTATTTGTTAACAGGGAGCAGAAAGGGCCTACCTCCTCTTAAAAGGACAGGGGCCAGGCACAGCTGTGATTAGGAGTGAGAGAATAATATGGTTTTCTGGGTAGGGGTAGAAACCAGGCCAACTTGTGACTAGGAGACAATCACTTTGTCTCTGGGCCTCAGGGAGGGAGATCATAGGATCATAGGGTTGATTTAGAGCTAGAAGAGACCTTAGGGCACTCCCCTCATTTTATGGCTGAGGAACTGAGGCCCAGAAAGTCAAAGTCCCTTCCTTGTCTCACACAGGCATAGATAGTATCAGAGGTAAGATCTGAAACCAAGTTCTCTGCTACAAATACAGCATTGTTTCCATCACAACAGGGGATGAAGAGAGACATGCCTAGGGCTCAGTGATGTAGAATTTGAAAGGGAAAGAGCTTATCTAGTCCAACACCTTCATTTTGCAGGTGAGGAAACTGAGGCCTAAAGAGGTTAAGAGACTTGATCAAGGTCACAGAATCGAAGAACAAGATTTATTAAGTTTTTACTATGTGCAAAGCACTCTGCTAAGTGCAGAATATAAAAGAGTCAAGAGCAAAACAGTCCTAGCCTTCAAAGAGACATTATATTAGGGGCATTGGTGGGGGCAATACAGGGACACAGATAACTAATTACAAGATATATACAACATGAATTCAAATGCTTTCCATGAGCACTAGCAACAGCAAAGGTCCTTTGAAGGAGGGGGCATTTGGCCTGAGCCATCAAGTGACTGAAAAATGGAGTATTCCTATTTCTGGGCAGCCTGGGCAAAGACAGGAGTTATAATGTTGTGTACCCTGAACAGAGATTCAATTAGATTGTGAAGGGATTTAAATGCCAGGGGGTTATATTTTATGCCAGAGGCAGTGGGGAGCCACTGAAGCTTTAGGGGATGACAGTATTCCTACAATTTAGGAATACCAGTTTGATAACTGGGGAGGATGGATTGCAGGGAGGAGACTACTAGTTGAAGGGAGCCCCTTTAAGTAGCAGGATATTTCAGCAGTCCAGGTAAGAGGTGATGTGAGTACAAGTGATGAAGCTGGGATTCCACTGCACTAAGGTGCCTATGTGAATCAGGAAGAACTTTGAACTATTTTCAGAAAAAAAGAAACATTTAATTTTAAAAAGAACTGTTTATAAGAACAAAATCTGCAAGTGGCTGACATCAGGGATCCTAAAAAGGGGCTGGAGTGGGAGATCGGGAGGGCAGGTTTTCCTTTCTTGTAAATGCCTTTCTGGGACGAAAAAGGCCAGGCTCTGAGTAAGACAGAGTTATTTGCCCATAGGGAGGCAAAACAGCAATAATAATACTGGCTTACATTCCTGAACTATTGGTAGTGGGTGAATACACCCTAAACAGGAAGAACTGAGTGCATATGGAATGAGCAGGGAGAATGGAGCTTGACTATTCCCTTGGTGGAGAGTGGCAAGTGAATGCTCTCTGGGCAGCTTATTCCATCACTTTGGTTCTTCTTGCAAAATGTCTTTTTTCTGGTTCCCCGTGCATTCAGCTGCTCTCCCTGGCTCTGTGAGGCTCTGCAAGGAAACAGGCTGATTTCCCACCCAGGAAGGGGGGAGGGGAGAGAAGAAGAGGGACGACTAGGGAGGAGTCCTGGTGAGGAAGCTTTGGAGGTTATAACTGGGCTGATTTCCTGGAAAAGGCAAGAAAGAGTCAGCCTCAGCTGTTTTAGGGGGCGCTGTGCTGGTCAGATGAGCTCACCTGTGGCAAAAGCTTCAGCACCAGGCGGGAAGGGTTGCAAGGAGGGGGCAGGGCAGTCTAGCCAGCTCTGGTTTTAAGCACCTTCCTGCACTGTGCCAGGTTCTAGACTCTTCCTTCTCAGGCCTGGCTGGCTGGTGCCCTGGACTGCTAACTACTTAGTCCGAGACAAGCAAAATCCGGAAGGCAAAAAAACGGTTTAAAAGAGTAAATATTCTATAACCACTGACCAGGGGATTATGCCCAGTTTGGGAGCCTTTCCACTTCTTCCCTTCAGCACAGACAGCAGGGAGACATGCTTACAACTAGGGCTTCATGCATAGGAAGGATGGATCACTGAGGCGGGTGTCTGGCTCAGGTCAGGGAAGAGACAGAACAGTACCTAAGATTTTCACAGACATCACGGCCTCTCCAGACTGGAAGGGGCTCAGCTAGTCCAGACTCTTTTATAAGGAGGAAAACGTGGGCGAGGGCTGAGAAGTGAGCTGCCTAAGGTAACACAGCCAACTCCTGGAAGAGCAAGAGAGGATCAAAAGAAGCTCTGCAGTGTAGACGAGGCAGCCTGGAGCCTTTACTGTCTGTGTGACCTGGGGCACGCCCGTCTCTCCGGGCCTCAGTTTCCCCATCTGTAAAATGCAGGGGTAGGTCTAGGTGCCCTCAGGTTCCCCAGCCCCTCCCATTGGGCTCCATTCCGGGCTTTCCGGTCACTTTCCCGAGGAGCCGAGCGCAGGGGGAGCCGCCACCACCGCGCACGCGGCGGCCGCCGGCCTCGGCCCCGGGAGCCTCCGGCCGCAGTTTCGGTTTCTTGCAAAGCCGGCTCGGACGGCGAAATCCAGGAGTTTCCGGGAACTAGGGAGGCAGCTCCAAGCCCGGCTCAGCGCGGCCCCGGGCGGGACAAGGGCGGGACAAGGCCGCCTCGCCGCGGGGGGCCGGCGGGGGGGGGGAGGGGGCCGCTGGGGTCAAGGACAACCGGCGTGGGGGAGTCCCGGCCTGAGTCAGGGTCCAGGCCCGCAGGCAGGAGTCCAGAGGCTGGAAGTTCCAAGGGGAAAAACCGGCCCTGGAAAAGCCCGGCCGGAGGACCCCGCTCTTCCCTGCCCCCCACACTCCTTTCCTCTCTCCCCGAGGCTCCGCATCCCCGGGTCTGGAAGGCCACTGCCACCCTCCCAGTGTGACTACGCGCGCTTCCCCGAGGCCTGGGCTGCGGGCAGGAGGCTTGCAGCGCCCCCAGGCGGCCGGTAGCGGGAG